>NC_057810.1:520075116-520807373 GCF_018294505.1 Triticum aestivum | reverse complement strand
ATGGAGGGGGGCCGTGGAGGGGTGGTTGAACAGGACCCCCGTGGTGAGGTGGAGGGCTGGATGAACAGTAGACGGTGGAGGGGTGCCCATGGTGGGGTGGTTGAACAGTAGCCGGTGGAGTAGCGCGTGGTGGAGGCTGGATAAATAGGAGCCCGTGGAGGCTGGAGGAGGTCGACGGTAGCCCGTGGAGACTGGAGGAGGTCAACGATGGAGATGAACGGTATCCCGTGGAGTCCCGTTTTGCGGTACGCCACACCCGTCCCGATGAACAGGACCCCCGTTTCGACCGTAGGATGTCCGTTTCGTCCGTTTTGCGGTACGCCACACCCCTCCCGATCAACAGGACCCCCGTTTCGACCGTAGGAGGTCCGTTTCCTCCGTTTTGCGGTACGCCACACCCCTCCCGATCAACAGGACCCCGTTCCGAACGTAGTCGGTCGAACACAAGGCCATTTTCTCCGTTCTGCGGTGCGCTAGGCCTCGTTTCCATCGCCTATTCTGTCCAAGCCGGTTGGCTCCCACGCGTTCCGTTACCTCCCGATGAACATGATGCATTCCGTTGCCTCCCCACGAACACGACGCATTTCGTTGCCTCCCCATGAACACGACGACAACTCTGCTTCTCCGTTCCGACCCAGCCATGTACGTATGCACGAGTAGGCATTTGAGACCCTGCCCGTATGTACGTATGTGGCCGTATTTTATTTCTTGCACCCTCGCCGATGTACGTACGTGTACATGCTATGTGCGCTCCTCTACTACGACACGTGCGCGCCTCTACTATGACACGTGCGCGCCTCTACATCGACCAGTATGTACGTACACGTTCGCGACCAGAATGACAACGCTACATACGCTTCGACTAGGTGGGCCCGACTGTCAGGCACTTCCTTGCCTGCGAAGATGTAGCTGGTGGGTCCCAGCAGTCAAGGGGGCGAATCGTTTTTTTTTGTCCGGACGCACTTCCTTGCGTGCGAAGATATAGCTGGTGGGTCCCAGCAGTCAGGGGGGCGAATCGTTTTTTTTTGCCCGAACGCACTTCCTTGCGTGCGAAGATGTAGCTGGTGGGTCCCAGCAGTCCGGGGAAACTTTTTTTCGTGAAATACGGTGGCCCGTCCGGTGGGCCCCTGCTGTCAGGTGGAGGAATCATTATTTTCCGTGTAATAAGGAGGCACTTCCTTGCTGCGACCGTGGACCCAGCTGTCAGCCTCTCCACATACAGTCCACGTCCGATGGAAGTCGTTCCTTGACCACGTTGACCACGGCGCACCGAGAGCACCACGGCGGTGGACGATGGTGAGGACTAGGAAGGGGATGACTCGGAGTTGGGGAAGACGCAGTAGTGGATGCCCACGCGAAGAGGAGTACGAGGGTTCACTGGTTCGGCTGCGGTGTGAGGCTGTTGTCACCGCAGAATAACAGGGGGTGTGGGTGAGTAGAGGGATGGCCTGGCCAGCGGTGGGAGTAGTAGGGGGTGGTGAGGTCTCCGCGGCATCACAGCCGGCCACGGGAGGCAGGAGCAAGCGGCACGACCGGCGCTGGTTTGGGCGACTGGAGCAAGAAGACCAGAGGTTGAAGAAGCACTACAACCGTTGGATGAAAATTGTACGGTAACAGGAGCTAGAATCGTTCGTATTGACTAAGTTGACAAAACCCTCCATCCCCGTCAACTTGGTAGGCCCACAAGTCAGCCTCCTAGTATGCTGGGTTCCAGCTGGCAGGGGGAGTATTCATTTTTTTTGGTGTATAATAAGGAGGCACTTCCTTGCGTGCGAAGATAGATGGTGGGTCCAACAAGTCAGCGGGGAGCACGTTTTTTCACGAAATACAGAGGCCATTCCGGTGGGTCCCAGATGTCAAGTGGAGGAATCATTATTTTGCCAGTAATAAGGAGGCATTTCCTTGTGTGCATCCGTGGACCCAGCTGTCAGCCTCTCCATGCACAGTCTACTTTCGATGGTATGGTTCGTTGACCACGTTGACCACGCCGCGCCGAGCGCATCCAAGGTGGTGGACGACGGTGAGGCCCCAGACAGCAATAAGCTAGAGATGGGAAGACGCGGGAGTAGAGTCGCAGACGGAGAGGTGTACGATGGTTAACTGGTTCTAGTGCGGTGTGGTTCGGCAGTCGATGGAGAAGAACAGGCGGTGTGGAGGGATGGAGGGATGGCCTGGACAACGGTGGAGTAGCGCTTCATAGCGAAGCGTGCTAAGCAGAGCTGCTAGCAGCAGGAGGCGGGAGGTGGTCCCGGCGACGCTGGAGGAAGAAGACGAGAGATTGAAGATGGATGTCGGTCGTTGGATGTAAATCCAACGGCTAACATGTCAGAATCATTTGTTGACTAAATTGACAACGACTTGCGTTGGCTTCGACCTATTGGCCCACATTTCAGCCTCCAAAAATGTGGCACGTATTCAACCCATCTTTTCAGAATTTACAGTCTTTTTTGCGCGGTAGAATTTACAGTCAATTTGATCTTTTTTTTGAATTACAGCCATTATCTGGGTTGGGTGAACAATTAATGTAGCGTCCATGCGGCCCATTTATTTTATTTCCTAAAAAATTACAGGCCATTTGCACTTTATCTAGATACACGATTTTGCTGGGCTGAGTCTAATTATAATGTTGGGTTGGGCCAGCAATGTTATCAAAAAATAAAAAAAGGGCTGAGCATTTTGTTATAAATATATTTAAATAATAAGTGATATTATTACATTCGTCCTTATATCTTATCAAGCTTTTGTATACAATCACTAGGATTTTCGTGCCAAAACAATCCAGGATTTTATTTGTTAAGAAATTATTTTTATAAGTTAATAAGATGTGGGATATTGTTTTCTTACATATGTAAGTATATGTTAAATATATTATGACAATAAAAATAATATATAATAACATATAAAATAATTTAAATATATATAATATAGTTAGAAGGGAAACATAAGTTGTACCTGGCGTTCCTATTCTTATATAGAAAAATAGAACAGAGCTATGCGTTTTCTTCAAAAAAAATACATAAATTGGGCTGCCAAAAATAAAACCTCGGATGGCAGGTCCATAGGCCAGTCGATACATGACGGCCCTAAGAAAATACAAACAGGCCCTCCCATCCGAGGTCGTGGGCTGCGCATGTTAAAAATGAAAGCCTAGACGGGGCAGCACAAAACCACGTCCAACACTTGCCAAAACTTCGTCCCTCGTTTTCTCTGTGTTTCACACACTCGACATTGTGTGGGCATTTTAATTGTGCATCATATGAAGATGTGCTATGCATGAATGTTGATCAGCATGATGTTAACTGGCTGGTAGTTCCATTTTCGACCATGAATAAAAATTTCAACATGATGCTAATCCTGTTTGAAAAGGCCGTGTTAATATAAATGCTCTGCCTCTGAAAGTTGCAGTTTCTTATCTGAAACTGAACTTGCAGTTTCTTATCTGAAACTGAAACTTGCAGTTTCTTCTCGTCTGCACTTTTATACTCCTATGAAACTACATTTTCTAAGTGCTAAAAATAGATCTCTAGAATTCATAAAATTCTTCATATGCTCAATACTGCAAATCTGAAATTCAAAAGGCATTCATATCTGAAAGTACTCTCAAAATAAACAACACAGAACACAATTCACAACCTGCAAATACTGACAACCCTAAGCTCCTCCTGACAATTCACAACCTGCCCGACTATTGGGCTGGGGCTGGGGGGCAGCCCCCTCCTATTCCTCGGCGGCAGACAGCCGCCCCATGAGACGATGTGAATGGCGAGGGAGACAATGGCGGGGAAGCGTCGTCGGGCCAACTGCTTTTCTCGTCTTGTAGTTGGGTTCGGTCGACGAAGACCCCACCGGCTCGCTCTGGCAGGACACCCTCACAAACGGCACCTTGTAGATGCTCGATCCTTCAATCTCTGGTGGATGCTCCATCTGGGATCGATACTCCCACCACCGCTCCCTCACGATCGGATTCGGTGAATCTGTTTGCTCCATGGCCCAGAGGAGCAGCTCTATGTACTCCGGTGCGACTCCCTCTGGGAGTATCGCCGCCTTTTCGCTCTGTTGCAGATATTTGGCCATGGATGTCGCCGTCGCCGCTAGTTGGTCCTTGTTGTCAAACCAAGACTGTATCTCCAACATCATAGCTAGCTTCACAGGGTCGCCATCTGCGATCCTCACGTATCGGTTGTACTCCTCCATCGATCTACTTCTCCACAGCACCTTCACTCGCCGGCGATGGTTTTTGAATGGAAGAGGAGAGGAGCAGCGCTGGTTTTGGATTAGAACGGGAGAGGAGCGACGTTGGTTTTGGACTGGAACAGGAGAGGAGGGGCGGTGGTTTTGAAATGGAAGAGGAGAGGAGCGGCGCTGGATTTAGATTGGAACAGGAGAGGAGCGGCGGTGGTTTAAGAGGAGAAGAGCAGAAGAGCGGTGCTGGTCTTGGAAGTATTTTTTTGTTGTTTTGCGTATTTTGGGTCAAAGTTTGACCACGTACTGTATGTGACAAGAAAAATGTGAATGCATGTCACCAAAAATTGTATCGTTTGGTTCGTATCTGAATGTACTTTCAAATTATATTATTTTTGCAACGTATAACATATATTTTATGTGCGAAAATCATGGTCAATTATGAACCAGAATAAAAGGGAGACTAGTTAATGTGGGGTCGCTTTCTTAATTGAAGGGTAAATTGATTTTGATTTTGATCCAGTCACATCACGCCGGCCCTCTCGCCCAATCCTAAATCGCTGTCGCACCCTCCTCTCCCTCTTCTCCATTGCAAAACCACCTCCTCTCCTCTCCATCATCTCCATTCCAAAACCACCGTCTCGCCTCTCCCTCTTCTGATCTTCTCCATTGCAAAGCCACCTCCTCTCCTCTCCATCATCTCCATTCCAAAACCACCTCCTCTCCTCTCCATCATCTCCATTTCAAAACCATCGTCTCTCCTCTCCCTCTTCTGATCTTCTCTCCATTGCAAAACCACCTCCTCTCCTCTCCATCATCTCCAATCCAAAACCACCTCCTCTCCTCTCCCTCTTCTCTATTGCAAGACCACCGTCTCTCCTCCCATCTTCCAAAGCTAGCACCGGACCACTCAGAACAACATCTATGGAGAGGATGCAGCAGCGAATCAGGCAGATCGCCGGCGGCGACCAGGCAAAGTTAGCCAGGTTGAAGGAGATCCTTAGTTGGTTTGACAATGAGTGGGAGATTTCGAGGACGATGCGGTCCATGTGGCAATGTATGCGATAGAGAGAGACGGTGGCGATGAGGGCGGTGATGTACATGTACTCCTCGGCGGCAGTCACGCCGCAGTCCTCCGAGTTCATCGAGTATCTCCTATGGGCGATGGAGCAGACAGATTTGCCCGAGGCGACAGTCAGGCGGAGGTGGTGGGCGTACAGGTCGAAGGTCGAGCAACCAGAATATAACGAATCGATCGAGTATGGTGTGCCGTTCGTGAGGGTGTAGAGCCAGCCGGAGCCACAGGAGTATTCGTTCTCCCACCGCAAGAGGAGGCCGGATGGCGCGACATCGCTTCCCGACCGTTCTCCATGGTTCCCTCGATGCTCGCCTCATTTCAACTACGGCGGTAGGGTTTAAGGTAAGCTTCGCACTAACCTAATCTTCCACCTGCTCATGCTTACAATCAGTGTGACAGCTAATGAAAATCATGCTTACAATCAGTCTCCGAGTACTATGCCAATCACCCTAAAATAGCTCTAGACCTTTGGGTCAAAGTTGTGGCACCGTGTATAAATAAAGAAAAATAGATTGGTGCTTCTTTTAGAAAAGAGTACTCCCTCGAAAACTGCCAATATAAGCTACTAGTATTTGGTTAGAGGATTTGCTGCCGAGAAAGATCCGTCCACAGAGAGCGCCACACATCCCACTGGTGGTGGTGGATGCCAATGCGTGCATGCAGCATGGTTGGTGTCGGTAATTTTTACTTGGCACACCTCGCACTCTGCATATATGTCGGTTCCATACGTACATTTGTGTAGTTCCACCAAAATGCAGCTGAATAACCCTGTTTGCATAGAGAATGAAAAAGCGTGATTACATTATAGTGGTACTAGTTGATGAAATACACAAAATAAATAGAAGAAAATATTGCGATAGTATCATAGTATGCCATGTTGCGAGGGCGAGATGGGCCATACGACGCCTCATACGGTACGCCTCATACTGGACATTGTCCCAAGTCTCACAGATACACCTTCTGCCAATGATGAACATCAGTGTACAGCAATAGTACAAGGAGGCGCCTTGAGACATTCAAATCTCTATTTTTGTACATATCAACTAAAATTAAGCACCCCAGTTTGCAAAAACGCTCAAACATTAACAATGGGACTAGTTGATGAAAGATACTTTAACAAAGAGAAGCACTTTCTTTATCTACATTGGAAATGAAATGATAGAGATGACACTCGCTCTATTTTAACTGTATTATTACTTCATTTTATCAGTGACACTAGGGTCGAGCAGGTGGCAAACAAGGTGTACCGTGCATCGCAAGGATGGAGGCCGGGGGTGCTTAGACTGGGATGCTGAAGCTGGCTCTTTCAGTCACCAACATGGATGATTCAATTCATGGGACCTTTTGGTGCAGTTCACCTAAAATGAAGCAATGTCCCGTGAGCTAGCAGCTTCTTCTTCAAAAAAGATTTAAGAAAAGGGCTCCAGCCCCGGTTCCATTTCCATTAGAAAACGAAACACACAGAGCTTCTTCTTCATTAGTTGCAATAAAATTGAGCAACATCAAGGTTGGTTGTGAAGCTCCTGGAATTCTCAACTATAATTTGGATATCATTTGTGCAGTTCAACTAAGATCGAGCGTGAAATGTATATCTCTGTTTGCACAAAAAATGTGGAAAGGAGGGTGACTAACAAGTGATGAAACATGCATCAAATGAAAAGAAGCATGTTCCTTATCTGAATGGCAATCCTACAAGGACAGTAGCAATTTCTAAAGCAGTGGCATTGCTAGATATTAGTGTGGGCATTAGGATTAACTATGACAACCGTTAAATACGACATTACTTTGGGCACGGGAGAGTAGGCAGACTAGGACAGTTGCATTTCTAACGAAAAGAACCAACTTATCTTAATGGGAAATTTTAGCAGGACATGTAAAGAAGTGCCATTGATTCATATTACTGGAGGCATTACATTGAAACAACATTGGTTTAACGTGTCCTTACTTTTAATAGTGCGATTGCTACATTTTACCAGTGGCATTACATAAGAGTGGCTCGGGGCAACAAACATCAGAACAGGATATCTGGGTTGGTCCCATTTTTGTTCGGTATAGCCACCTTATACTGTGTGAGGCTAGCAAATCTAGTGCTGGACTTACTTTGTTGACTTGTCCCCCAGTCCCCACTTTATTTCCTTTTTCAACCAATAGATCGGGTTTATATTGAGTTTGTACTGTGTTTCCCTTTATTTCCCTATTAGACCTAGAGACCAGTTGGATAGCCAGTCTCTGCTACTTTTTGCCCCCATTATTTCCTCTTTCGACCAAGTCCTAGATTCAGGTAACAAATCCTCCCCCACCCCCCACCCCGTTTCTTCCTTGTTTGAACCAAGTAGTACTAGATTCGAGTGCATGAACTAGTTTTACCTCTTAAACATAAAAAAATTAGGTGGTTTTCGAACAGCCGATCGATCCTATCTACGAGGGGGCCTGAGAAATAGTAAAAGTTACAAATGCAGCAACGTCAGGACCTCGGGAAGTAGAGCAAGGCCGGTTTCGAAGGAAGTTATACCTTATGGTCGCCGGGATGTTGCTAGGTGGGCGGCGGGAGGCCGGATCTGCCCACACTATGGCAGCGAGGAAGAAGGGGTCGGAGGCCCTCCCTCGCCAGTGGTGCTTGGGAGAGAACGGCAAGGCAAGCTGATCGGGACGCGCCCAGCAGTGGGTAAGAGCCATCGCCGAGGACGACCGCGTGAACATTGCACCTTCTCACCTTCCCCGATGGAGAGGATCCGGCTGGATCTATGACCAGCGGTGAGCAGAGAGAGAGAGTGTGTGTGTGGCCACCGCTATCATGTTTAGATCTGGAGAGGCCGAGACAATGTGAAGAGAGCAACACTAGCAAGCAAGCGCGGAGGCTCCTGCCTATATAGTGGAGTAGTAATTAGTTTTCTTTTGTCTACCGGAGCCGGCTTGACCTCGTCAATGACTGTCGAGAAGTCTTCATGCACGTGGCCCGGAGGCGCAGTTGTCGTCATTTTGATCTGAAGCACCGGATTATAACATGTAACACGAAAAAATGCCACATGACAAGAAATCATAACCTCACTGCCCAAAGGAGACAACATGAATCCCGACGGACAAACTAGATGAGGAACAAAGCTCAAATTAAAGATAAACTCATAGAAAAGGGGTTCGTTGATAGATGTCCTAATTAACATAGCCGGCTTGACCTAGATGGCGGCCGAGTAGTCACTGTTCGTGCATGTGCCCCCAATGACTAGCCCAACTCAGTTGTCGCTGTTTAACCCTCGCAGTGATCCGAAGCACATGACACATAATATTGCGAGATGACAAGAAACCTTTTTTTAGATTTCTCGCCACAACTACAGCCATGTACAACACAGCCTGCACAATATGTAGACGATAGCCAATCCAGGCGTGTCTGCTGGAGTCTGGTCACATGCATGGACAAACTGATCTTCCATTCTTGCAGGGATCGTCCAGGCACCAACGTAGTACAACACTTCTCTAGTACTATCGCTCGTCTCCCTCTTCTATTAAGTCACCTGACTTGCGGGGCCGGGGAGTGTGCCTATGGTCAGTTCTCAATTGTCGTCCCACATGTGTGTGTGAACGCAATATGACGCGTGTTCCATTCGGAGAGCAGCGTGCCAGACCGACCGGCCGTCTGGGGTGCGACGCGAACGCAACGGGCGTGATGTATACTCCGTACATGTGTACCGCCGTTTTCTAGACGCTTTGCTCCATGGCGCGGGCGCAATCCATGGATACAAAATTAGTATTTGTATACTATTTAAAAGTCGAGGGCGGGGCTTTTCCTGCCCGGTAGGCGGCGGGACAGTTCCGCCTAGTCGGTTCGACAGAGACGCGAGAAGACGAGGGAGTAGGCTACTGCAAACGTAGGGCTGTGTGATTTGACAGCGAGTTACTGTTGGACAGGTGGGGCCCCGTGATTGACTTGCCATTATCATTTTAACTGTGGCGCTATGACCGGCGTGAGTCTCCTGATTCCTGACCACCTCCATACAGGTGCCTCTCCCAATGCTCCACCAAGTAGTAGAGGCTAGCTCTTGCATGAGAGCCCACTTCTCCACTTTTTCCTTGCCTCTCTTTCCTCCACATATGCAAAAATGCCATGTAAAGCGCACTATTGTACTTACTTGCTCCTACAGGTGCTTAAGCTTGCCACATAGGCATAAAGTCTGATGTGGCAAGTTAATCAAGAAGAGAGAGACTAGTTTGGTGACCCAAGGAAGAAACGGTGCTAAGCGCATGTACCTAGGTGAAAAGACAATTTTGAGTCTATAGCTAATTAAATTAAGCAAACTTAGCAACACCATTTCATTGGAAGAGGTCACTCCTTGGCAAATGCAATAAATACTAGTACTCCATGTGTCCCATTATATAAGAACGTTTTTGACACTACACTAGCTAGTGTCAAAAACATTCTTATATTATGGGACGAAGGGAGTACGAAGAAAGAGATAGAGAGGAGTAAAAAATACACTTATAGCCAACCTTATAGCCAACCTTGTTGTAGTATGAGTGACTAAGTGATGACTATGTATGACATGCCAACATCAGATAGCCTAACGCACCGTGTTAAATCTACAAGGGCGCGACCACGCAAGCGACGCGACAGTCGTGGTAGGCGCGACCATGATACGGGCTGCTGGCAGCCCTTGGATTTGAGATCAAACGGTCGCATGCTAAGTTGCTGAAAATTTGCAGAATAACCCTCCAGGATAGGATATTCGATCTCCGATCCAAGGGATCTCGAAAGCCCGTATCATGGGAGAATGGAAAGCCACTACCCTGCCGTTCGCACGCTGGCAGTTCGCTCCTACTCGTCCTCGCACGTCCTTTAATACTACGGCGGTTCACTCCTAGTTGTCCCGTCCATTCACATTAGTACATTACGGCAGTTCCACTAATCCTAACCCTCCTCCCAAATCCATGGCGTCCCAAATCTCCCCGATCGGCGATGAGTACAAGGTTAGAACCATCACCGACGATGAGTTCGGCGTCATCTACACCCGTTCTTCCGCGACGGTGAAAGGATGCCTTTCTCGCTTCAGACGCATGTTCGAAGACTCAGATGATGAGTGGGTCGCTGGGCTAGATGTTGAGTACACCACAGTCGTGGGACAAGAGAAGGATCTAAAGGACGAAGAGAGGAAGAAGCCCGCCATGATCCAGGTTTGCGTGCATGACTTATGCTTGGTCTACCACATATGCCATGCCGACGTTGTGTGCCAGGATTTTAAGGACTTCCTCGAGAGCAACCTAGTCAAATTCGTTACGGTAGACTTTGGTAACGACAAAGAAGTCCTGCGTCGGATAGGCCTCGTGGTAGGCAACACCTTCGACCTCCAAAAGAATCGGCTGGTGTCTTCTCGTCAGCCTTCAATGCTGACCCTGGCAGGAGCCATGGTTCATCCTTCGTACGGTAAACTGGAGAAACCTCCATACACGTTTCATCGTCATGCATGGCAGCGGAATGTACTAGATATAGACCACATCCAGTACGCTGCAATGGATGGCTACCTTTGTTTCAATATGTACAAGGGTTGGGTGAAGAGCAACAGCCAAGTTGGTGGTTCAAGCAAAGAAGTATCGGCCAAGAGGAAGAGGGACAAGGACGAAGTCGAGGACGTGGACGAGGACTCCGAGTAAGGTGGCAGTGTCGTTGCTCATGGTGGTTCTAATGCAGTGTCTACCGGAACAGTTGCAAAGTTTAATTTCAGGTGTGCTTAATTTAATTTGAGGGGTGTGTTGTGCTGAGCCCCCAGTAGAACTATGTTATGTTTATTCTTCTTACTTTAACTCTTCAGTAAGTACATACTAGTATTTCTTACATTTCAGCTTTTAGTTGGTATAGTTCTACCACTCGTTTCTTCACATTATATACGTACAATATATATGGCCAACATCATATAGCCAGCAGTTTAGTTGTCAAAGAATTTCAGGGTGCTTAGTTTTGTCAAAGAATTCCAGGGTGCTTAATTTTATTTGAGGGGTGGGTTGTGCTGGACACCATTATTGTGACTAGCCTTTTTAATAGTACTATATGCATAATTTGGCGACGAACGCTCTCTATATGTACCACCTTTTTTTATTTCAAGTTTTGCTCCATGGCGCAATCCATCGATACTACTGCTGTACAAAAGTATACATTTTTTAAAAGGCTAGAGGGCGGGGCAGTCTAGCTTGGTCGGTTTCACAAGAGGCGAGGGCCTTTGTGATTTGACGGCTCATTACTGCTGGAAGGCGGGGCCTTGTGATTTGACTGCTCGTATAAATGCGCCGACGACCTGATCGAGGAGGAGTAAAGAACAGTGCGGTATACTCAAGTTTTCCACTGGAGTAGTACTGCGACGGAGGAACACGAAACACGACAGCCCAGTGCCATATGACGATAAAAATGATCTAATTTGCTAGTCATCTCATTGTTAGCATTGTTCTATTCATTCCCTCAAAAAACAAAAACCATTGTTCTATTCATGCCTCGTAGAGAACGTGACACATGCGGCGAAACACCCGAAGCAAAAGATGAAACACATCAGCAAAAGAAGAAAGAAGATTATCACCCCAAATGATCTAATTCGCCGTGGAGTCGTAACTGCTTCTTCATCGCCTCCACGACCTCCATCTCCTTGCGCGTCTCCTCCGCCATCTTCTTCATTCTATCCGTGACGCGGGATTTCTCGACGCGAGCCTTCATCATCTGTTCCATGGCCGCATTACGTACCTTGACAGTAGTCGAGTGCTTGAAGCAGAGCTTCACCAACTCCTCCTTCTGTTCCATGACGAGGGCCTGCAGCATCTTCATCGAGGAACTACTATTCTCATGCATCTTCTTCCAGCCGGTGTTCTTCTCCTTGAACAGGTCGATCTCGTGGCAGAGCTTCGCCTTGTCCTCCTGAAGTCGCAGGATTTCACCGGTCGCCTTCTTCTCCGAGGCAATGCTCTTCTTCAGCAGCATCACCAAGCCGGCGGTCAACTGCCCCTGCTAATTGAGCTCAGCGGTCATGTCGTCGAGGCTCTCCTTCAGTAACTCCGTCAAGCCTTGGATGAACTCCTTCTGCTTATTGAGGTGCTTACTGAGCTGATCGGGCATGCCGTCGCGAGATAACGACTCCAGCTCCGCCGACTCGGCATGTTCGCCTTCGTGGCTAGGGCGCTCCTGGGAGCCATCGCCTGCCCGTGAGAGATCTTTCGAGGTCTCTGCGTGGCGGCGAGCCCTCTCTTTTTTTCCGCAGCCTTGGTTGCCGCTCCCTTGTTACGAGTAGTTCTCGACCTAGAGCTCTGCTCACCGGCCATGGCAACAACGGACGAAGAAGAAGCACTTATGAGGAGGAAAGGTAGAGTAATTTTCGGTTAGGTAGTTCCCCTTTTTATAACCTAAGTACTAGCACTAGTAGTACTAATACCTGCATAGTGGGAACATGTTCAGGTTTGGTACGTACTAGTAGGTGTGAGCAGGCTTTGAATGTGATGGGAACAAGGTAAAGATTAATTGATGGTTTTGGTTTCGAGGCCCGAAACGGCTCCCGATGAGTTTAGCGGAACATAAATTTCAAGTACTACACTGCTCAAATGCGTAAATATTATGTTACTGTCAAAAATTGGCACAAAATACGAAGGATACCAATGGAAGTACTACTAGCAACCCATGATTTAACTACTCGCATGCGCGCAGTGGAGTAATAATGTCTTTCTTCCGCCCTCATGTCCACTCAATTTGCATGTGCTGTATTAATTGACCATCAATGAAGTGAACGACTTTACACGCGTCAAATTATCAGATGGGGTGGATCTTGGTACAAAATTGCGTCCGCTCGTGTACCTGCGTGTGCGTGCGAGGGAATGAGTGCGTGCGTGGCGTGCATGCACATCTTCGCTTCGTGCATGTACCGCTAGTATGGCTCAGGGAGGACGAGTACATTCTTCTGGAACCAGCATCACGTCACTGTGATCAATCCACGCAAGGAGGTCGCGACAACGCCTCCACATGTGCCACGTGGCTTCATGAACTGTAAGAGAGACACTATGTAGCGTGCCATTGGTATTCTAATTTACGTGTTTTGCACATAATCGAAGTACTAGTAAGGTACACGTGCATTGCACGCATCAGATTTTGCAACCAAATTTTGAATAAATATCACACTATAGCATGTAAGCTCTGAGTCATATATGCGTGATGTAGCCCTTCGTTTAATTCTTATAGTTCATCTCATTCAAAATCAATTAGTTTTTATAAAAAAGCTAAGAACGCGTGAATAGGAAAAACATGGGATTATAGTAGAAGTCTTGAATCCTACAAGATTGTACGAGTATTTGATTGTGCATAGAAAAAACGCAGAATTCTTTCAAGGAGGTTTGAGTGGATGGGATGTTTCCTATGAAATCTAGTGCAAATGAATCATATGGAAAAATTCCTATGGTTTACAATCCTACGAATCAAACAACCAAGATAGGAAAAATTCCTAATGATTAGAATCCTCCAAAATTCCTTTGAGAATCCTTTGAATCAAAGAAGCCCTTAATCTATTTTATGATTCATGGAATTGTGCGTTGTAGAGCATAAAGTAAAAAACAAATAATGGAAATTCAACTAGAAAAAAAGTTTGGGCAGTTATGATACGGAAGATTCTAGAACAAAAGAGAACCACTGTTGTTTTGAGGTTTGTGCATTATGCTTAAGTTCAACCATGGAGTCTGCTAGATTGTACATGTGGCAAAATCCGGTGGGGGAAGAAGATGGTGCGAGGGGCTGAGTGGAGGGAGACTATGAAGGAATGCACAAGTGCGAGATCGATATTTAGAGAGAGGGGGCGAACACGTGCGCTGTTGCACACAGTGGCGGAGCCATGAAAAATAAATGAGCTAGGGGGCCAAGCATTGCTAATCCTTTATGAGGAGGGTCAATTCATGAAATTAAAACTTTTTTATCAGCAATTGTCTAATGATCACATTCATATTAGCCTCGATACATAGTGATGTTAGGGGGGCAGGGCCCTTACTGCCCCTGTCTTCGCCATTGTGCACGCGTCTGAGAGATGAAGCGGAAGGCATGGATGATGAGAGGGGGACGTTGGATATATAATTAATGTGGGTGTATTAGCTATTTATGTTAATCCTATATAGAGAGGTATAGATTGATCGATGTAGACGTGGGAAAGAGGGTGAGACCTCACTGGATATATCGATTGATCGGTTTGTGTGGAAAACTATGAAAGACCTAGCTATATACACACATACATAGAGGAAGATCGATCATTGCGCATGCATGCGTGAGAGATAAAGAATGCCCGGTATGATGGAGAGGGGGATGTGTGTGGGTGTGTGCCTTCATGGGAGACCGACCTGAAGAAAAAGATTGCATGCGTGCGATAGATAATGCCGACTGGTAGTGTGTGTGCATGCATGCACGAGAGAAAGTTAGTGGTACAATTATAAAGAGAAGACTACTGTGTGGGTGTAAAAGAATAGGTGAGGTCATAATCAATGTAAAGTTGAATTCAAATATTTGAATAAGAGATCCTGATGTTTGAAACCCATGCATGCATGAATATAACAGAGATCTGTACGGTGTGGTTTGGAAACGAGCATGTTGTAATGTATACACATTGAACAAGGTCAGACTGATTTTAATTTGAGATACCGATGGCAGACATCATTTGCCCACGTCGCATCCGTGCATGGACACACTATTCTAATTGGAGATGATGGGCTGCTTTCGCATCACATATCTATATCTATACCCCTATATATGTATATATATATATATATATATATATATATATTATTTTATTGTGTGCGGGTAACTTTAATGATGGTCGTTGGATGAGGCGAATCCGATGGTCCAAAGATGGCAAATTTGAGCACTATTGGCCGTTGGATATCATCTAGATTCCATCAGATTTCGCCACATGTATAATCTAGAAGACTCCATGGTTGAACTTAAGCATAATGCACAAACATCAAAACACAAGCACTTCTTATTTGTTCTAGAATGTTCCGTATCAGAATTGCCCAAATGTTTTTCTACATGATTTGCCATTATTTGTTTTTACTTTATGTCTTACAACGCACAATTCCATGAATCTTAAAATAGATTAGCTTTCTTATAAAAACTAGATGATTTTGAATGAAATGAACTATAAGAATTAAACGAACATCTACATCATGCATATATGACTCAAAGCTTGCATGCTATAATGTGGTATTTATTCATAATTTGGTTGCCAAATCTCATGCGTGCAATGCACATGTACCTTACTCTAGTCTAAATGGTGTTCATGTGTGTGTTGTGCGTGTTGAGGTGCAAATTGTCTTTTTTTTGGTACACGTTAAGCTTGTTCTTCCGAAATGTCAAGCCGCGCCTTGTTATGCCGAAAATTGAAGATAGCATCTCTGTCTGTCGTGCTGCGAAACTCCTGCCTCTTCAACCCGCGCCTTGTTAGCCCGAAATATTTAAGATATATCTTTGTCTCGTTGTGCTCCGACATGTGAAATGCCCATGGTACCACTGAACCGAAAGAACCGCCTCAAATCGGTGGGGGGGTACTTTCATAACTTACCCCACATTTCGGACAAGCGCATCTCTAAGCCATGGTTCCCCACTGCCATCCCATCCGCCCACCCATTCGTACACCGAGGCCGCGAAAACTCGCGATGAAACCCCACTGTCGGTGTCAAAACCGGCGGATCTCGGGTAGGGGGTCCCGAACTGTGCGTCTAGGCGGATGGTAACAGGAGACAAGGGACACGATGTTTTACCCAGGTTCGGGCCCTCTTGATGGAGGTAAAACCCTACGTCCTGCTTGATTAATATTGATGATGTGTGTTACAAGAGTAGACCTACCACGAGATCAAGGAGGCTAAACCCTAGAAGCTAGCCTATGGTATGATTGTTGTTCGTGCTACGGACTACAGCCATCCGGTTTATATAGACACCGGAGAGGGCTAGGGTTACACAGAGTCGGTTACAATGGTAGGAGATCTACATATCCGTATCGCCAAGCTTGCCTTCCACGCCAAGGAAAGTCCCATCCGGACACGGGACGAAGTCTTCAATCGTGTATCTTCATAGTCTTGGAGTCCGGCCGATGGTGATAGTTCAGCTATCCGGACACCCCCTAGTCCAGGACTCCCTCAGTAGCCCCCGAACCAGGCTTCAATGACGACGAGTCAGGCGCGTATGTTGTCCTTGGCGTTTGCAAGGCGGGTTCTCCTTCACGCTCCATGTGTTTGCCGGATAGTGTCCGGTTGCTTCATAAATGTTGCGCTCCTTGGCTTCCACGTCCAATAATGGCCTTCTTCCACGTGTTGTACGAATGCGAAAAGCCAGGGTATTCTTACGTTTTACCCCCTAGCTGCGCGAATAAGCTGCCTATAAGAGAGGCGAGGATCCAGATCCAAATCACACCATCCTCCTTCCGCAAGTACTCATCGAGGCGCATCTGACAAGAAATCCATTCCATCATGGATAGTCGACGTGGCTCCTCTTCTCGCGCTCCCAGTCCTCAGCCAGGAGATTGGAGGAGATGCTCAGTCCCGCATAGCGAGTTAGTGACGCTCCAAGCAGAGGGATACCTTCCCCCAGCCTTTATGGTTCCGGTTCGAGCCGGACTGGCCACCTACAAGGGTGGGAAACAGGCGGAGAGCGTCCCCAATCCCTCCAAAGGAGAGCGGGTATGCTTCATCCCCTACCTAATAAGGGGACTGGGATTCCCCATACATCCGTTTCTCCGGGGGCTCCTGGAGTTCTATGGACTCCAACTTCACCACCTTACGCCTGCCTCCATTTTGCACATCGCGGGCTTTGTAGCTCTTTGCGAGCTGTTCTTGGGCATCGAGCCCCATTTTGCACTGTGGAAGAGGCTGTTTTGCCTCGTACCCCATTCTCACGAGGGGTCGATATATCAAGTGGGCGGAGCCGAAATATGGTGCATCGCCGGGACCGGATATCTATCCGGAACCCCGAAGAAGGCGTCCGAAGACTGGCCTACGGAGTGGTTCTATATGGAAGACGCCCCGCTACCGGATCCAGTTCGGATCGGCCTCCCGGAGTTTAGCAACGCTCCTCTGAAGAAACGCCTGAGTTGGCGCCCACGGAGCCCTCAACGGGAAGATGACAGGAGCGTCCACTATCTGATGGGCCGGATACGGTTACTAGCCCATTCCGGATTAACCATGATTGGAGTCGTGGCCACATGCATTATGCGACGGGTGCAGCCGCTCCAATATAGGGGCCACCCCATGTGGGATTTCAACGGGGAGAATGACGCCACCCGTCATGGCCGCACGGGGCCGGGATCGGCCGCCGATCTGGTGAAGATCCTGTCCGGCTTGTACAAGGGGGAGAAGGAGGACTTCCTCCGCACGAATCCATTGAATGGATTCTCCATGAATAACCCTCGGAGCTGGGTAAGCGGACGCTTATATATCTGATCCGTGCTTTCAAAGATAAATGTCTTACTTTATGATTTCGACGCAGGAAATACGCCGGGATGTGGCGGGCATAGAAAGCCCAACTCCACAACCCGAGGATCCGGGAAGATCCCTTGATCCGGCCTCCGAAGAGGATCCGGACATGAAGGTGGATTTGATTGACGGGGTGTTCCACCAGCTCAGCATAGACAATGTTTTAGTTGCCATTACGGCTGACTACCCCGGTTTTTGTCTGGCTTTCCAGGTGAGTACGACGGAAGTCCTGACACCGTTACTTTTTTAATGCTTATTTTTTACCACCGCGTACCAATGGTGCTTCGCAGGAGGTGCCTTTACGGCGGGAAGCCGAGCCCGCGGCGACTAACCAAACGAGGCCAGTGCGGCCTAGCAGGCGGAAGAGGAGTGCGGCGCGAATCGAAATGTCGCCGCAAAGGTATGGTGCACCATTGTCTTTTAAGGGAAAGACTCCTGGGAGGTATATTAATGCTCATGATTCTTCCAGGAGAAAGAGCGCTCGCCGGACTGAGTCCGGAGAGGGTGCCAACCAAGCCTCCGCCAGCCAGGCTCCAACGCCTGGTCCGGAGGGGGAGGCGAGCGCAAGGCGCGAGCCGGATGCTCCTCCAACGGAGGATGCCGACAGGTTGTCCGCCACCAGGTCTGAGGTGGAGAGCGCCATGAATCACAGGCGCCCTCGGACAGTTCTTCGTGACGCATGTTTCTCCCCAGAGGCGTTGAATGCCTTTAATGTGGGAGATGTGCACCTCCGTGCTGCTCAAGATGGTTTAACCAAAGCCACGGAGCAGTATGTAAAAGACATACGGGTGAGGAATTTTAATAGTTATATATGCCAGTAGCCCCCGAGACTTAAAATAGTTAAACTAACTGATTTAAGGATCATTTGTTATGCAGGATCTTACCGAGAAGAATACCCACCTGTCCCAGGAGCTTCAAGAATGCAAGGCCCAACTTGAGGCCGCACTAGCCGCTGTCGGGGGAGCCACGGAGACCCCCTCTGGTAATTCATATTTTGAAAAGAAGTAGTTTATGAAGTGCGGCGTGTGTGTATAGTCTGACAATAATATTGCAGAGGGTGCCGGACTAGATCCAGACAAGCAACATCTGCTGCGCCAGTTGAAGGCCGGCGAGAGGGTGCTTATGAAGGTGCAGCAGGAGAGGAACAAACTCCAAGATGCCAACACCCAGCTGGGCGAAGAACTAAAAGATGTTCGGGTCCAACTGTCTAACTCTGTAAAGGAGAATCGGCGACTTCGTCGCGGCATTTATAGTAAGTGCTTGAGCAAACTCTTTTGAAAAGAAGAGTTCGGCGAGGAAGTCGATTGACAGAAATGTGTTTGTAGGTGTGCTCACAGATCGTTCGGCGGAGGATATGCCTTGTTCCACGGGAGACCCTCTTCCCGAGCTGTTGCAACTGCACGAACGTGTTCGGCAGGCGATGAGCGGCATCGTTCAGGCCCTATGGCCTTCCATCTCCCTACCCGAGGGCCTTGGAGGGCTTGCTGAGAAGCTTCAGGGAGTACGGCGGCGTCTCCATCTGTGGAAGATATCGGCCTGCCGTCAGGGCGCCAGGGAGGCCTAGGCCATGGTGAAGACGCGGTACCCGAAGGCTGACCCAAACCACATGGCCGCGGTCGAACCTGTGGGGCCCGATGGGAAGGAGATCCCTGTGAGCCTGATGTATGGCCA
The DNA here is from genome assembly GCF_018294505.1 of Triticum aestivum. Taxonomy (NCBI): domain Eukaryota; kingdom Viridiplantae; phylum Streptophyta; class Magnoliopsida; order Poales; family Poaceae; genus Triticum; species Triticum aestivum. The sequence continues at coordinate 520,787,986 of NC_057810.1, read as the reverse complement.
AGTAGAATTGGCCGCGAAATATTCCCAACAGGACTGTAAATTAGACAGCCTGTTAGATGAGATTGAATAGGAGTACAATCAGTCGGTTTGACGATATAATTTTAAAATGACATGTAAAATGCCTTCTAGCCGGATTGTAGATCATTTGCCTTTGCGGACCTTTTCGCTTCAACCTCGGGACCCAACAGTCCTGAGTGTGTCCGAATACCCTTACGGTTATAAAAGAACCGGGGCATGCATGGAGACAAGGCGTAGGGGTCATAATTGCTTTATCAGACAAGTGCCCAACTAGCTATGTTATATTACATGGTTAGTAAGAAACATCTTCCAGGGAGAATAGTTCTGTTAAGGGTTCCTTTCCCTGGGAGGCATGCCCTAAAGTGCATGTCCGGACTACGAAAATAGTAGAAAAGGCATCTGGGGGCAGATAAATAAGTAAGTAATAAATCATCTTTCAGGTCACCGACCGAATATTCCCTTAAGAACGCTAGCCTTCGGCTTCACCCAGTCTGAGGTACACATCCGGCTGACCCGGCAGTAACAATCGCAGAGGTGCTCCCTTTACCTCCTAGCCGAACAATCGGGAACGTAGGGGTAAGCACAGGAGCCAGGCAACCCGGCTTGGCTAAAACTTAAGTCATATCGATGCATATAATGGTGATCAAAAGGCACATGCGGAAGTGTGACACATGTGTTGGGCATGAAGCCCATATAATAAGCTTCTGTTAAAGAAGCCCCCAGGTATAACGAGTGCGAGTAGCACATTGAGTGAGTGCGAACAAAGCGCAGATCAGCCCTCAAGAGGCTTGTATTGAAAGAGGGAGTAAAAAGGAGGGAAAACAAAGACAGCGAAAAAATATGAAAGGTGGACGGAGGAAGGAGACGAACTCTGAGTCCGGCGCTAGGCGTAGAATCTTCGGAGACGGGCTGTGTTCCATGGGTTTGGCTTGAGTCGGTTGTTAGATGCGTTGCGTAGACGGTATGCATCACCGGTAAGGACTTGGTCGATGATGAAGGGACCTTCCCAATTGGGCTTAAGTTTGTCCTTTTTCTTGTCCGGCAGGCGTAGAACTAGCTCGCCAACATTGTAAGCTATGGCCCGTACTTCTCTGCTTTGATATCTTCGAGCCTGCTGCTGATAAAATGCAGAACGGGATTTTGCCACGTCGCGCTCCTCCTCTAAGGCGTCCAAATTGTCCTGCCGATCCAACTCGGCTTCTCTTTCTTCGTACATGCGCACGCGAGGTGAGTCATGAATTATATCGCAGGGCAAAACTGCCTCGGCGCTGTATACCATAAAAAATGGTGTGAATCCGGTAGTGCGGTTTGGCGTGGTTCGCAGCCCCCAGAGTACGGAGTCGAGCTCCTCTACCCAGTGCGTGTTAGATTCTGTGAGGAACCGCACTAATCTGGGTTTAATGCCGCTCATGATTAGACCATTTGCTCGTTCCACTTGACCGTTAGTTTGAGGGTGGTAGACTGAAGCGTAGTCGAGCTTGATGCCCATGTTTTTGCACCAGAGTTTAACCTCGTCGGCCGTGAAATTCGTGCCGTTATCAGTGATGATGTTGTGGGGGACGCCAAAACGGTGTACTACCCCGGATATGAAGTCTATCACAGGTCCGGATTCTGCCGTTTTAACCGGCTTGGCCTCTATCCATTTGGTGAATTTGTCCACCATGACCAATAAGTATTTGTGCTTGTGGGTTCCCCCTTTAAGGGGTCCAACCATGTCAAGCCCCCAGACCGCGAACGGCCAAGTGATGGGTATAGTTTTGAGGGCGGTGGGTGGCATGTGGCTCTGATTAGCAAAGAGCTGGCAACCGACGCATCGTTGGACTAAGTCCTGAGCATCTGCCCGGGCTGTCGGCCAATAAAATCCTGTACGGAAGGCCTTGCCTACAAGGGCCCGGGCTGCAGTGTGGTGCCGCCGAGTCCGGCATGAATTTCAGCCAGGAGATTTCGCCCTTCCTCTTCGGAGATACACCTTTGAAGGACTCCGGTTGTGCTTTTCTTATAAAGTTCTCCCTCATGGACCTTGTAGGCTTTAGATCGCCGAACTATGCAGCGGGCCTCATTTTGGTCTTCGGGAAGTTCCTGCCTGATTAAGTAGGCTAGGAATGGTTCCGTCCACGGGGCAATTACTGCCATTATTTCGTGGGCTGAAGGTGTTATTTCATTGGCTGAGCCACCGATTGTGTCAGAATGTTCTGTGTTAGGTGATGCAGTTGGTTCCGGATTGTTATTTCCGGACTCCTCTTCCCATAATACGGATGGCTTAAAGAGCCGTTCCAGGAAGATGTTTGGAGGGACGGCGTCGCGTTTTGCGCCGATGCGTGCCAACACGTCTGCTGCCTGGTTATTATCCCGGGCTACATGGTGGAATTCGAGTCCTTCGAACCGGCTGACATTTTTAGGACGGCGTTACGGTAGGCTGCCATTTTCGGATCCTTGGCGTCAAAGTCTCCATTTACTTGGGATATTGCGAGGTTTGAATCCCCGCGCACCTCTAGGCGTTGAATACCCATGGAGATTGCCATCCGGAGGCCATGTAGAAGGGCCTCGTATTCGGCTGCATTGTTGGAGTCCGTGTACATTATTTGAAGTACGTATTGGACTGTGTCTCCGGTTGGGGACGTCAAGACGACGCCAGCCCCCAAGCCAGCCAACATTTTGGAGCCGTCGAAATGCATGATCCAATTGGAGTATGCGCCGTACTCTTTAGGGAGTTCGGCTTCGGTCCATTCGGCGATGAAGTCAGCCAAAACTTGCGACTTGATAGCTCGCCGTGGTTTGTAGGTTATGTCAAATGGTAAGAGCTCAATGGCCCATTTTGCAATCCTGCCCGTTGCGTCGCGATTGTTTATAATATCGTTGAGAGGTACTTCGGAGGCCACCGTTATGGAACACTCTTGAAAGTAGTGTCGCAGCTTCCGGGATGCCATGAACACCGCATACGCTATCTTTTGATAATGTGGGTACCGGGACTTGCATGGAGTTAAGACAGTGGATACGTAGTACACTGGTTTTTGAAGAGGGAATTTGTGCCCTTCTGTTTCTCGTTCGACGACGAGTACCGGCGCTGACAACTTGATGTGTTGCCTGCGATATATAATAACATAGGTTCGCCCAGGTTGGGCGCGGCCAGGACCGGATTTGTTGCCAATACGGCCTTAATTTCTTCGAGTCCGGCCGTGGCAGCATCCGTCCATTCAAATGTTCGGTGCGCCGGAGGAGGCGATAGAGGGGCAGTGCCTTTTCTCCCAAACGGGAGATGAAGCGGCTTAGAGCCGCCATGCATCCAGTTAGTTTTTGTATTTGCTTGAGGTCTTTTGGGATATCCAATTGTGACAGAGCTCGGATCTTGGCTGGGTTTGCTTCAATTCCTCTACCGGATACAATGAAGCCCAAGAGCTTTCCGGCTGGTACACCGAAAACACATTTTTCCGGGTTGAGCTTAATGTCGTATGCTCGGAGGTTGTCGAATGTAAGCCTCAATCGTCTACTAGAGTTTCGACGTGTTTGGTCTTGACGACCACATCGTCTACGTACGCCTCCACTGTTTTGCCTATCTGGGTGGCCAGACATGTCTGAATCATGCGCTGATATGTTGCGCCGGCGTTTTTGAGTCCGAAGGGCATTGTGTTGAAGCAGAATGGTCCGTACGGAGTAATGAATGCCGTTGCGGCCTGGTCTTTTTCTGCCATCTTGATTTGATGGTATCCGGAGTATGCGTCGAGGAAGCACAATGAATCGTGCCCTGCGGTAGCATCGATGATTTGGTCGATGCGAGGGAGAGGGAAAGGGTCCTTTGGACAGGCCTTGTTAAGGTCTTTGAAATCGACACAAAGGCGCCAGGATTTGTCCTTTTTTGGTACCATTACCAGGTTGGCTAGCCAGTCCGGATGTTTTATATCTCTGATGAATCCGGCTTCTAAGAGTTTGGCTAGCTCCTCTCCCATTGCCTGTCTTTTGGGTTCGGAAAATCGCCGAAGAGCCTGTTTGACTGGCTTGAATCCTTTTAGGATATTTAGGCTGTGTTCTGCCAGCCTGCGTGGGATTCCTGGCATATCTGAAGGGTGCCAGGCAAAATGTCCCAATTTTCCCGAAGGAATTCTCGTAGTGCGGCTTCTACATCAGGATTTAATTGTGCCCCAATGGAGGCCGTCTTTGTGGGGTCCGTTGGATGGACCTGGAATTTGACTATTTCGTCTGCTGGTTTAAAAGAGGTGGACTTGGACCTCTTATCGAGTATCACATCGTCCCTATCCACCGTGGAGCGCAGCGCAGTGAGTTCCTCTGCCGCTAGGGCTTCGGATAGTGCCTCTAGGGCCAGTGCGGCTGCCTTATTTTCAGCGTGGAGTGCTATATCTGGATCACTGACAAGAGTGATTATTCCATTGGGCCCGGGCATTTTGAGCTTCATGTACCCGTAATGGGGTATAGCTTGGAAGATTGTGAATGCCTCTCGCCCTAACAAGGCGTGATATCCGCTGCCGAATGGGGCCACTTGGAACGTGACCTCTTCGGACCTGTAATTGTCCGGCGAGCCGAACACTACGTCTAGTGTGATTTTTCCTGTGCAGCGTACTTCTCGACTAGGGATTATTCCTCTGAAGGTTGTGCTGCTTCGCTCAATGCGGCTCCAGTCAATTTCCATTTTTGAGGGTTTCCTCGTAGATGAGGTTTAATCCGCTGCCGCCATCCATGAGTACCTTGGTAAGACGAAAGTCGTCCACTATCGGATTGAGGACCAATGCGGCTGGTGCTCGAGCTGTTCGGAATTTTAGGTTCGTCGCTGGCATTGAAGGTGATAGCCGTGTCACTCCATGGATTTGTTGTTGCTACTTGGTAGACTTCGGCGAGGCTGCGGATTGTTCGTTTCCGCATGTTTTTTGATGCGAAAGTCTCGAAGACTGTTAATACCGTACTGGTACTGTTGGGCTGGTTGCCCGGGGCTAGAAAGCCTTCGCCACTTTTGGCCACCTGCCGTAGTATCCAACATGCTCGAAGGCTATGTGTTGGAGTGGCGCCCTCCGTACTGTGGATTTTGCAGGGTCCGTTGAGCCATCCCTCCAGTACGGTTCCGTGCCCTTTAGGGGGTTTTTGCTTTTTGGTTTTTAACCCAGGTGCTTGAGTATGACGCACCCTTTTATTTCGACTAGGGTTGTATTCAGGGCCGGATTGTCCCAAAACCTGGTTTCGGTTTTCCAGGCACTCTCCATCGCACAGTATTTTTGTACAATGGTCGCTAGGTCGGCGAAGCGTGTAACTTCGCGACGACTTATGGCGTTCATGATTCCCTTGTCCGTGCAATTGTTGCAGAAAATTGAGATCGTGCTTTCCTCACGGCAGTCCTTTATCCTGTCCATAACCAGGAGGAATCTGGCCCAGTAATGATGTACTGTTTCATCGGGCTCTTGCCGTATTTGAGATAGATCGCTTATGTTTGGGTGGGCGGGCGGAATTAAATTCGGAACCCCGCCCATCTGAGGCTCAAAGGCCGAGAAGTTTTTGGATTTGGAAGCTTGGATTGCTGGATGTTTCCAACAAATCTGGTCCGATGCCTGACTTTAGGTTCAGTACTTGATTGACATCCGTCCCTCCGCGGGAATCCGGCATGGAGGGATCGGGAATCCGGACATAACTGGTCTTTAACATAGAAGAAGATCGCCGCGTTGTTCCTCTACCACAACAACATGGTGGGTAGCCTGGGGAGAGTTAATTTCTCTCAGATCGGTTTTAAGCCCAATCTGATCGTAGTCTGTAGCGACTCCCAGGGCGGCGATGCGATCCAAGAGCTCGTTTATGGAGGAGAGCTCCATCGGATCTAGCTGCTCGGCGAATTCCGAGCTGATGTGAAGATCGCTTTTGATGACCTGAGAGGTCATCGTCGGAGCGGTGGCCGAACAGGCGGTCATAAGAAAACCGCCTAGCCGGATAGTTTGGCCGGCGGCCAAAGCTCCCTTGACGACGGCGCCGTCTTTAAAGACGGGAAAAGGCATCCCTCCTGATTGCGATGGCACAGAGGAACTCTCAATGAAAGCACCAATGTCGGTGTCAAAACCGGCGGATCTCGGGTAGGGGGTCCCGAACTGTGCGTCTAGGCGGATGGTAACAGGAGACAAGGGACACGATGTTTTACCCAGGTTCGGGCCCTCTTGATGGAGGTAAAACCCTACGTCCTGCTTGATTAATATTGATGATGTGGGTTACAAGAGTAGATCTACCACGAGATCAAGGAGGCTAAACCCTAGAAGCTAGGCCTATGGTATGATTGTTGTTCGTCCTAGGACTAAAAGCCATCCGGTTTATATAGACACCGGAGAGGGCTAGGTTACACAGAGTCAGTTACAATGGTAGGAGATCTACATATCCGTATCGCCAAGCTTGCCTTCCACGCCAAGGGAAAGTCCCATCCGGACACGGACGAAGTCTTCAATCTTGTATCTTCATAGTCTTGGAGTCCGGCCAATGATGATAGTTCGGCTATCCGGACACCCCCTAATCCGGGACTCCCTCACCCACACCTGCTGTCGCCACCCACCAGATCTTCTGATGACGTCGTCCCAGCAAACCTCGAGTCCTCTCCCCGTACCGGATGAGGATCCGTCGTCGACTAGTTCGACCGCTCACTCGGAGCTGCCCTGACGTTCCCTCGTCTTGCCGACCGCTCCCTGACCACAGAAGAGCATCATCATCACCGTTTCCTCGGATGAAGCTGCGGCCTAATTGGCGCCACCAAAGAGGTTGTACACTAATCGCTGCATTTTCTTCTTGATTCGATCTCACGGTGTTGTCGGCGCTCGGTCCCGAGCCGACACGGCGCGGCTCCATCCACGGCGGCGTCGCCGGCCACTTCCTCCACAGCGTCGCTCCCTCGGCGGCGACGTCCACATCAGTAGAAGCTGTTGCTGCTTTAGCTCTCGCTCGCGCTGCTGCTCTGCTCTTGCTCTCAGTTCCCTGCCTGGTCTGCTCTTGCTATTGCTCTTGCTCGCGCTGCTGCTCTCGCTCTTGCTCTTGGTTGCGACGTTGCTCCGATTTGGCTACACTTCAGTCGACTGAATCGACTTTTGGGTCAGTCGATTTTCAAGGGGTGGGCTCGCCGGAGTGAAGGAAGAACCAGCCGCAGCGGGGAGGGGGGCTCGCCAGAGAGGTACCCCACTATCTATCTTAGGGTTCAGGATGGGGGCGGTGGTCGCCGGCGGTGGCGAGGCGTTGGCGGGGCGGTGGCGTGGGGATCGCCGGAGAAAAAGCTCGGCACGGGGGGGGGGGGCTAGAGGGATGGCCGGGGTGGCGGCGGACTGGCGGTAGGGAGTGTTTTTGGGGCGGGCGGGGCGGTGCACCGCCGGCCGCGGGCGGCGGGGGGCTGCTGTTTGGCCGGTGGTGGCTGGCGGCTCAGGGGGTGGAGGTTGAAGATAAACCGCATGCCCTTGATTTCGTATCCAACGGCTGCAAAATCGACTGACCAGAGATGAAAAAGTCAGTCGACCGACGTGTAGCCTCACCTTGCTAGTGCGTTCAGTTTCGACAGCAAAATTCAGTTTCGACAGCAAAATTCAGTTTTGACAGTTAAGTTCAGTTTCGACAGTTAAGTTCAGTTTTGACAGTTAAGTTCAAAGATGAGCGGCTGATGTATTTTACATCTAGCACTTTGTGGTTATGTATTTTACGTCATGTATTGGAGATGCTATTAGAATTCCACTCAGGTTAACGTTGTTTGTTGTCTCTCTTGTCCTGCTTCAGCCTCGGCGTCGTACAACTCACCGGAGCTGCTCCAACGACGAAACCCTCCATCACAGCGGAGCAGTACCTCGGGCTCCATCTCCAGACGCCTAAGATCTTCTTCCCCTCCTCCGACAGCCAAGTCAGCCGGAGCATCCTCACCGGCCAACCCAATCACGCTGAGATCGACATGGCTTCGCCAAAGAGGTTGTACACTTGTTTTATCTCTTTTTACTCTACATGTTATATATATTGTCCACTGAGCACTCGTAGTAACGGGAAATACGATTATTTTATCCTACTATATGACAAGCAGTGAGGTACCAGGCAACTTAGCTATCCGTGATGGACTCTCTTGAACGCCATCATTATTTATCTCTGCGCGTTTGAGCTGTGCATTTGTCGATGGGCCTGGGAGTTGAGCTAGTATGGCAGTGGCCTGGGTCCAAAGTAATAGAAGTAGCACAAAAACATTTTTTTAGTGTAGGATTTTCCTTGCTCAAGCCTGCCTACTAGAATCGCCAGTGCTTGAAAGGAAAAGTGAATGAAAAACATAGGAATTGGAAAGTTTCCTATGGTACTACTTTTCATGAATTTGGTGCAAAGGAATGGAGCAAAGGAAAACTGTAGGATTTGTTCCTTTAGTGTCTCCTTGAAAGAAAAACCGTAGGAATTCTAATTTCCACTTCTCCTCCTTTTCATATTCCTATTCATCAAGCACAAGACTAAGAGATAGTAGCATAATAGCATTATAACCGTACATTTTCTTGTGGTTTGACTTAATCTCACCATGCTTTTTTGCATCCTGTGATCTTCCAATTGTTGTGAATCAAACACCCAGATTGGCAGAAATCCTGTGTTTTTAAATTCTCTGTTTTGCACGTGCATTCCTATCCTATTCCTGTCTATTTCCTATCCCTGCATTGTTAGAATCCTCAAATTCAAACAAGCCTTTACACAATTACTTCTGTTACAGATATGTGTCAAAGAAAACCTTGTGTGGTTTGTCCTGCTCCTGCGGCGCTGTGTTCCACCCCAGCTCAGCTGCTCCAACGACGGAAGGGTTCACCACAGCAGGGATCCGCTCTCCAGATTGTCTTTCGCCGCCTCAGATCTTCTTCCCCGCCGCCGGCAGCCACGACAACTGCATTACCATCATCAACTGAGCAGATGACCTTGAGGACTACACGGGTCCGCAAGAGAGGTCGCACTCTTCCGTGTCTGCTTACGTTATGCGTCGCTTAATATGATGACATGCTACATTATCGTCGTGTTCACCTATTAGACTCCGAGTCAGGTCCAAACTAATGCTGAAACTTGAGTTTTTAAATGGTTGTGGGGTACATATTGGGGCAGCAATCAATACTATCTGTCTACTATCTGGTTAATCTCCGGTGTCTACTATGAGTTTCATGTTGGGTGCAAACAAACATTAAAGGAGCCATTATCTGTATTTTTTAACTAAAGCTATTATCTGCCTGTTATCATTGGTTTTGGGTCTATCCACAGTTTGCTACCATCACTCTGGATTTGTGCATGCACTCCTTACATAATCTCACTATGTTTTATTCCTATGCATGCCAAGTTATTGTACACAATGGAACTGATCATGTAGAGCAAAAGAGACGAGCCTTGCGTGGCAATAAAATTTCATGCAGACGTCGTTCCATGGTGGGCGCAAAGGCAGCCCCCCCCTCCACCCATTTCGGATCGTAATCAAGAGGAAGATAACTGTTCTGAGGGGGATTCAGAAGGAGAAGACCACTCCTATTTACCCCATGAGGTCTTCGCTCTAACTTGGCATGCTGATGTTGGTAATATCATGCATATGGTGCCTTGCATTGCTTACTTGTATACATTAAAGATGTCATCTGCTTAGTTTAGACATGCTTTGTGTCAATGCCATCTGTTTAGTTTCTTTATCGTATATGTGAATCATGCAATGCCATCTTGTCTAGCCAGGCATCATATATGTGAATTTTGCAATGCCACCCTGGTTAGCCAGTCATCTTATATGTGAATTATATCATGCCATCATTTTTTATTATGTGTTAAATTTGTCAACAATTTTAGTACATTCAATTACTCTTCCTGTGCATCAGCCATTCGGCACGGTCATGGAAAAATCTGGAGTGGAAACAAGGTCTTCAGAGCAGACAATGCTATCTGACGAAGCGCATGTCTTGCTGGTTACTGATAGCTCCTCAGAGGAGGATTCAGAGACAGATGACCAGTCATATTTCCCCCCTGAGGTGCATGCCCTAACTTGGCAGGGTTATGTTACTCATATCGTGCGTATGGTATCTTGCATTGCTATGTCATTTTCTTAGTTTAGACATGCTTTGTGTGAATGCCACCTGTTTAGTGTCTAATTACCATATATGTGAATTATGCAATGCCATCTTGTTGCAAGACATTATATATGTGAATGATGCAATGTTATCTTGTTGCAAGGCATTATGTATGTGAATTATGCAATGCCATGCTGTTTAGGCAAGCGTCATATATGTGAATTATATCATGCCGTCCTTTTTTTGTATTTCTCATTGCTTTTGTCGACAATGTTTGTATATTCAACTGCTCTTCCTGTGCATCAGCCATTTGAATTGGTGATGGAGAAATCTGGAGTGAAAACAAGGTCTTCAGAGCAGACAATGCTACCTGCTGAAGCAGATATCTTGCTGGTTACAGATAGCTCTTCAGAGGAGGATTCAGAGGCAGATGACCAGTCCTATTATCCCCCTGAGGTGTATGCTCAAACTTGGCAGGGTTATATTACTCATATAATGCATATGTTGTATTGCAATGCTTAGTTTTTACATCATATACACAATATTGAATGCCATCTCCTTAGTTGACACATCATATATGCAATTGCCCTCTGCTCACTTCCTTAGTATATAAATCATATATTTGAATTATGTCATGCCATGATGTTTACATAGACAGCATGTATCTGAATTATGGCATGCCAACCCATTTTCTAAAGACATAATATAGTTATATCATCTCATCCTGTTTACATAGTCATCATATTTTAAATTATGTCATTCTATCCGTGAATTATATCATGCCATCATGTTTCCATCGACGGCATGTTTGTGATTTATGGCATGCCAACCACTTTAATAGACACATCGTATAGTTATATCATGTCATCCTGTTTACATAGTCATCATATTTTGAAGTATGTCATTCTATCCTGTTTAGTTAGCCATCATACATGTGAAATTGTGTCATGCTATCCTGTTTAATTAGCCATCATATATGTGAAATTATGTCCTGCTATTCTGTTTGCTTAGACAACATAAATGTGAATTATTTCATGCCCTGTTTTCTTCCCTACTATCCATTGCACCTGTCTATCTTACAATGTCTGTACATTCAATTACTTTTCTTGTTTATCAGCCATTTCAATTGGAGGGAGTGATGGCAGTATCTGTGGGAGTAAAAACACGGTCTTCAGAAAAGATCATGCTACCTGTCGATGCAGATAGAACCACGGTTGTACTTGCCCAAGAATCAGCCCCACCACACATAACCCACACTCATGCAGATTGTACCCCTACCCAGTTGGACAGAGAACCAGCTACACCCCTTCTAACCCCAACCCCAGCAGATAGACACCCAGTTCCCGTTGACACAGCACCGTCTCCACCACAGAGCACCCAAACACGAGCAGTTAGTAAGGCAACTGCAGTGCCCAAATCACGAGGACCACCACTCCGAACCCGAAGTCAACGCTTAAAGCAGAAGAAGAATTGTTCTCAGGTCAGGTTCCGTAGCTATGGTTCATACTACTTTGCTCTTGCATCACTGTATTTACTGATACCAACCAATTTCAAATTTGAAGGATGCAATTGAAACTCCAATGGCGCAACAGGTATGTTTTAAACCTGTTTCTTCAACGTGGTTGGCTGTTTGCTGTTGTAACTTGCTCTATGTTGATTTCAGTTTCAATTGAATAAACAGTTATGTTCTCATGCCATGCACATTACAAGTGTTGTTATTGTTGTGTAGTTTCCCACACTTATATTATGTCTATGTTGCTTTGTCTTAAATAGATATGATTCGAACTGTATCTATCTTGATTTGGCAACATAAACTAGAATGATATAGACCACAGTGACCATACTACATAGATATATGTTTGTTTCATGTTGTTATCCTGTCCACCTTACTACTGAACTGGTTTACCAAAATGAGTTTCATATACTACATTGTAAACCTGAGATGTGTTTGTTTGTTTCTCTTTTAGAACGCGGATAAAATATTGGAGAAGAGTACCCTGTTATGCAATGGTAAAGGAAGTAATGCAGATAAGGTTTAAGATAGTGAGACATCCCTGTTGGTCTCCAAGAAAGCTGATAAAAACTATATTGAGGACACTGAGACAACCCCAAAGTCCTGTCTTGATGTAGTGTTCGAGTTACTGGCTACCACTGCTGGCACCAGCTCTTCAAACTCGTTGCCTGAATCAGTTCGGCTTCTTGAGTCTCAACTTCAAGTTGAAAGACATCGATCAGATGTTATGCGACAGGAAGCCGAAGGACTGAGGAAGTCCCTGCAGAATTCAGATGCATACTTTCTAGTGCAATAGCAAGTGCTGGAGGACTTAAGCGCCAAACAAGAGAAAGTTAAGAAGCTTGCTAAGCATCTTGCCAGCATTATGGGTACCCAGGATACTGTTTCACTTGTTTTGCTGCAGCGTTTATATGCTGTTGTGTTCCCTATATTTGCACTGGTGGCGAACTTTGATGCCCAGTGGATGTAATATGTGTAATAGTCGTGAGAGCCTAGTGTAAGTTGCTTGCTTATTTATTTCCTTGTTGTCTTGTTTATTTGTTTGCTTGTAGTCAGTGTAGTTCTTTTGTCTGCGGTTTGCTAGTGGCTGCAATAACCTATTTTTTTAAACTAGGCCACAATAACCATGGGCTAATATTTACTGTAGTGACACTGGACCTACGGGCCATAGAAATAGTGGGCCTTCTACGGGCCGTATAAACAGTGGGCCTTCTATGGGCTGTATAAACAGTGGGCCTTCTACAGGCCGCAGAAACAATGGGCCTTCTACGGGCCGTATCACCAATGGGCCTTATATGGGCAATATAATCGATTGGCCAAACATGGGCCAATAACAGGCCGCATAATGGCCGTAAACCGGCTAGAGTTGGAATCGTCCGTTCATGGACCGACCATAACGGGCCATCGTTAATAGGTTGTATTTCATGACGCTATGAAAACGGCCCAACGTGTTAACGGACCACAAACGGGCCGACTGTAACCATGGGCTAAATTTGGCCCATAAGCAGAAAATGACAGTAACGGGCCATAAGTAAATGAATGCTGGAAATGAGCCCAAGAATAAATGGGCTCTGAGAAGGTCGAAAGATAACATGGGCTGGAAACGGTCCAACATAATAACGAGCCCTTAATGGGTATAAAGTGATACACTGTTCATTACGGGCCAGTTTCACCATGGGCCATTAATGGGTGTAAAGTAATACACTGTTCATTACGGGCCAGTTTCACCACGGGCCGTTAATAGTCCAAGAGTTACATAGGGCCTCATATGGGCCGAAAGACGTCATGGGCCATACATGGGCCAGAAGTGAAAACGGGCTAGAATCATATTGGGTGGCCCAGATGACGCTATTGGGCCTAATTCGGATAGGGCGTAACGGGCCTTGGGTTAGCGGGCTGTAAATGGGCTATATGCGAACATGCCGTTAACAGGCTTTACATGGGCCAGGCCGCCACCTTTTGACCAAGTCAAACGGGCCGACCTTTTCACAGGAATGGGCCTCAGTTGGGACATGCCACGTGTCGACGTATCATAGGCGCCTTCTGTCCAATGAGTGGATGACATCTGTCCCAACGGTGAGCCGACACGTGTTTCCTCCAGCCAATGATGATTTTACACGTGGAAAATCCCCATTGGTCGGGGCTGTTAACGGGTTATCGAATCCAAAACCCGACCCGATAGCTTAACGGCGTTCCGTTACGGTGGATGCCATGTGTCGGTCACCCTTGACGAAAGCACTTCTGTGACGCGCGATTTATCGTCATGGAAGTGGACACTTCCGTGATGATAATTTTGCTAATGTCATGGAACACTTCTACGGTAGCACAGGTATGACTATCTTGATTCTATCATAAAATCATCATGGATATACATGCATGACAAAAAACATGACCTACTGTGACAAACACGTATCATCACGGAAGTGTATTTTTTTGTAGTGATATAGGCATCACGTCCAAGGTTAGTAGACCAAAACGATACTGCATCTACTACTATTACTCCACACATCGACCGATATCTAGCATGCATCTAGTGTATTAAGTTCATGGGAAAACGGAGTAATGCATTATGAACGATGACATGATGTAGATAAGATAAACTCATGTAGGAATAAACCCCATCTTGTTACCCTTAATAGCAATGATACATGTGTGTCATGTCTCTTTCTGTGACTGAGATTGAGCACCGCAAGATCAAACCCATCACAAAGCACCTCTTCCCATGGCAAGATAAATCAATCTAGTCGGCCAAACCAAACCAATAAATCGGAGAAGAAATACGAAGCTATAACAATCATGCATAGAGGAGTTCAAAGAAGACTCCAATAATATTCGTGGATAGAACTGATCATAACTCACAATTCATCGAATCCCAACAAACACACCGCAAAAGAGTTACATCAAATAGATCTCCAAGAACATCGAGGAGAACATTGTATTGAAGATTAAAAAGAGAGAAGAAGCCATCTAGCTACTAATTATGGAGCCATAGGTCTGTGGTAAACTACACACGCATCATCGGAGGGGCAGCAAGGATGATGAAGAACCCCTCCGTGATCGTTACCCCTCCGGCAGAGTGCCGGAAAAGGCCTCTAGATTGGATCTCGTGGTTCTGGAACTTGCGGTGGCGGAAAAAGTATTTCATCGACTTCACTAAGATTTTGGGGATTTTAGAGTATTTATAGAGGCAGAAGTAGGTCAAGGGGGTGCCCGAGGGCTCCACTACCCACCAGGGCACGCTTGGGCCCCCTGGCGCGGCCTGGTGCCTAATGGGCCCCTCGAGCCCCCTCTCGTGTGCTCCAGAAGCTTCCAGGGTCCATTACCACCCAAAAAATTCTCCAAAAAGTTTCGTGGCAATTGGACTTCGTTTGATATTGATATTCTGCAAAGTAAAAAACAAGGAAAAAATAGCAACTGACACTGGGCACTAGGTTAATAGGTTAGTCCCAAAACATGATATAAAGTTGCTAGTAAATGTATGTAAAACATTCAAGATTGATACTTTAATAGCATGGGATAATAAAAAATTATAGATACATTGGAGACGTATCACTGCAGTGCATTTCTGGTAAGAGGAGAAGCCAATCTTTCCCAGGGCATCTTCCTTGTACTCAAAATGGTTTGTGTACGCCACCACCCCCTCCCGGATATGGTTGAACACATGTGTGGCCAGACAGAAATGACGCCGAAATAGGTGGTGTTTGAAGAGCGGGTTAGGGGACTCGAAGTAGTCCTGCTAGAGTAAGCAATGGTCGCTCTCTCAGTTGCGATTCAACATTGGAGTATGCCCCGAGATCGAGCCCCTGATCGTCTGCCGTTGCCTACTAATGTGGTCATGGACGACCAAAGCAGCAACCACAATCTCCTCATCATCGGATGAAGAATCATACGAATCACAAATTAAATTCTAGAAAAAGTACTCGTCGTCGGAGTCCATTTGTACCTTGCGGGCAAACTGTTGAACGCCTTACGGGCGTCGTTGAAGAAGTCGGTCGATGAAGAGCCTCGCACCTCCGCGAGACCAGGTAGCAGGCTTGGAGGCATCCGGCGAGCGAGGTAGTCACGCTTGCGTGCTGCCGACAGAGGAGGCGAGGGCGTGGTGGCGTCAACATCGGGGTGCTACAACGGTGGCAAAAACGGTCCACCAAACGCCAGAGTAGGGGTGTGTTAGGGGGTGGCGTGCTGCTGGGGGAGGTGTGGGTGCGGGCGGCCGGCCTGGGCACTGGAACTGAGCAGCGGCGGTGGCGATTGGTGGGGCAGCCAAGTGTGCAGACTGTTAATTGGAGGAAAAGGGAATGGCTAATGTGCCACCGACTAGCGGGTCAGAGGAAGGACAGCAGCGAGTGACGCGTTCGTTCGGTGCGGACATGCAAACGCGGCCCAAATTTGGGCCTGAAATGGGTCACGCACGGATAAAAAGCGGACGCTCATCGGTTTGGGTCGCCGCATTGGGCCACTTTAGTGTCCGTCTCGTCCCAAAAGGACAGTTTGAGTAGGCGCATTGGAGTCGTCCTTATCAATATAAGAATGATGTTGTAACTTGTAAAAAGTTTGTCAGAGGGTTATGTGGAAAACACGAAATGAGTTTGTGACATGGACTGGTACTAGAAGGGTTGGACGCGCTTTGCTGTTATCCCCTAACCAATGAGTTTGTGGTTTTGTGTTATCCCCTAACCAATATATATGATCGGTACATCCGTATAAATTTTCCCACATATTATACTCCGTCCCAAATTTTCCCATATATTATACTCCCTCCGTCCCAAAATTCTTGTCTTAGATTTGTCCAAATACAGATGTACCGACTTTATACATCCGTATTTGGACAAATCTAAGACAAGAATTTTGGGACGGAGGGAATATAATATATGGGAAAATTTATGTGACGGTGGTCGCATATAGTATTATATTGGTGTTACAATATCAAATGGTGGCGCTTCTTCTTCCAGGTGGTGGGAGCGTTCAGGGGATTGATATGTTTTATGGGCCGGCTGCTGCTAACTGATTTAAAAAATCGTTGGACCGGTCAAAACCGTAAACAAAATTCAAAATTGAATAAACCAATTGAATAAAAGAGTTTCAAAATGAAGGAACATATTGATTTAAAAGAGTTAAATCGGAGAGCTTGATAAAGTGTTGACCCGGTCAAAAACGGTTGACCCGGTCCTAAATAAAATACCTCAATTAATTGTGAGGCCTTAAAAATTAATAAGCATAATATATAGTATGATCTAAACGCTCTTATATTTTGTACAGAGGGGGTATAGAAAAATTGAATAAGAGATCTTTGAGAAATTGTTGACCCGGTTAAAATTAGGTGATCCAATTTTAATTAGAGACCTCAATTGAATATGGTATCTTTACAACTACGGAGCTTTTAGTAAATGCATGTGATTTAATTTGGATGAAGCTGTATCCCTTACTAAATGGCTGGACCCCTCTGTGTTCGTCTGGACAAAAAATGCTGCTGGAGAGACGTTTGCAGATGATCGAAAGGAGGATGTCAGAAGTTCCCCTCATAAAATGGTGCTGAAGAAACGAAGGATCTCCTTGGAGCTGGAGGGACCGGTGGCGCGTGACTACAGGGTCTTGTGAAGAAGCTACGAAGTTGTCGGCGAGGATGTACGCTGGCCTGCAGCCGGTGCTGGTTTCGACTTTCGAAGGAATTGGCGCGCAATGGGTACGTACGGGTCCGGAGGGAAGGGAAAGGGAATCCGAGACTGGCAATCGGATGGACGGATCGATGGCGTGTGTGTGTCTGTCTGGTAAAGGTCGCGTGATCCAAGGGAACGGCGCCCCCTTCCCTTCATCAGGCTGCGGCAGTCTGCTCTCTGCTGTACTACGAGGAGAGCAGACAAGGGACACGGCTACGGAAGTTACCCGCTGCCCGTCCCGTCCGCCGCTAGGGACAGCGTGGGGGCACAAGCAAGCCAAGGGCCGAGGCTGGCTGCAGCACTGCACTGCACTGCATTAACGCGCGCACAAGTACGGAAGTGCCACTGCTCGGTCTAGCTTACTCGGACTCGACACTGCTCAGGGCTGCCCCTCTGTCTCTTCTCTTCTCTTCTCTCGCCGTGGTCATCTTCCTTCCCCGACGGACGTCGCCGTGCATTTCAAACCAAGACCAGGATGAAGATCCAGATGTGCTCTCGGTCTCAGCTACAGGAAATTACGCATGGGTTCCATACGGTGACAAGGGAAGAAAGCGTCGAGATATATAACTACCACAGTGGTGCACCATGACTCATGACCCCATCCATGGAGGACCACCCCACTGGTTTCTTTCGGAGTGGTTTCGGCATTTCTCCACGCGAAGCTGGATTTTGCATCAAGCAGAGAATTCCATGCTCCAAAGTTCCAGGAAGGAACAAGCTGCCCATATTCACTTTTACTGAGCATTTGCTTTCTCACGTGTCTGAAAGTAGATCCATACTCCCTAAGTGCGTCTGAAGTCTGATGCACTCACTGGGGCCGCCGTACGCGTGACTTGCAGTGCAGGAGCAGTCCCTCCCAGCAACGGCACGGTATCCCCCTGAATTTATCGGAAAACCCTGAGCACGTTCTTCAGTGATGGGCCCAAACCCAATCATTCAAACCAGACAGCGAGTTAATACGTGACATAAATTTGGAGCACGCGTTGAGTGTGATTCTTTCTTATTACAGTATATAGGGTAAACGGGCCGCATACCGTCACATGCTGCTCCATCGGCGTTGGTCCCCTGGCCATGCATGTGCCGTCAGATTCCTAGATAGCGAGATCCCGTGAAAAAGGCTCTCTTCGAGAAGACACGAAAACTGTGGCAGTGCGACGCCTGCCGCACTACATTGTCAGAGCATCTACGGACGGACTTGCCAAATCCGACACAGACAGTCTCAAAATCCGCATATCCATCTGTGCGTCGCCTCTGGCGCACGGGGAAACCCTTACCTCGCCGTCAGCCACCCCTTCCCGCTCCTCCCCCGCTTCGCCGCCGCCGGAGGGGACACCGGTGAAGCCCGCGTGGTCCCCAGGGAAGGTGGCGGCAGGGCGTCCTCGTCGTTCTCGCGCAGATCTCGTGGCGGGCGATGGCGATCTTGCGGCGGCAGGTGGCGCGCGGCGGAGTTCCGCCGGTGGCTAGCGCATGTTGCCCGTGGGACGGCGTCCCTCACGGCGGCGGGGCTGCCCCTGAACGACGCTTGGTGATGGCCACGTGGCGGCGCGCGGGTGTACCGGATCTAGGCTTCCGGTCTGCGTCCTCGTCGAGGCAGCACTTGCCGTTGCTCTCGGTCATGAGGCGTGGTCCGGGACGGGCCGACCGCTGGTGGTGCTGGCCAGGACGCACGCTGGCAGTGCCCTACTTCATCTCGCGTCGTCTCGCTGGCCAATGGTGGTGGTCATCTTCTTCGTCAGAGATGGCCGGCCGGAGGTTTGGTGATCGGATCTCCGGATCCATCATCTAGTCCCGGCTGCGAGTTGGGGAAACATGGTTGCCGGTGAAAATCGAGCCGTTGGCAGGCGATGACGGCGTTCTACGTTGTTACCTTGATGGAGGCTTCATCGTGTAACTACTGTCGACCCACTCGTGCTGCTCTGGGGGAAACCTTAGGATCTGGTGTTCCAGATCGGATGATGGCGGCAGTGCGGTGTCATTTCTCTCTTGGAAGCATCGTTTGTGGAGCAGCGCTGCAAGTCAGAGGCAGGAGGTGGAGCGGCTTCGTCTTGCACGGAGCTTCGGTGGAGATGTCAAGTCATGCCTGACCGACAGATGCTACGCTTTGTCATGCCTGGTAGGCAGGTGCTACGCATGACAGATTCTTCAAAGACTTCAAGCTGTGTCGGCTGGTGGTACTTGGCAGCATGGTGCTAAGGTGTATCAGTGGAGACCGCGACGTGCTCAACTGTTTGCGCGCAGGGAGGACGTGTCGTTGGGCGCCGTGGTGGCGTCGACGATAGCTAGACCGAGCAAGGTTGATGCATCAGTACAGTTCTGAAGATGAAGCGGTGGCAATTGGCGGCGGCGGCCTCTGAGGGCACGCCAGACCGGCGAGACCCATGCCTGGAAGGCGCCTGGATGGGTCCTCATGTCTTAGATGTTAGGTTTGGCTGCGATGTCTGTTTGGTATTAGGCTCAGGCCATCTGCGCCCCTTCATCAACTGGATAGGTGTAGCGACAGTTTGTTGCTTAGACAGCGGCTTTAGGCTTACTGTGGTATTACTTTGTAAAGTCTTGTGAGAATAATTAATAAAGTGGTCGTATGCATCGCCCAGATGCAGAGGCCGGGGGTCATCCTCCTTTTCTAAAAAAATATCCATCCGTGTATTTCATATTTGGCATCCTATATTCATACAAAATCATGTAGCATAGTATGTAGATCATCATATGAGCAAAATCGATGGAAAACGGACTCTAACCCGATAGCAAACGAGCATCACATATAAACATCACCCAAAGATCATCAGACGGTCATAGTTCACACAATTCAAACTCTCTTGGTAAATTCTAACTAGATACTACGAGCTAGATATGAGAGGGCGGAGCTTCACCACTTCATCGCCGACCCTTTGCCCTTCCGTTTGTCGGCGCTGCTGCAGGTGTCCGCGGCAGGAGGTGGGTCGATGTCGGAGCCGACGGAGTCAGACTCGTCGCTGGAGGAGGAATCGAACATGACGATGTAGCCCTTCAAGCACCGGATGGTGCGGTCCTGCTTGCGCTTGAGCTTGGCCACCCTCGCCGCCTCCCGCTCGGACTGCTCAATGTTGAGCCCGAACTGCTTGGCGTTAATCCTTTGGAACCGTCGGGCATTTGTCTTTGCCGTCGTAAGTGACCGGCGGTACACCCACTGGAGGAGACGCTCATCCTCGTCGGGCACCGCCGACATCACGCGGTGGCAGCGGGAGGACTGCACAGTCGCGTCCAACGCGGCCCCATCTCCCTTGCCCTCTACCTCTCGCCACGAGCGGCGCACGCCTCCGATTCTAGGGTCCGCATCCGCGGCACCTGTGGAGCGGACACTAGAACCCACCGCTGCCCGCGTGGAGCAGCGGTCGGAGGTGGAGGAGGCCGTCGGACGGGCAGAGTCGATTGAGATGCCCTTGCAGATCCGCGTGTGAAGTGGGAAAAGCCGACATCGGTGCCGAGCGATAGGAGGCGTCGCACCTGAACCGGAGCTGCCGCCCATATCCACCTGCGAGCGCTCGAGCGCGATACGGAGCGCCAGCTCGTCCTCGTCTCCGGAGCTACCGCTGGAGTGGCTGCTAGTGACGGATTGAAGAAATAGGACTAGAGCGGAGTGAAGTGAGGCTAGGGTTTGCTCCGAAGGGGGATTTTGTGGGGTCGGGCGGGCCAGAGGTGGGTCAGGCGAATGTGGCGGACACGCCCGGGCCGCCTCATATCCGTCCTGGATTTGGGCTGGATTTGAGGGGTGTCGGTCAGCCCGGGTGTTTGAGGCCGGTTTGAGACGTCTGATTGGGTTGGTTTTTCTGACTGGGTAGTGAACGATCCGCCCGTCCGGACGTTTGTGGCGGGTTTGGGGCACCCTGCAGATGCTCGTAGAGCATCTTCGATCGTTTTATACCTTAAAAGCAAACACATCAAATGTGCGTGAACATGTCTGGACATGTGCACGGATAGATTTTTAGAAGCCGACCATCAACTGAATTCATCAAATCCCCTAAAAAATATTTAATATGCACCAAATAAAAGTAAACACCACATTATTCAAAAAATTGAATGCACCAAATAAAAGTAAACACCATATTATTATTTATTTTTATGTCTTTATTTACATAGCAAAAGTTAACTGACCCTAGTCTATTCTTTGCTGGACATGGACATGTTGGGGAACGTTGCATAAAATAAAAAAATTCCTACGTTCACCAAGATCAATCTATGAGTTCATCTAGCAACGAGAGAGAGGAGTGCATCTACATACCCTTGTAGATCGCGAGCGGAAGCGTTCAAGAGAACGGGGTTGAGGGAGTCGTACTCGTCGTGATTCAAATCACCGGAGATCCTAGCGCCGAACGGACGGCATCTCCGCGTTCAACACACGTACGGTCAGCGTGACGTCTCCTCCTTCTTGATCCAGCATGGGGGAAGGAGAGGTTGATGAAGATCCAGCAGCACGACGGCGTGGTGGTGGATGCAGCAGGGTTCCGGCAGGGCTTCGCCAAGCGACTACGGGATGAAGAGGTGTAGCAAGGGGGGGAGGGAGGCGCCAGGTGTCAGGGTGCGGCTGCCCTCCCACCCCCCCTCTTTATATAGGGACCCCAGGGGGCGCCGGCCCTAGGAGATGGGATCTCCTAGGGGGGCGCCGGCCCTAGGAGATGGGATCTCCTAGGGGGGCGGCGGCCAAGGGGGAAACTTGCCCCCCAAGGCAAGTGGAGGCGCCCCCTCCCCTAGGGTTCCCAACCCTAGGCGTAGAGGGGGCCCAGGGGGGGCGCACCAGCCCACTAGGGGCTGGTTCCCCTCCCACTTCAGCCCATGGGGCCCTCCGAGATAGGTGGCCCCACCCGGTGGACCCCCGGGACCCTTCCGATGGTCCGGTACAATACGGGTGAACCTCAAAACTTTCCCGATGGCCGAAACTCGACTTTCCTTATATAATTCTTTACCTCCGGACCATTCCGGAACTCCTCGTGACGTTCGCGATCTCATCTAGGACTCCGAACAACTTTCGGTTTGCTGCATACTAATATCTTTACAACCCTAGCGTCACCGAACCTTAAGTGTGTAGACCCTACGGGTTCGGGAGACACGCAGACATGACCGAGACTGCTCTCCGGTCAATAACCAACAGCGGGATTTGGATACCCATGTTGGCTCCCACATGCTCCTCGATGATCTCATCGGATGAACCACGATGTCGAGGATTCAAGCAACCCCGTATACAATTCCCTTTGTCAATCGGTACGTTACTTGCTCGAGATTCGATCGTCGGTATCCCAATACCTCGTTCAATCTCGTTATCGGCAAGTCACTTTACTCGTACCGTAATGCATGATCCCGTGACCAGACACTTGGTCACTTTGAGCTCATTATGATGATGCATTACCGAGTGAGCCCAGAGATACCTCTCCGTCATACAGAGTGACAAATCCCAGTCTCGATCCGTGTCAACCCAACAGACACTTTCGGAGATACCTGTAGTGCACTTTTATAGCCACCCAGTTATGTTGTGACATTTGGTACACCCAAAGCACTCCTACGGTATCCGGGAGTTACACGATCTCATGGTCTAAGGAAAAGATACTTGACATTGGAAAATCTCTAGCAAAACAAACTACACGATCTTGTGTTATGCTTAGGATTGGGTCTTGTCCATCACATCATTCTCCTAATGATGTGATCCCGTTATCAATGACATCCAATGTCCATAGTCAGGAAACCATGACTATCTGTTGATCAACGAGCTAGTCAACTAGAGGCTCACTAGGGACATGTTGTGGTCTATGTATTCACACGTGTATTACGATTTCCGGATAATACAATTATAGCATGAATAAAAGACAATTATCATGAACAAGGAAATATAATAATAATCCTTTTATTATTGCCTCTAGGGCATATTTCCAACAGTCTCCCACTTGCACTAGAGTCAATAATCTAGTTACATTGTGATGAATCGAATACCCATAGAGTTGTGGTGTTGATCATGTTTTGCTCGCGGAAGAGGTTTAGTCAATGGATCTGCGACATTCAGATTCGTATGTACTTTGCAAATATCTATGTCTCCATCTTGAACATTTTCACGGATGGAGTTGAAACGACGCTTGATGTGCCTGGTCTTCTTGTGAAACCTGGGCTCTTTGGCAAGGGCAATAGCTCCAGTGTTGTCACAGAAGAGAGTGATTGGCCCCGATGCATGGGGTATGACTCCTAGGTTAGTGATGAACTCCTTCATCCATATTGCTTCATGCACTGCCTCCGAGGCTGCCATGTACTCCGCTTCACATGTAGATCCCGCCACGACGCTCTGCTTGCAACTGCACCAGCTTACTGCTCCATGATTCAACATATACATGTATCCGGTTTGTGACTTAGAGTCATCCAAATCTGTGTCGAAGCTAGCATCAATGTAACCCTTTACGATGAGCTCTTCGTCACCTCCAAAAACGAGAAACATATCCTTAGTCCTCTTCAGGTACTTCAGGATATTCTTGACCGCTGTCCAGTGTTTCTTGCCGGGATTACTTTGGTACTTTCCTACCAAACTTACGGCAAGGCTTACATCAGATCTGGTACACAGCATGGCATACATAATAGACCCGATGGCTGAGGCATAGGGGATGACACTCATCTCTTCTTTATCTTCTGCTGTGGTCGGGCATTGAGCCGAGCTCAATCTCACACCTTGCAATACAGGCAAGAACCCTTTCTTGGACTGATCCATATTGAACTTCTTCAATATCTTATCAAGGTATGTGCTTTGTGAAATACCTATGAGGCGTCTCGACCTATCCCTATAGATCTTGATGCCTAATATGTAAGCAGCTTCTCCAAGGTCCTTCATTGAAAAACACTTATTCAAGTAGGCCTTAATGCTGTCCAAAAGTTCTATATCATTTCCCATCAAAAGTATGTCATCTACATATAATATGAGAAATGCTACAGAGCTCCCACTCACTTTCTTGTAAACGCAGGCTTGTCCATAGGTCTGCATAAACCCAAACGCTTTGATCATCTCATCAAAGCGAATATTCCAACTTTGAGATGCTGGCACCAGCCCATAAATGGATCGCTGGAGCTTGCATACCTTGTTAGCATTCTTAGGATCGACAAAACCCTCCGGCTGCATCATATACAGTTCTTCCTTAAGATAGCCATTAAGGAATGCCGTTTTGACGTCCATCTGCCATATCTCATAATCATAGTATGCGGCAATTGCTAACATGATTCGGACGGACTTCAGCTTCGCTACGGAAGAGAAAGTCTCATCGTAGTCAAGCCCTTGAACTTGCCGGTAACCCTTAGCGACAAGTCGAGCTTTATAGATGGTAATATTACCATCCGCGTTTGTCTTCTTCTTAAAGATCCATTTGTTTTCTATCGCTCGCCGATCATCGGGCAAGTCTGTCAAAGTCCATACTTTGTTTTCATACATGGATTCTATCTCGGATTGCATGGCTTCAAGCCATTTGTTGGAATCTGGGCCCGCCATCGCTTCTTCATAGTTCGAAGGTTCACCGTTGTCTAACAACATGATTTCCAGTATAGGGTTGCCATACCACTCTGGTGTGGAACGTGTCCTTGTGGACCTACGAAGTTCAGTAGCAACTTGATCCGAAGTACCTTGATCATCATCATTAATTTCCTCTCCAGTCGGTGTAGGCACCACAGGAACATTTTCCTGAGCTGCACTACTTTCTGGTTCAAGAGGTAGTACTTCATCGAGTTCTACTTTCCTCCCACTTACTCCTTTCGAGAGAAACTCTTTTTCCAGAAAGGATCCGTTCTTGGCAACAAAGATCTTGCCTTCGGATCTAAGGTAGAAGGTATACCCAATGGTTTCCTTAGGGTATCCTATGAAGACACATTTTTCCGACTTGGGTTCGAGCTTTTCAGGTTGAAGTTTCTTGACATAAGCATCGCATCCCCAAAATTTTAGAAATGACAGCTTAGGTTTCTTCCCAAACCATAATTCATACGGTGTCGTCTCAACGGATTTAGACGGAGCCCTATTTAAAGTGAATGTAGCTGTCTCTAGAGCGTATTCCCAAAATGATAGCGGTAAATCGGTAAGAGACATCATAGATCATACCATATCCAATAGAGTGCGATTACGACATTCGGACACACCGTTACGCTGAGGTGTTCCAGGCAGCGTGAGTTGTGAAACGATTCCACATTTCCTTAAGTGCGTACCAAATTTGTGACTTAAATATTCTCCTCCATGATCTGATCATAAGAACTTTATTTTTTGGTCACGTTGATTCTCTACTTCATTCTGAAATTCCTTGAACTTTTTAAAGGTCTCATACTTGTGTTTCATCAAGTAGACATACCCATATCTACTTAAGTCATCAGTGAGAGTGAGAACATAATAATATCCTCCGCGAGCCTCGACGCTCATTGGACCACACACATCAGTATGTATGATTTCCAATAAGTTGGTTGCTCGCTCCATTGTTCCGGAGAACGGAGTCTTGATCATTTTGCCCATGAGGCATGGTTCGCATGTGTCAAATGATTCATAATCGAGAGACTCTAAAAGTCCATCAGCATGGAGCTTCTTCATGCGCTTGACACCAATGTGACCAAGGCGGTAGTGCCACAAGTATGTGGGACTATCGTTATCAACTTTACATCTTTTGGTATTCACACTATGAATATATGTAACATTACGTTCGAGATTCATTAAGAATAAACCATTGACCATCGGGGCATGACCATAAAACATATCTCTCATATAAATAAAACAACCATTATTCTCGGATTTAAATGAGTAGCCACCTCAGATTAAATGAGATCCAGATACAATGTTCATGCTCAAACTTGGCACTAAATAACAATTATTGAGGTTTAAAACTAATCCCGTGGGTAAATGTAGAGGTAGCATGCCGACGGCGATCACATCGACCTTGGAACCATTCCCGACGCGCATCGTCACCTCATCCTTCGCCAGTCTCCGCTTATTCCGCAGCTCCTGCTGTGAGTTACAAATATGAGCAACGACACCGGTATCAAATACCCAGGAGTTACTACGAGTACTGGTAAGGTACACATCAATTACATGTATATCACATATACCTTTAGTGTTGCCGGCCTTCTTGTCCGCTAAGTATTTGGGGTTGTTCCGCTTCCAGTGACCCTTCCCTTTGCAATAAAAGCACTCAGTCTCAGGCTTGGGTCCATTCCTTGACTTCTTCCCGGCAACTGGCTTACCGGGCGCGGCAACATCTTTGTTGTCCTTCTTGAAGTTCTTCTTACCCTTGCCCTTCTTGAACTTGGTGGTTTTATTGACCATCAACACTTGATGTTCTTTCTTGATTTCTACCTCCGCCGACTTCAGCATTGAAAATACTTCAGGAATAGTTTTCACCATCCCTTGCATATTGTAGTTCATCACAAAGCTCTTGTAGCTCGGTGGGAGCGACTGAAGGATTCTGTCAATGACCGCCTCGTCCGGGAGGTTAATGTCCAGCTGGGAAAGGCGGTTGTGCAACCCAGACATTTTGAGTATGTGCTCACTGACAGAACTATTTTCCTCCATCTTACAACTATAGAATTTGTCGGAGACTTCATATCTCTCGACCCGGGCATGAGCTTGGAAAACCATTTTCAGCTCCTCGAACATCTCATATGCTCCGTGTTTCTCAAAACGCTTTTGGAGCCCCGGTTCTAAGCTGTAAAGCATGCTGCACTGAACGAGGGAGTAATCATCAGCACGTGACTGTCAAGCGTTCATAACGTCTTGGTTCTCTGGGATGGGTGCTTCACCCAGCGGTCCTTCTAGGACATATGCTTTCCTGGCAGCTATGAGGATGATCCTCAGGTTCCGGACCCAGTCTGTATAGTTGCCGCCATCATCTTTCAGCTTGGTTTTCTCTAGAAACGCGTTGAAGTTCATGTTGACATGAGCGTTGGCCATTTGATCTACAAGACATATTTTGCAAAGATTTTAGACTAAGTTCATGGTAATTAAGTTCATCTAATCAAATTATTCAATGAACTCCCACTCAGATTTGACATCCCTCTAGTCATCTAAGTGTTACATGATCCAAGTCGACTAGGCTGTGTCCGATCATCACATGAGACGGACTAGTCATCATCGGTGAACATCTCCATGTTGATCGTATCTTCCATACGACTCATGTTCGACCTTTCGGTCTCTGTGTTCCGAGGCCATGTCTGTACATGCTAGGCTCGTCAAGTTAACCTAAGTGTTTTTGCATGTGTAAAACTATCTTACACCCGTTGTATGTGAACGTAGGAATCTATCACACCCGATCATCATGTGGTGCTTCGAAACTACGAACTTTAGCAACGGCGCACAGTTAGGGGGAACACTTTTTTGAAATTTTTATGAGGGATCATCTTATTTACTACCGTCGTTCTAAGTAAACAAGATGCATAAACATAATAAACATCACATGCAATTATATAGTAGTGACATGATATGGCCAATATCATATAGCTCCTTTGATCTCCATCTTCAGGGCTCCATGATCATCTTCGTCACCGGCATGACACCATGATCTCCATCATCATGATCTCCATCATCGCGTCTCCATGAAGTTGCTCGCCAACTACTACTTCTACTACTATGGCTAACGGTTTAGAAATAAAGTAAAGTAATTACATGGTGTTAAATCATTGACACGCAGGTCATACAATAATTAAGACAACTCCTATGGCTCCTGCCGGTTGTTATACTCATCGACATGCAAGTCGTGATTCCTATTACAAGAACATGATCTCATACACAATATATCATTCATCATTCATCACAACTTTTGGCCATATCACGTCACAAAGCAATTGCTGCAAAAACAAGTTAGACGTCCTCTAATTGTTGTTGCATCTTTTACGTGGCTGCAATAGGGTTCTAGCAAGAACGTTTTCTTACCTACGAGTAACCACAACGTGATTTGTCAACTCCTATTTACCCTTCGTAAGGACCCTTTTCATCGAATCTGCTCCAACTAAAGTGGGAGAGACAGACACCCGCTAGCCACCTTATGCAACTAGTGCATGTCAGTCGGTGGAACCTGTCTCACGTAAGCGTACGTGTAAGGTCGGTCCGGGCCGCTTCATCCCACAATACCGTTGAAGCAAAATAAGACTAGTAGTGGCAAGAAAGTGGACAACATCTACGCCCACAACAGATTTGTGTTCTACTCGTGCAATAAAGAACTACGCATAGACCTAGCTCATGATGCCACTGTTGGGGAACGTTGCATAAAATAAAAAAAATCCTACGTTCACCAAGATCAATCTATGAGTTCATCTAGCAACGAGAGAGAGGAGTGCATCTACATACCCTTGTAGATCGCGAGCGAAAGCGTTCAAGAGAACGGGGTTGAGGGAGTCATACTCGTCGTGATCCAAATCACCGGAGATCCTAGCGCCGAACGGACAGCACCTCCGCGTTCAACACACGTACAGTCAGCGTGACGTCTCCTATTTCTTGATCCAGCAAGGGGGGAGGAGAGGTTGATGAAGATCCAGCAGCACGACGGCGTGGTCGTGGATGCAACAGGGTTCCGACAGGGCTTCGCCAAGCGACTACGGGATGAAGAGGTGTAGCAAGGGGGGAGGGAGGCGCCAGGTGTCAAGGTGCGGCTGCCCTCCCACCCCCCTCTTTATATAGGGACCCCAGGGGGGCGCCGGCCCTAGGAAATGGGATCTCCTAGGGGGGCGGCGGCCAAGGGGGAAAACTTGCCCCCAAGGCAAGTGGAGGCGCCCCCTCTCCTAGGGTTCCCAACCCTAGGCGCAGAGGGGGGCCCAGGGGGGGCGCACCAGTCCACTAGGGGCTGGTTCCCCTCCCACTTCAGCCCATGAGGCCCTCCGGGATAGGTGGCCCCACCCGATGGACCCCCGGGACCCTTCTGGTGGTCCCGGTACAATACCGGTGAACCCCGAAACTTTCCCGATGGCCGAAACTCGACTTCCCATATATAATTCTTTACCTCCGGACCATTATGGAACTCCTCGTGACGTACGGGATCTCATCCGGGACTCCGAACAACTTTCGGTTTGCTGCATACTAATATCTTTACAACCCTAGCGTCACCGAACCTTAAGTGTGTAGACCCTACGGGTTCGGGAGACACGTAGACATGACCGAGACTGCTCTCCGGTCAATAACCAACAGCGGGATCTAGATACTCATGTTGGCTCCCACATGATCCTTGATGATCTCATCGGATGAACCACGATGTCGAGGATTCAAGCAACCCCGTATACAATTCCCTTTGTCAATCGGTACGTTACTTGCCCGAGATTCGATCGTCGGTATCCCAATACCTCGTTCAATCTCGTTACCGGCAAGTCACTTTACTCGTACCGTAATGCATGATCCCATGACCAGACACTTGGTCACTTTGAGCTCATTATGATGATGCATTACTGAGTGGGCCCAGAGATACCTCTCCGTCATACGGAGTGACAAATCCCAGTCTCGATCCGTGTCAACCCAACAGACACTTTTGGAGATACCTGTAGTGCACTTTTATAGCCACCCAGTTACGTTGTGACGTTTGGTACACCCAAAGCACTCCTACGGTATCCGGGAGTTACACGATCTCATGGTGTAAGGAAAAGATACTTGACATTGGAAAAGCTCTAGCAAAACAAACTACACGATCTTGTGCTATGCTTAGGATTGGGTCTTGTCCATCACATCATTCTCCTAATGATGTGATCCCGTTACCAATGACATCCAATGTCCATAGTCAGGAAACCATGACTATCTGTTGATCAACGAGCTAGTCAACTAGAGGCTCACTAGGGACATGTTGTGGTCTATGTATTCACACGTGTATTACGATTTTCGGATAATACAATTATAGCATGAATAAAAGACAATTATCATGAACAAGGAAATATAATAATAATCCTTTTATTATTGCCTCTAGGGCATATTTCCAACAGGACACGTTTATGTTCCATGTCTTACTCCTCGACGGAGTCAGCTGCTTGGTCGTGGACGTCGCCCGTGGAGGTAAGGTCGTTGTCAACGTGGATGGTCCGGCCTTGTGGTCATAGTGGCCCGGCCCGAATGATGCGAAGCTGTCGGCGTGGGCAGCATTCCCGTCCATGATCGCCTACCCGCTTCAGCGTCTGCCTCTATTGTGATCTCCTCGAATAGGTGGCGCCTCATTGACGTGGCCGGCACCACTCACGATGGATGGCGTGGGAGCTACATATGCTCTCATACAGTGTCGGCTGCTCATCCATGATGGCCAGATTCTCGGCGAGCATGATCGTGACGGCCTACTCACCGGCAATCTGACCCTTTGCGAGCCTTTCTTATCAAGGAGTTGTAGGTTGTACCGCTGCTCCACATGCATCATCCAGAATACAAAGACTGGCGCCGACTGCTCATTCGGTTGTGCCTCCGCAATGACAACGTTTTAGTGTTCCTCCACCTGCTGAAGGGTGAACCCGCCAGCCAACGCCTCCTCCTCCTCCTCCTCCAACACCTCGTCCATAGTCGCGTCCTCCTCATTCGAGCTCTCCTCCTCCAGGGAGCTCAGAGGCTCCCTTACCATAACGCGGGCCGCATGTTGGGCACACCATGCGCTCACCTCAGCCATGCTTTCATGACGACATCGCGGTGTGATGGTCCTCCACCACCCATAGCGCGGCCGCCATTGCTCATGGAGGTCGAAGAAGGAAGAAGGGAGCATTAACGGCTTGGACGGAGGGAGATGAGGCTCGGAGGTGGTGCGATATTTGTCGTGGCCGACTATCTTTAAATAGTTACGGGCGCAAGGATGGGCAGAGCGAAAGCTTAGATGCGTTCGCCGGGGTTGGTTTCTTGTTCGTCGCGCTGGCATGAATGCCAGGCAAGCAAAAGGACAGTTAGACCTCTTGAGTGTGGTAGGAAATCATCCCATCGTCCTGCCTGGTCACATCCGTTACACCGGCATTAACATGGGGCGGAGAGCGAGCGCATGCAGCGTGAGCGTTGAGCCGGAGCAGGCTTCTTGACCACCGCATTGATGTGAATGCCGCGTCATTCGGCCAACATGCGGCAATAACCGATTATGTTGGCTTTTGGACAAGCATGAATGCAACGTGGACATCAAAGTGTCGTTTGGAGCAGAATGAGAGAGAGAGAGAGAGAGAGAGGATTTTGTGGTAACATGGGTGTCGACCTCCTACCGATTGCTTTCGGCTTATGGGATTTCAGACGTTCGAACTGGTCCACGGACGCTTGATTCATGACATTGGAGGGCAAAAAGTGTCTGAACCGAATGTTCCGTATTTTTAGAGTCGGTTTGATGCACGACGTTGAAAATGCCCTTATTGTAACACTCAGTTGCTAAAACCATATACATATAAAAGAATTGAGTCGGTGAAGAGCAAGCATGAGGTGGGAGGAGGAATTGGGGATCGGGAATTAGGATTCTTGTCTGTTCAATGCATATACTGTTCAATGCATATACTATTCTCTCATTTATTTAACGAGTTACATGAGCTTGCTCCAAAGGTTCACTCTCGGGGTAGTCCCTTCGCTCGAGGGGTTTTCGAGAGCGCAACTAATCGAGGAATACCTTGGAAGGCTTCCGCAGCAGCGGGTGGTTCGGTGGGCAGGGACAACATGCGAGCGCGTCAAATTGTGCACCCAGGCGTCGCCACATGTCACGCATGGGGCGCGAACCCTCGTGAAACATTTTTTTTGTTTTTGCATGTTTTTTCTTTGCTTTTTGCGTTTTCAGATTTTGCTTGGGTTATTCTATGTTTTCTTTATTTTTTTGGTTTATTGGATTCCTCGAGTTTTTGGGTTTACGTTTCGCTGGAGCGTGTACTTTCGCGTGAAGCATGTTTGTGCTTCACAGTTAATCGCAGTTGTGTTTCTTGCCTTCTCAGAAGTGAAGTGCAGTTGTGAATCTATGCTTTTCCAGAAGTGAAGTGCACTTGTACTTCTGTCTTCACGTGCTTTCGAGTGAAGCTCAGTTGTGTCTCCCAAGAAATGAAGTGCATGTGTGATTCACCATGGAGCATAGTTGTGTTTCTCACATGAAAAACACAACTATGCTTTCACAAAAATGAAGTATAGTCAGTACAATTATTGATGCACGGGTTAGTACAATTTAAAGCACGAGTTGGTATCGTTTTGGAGTATATATTTTATACGAAAAAGTTTGTCGAAACCTAGCAATATGGGATCTAGGTTTGAAGGACACGAGAAAGTGAACGGTGAAAACGGTCGTAATTTGGTCGCACAGTTATAGATTAAACATTCTGAACAAATGAATTTCTAAAAAGAAGCACAAACCTACCCATGCATCACATACGTGGTAAGAAGTCCCACTAGAACTGCCAGTTTTCGACAAATGTCACACATGTAATGCGTCACTTTTCACCATCAGAGGAGGTGGAAATAACCTTTGCAAGAGGTACTCCTTAACTAGTGATTTTGGGCTTTCAGGTGTGGTATGTATAAGAAAAGGCTTGCTAGTGTGGCGGCGATTATGTCTCACTACATCAACAAAATGAAGAGAAGAGAGAGTGAAGTGGGAGCCATGTTGCCGATAGGGAGGTCAGCCCTGCTCGTAGGGTCCAGAACCTCATCTTTTTCTTCTGTTTTAAATGTTTTTTTCTTTCCCTTTTTACTTTCATACACTTTCAGATACTAGCAAAAAACACACTAAGTCAAATATTTGAAAAAAGCTAATCTAGCATTTGTAAAATATAAAATGTGTATAGAAAAATATTGCTCATACATGCACAAAAATGTCTACAATAAATATACCATGTGTATGGAAAAGTTGATCATATATTTCAAAACTGTTAATAAAGCACTTTAAAAAATGTTAAACATATATAAAAAAGGTTCCTGACGTATACAAGAAAATGTTAAGCGTGTATTTAAAATTGAACATAAAAATATCAATATTTAAAAATGTTGATCATGTACCAAAGAAATGTTAATCATGTATTTTTAAAAAATATTTGTGAATAAAAAATGTTCCTGATATATAATAAGGATATACAGTGACTATGAAAAATATTTAGTAATCAAACATAAATATTGAAAAAAAATGTTATTCATCTATTAAAAAATATATAAAAATATTTCTGATATAAACAAAATGTTAGAACGTGACTTAAAAATTTTGAAAATAAAAAAGTAATTTTCTTAAAATTTGATCGTGCATAAAAAATATCAATCATATATGTAAAAAATATTAAACATGTACTAAAAATGTTCAAGATATCAACTAAAAAGGTAAAATGTGTACGAAGAAAATAGACATAAAACATACATTTTTTAAAGTTAATCATTTATTTGGAAAATGTTAATCATATATAAAAAATATTCCTAATGTATATGTAAAACGTACAAATGTCTATGAAAAAATGTAGACATGTATTGAAGAGAAAATAAAAAGATAAAAATAGGGAAAACTAAATGAAACGGAAGAAAAAAAGCACCTCAGAAACAAAAAACGGAAAACTGAAAGAAAACAGGGTAAATCCATGAGGAAACGAAGAAAAAACAAGAAAATATAGAAAAGAAAACAGGAGAAAAACAGTGCAGAAAAAGAAAGGAAACAAAGAAGAAGAAAAACCGAGAATGAAACAAAAAAAACTAATGAAAAAAGGTGGAAACTGAGAAATAAATAAAGAAACCAGGTGAAAAAACAAAGAAAAGTTAAAAAAATCAAAGAAAAATAGTGAAGAAACAAAGCAAACGGTAACGACCGTGAAAAAAATAAGAAAACCCGATGAGAAAATTAAGAAAAACAAAAGAAAAAGCAAAAAAAAGAAAAGAACGAACGAGTACAACAAGCGAGCGAGGATCGAGATATCGATTGATCCCGAGTGAGTGAAAGAGTAGAAGAAATGGGCCAGCCCAACATTTACCCAACAGAGAGAACCTGCGCTAGAAACTACCGTCTCTTTATAAGCGAGACATAGCTCTCGCGATCATGTCCGGAATTTCCTAACGGACGCACACTGTGTCAAGTTGCCGCGGTTTCGCAAAGACCCGAGCGACAAGCGATCAAGATGGGCCAGCCCAATTACGAGACCAGATATGCTCTGCCCGGTTTAGGGAACCTTCTAGGAGGTTCCTGAGCGGTTTTGGGAACCTTCTAGGAGGTTCCTGAACCGGTTTTCACTGTTTTTTTTTCTGTTTTCATTTTATTTATTTTTCAAATTAGCTTTTTATTTTCAATTGTTTATTTTATTTTTCGTTTTTTTTGTTTCTTTATTTCTTTTTTAATTCCTTTTCCTTCTCTTTTTCCTTTCAAAATTAAAAAATAAAAAATGTTTGAAGTTAAAAAAATGTTCTTGTTTAAATTTTTTGTTCACAAATTTAAATTTTTTCTTTTTTAAAATGTTCCTATTTCAAAATATAGTTCATAATTTACAAATAATGTTCACTCTTTCCAAATTTTGTTCAGAGTTTTATTATGTTTGCAGACACAAAAATGTCCACCTTTCCAGAAATGGTAATATTAAAAAAAGTGTTCTTTTTTCTCAAAATTTGTTCACAAATTCAAAAATTCCTCTTTTTATAATTTGTTCGCACATCCAACAATTGTTCACATCTTTTAAAAATTCTCAAAATTAGTTCACAAATTCAAATAAGTTTCCATTTTTAAAATTGTTCACAGATTAAAAAATTGTTCACATCCTTAAAACTTGTTCGTGATTCTGAAAAAACATTAACGTCTGAATTTTTTTACAAATTCCAACAAGTTCCTGTTCTAAAAAATTGTTCACAAATTCAAGAATGTTACCTTTCTGAAAAGTATTCAGAAATTCAAAAATTGTTCATGATTGTCAAAAATTGTTCGGAATTTGAAAAAAATTCCCGTTTTTTCAAGATCTGTTCACAATTTCAAAAAATATTTCAGTTTGAAATTTGGTTCACAATTCAAAAAAGAAATCACGTTTTGTAAATTTCAAAAAAAAATTGTTCACGTTTATCAAAATTGGTCGTAATTTTAAAATTCCTTTTTTAAAGAATTGTCCACAACTTCAAAATGGCTCCTGTTTTTAAAATTTGGTTACAGATTCGTATAATTGCTAACATTCTTTGAACTCGTTTGTGTTTTTGTCAAAAACGTTTGGACTTTAAAAATTTTATTCAGAATTAACAAGAAAATATTTAAAAAGGAAAACTAATGTGACCTGCCGACGTGACTAGTTCTAAAGCATTCGCGTTTTGTTTGGCCACAAGCATTAACCAGTCGTGGTGGCTAGCTAGGTTTGCATACAAGAGAAGTATCGTGAGTTCGAGTCCCAGTTGGCGCCTTTTTTTTCGTTGCTTTTTTTACACTGGACGCTGCCTGCGTGGGCCGGCCCTGTGCGATCGCTGGACATTCTGCCGCAGAATGCGGCAGAGAGGAAGTCCCATCATGTCCCACCAGTGTTTTCTAATTTCTCCGTTTCTTCCATTATAAGGTAACTTTATTTGTCTTCCTTTTGG
The DNA here is from genome assembly GCF_018294505.1 of Triticum aestivum. Lineage (NCBI taxonomy): Eukaryota > Viridiplantae > Streptophyta > Magnoliopsida > Poales > Poaceae > Triticum > Triticum aestivum. Next base: position 520,752,364 of record NC_057810.1, on the reverse strand, counting down.
CTGGTTTTTATGTACCCCAGATTTTGTTTTCATTTACATTTTATTCTCTGTTATTTTTTGATTTTTTTATTTTTTTATGTTATACACTTACAACTTCTATAATTATGTTTTTTTTCTAAAAATACCTGCATAGTTATTAAAATAGCATGAAGATATATAAGATACTTAGAAAATAATTTCGCAAATTTTTTTAAATACACGAACAACTTTTGAGATTACACTAACACATATGTAAACTGTTTAATATATTTTAAAATTTTACGAGCATTATTTCTAAATATGTGAAAAATGATTACTAGAACACCTTTTAAAAATACATACACAATTTATTTAGTTACGTAAGAATTTTTTTTAATCACTTTAAAAATGATTACATAAGGTTTTTAGAAAACATCAGAAAGAAAAGAAACTCGATAAGAAATCAAAAATAGAAAAAAATGGCTGAAAATCGGAGAAGGTAGCATAGTGACACACATAGTTGCGACACAATAGTTGGGCGGGTCAACGACGACCATGTTGTGCGTCACGCCACCCGGTTTTGTGCGCCACTATGCTACCTTCTCCGACAGGACATGCCGTCTGAGGAAAGCCCATGCACTCAACCGAAGAGCAGACACTGCATAAAAAAGTGGATGGAAGAGGGAATATCTAAGCTTGTGCATTTTTAGAATTATTAGTTTTGCCCTCAATGACTTCCTTTTTTAGAAAAGAGGAATATACCCCGGCCTCTGTATCTGGGCAATGCATGCATCCATTTTATTAATTATTCACAAAGACTTTACAAAGTAATACATCAGTAAGACTGAAGCCACTATCTTGACAACAATTGTCACTACTCCTATCTCCTTGATGAAGGGGTGCTGAATGTCCGAGCTGAATACCAAATAGACATCGCACCAATGCCTAACATCTAAAGCTGGATGCCCCAGCCAAGCCACAATGTCAGGATTGGGTCACACACCGGTCTGACGCACTCTCAGAGGCCGCTGCCGCCATCTTCCACTAATCCATCTCCGTTTCTTCCATTATAAGGTAACTTTATTTGTCTTCCTTTTGGCTGGTTTTTATGTACCCCAGATTTTGTTTTCATTTACATTTTATTCTCTGTTATTTTTTGATTTTTTTTATTTTTTTATGTTATACACTTACAACTTCTATAATTATGTTTTTTTTCTAAAAATACCTGCATAGTTATTAAAATAGCATGAAGATATATAAGATACTTAGAAAATAATTTCGCAAATTTTTTTAAATACACGAACAACTTTTGAGATTACACTAACACATATGTAAACTGTTTAATATATTTTAAAATTTTACGAGCATTATTTCTAAATATGTGAAAAATGATTACTAGAACACCTTTTAAAAATACATACACAATTTATTTAGTTACGTAAGAATTTTTTTAATCACTTTAAAAATGATTACATAAGGTTTTTAGAAAACATCAGAAAGAAAAGAAACTCGATAAGAAATCAAAAATAGAAAAAAATGGCTGAAAATCGGAGAAGGTAGCATAGTGACACACATAGTTGCGACACAATAGTTGGGCGGGTCAACGACGACCATGTTGTGCGTCACGCCACCCGGTTTTGTGCGCCACTATGCTACCTTCTCCGACAGGACATGCCGTCTGAGGAAAGCCCATGCACTCAACCGAAGAGCAGACACTGCATAAAAAAGTGGATGGAAGAGGGAATATCTAAGCTTGTGCATTTTTAGAATTATTAGTTTTGCCCTCAATGACTTCCTTTTTTAGAAAAGAGGAATATACCCCGGCCTCTGTATCTGGACAATGCATGCATCCATTTTATTAATTATTCACAAAGACTTTACAAAGTAATACATCAGTAAGACTGAAGCCACTATCTTGACAACAATTGTCACTACTCCTATCTCCTTGATGAAGGGGTGCTGAATGTCCGAGCTGAATACCAAATAGACATCGCACCAATGCCTAACATCTAAAGCTGGATGCCCCAGCCAAGCCACAATGTCAGGATTGGGTCACACACCGGTCTGACGCACTCTCAGAGGCCGCTGCCGCCATCTTCCACTAATCCATCTCCAGAGCAGGTAATGATGCACCAACCTTTCCAGGTCTTCCATTGACGCCACCATGGTGCGAGACAACGCCATCATCCTGCGTGTATCCATCCACACGTGCCCGTCACAAAAACTCCGCAACACCATGCCATCGAAATCCGCGGTCAGCCTTGCGGTAGATGTAACATCGCTCCTCCTCTTGTCCCCTCCAGCCAACACTTACACCAAAACGATGCCCCCAGGAGGGAGAACGACACCAAAGTCGTCGTCATCGTCCGATCTGGTAGACCCAGATCTAGGGTTTTCCCCGGAACATCCAGATCAAGTTGACGTGACCTGCAACAATGATGCCTCAAGAAGGAAACGGTGTCAGAGACGCTGGATCGTCCGCCAAGACCACAATCAGGCATGGTTTTCACCGGAAACCACGTCATCCCCATCTAGCGGCTGGATGGAGCGGCGCGGAGCTTCGCCATGAAGACATGCCGCCACCGGTTCTCCGACGTAGATCCTTCATCCCCTCATCGGAGCCCTCATCGCGTAGGTGACCATCCACATGAAGAGTTGACGACGATGGATCTCGCCATGACGTAGATCCTTCCTCCCGGCTCGCTCTCATCTCTCCCTCTTTTGTTCGCACGCAGGGGCACCACCAGGACCTCTAGGCCCACTGCTGGACCTCCTCCCGCACCTCTAGATCACGGTTGAATACCAAAAAACATAGGGACTATTACACAAAATTGTCGCGACGGTGAACCCGACAGAAGCAATGCGTGCTTTATTAGTAGGTAAAGATAAAGATAAAGATTATGTTATGTCTGTCATTTACGTCAGCAACCTCAACATGCCAGCAATGTAATGCCAAATTTTTTCTTTTAGTGAGAATCAGTTATAACTGTCAGTAACCACACAGATCATTGCACAGCAAAAAATCAAGCCGAGAATGCAACTACTAGTACACCAAATGTAATTTCCACATACACGCGAGTACATTTCAAAACATTCAGGCATGCCCACCTAGCGTAGAAGAAGAAAAATCTGATATTAGATACAACAAATCCAGAAACTAATAATTGCACTCAATCCTATTGACCGCGTCCGCCCAAGAAGCCTCTCGTTGATGTCCAAAGTTGACCACATCACCTTCACATCTACAACAGCGAAACCAAACTCCACACTGATGATATTGTCTCCATGATTTCTAACATCGAAGACACAAAATCGACGAGTAACAAGGGGACGTGAAGAGCCACCAGTTGGACTGAGCTTCAATGTCACACCCAGCTTAGTACCCGATGACACTCGAAACCACAAACCTCTTTACCTCAAGTTGTCAAAGCAGGCAGCACCATCAATGAGCTATAGATCGTCTCCTTCCTCTTCTCCTCTCTTGATCTTCATGTCATACTCGATAAGCACATAACCACTCATTCTTATGCCTCTCTTTAGGACCAGTCATTTGTATAAAGCAATCTTGCCCACAAAGAAAGGATCATCCCTGGTACGGTTGAAGATGTAATTACGCCATCGGTTCAAGAGATCCCGTACAACCATTATCCATACAACTGAATTGGACCATCCACTAAACAAGTCAACTTAAGCGAGAATATCTGCATCATGGGATAGAAATTGTGCTTTTCACAAACCTTCCAGAAAGCCAAGCAAGACTTTAACGAATGTGTCATCATCATTGGCTCCAGACAAGATGAACGAGCAGCAGTAGGAACATTGTATATGCAGTAGGTCATTAAAATTATTAACACCAAATTCCAATATAAATGTGTCAGATGCTTGGGAATTATGAGCGTTGGGAGTTGATCGTAGGTTGTAGATGTGCTCTACGGGAGGACGAGGCTTGAAGCCTCGTCGCCCCGTGGCAGGAAAGAGGAGATGCGCACAGGGCGCTGGGTAACCAAGTCTTGTTTTTCTTGCTTTATTAGTGCTTCCAAAGGGAGGCAATATAAATAGTCAAGTTACATGACGACTCCTACTAGAAATAGTAATAGACTCCTACTTGGTTTAGGAACAGTATAGGGAAAACATTCTTTGGGACAAAAAACCCTTCCGTTTCCAAACCTGATACTAATTGATACTAATTTGGACACCCCCTGTCCGCTGGCCTCCTCTCTCTGGCTGTACGTCTCCTATATGTACGCCCCCACATGACATCTCCCCCTCCATTCTAAAATAGCTCATCCTCGAGCTGGAAGCTTGGATAGAGTTCTTTGAAGGCTGGAACATCCTCCCATGAATCATCAGACGTCAGTTGGCCCTCCCAATGCATGAGAACCTGTTGCATACCCCTGAAAAGTCGTGCACGTAGCGCCTTGGAAGGTGTTGGCTGAACACGGCCTTGGAAGATGGCCGGCAGCACCGGTGGAGCATTTGGAGGAGGGCCTTGGTATTTCTTCAGAACACCCACATGGAAAACATCATGGATGCGGGCGCGGGGTGGAATCTCCAAACGGTAGGCAATGGAATCAATTTTGGCGAGGACTTTGTAGGGACCAAAGTACTTAGGTGCGAGCTTTCCCTTTGGAGCAGATCCAAGGAGCGCTGCTGGACGGTGCTGCAAACGCAACCAAGCTCATTCGCTGACCTCAAACTAAAGTTCCCGATGCTTGCCATCATAGTAATGCTTGTAGTGTTGCACAGCCTGAAGGAGACGGTCACGAACATCGATAAGGAACTAGTTGCGGTCTGCAATGTTGCACTCCACGGCTAATTACGCAGCTCACCCGGAGAGTATGCATGGAGGGAAGGCGGATCACGGCCATACACCACATGAAACGACGTATCCTTGAGAGCGGTGTGGTAAGATGTGTTGTAGCAGTACTCCGCCCATGGCAGCCACTAAAGCCACTGTCGGGGCCGGTCACCAGTGAGGCAACCTAAGTACATAGCAATTATCCGATTAATGCCCTCCGATTGGCCATCGGATTGCGGGTGAAAAGCTGAGCTCATATGTAGGCGGCAACCAGAAGCAACAAAGAGAGCCTTCCAAAAGCCAGAGGTGAAAACAACATCTCGATCAGAAACGATGGAGGTTGGTACACCATGCAGACGAACAACGTCGGCAAAGAAGGCTTTGGCCACCGTCTCAGCTGTGTATGGATGCGCTAACGGAATGAAATGTGCATATTTGGAAAAACGATCCACAACAATAAGAATGACACACTTGTCGCCCACTTTTGGTAATCCCTCGATGAAGTCCATGGAAATGTCCTCTCAAATCCGAGATGGTACCGCCAATGGCTGAAGCAAGCTTGCTGGATGGAGCTACTTAGTCTTGTTATGCCGACAAACTAGGCAGATGTGGAGGTAGTCCTGAATAGCTATCCGGTCATGTGGTAGATGGAAGTCACGACGAAGACGGTGTAGCGATTTCTGAATACCCTCATGGCCGGTATCATGGGATGATGCGAGTATATCTGCCACAAGTGGTGAGGAAGGTGGCACGTAGGCACGGTGCTCAAAGGTGACAATGCCATCAATGAGTGCCCACGGAGGTCCCAGCTCACCGTTCTCTAGTTGTTCGCGGAATGCCATGAGAGCTGGGTTAGCGTGCGCAACCCGACGAAGTTCCTCAAATAGATCAAATGCAAGACCTCTTATGGCGCACACATGGGCATCAAAAGTGTCGCGCCGCGATAGTGCGTCAGCCACAATATTCTGCTGGACAGACTTGTACTCCACAGTAAAATCAAATCCTAGGAGCTTGCCAACCCAATTATGTTGCGGGATAGTCGCGAGGTGCTGGTCAAGAAGGAACTTGAGGCTGTAGTGATCAGATTTGACAACGAAGGCACGACCCCAGAGATATGTCCGCCAATGGTGCACAGCTTGTATGAGACCAATGAGCTCGCGCTCGTATGCAACAAGGGAGACGTGACAAAGAGCAATAGGGCGACTGAAGTAAGCAACGGGTCCCACACCTTGGTGTAACACTGCACGGAATCCCGAACCAGAGGCATCACATTCCACAATGAATGGCACGGTGAAATCTGGAAGTTGAAGCACTGGTGTTGTAGTCAGGGCAGTCTTCAATTTTGTGAAAGCATGTGTTGCCTCCTCGGATCAGAGAAATCCATCCTTTTTTAGCAACGCTGTGAGGGGTGCTGCAATAATGCCAAAATCGTGGATGAACTTCCAATAGTAGCCGGCCAACCCCAAAAAACCACGGACCGCACGAACTGTGCGCGGCACCGGCCAGTCAACAACAGCCATAACCTTTTGATTGTCCATGGCGACACCGTCGATGGAGATGACATGACCGAGGTACGTAACCGACTCCTCCCCAAAAGAGCACTTGGAGCGCTTGAGAAATAACTGGTGCTGGCGCATGAGCTCCAAAACGACTCGCACATGTCAAACATGCTCCGACCATGAAGCGTTCTACACCAAAATATCATCAAAAAATACTAACACAAATTGGTGTAAATGGGGTCGAAGTACATCATTCATCAAAGCCTGGAAGGTTGCCGGCGCATTTGTGAGACCAAAAGGCATGACGAGGAACTCGAGCAGGCCCTCGTGTGTCCGGAACTATTTTGTGGGTATCCTCAATATGCATGCGTACCTGGTGATAACCAGATCGCAAGTCTAGCTTTGTGAAGAAGCGGGTGCCCTTTAGCTCGTCCAGTAGCTCGTCTACTACATGAATAGGGAACTTGTCCTTGACGGTGTTGGTGTTGACGCCACGAAAATCAACGCATAATCGCCAGGAGCTGTCGTGCTTCTTCACCAGAAGAACGAGCGAAGAAAACTCAGAACTGTTGCGGGGGATAAGGCCGTGCTCCAACATGTCCGTGCACTATCTCTTGAGCTCGACTTTTTGGATAGCCGGGTAGCGATATGGCCAAACAGCCACTGGTGCGGTCAGGCACCAAACGGATGTGATGGTCGGAGTGAGAGGCGGCGGCAGGCCCCGAGGCTCTGCGAAGATGTCAACGTATTCAGTGAGGACGATGTCAAGAAGCTCCTGCCCGGAACAAGAGTGAATGTGGTGGGGTTGGGTTGACATCACGATACCGTACCACTCAATGCGATGGTCGGACCGCCAGAAGGACATCCAGAGACGCGTGAAGTCCCAAAGTATGGGCCCGAGTGTCTTGAGCCAGTGTGTCCTAAGAACGACGTCAAACCCACCCAAGGGGATGGCGTAAAGATCGACGAGGAAGTCTTCTTGGCCTATGGTGATGGCAGCTTGTCGAACAAGACCACCACATGTGACGTGATCTCCATTGGCTACTGTTACGCGGAGGTGGCGCCCTGTGGAGATGTGGCTGCCCACTTGTGCAGCAAGCTCCTCATTGATGAAATTGTGAGTGCTACCAGAGTCGAGGAGAGCGACCAATTCACTCTCGCCTACACGGACAACTAGCTGCATTGTGTCACTGGTACGTACACCGGTGATTGCCAGCGGCGAGATGTGTAGGTTGTCACCATTGTCTTCCTCGTCATCATCGGCGGACTCGATGTAGAAGAGGCGCTTGCAGCGATGTCCCCAGACATACTTCTCATCGCAGTTGAAGCATAGTCCCTTGCTGCGTCTGTCCTCCATCTCAGCGGCGTTAAGCTTTTTGAAGACAGGCCCGCCCCCAGAAGAGGAGTCGCCTGTGGCAGCACCTGGGGCTACTGGGACAAGGCGTGTAGGACAACCTGGGCGCGTTGGAGTGGCAGCAGTAACCGTGGTCAGCATGGTGAGGTGCTCATAGGAGACGGCCATGTCCATAGCATCCTCGAGAGTAGCTGGATGCAGCAGCTCGACCTGCGTTTTTAGTGGCTCGCCCAGACTATTGGTGAAGATGTTGCGCTCCTCGTCATCTAGGATGGGGTTGATGCGGGACAAGAGTTGGAGGAGCTGTTTGGTATACTCCGCCACCGAACCCATACGATGGAGGGAGATGAGATCACCGAAGGGATTGGCACATGTGGGAGGGCCAAAGTGCTGGATGACCCGTGCAACAAAGTCTGCCCAAGTTGGTCGGCCGATCTTCTCCTCTAGATGGCCATACCAAAGGGCAGCCACATTTGTTAGATGGTATGATGCCATCCAAGTCTTGTCCATGTCAGGATGCACTAGCCAAGGAAAAACAAATTGCATCTAGTCAACCATGGTCGAGGGTCTCCTTCACTATTGTAGGTAGGGAAGTCGAGCTTGTAAAGGCGGGGTGGATGCTCGTCGGCGGAACCAAGTGGAGCCTGCAACCTGAGTTGACCTCCGGCGTGGGCAACCGTTGATTGGGTGTCGGCGGTAACGAGGGAAGGCTCGCCACGGCTGGCATGCTCCAACCTGGTGATGGCCATGTTTTGTGCATGCTGTTGTTGTGATAGATCGCTAATTTTTTTTCTGAACGCCGTCAGAGCGTCGATGACGTCCTTTAGGGACTTGGTCATGTCGCTGTAGAGGAGTTCGACGCCCTCGGCCAGATTGCCTAGATTTTGCTGGACATCCTCAAAATCTGCGTGTTCCTTGGCAGCGAGGTCTTCGAGGGCTTTAGGAAGATCAGGGTTCTTGGGAGAGGACAACATGGTTGTAGGCGCAATGGAGATCGATGAATCTGGTACCAAATTGTCAGATGCTTGGGAACTAGGAGCATTGGGAGTTGATCGTAGGTTGAAGCCTCGTCGCCCCATGGCAGGAAAGAGGAGAGGTGCACATGGCGCAGGGTAACCAAGTTGTGTTTTTCTTGCTTGATTCGTTCCTCCACAGGGAGGCAATATAAATAGTCAATTACATGATGAATCCTACTAGAAATAGAAACATACTCCTACTTGGTTTAGGAACAGTATAGGGAAAACCTTCTTTGGGACAAAAAACCCTTTCGTTTCCAAACCTGATACTAATTGATACTAATTTGGACACCCCCTGTCCGCTGGCCCCCTCCCTCTGGCTGTACGTCTCCTATACGTACGCCCCCACATGACAAAATGAGAGGATAAATACAAACAGTTTGTTAAATCATGATTTTTGGGCTCATAGCAAGGTCATGCCTGTTTAGGAGGCAATCCTACATAGCAATATTTACGTAATTACTTACCTAGAGTTATCTAAAAGTAGAATATATGATCAAAACACAAGTATGGCCATCTTAAGCTTAAAAGTGTTGATATAATAAAATCAAAGTACTACTTTTTAGTAAAATCCATGTATTTTAAGCATGGTTTACACTGAGCACCAACAACTGCACGTGATTACTCTTGCACATCAAATCAATGACAAGAAATAATCCGAGGGGGGGGAAATATCATTGAACATTTGCACTGTATTATGTGTTCTGTGTAATAGCAAAAGGCAGTTTAAGCATTTGCTGTGTAACTGTAAACACTGGTGATGAGATTATGTGGCTCATTTGAGGATAAATAGTAGAATGTGTAAGCACTTGTGGAGGTGTTGTCCTTCCTAGGATTGGTACTAAGCGAATATGGTAAAAGTTTTTGATTGACAAAAAAGAGAGCATGTAAGTGGGACATCCACCTACATAAGAGACTAAGAGGATAACTCTAATGTAACGTTTAGTAATTTACAAAGTAAAAAAATCAAGGGAACTGCAATCCAACAAAACAAGAGGATTCATGAATTTTTACACTGGTTGGCAATTTTAGGAACCGTCAATCAACCCAAATCTGAAGGTGGTGAAATAAGAGATAACAAGTACATGAGACCGGTACCAAAATTATATGGGTCCAGTACCTGTAATTTTATTTCATTTTTATAAAGGGTATGTCCGCCATTTACCATCGTCTAGGATGACCTTGTCTCCTCCCATCGACACGCCGCCGGCGTTCTCCCACCACTCTCTCCCCCACCTAATTGCCATGCCATGAGTAGAGGATACGCCGGTTGTGAAGAACAAGAGGGGGTCGCCCACCGGACCGTCATCATGCGCTCATCTCATGCCAGCAAGATTCGGGTTGAATATTGGAGAGCATGAGCGCTCGTCTCGTCCTTCTCGTGCACCGTCTCTAGGAAGGGTGACTAAGGCTTCCACATCAAGCTCAATTGGTCCATCAAATATTCAACATGAGGTACCATCCCAAGTGGTGTTTGAGCTTCAGTGCTTTGTTGATGCAATTTAGTGATGAAGCTGGTATACGAAGCAGTCTCACTAGAATTTTCATATATCTTTATAGCACCACAAAGAATCAACCTTATATAGAAGCCCCTAGAGAAGGGGTAACTATGGCTTAGTATAGGCAAGAATTAAGATATACTCCCTCCGTCCCATAATATAAGATTTTTTTTTACACTACAGTGGTGTCAAAAAACGTCTTACATTATGGGACATAGGGAGAACAATAGAATAAAGGTTGATATGACCGATAAAATGTTTCATCTAGTTTTTTATTACGAAGTAAGAAAGTCAGGAAACATGTGTACTATTTGGCGTGCTACAAATTTCTCTGTAGGACAAGCCACCCATGGTCTTTCACATCCCCTTGGAATATCCCCACACACACCTAACAACTTTCTAATTTCTTTGGTGGATATGAGTCTCAACATGGCTAATGTGTGCATATGCCATAATAGCCTGCAAAAGTTACAATCATGTAATATTCCACAAGTTAGAATACTTCAAGTAGATTGCAATACAAGGGGCTTACCTCATCAAAAAGGAATCCTTATTTGACATTTGGCCTGAGGGATGAGCTACTAGGGCAATGTCTTTGAGATCAACTACATCAGCAGGGTCATGACTCTATCAGCTGAAAATAGCCACCTTGAAGTATTCATCTGTCAACATGTACTCGTTGTCGAATATAGTCTTCCACGGTGGGATGAGTTGGTCCAACTGCTTGTTTTGCACTAGTTATTCGAGCAGAAGTCCCTACCATTGATGCGTCAAACCGAGGAGTTGGTGGTAAGTTGCCACTGCTTGGATTGAATTGTTCGTACAAAAAGACACTTGGATGTATGCATTCTTGACGTTGATTGTGTTGGCTTGAACCAAATATCTTAATTCATGTACCACGAAATTAACATAATGAATATGTGAAAAAATGCATAAAATCGATGTAGTAATATCGGATACCTGGAGTTCCCTTTTGACGTCTCTAAGTTTGTCTTCCACCTTTTACAACCTAGGTTGAGTTACAATTGTACTCCTAATGTCTATCAATTGCTCGGTCAGGTTGATTAACTGGTATTAAATTTGAGCTCTACTTCCATTAGCTGCCCTCCTAACTTTTTCTCGTGTTCTAAGAATTATTGTTGATGGTTTGAAGTATCATGTCCATCTATGTAAAAATATAGCAACCCATTGTGTACAAAGATAAATGAGTAAGATTCGATGCGACCTTCTGTGGTATTGAAGGCAATGTGTATTCGAAGGACTTACCTGCTGGCTACTCATAGGTTGACCTCGTGGTTGTACTCAATAGCTAACATCTTAATTCGCAAGCGTATCTTTGGTGGTAGGATGATCGTTCTTAATGTTGCTCGGTCCATTTGAAGCACAAATGTTCATGATAACCTTGCAAAAGGTACAATGATTAAATAAGCTAAAATAAAAATCTCAAGTCTAGAAAGGTATCACTCATCTAACTAGTCCTTTGGAATCATAAGCCTCGCTTCTTAGTTTTGCTTTGACTTCATCCCATCGAGCGATCAGCGGAGGGGGTATGGTAGAATTGATAATCGAGCCAGCACGGGCGTGCTCCCAGTACCAAAACTACACGAAACATTAGTTCATCAATGAACTACACGAATCATTAGTTCATCAATGATAAGAGAGAGATGCATCATATGAATACTTGTAGAATGTTAACTGTTGTTGTAGGACTTATTTGCAGCAAAGGTAGATTTCACTATTGGGGAACGCGGTAATTTTAAAAAAATCCTACGATCACGCAAGATATATCTAGGAGATGCATAGCAACGAGAGGGAAGAGTGTGTCCACGTACCCTCGTAGACCGAAAGTGGAAGCGTTTAGTAACGCGGTTGATGTAGTCGAACTTCTTCACGATCCAACTGATCCAAGTCCCGAATGTACGGCACCTCCGCGTTCAGCACACGTTCAGCTCGATGACGTCCCTCATGCTCTTGATCCAGTTGAGGACAAGGGTGAGTTCCGTCAGCACGACGGCGTGGCGACGGTGATGACAATGTTACCGACGTAGGGCTTCGCCTAAGCACTACGACGATATGATCGAGGTGTGTAATAATGGATGGGGGCACCGCACATGGCTAAGAGAAGACTTGGTGTGTTCTAGGCTGCCCTCCTGCCCCCGTATATAAAGGAGGGAGGAGGAGGAGGCCGTCCCTAGAGGGGGCGCGCCAAGGGGGAGTCCTACTTGGACTCCCGGTCCAAGTAGGATTCGCCCCCCTTCCTATTCCAACTAGGAGAAGGAGGAAGGGGGAAGAGAGGAGAAAGAAGGAGGGGGTGCTGCCCCTCATAGTCCAATTCATACTAGCCCATGGGGGGGGGGGCGCGAGTGATGTCTACTACACAACCTTCTTCTTGTAGACGTTGTTGGGCCTGCAAGTGCACAGGTTTGTAGGACAGTGGCAAATTTCCCTCAAGTGGATGACCTAAGGTTTATCAATCCGTAGGAGGCGTAGGATGAAGATGGTCTCTCTCAAGCAACCCTGCAACCAAATAACAAAGAGTCTCTTGTGTCCCCAACACACCCAATACAATGGTAAATTGTATAGGTGCACTAGTTCGGCGAAGAGATGGTGATACAAGTGCAATATGGATGGTAGATATAGGTTTTTGTAATCTGAAATTATAAAAACAGCAAGGTAACTAATGATAAAAGTGAGCGTAAACGGTATTGCAATGATAGGAAACAAGGCATAGGGTTCATACTTTCACTAGTGCAAGTTCTCTTAACAATAATAACATAGATAGATCATATAACAATCCCTCAACATGCAACAAAGAGTCACTCCAAAGCCACTAATAACGGAGAACAAACAAAGAGATTATGGTAGGGTACGAAACCACCTCAAAGTTATTCTTTCGGATCAATCTATTCAAGAGTCCGTACTAGAATAACACCTTAAGACACAAATCAACCAAAACCCTAATGTCACCTAGATACTCCCTTGTCACCTCAAGTATCCGTGGGCATGATTATATGATATGCATCACACAATCTCAGATTCATCTATTCAACCAACACAAAGTACTTCAAAGAGTGCCCCAAAGTTTCTACCGGAGAGTCAAGACGAAAACGTGTGCCAACCCCTATGCATAGGTTCATGGGCGGAACCTGCAAGTTGATCACCAAAACATACATCAAGTGGCACGTGATATCCCAATGTCACCACAGATAAACACGGCAAGACATACATCAAGTGTTCTCAAATCATTAAAGACTCAATCCGATAAGATAACTTCAAGAGGAAAACTCAATTCATCAAAAGAGAGTAGAGGGGGAGAAACATCATAAGATCCAACTACAATAGCAAAGCTCGCGATACATCAAGATCATGCCATAGAGAGAACACAAGAGAGAGAGAGAGATCAAACACATAGCTACTGGTACATACCCTCAGCCCCGAGGGTGAACTACTCCCTCCTCGTCATGGATAGCGCCGAGATGATGAAGATGGCCATCGGTGATGGGTTCCCCCTCCAGCAGGGTGTCGGAACGGGCTCCCGAGAGGTTTTTGGTGGCTACAGAGGCTTGCGGCTGCAGAACTCCCGATCTATCTTCATATTCGATGTTTTCCGGGTACGTAGGCTTATATAGGCGAAAGAAGTCGGTCGGGGGAGCCTCGAGGGGCCCACAAGAGGGTAGGGCGCGCCCAGGGGGGTGGGCGCCCCCCCTATCTCGTGGCTTCCTCGATGCTCTTCTGACATGAACTCCAAGTCTCCCGGATCATATTCTTCCTACAAATCACGCTCCCGAAGGTTTCATTCCGTTTGGACTCCGTTTGATATTCCTTTTCTTCGAAATACTGAAACAGGCAATAAAACAGCAATATGGGCTGGGCCTCCGGTTAATAGGTTAGTCCCAAAAGTAATATAAAATTGTATAATAAAGCCCGTAATCATTCAAAACAGATAATAAAATAGCATGAATACTTCATAAATTATAGATACGTTGGAGACGTATCAGCATCCCCAAGCTTAATTCCTACTCGTCCTCGAGTAGGTAAATGATAAAGAAAGAATTTATGAAGTGTGGATGATAGAAGGTGCACAAGTTTGATCAATGATAATTCAATCACCTTTTCTAGCATGATTATATGTCATAACAGTAGTTCATCTCATAAAACTTCTCAAGATCAAGTAACAAGCTATTCACATGTTAAAGCATAGACCATAAACTTTCTTGAAAACTAGCAAACTTCATTCTTAGTCATCAAACAATTGCAATTCATATTATTTTCAGGAATAGCAAACTCCACATACTCAACTATCATATAGTCTTCTACAATTGCTAACACTCACGCAATACTAATGGTTATGGAGTTTCAATCGGACACTGAGAAAGATAGGGGCTTATAGTGTTGCCTCCCAACGTATTCACCTTTGGGTGATGTCAACAATAATAGTTCATGCTAACTTACATCCAATTGGATATATATATCAGGATTACCCCAACACAAAGTGCTTGCCAAAGCATAAAATGAAAAGGGGAAATGTGAAGATCACCTTGACTCTTGCATAAAGTAAAATACATAAGGCAAAAGATAGGCCCTTCGCAGAGGGAAGCAGAGGTTGTCATGCACTTTTAGGGTTGGATACACAAAATCTTAATGCGAAAGAACGTCAGTTTATATTGCCACTTGTATATGGACCTTTATTATGCAATCCGTCGCTTTTATTGCTTCCATAACAAGATCGTACTTATTTGCTCCGCACTAATAAGTCATGCATATTTAGAGAGCAATTTTTATTGCTTGCACCGATGACAACTTACTTGAAGGATCTTACTCAATCCATAGGTAGGTATGGTGGACTCTCATGGCAAAAACTGGGTTTAAGGATATTTGGAAGCACAAGTAGTATCTACTTGGTGCAAGGAATTTTGGCTAGCATGAGGGGGAAAGTCAAGCTCAACATGTTTGAATGGTCCATGAAAATATACTTTAACTGAGATGTGAGAAAATATAACCCATTATGTTGTCTTCCTTGTCCAACATCAACTTTTTAGCATGTCATACTTAATGAGTGCTCACAATTGTAAAAGATGTCTAGGATAGTATATTTATATGTGAAATCTCTCTTCCTTCAATATTCTTTCATGAATTATTCAAATGACCAATACAATGCTTGCTAACCTTCAATAAATTTACAACCTCTACTTCTTAGATGTGAAGTCATTACTCCCTATGGGATAAGCAAAAGATACATATATAATTTCAGATTTATGACAATCAACTCATTCAACCATTTATTCATAGGATATAAGTGAAGCACACGAGTAAATGACAAACTACTCCAAAAAGATATAAGTGAAGATCAATGAGTAGCTAAATAATTGTGCAACTATGTGAAGACTCTCTCTCATTTAAGAATTTCAGATCTTGGTATTGTATTCAAACAGCAAGCAAAGAAAAATAAAATGACACTGCAAGGATAGCACAACTCATGTGAAGAAGCAAAAACTTAGGCTCAACCGATACTAACCGATAGTTGTTGAAGAAGAAAGGTGGGATGCCTACCGGGGCATCCCCAAGCTTAGATGCTTGAGACTTCTTAAAATATTATCTTGGGGTGCCTTGGGCATCCCCAATCTTAAACTTTTGTGTCTCCTTAATTCCTCTCATATCATGGTTTGTCTTTTTATCAAAAGCTTCATCCACACCAAACTCAACAAGAACTCGTGAGATAGGTTAGTATAAACCAATGCAAAACCTTATCATTTTCTACTGTAACAAATTACTAAATTATTATTCCACATTGCATACTAAATGCCTCTGCATATTTAATACTCCTATAATCAAATAGAATCATTAAACAAGCAAACATATGCAAACAATGCAAACATAATAGCAATCTGCCAAAACAGTATAGTCTGTAAAGAATGCAAGAGTATCAATACTTCCCTAACTCCAAAAATTATGAGAAAAATACTACGCTGTATAAGATTTATCAGAGCTCATTATGCAAAAATATTCAACATTATATCATTCTCTGACTTTTCTAAGGAATTTTTGCAACAGCGGTAAACTTTCTGTTTTCAAACAGCAACATGTAAACTAGCAAGATAAGCATGGCAAAGGCTATCCTTGACATTTTTATTGAAAATAAAGATGCAAAACATTATTCTAACTAACAGCAAGCAAATAATAATAAAATAAAATGACACTCCAAGCAAAACACATATCATGTGATGAATAAAAATATAGCTCCAAGTAAGGTTACCAATGGGCGAAGACGAAAGAGGAGATGCCTTCCGGGGCATCCCCAAGCTTAGGCTCTTGGTTGTCCTTGAATATTACCTTGGGGCGCCTTGGGAATCCCCAAGCTTAGGCTCTTGCCACTCTTTATTCCATAGTCCATCGAATCTTTACCCAAAACTTGAAAACTTCAACCACACAAAACTCAAAACAAAACTCGTAAGCTCCGTTAGTATAAGAAAATAAAACCACCACTTAGGTACTGTAATGAACTCATTCTAAATTAATATTGGTGTAATATCTACTGTATTCTAACTTCTCTATGGTTCATACCCTCCGATACTACTCATAGATTCATCAAAATAAGCAAACAACACATAGAAAACAGAATCTGTCAAAAACAGAACAGTCTATAGTAATCTGTATCAAACGTATACTTCTGGAACTCAAAAAATTCTGAAATAAATTGATGGACCTGAGAAATTTGTATATTAATCATCTTCAAAAATAATCAACCTAAAATCACTCTCTAGTAAAAAAATGGCATCTAATCTCATGAGCGCAAAAGTTTCTGTTTTTTACAGCAAGATCACATAAGCTTCACCCAAGTCTTCCCAAAGGTTCTACTTGGCACAAACACTAATTAAAACATGAAACCACATCTAACCAGAGGCTAGATGAATTATTTATTAATAAACAGGAACAAAAGTAAAGTTGGGCTGCCTCCCAACAAGCGCTATCGTTTAACGCCCCTAGCTAGGCATGATGAAATGATGCTCACATAAAAGATAAGAATTGAAACATAAAGAGCGCATCATGAAGAATATGACTAGCACATTTAAGTCTAACCCACTTCCTATGCATAGGGATTTTGTGAGCAAACAACTTATGGGAACAATAATCAACTAGCATAGGAAGGTAAAACAAGCATAGCTTCAAAATTTTCAACACATAGAGAGAAAACTTGATATTATTGCAATTTCTACAAGCATATGTTCCTCTCTCATAATAATTTTCAGTAGCATCATGAATGAATTCAACAATATAACCAGCACCTAAAGCATTCTTTTCATGATCTACTTGCATAGAAAATTTACTACTCTCCACATAAGAAAAATTCTTCTCATTCGGAATAGTGGGAGTAAACTCAACAAAATAATTATCATGTGAGGCATAATCCAATTGAAAACTAAAATGATGATGACAAGTTTCATGGTTATCATTATTCTTAATAGCATACAAGTCATCACAATAATCATCATAGATAGCAACTTTGTTCTCATAATCAATTGAACCTCTTCCAAAATAGTGGATTCATCACTAAATAAAGTTGACACTCTTCCAAATCCACTTTCATGTTCATCACAATAAGATTCAACATCCTCCAAAATAGTGGGATCACTACTTCCTAAAGTTGACACACTTCCAAATCCACTTTCATCAACTTTGTTCTCATAATCAATTGAACCTCTTCCAAAATAGTGGATTCATCACTAAATAAAGTTGACACTCTTCCAAATCCACTTTCATGTTCATCACAATAAGATTCAACATCCTCCAAAATAGTGGGATCACTACTTCCTAAAGTTGACACACTTCCAAATCCACTTTCATCAATATAATCATCATAAATAGGAGGCATGCTTTGATCATAACAACTTTGCATATCATAACTTGGGGGACAAAAAATATCATATTCATCAAACATAGCATCCCCAAGCTTGTGGCTTTGCATATTATTAGCATCATGGATATTCAAGGAATTCATACTAACAACATTGCAATCATGCACATCATACAAAGATCTAGTACCAAACATTTTAATGCATTCTTCTACTAGCACCTGAGCACAATTTTCCTTTCCATCATTCTCACGAAAGATATTAAAAATATGAAGCGTATAAGACAAACTCAATTCCATTTTTTTGTAATTCTTTTATAGACTAAACTAGTGATAAAACAAGAAACAAAAAGATTCAATTGCAAGATCTAAAGATATACCTTCAAGCACTCACCTCCCCGGCAACGGCGCCAGAAAAGAGCTTGATGTCTACTACACAACCTTCTTCTTGTAGACGTTGTTCGGCCTGCAAGTGCACAGGTTTGTAGGACAGTACCAAATTTCCCTCAAGTGGATGACCTAAGGTTTATCAATCCGTAGGAGGCGTAGGATGAAGATGGTCTCTCTCAAGCAACCCTGCAACCAAATAACGAAGAGTCTCTTGTGTCCCCAACACACCCAATACAATGGCAAATCATATAGGTGCACTAGTTTGGCGAAGAGATGGTGATACAAGTGCAATATGGATGGTAGATATAGGTTTTTGTAATATGAAATTATAAAAACAGCAAGGTAACTGATGATAAAAGTGAACCTAAACGGTATTGCAATGATAGGAAACAAGGCATAAGGTTCATACTTTCACTAGTGCAAGTTCTCTTAACAATAATAACATAGATAGATCATATAACAATCCCTCAACATGCAACAAAGAGTCACTCCAAAGCCACTAATAGCGGAGAACAAACGAAGAGATTATGGTAGGGTACGAAACCACCTCAAAGTTATTCTTTCGGATCAATCTATTCAAGAGTTCATACTAGAATAACACCTTAAGATACAAATCAACCAAAACCCTAATGTCACCTAGATACTCCATTTTCACTCAAGTATCCGTGGGCATGATTATACGATATGCATCACACAATCTCAGATTCATCTATTCAACCAACACAAAGTACTTCAAAGAGTGCCCCAAAGTTTGTACCGGAGAGTCAAGACGAAAACTTGTGCCAACCCCTATGCACAGGTTCATGGGCGGAACCCTCAAGTTGATCACCAAAACATACATCGAGTGGCACGTGATATCCCAATGTCACCACAGATAAACACGGCAAGACATACATCAAGTGTTCTCAAATCATTAAAGACTCAATCCGATAAGATAACTTCAAGAGGAAAACTCAATTCATCACAAGAGAGTAGAAGGGGAGAAACATCATAAGATCCAACTATAATAGCAAAGCTCGCGATACATCAAGATCGTGCCATAGAGAGAACGCGAGAGAGAGAGAGAGATCAAACACATAGCTACTAGTACATACCCTCATCCCCGAGGGTGAACTACTCCCTCCTCGTCATGGATAGCGCCGGGATGATGAAGATGGCCACCGGTGATGGGTTCCCCCTCCGGCAGGGTGCCGGAATAGGCTCTTGAGAGGTTTTTGGTGGCTACAGAGGCTTGCGGCGGCGGAAGTCCCGATCTATCTTCTTATTCGATGTTTTTCGGGTACGTAGTCTTATATAGGTGAAAGAAGTCGATCGGGGGAGCCTCGAGGGGCCCACAAGAGAGTAGGGCGCGCCCAGGGGGTGGGAACGCCCCCTATCTCGTGGCTTCCTCGCTGCTCTTCTGATGTGAACTCCAAGTCTCCCGGATCATATTCTTCCTAAAAATCACGCTCCCGAAGGTTTCATTCCGTTCGGACTCCGTTTGATATTCCTTTTCTTCGAAATACTGAAAGAAGGCAATAAAACAGCAATATGGGCTGGGCCTCTGGTTAATAGGTTAGTCCCAAAAGTAATATAAAAGTGTATGATAAAGCCCGTAATCATTCAAAACATATAATAAAATAGCATGAATACTTCATAAATTATAGATATGTTGGAGACGTATCAGCGACCACCCCTGGCTGCACCTCTCTCCTTTCCCCTAAAGCCCATTGAGGCCCATTAACTCCTCGGGGGGTCCCGGTAACCTTCGGGTACTCTGAAAAATATCCAAACTTCTCCTGAACCTTTCTGATGTCTGAATATAGCCTTCTAATATATCAATCTTTATGTCTCGACCATTTCGAGACTCCTCGTCACGTCCGTGATCTCATCCAGGACTCCTAACAACCTTCGGTCATCAAAGCACATAACTCATAATACATATCGTCATCAAACGTTAAGCGTGCGGACCCTACAGGTTCGAGAACTATGTAGACATGACCGAGACATATCTCTGGTCAATAACCAATAGCGTAACTTGGATGCTCATATTGGCTCCTACATATTCTACGAAGATCTTTATCGGTCAAACCGCATAACAACATACGTTGTTCCCTTTGTCATCGGTATGTTACTTGCCCGAGATTCGATCATTTGTATCATCATACCTAGTTCAATCTCGTTACCGGCAAGTCTCTTTACTCGTTCCATAATGTTTCATCCCGCAACTAACTCATTAGTCACATTGCTTGCAAGGCTTATAGTGATGAGCATTACCGAGAGGTCCCAGAAATACCTCTCCAAAACACGGAGTGACAAATTCTAATCTCGATCTATGCCAACCCAACAAACACCTTCAGAGAGACCTGTAGAGCACCTTTATAACCACCCAGTTATGCCGTGACGTTTGGTAGCACACAAGGTGTTCCTCCGGTAATCGGGAGTTGCATAATCTCATAGTCTAAGGAACATGTACAAGTCATGAAGAAAGCAGTAGCAATGAAACTGTAACGATCATAATGCTAAGCTAACGGATGGGTCATATCCATCACATCATTCTCCTAATGATGTGATCCCGTTCATCAAATGACAACACATGTCTATGGTTAGGAAACATAACCATCTTTGATTAACGAGCTAGTCAAGTAGAGGTATACTAGGGACACTATGTTTTGTCTACGTATTCACACTTGTACTAAGTTTCCGGTTAATACAATTCTAGCATGAATAATAAACATTTATCATGAAATAAGAAAATAAATAATAACTTTATTATTTCCTCTAGGGCATATTTCCTTCATTCACTTCAAAGTGACTTGATCTAGTTGGTTAAAATTGTGGACCCCTGTAAACTAGGAATGTTTGCCACATTCTCAACAAGGGTCAAATATTTGACGTAGACGTTATATTTTAATGTGGGTGCTAGAATAGTGTCAGCAGCAAGCAAAACAAATTGCCTGATAAAATGATCATCATGAGTTTTGGAGGTTTTAATCAACTCAAGGTTATTTGGCTGAAGTTTCCCGTCGGTTTGATAAGCACTTAACAAGAAAAATTCATACGGTTTTTCCATATGGATATTTATTGTCCCCTTGTATCGGAAGGTCTATTATGTGGTACACTTCCATTGGAGTAATAGGAATGTCGTTACCACCGATGGGAAAAGACTGCTTGTCGTGATGTAACGCTTGGCTAGCCTCACCAACATTATACGTCAGAGACACACTGGCTCATATGTGTGAGCCCTCCAAGACCAGTTTTTATAGAGATGGCCTTTTCAGGTCTGGTGATAAACCTTTGGCGATGTTCGTGAACCTAAGTCATGTAGTGTTGCACACACTCTATGCCAAACATGCAAATATGAAGATAGTACAAAGATTTATCACCGGACCACAAAGAGGCCATCTCAATAAAAATGGTCTCGAAGGGCTCACACATATAAGTCAGTATGTCCCCGACATATAATGTTGGTCTACCTAACCGCTACATCAGCGGAAATCAGTATTTTCCCATCAGTGGTAACAACATTATCACTCCAACGGACGTGTACCATATAATGGACCTTCTGATACAAAGGGACGGTATAAACATCCATATGGAAAAATCATACAAGAAGAACTTGTTAAGTGTTTACTAAACCAACAGGACACTTATGCTCAATAACCTTGAGGAGCTGATTAAAACCTCAAAAATCCTAATGATCATTTCAACAGGCAATTTTTTTGTTCTCTATTGGCACTATTCTAGCACCTACATCAAAAGATTACATCGACGTCAAATGTTTGACCCTTGTTGAGAATGGGACAAACATTCCCGGTTTTAACTGAGGATGTTTGACACTGACTCACTTTTTGTGTTCCATCCAAAAATTTAACCAACTAGATCAATTCACTCTTCACGAAAATCTGCACTTGTTGCAAGTGTTATAACAATAGTTAACATTCTACAGCACATGATGCATATCTCTCTATCATTGATGAACTAATTTTTCATATAGTTTTGGTATGTGAGCACGTCTGTGTTTGTTGGGTTTTCTATTATAAAATATCCCCTCCGCTGATGGAATGGTGGATGAAGCCAAAGCAAAACTAAGAAGCGAGGCTTAATGATTCCGAAGGACTATATAAAGAAGTGCTGCCTTTCTAGACTTGACTTTTTTGTTTCAGCTTATTTATTTTTTTAGTACTCATTCATTCTACCTTTTGCAAGGTTATCATGAACATTTGTGCTTCGAACGGACCGACGAACATTAGAAATGATCATCCAGCACCAAAGATAGACATGTAAATTAAGATGTTAGCTATTGAGTACAACCACAAGGTCAGACTATGGGTAACCAACAAGTAAGTCTTTCGAAGACACATCATTTTCAATGCCACAAAAAGGTCGCGTCGAACCTTACTCATTGAACTTCACACACAATAGGTTGCTATTTTTTTTACTGTAAAGATGGCATGATGTAGCACAAAACACATGTAGGAATCATGCTCATAGGATGCACACATCAAATGCAACAAAAATGACAAATCACCAAGTTCTAACAGTTTCAGAAGATTAACATCATATAGCACTCTTGCAACGATGATTCAGGCATCAAGATGAGATCAAATAAATATGGTGCAATGGAATGAAATGTAGAACATCTCACAGCGAACATTTTGACATATTACACGCACAAAACGGAGCAGTATGCAGCAAGTT
Source organism: Triticum aestivum (assembly GCF_018294505.1). Classification (NCBI taxonomy): domain Eukaryota; kingdom Viridiplantae; phylum Streptophyta; class Magnoliopsida; order Poales; family Poaceae; genus Triticum; species Triticum aestivum. The sequence goes on along the minus strand of NC_057810.1, from coordinate 520,729,321 downwards.
ATGATGCGATGAACAGGGCATGAAAATGCAAATATTTCAGGGACTTAGCAGGTTTTCTGAAGAAGAAAAGACTGTGCGCGGGATAACTAAGCAGCGCTCGGGGCGGGGGTTAGGAGTGACTGGGCGCTCACCATAGCGGGGTTCGGCCCTGGACGGAGGGAGGCAGGCCGGGCAAGGGGAAGCTGGGCCGCGGGGCCCATGCGAGGTGGCCCACGCGGGCGCGTTGGGGGCGAGCGGGGCCTTCGACCCCGAGCAGAGCCATGGCGGCGGCGGCGGCTGTTGCCGGCTCCGGCGACGAGCGGGCCGGCGACCAGAGGGTCGGCAGGGAGGGAGATGGACGGATCCGGGCGCTCCTGCCCGGATCTGGCCGGAGGCGGGGCCGGACGGCGAGCTAGGCGGCGGCGCGGCGAAGGGAGAGGCGCGGCGCGACAAGACGGCGGCGAAGTCCCGGCGTGGAGGCGGAGGCCGGCGGGGCGGAGCTCCTGAGGGCGCGGCGCGGGGCTTCAGGCGACGAGTAGGATCCGGGAGGCGTGGGGCACGGGCCGGCGGCGGCGGCCGACCGGGCCGGGAGGGCCTTCCGCGGGCTCCGCAAGGCCGCAGCGGAGGGAGGAGAGAGAGGGTGCGGGCGCGGGCTGAGGTGGCGAAGCCGGATTGGCTGCGGGCGGCGGCGGGGTGACGTGGCGACCGGAGATTGGCTGGAGCGACGTGGCGGCGGGCGGTGGTCGCGTCCGGCGCAGAGGCGGACATGTCCGGCGGCGGGGAGGAGTTTGGCTAGGGTTTGATCTGCGTTTTGGACGGGGAGGGACACATATTTATAGGTAGAGGGAGCTAGGAGAGTCCAAATGAGGAGAGGTTTTCGCCCACACGATCGTGATCGAACAACCGAGAGCATGGAGGGGAGTTTGCTGGGTTAGTGGGCTGATTTGAAGGGTTGCTGGGCTGCAAGAGAAAAGGGGGTTTCAGGCTACGCAGTTGACCGTTGGAGTATCAAACGGCCTCCAAATGGCACGAAACTTGACGGGCGGTCTACCGGTGCTATACCAAGGCCGCTTGGCAAACCTCGGTCCATTCTGAGAACGTTGAACACCCGCACACGAAAACAAGGTCTGAGAGGGGCAACGGGCGTGCGCGAGAGGTCCGGACTCCGAACGGACAACGAAGAGGAGCGGGAGAACCCGAACGGATGCAAGTTTTGAAAAACATGCGGATGAAATGCGAATGATGACATGGCAAAATGCAACACGCAAGCAAATGACATGGCAATGACGGCGAATAACTGGCAGACACCTGGCACATTGAAACCGGGGCGTTACAACTCTCCTCCACTAACAAGAGATATCGTCCCGAGATCTTAGGACCGAGACGGAAGAAAAAGAGGATGAGGTGAAACAAGAACTCAAGAGAAGAAGCAAAGAATCGAGAGCACTCGAGAAGAAGAGAGGAACGACGAGAAAGACGAGAATCGAAAGCTCACGGAATCAGATAGACTATGAAACCACTCTGGTTAGAACAAGATAAGAAAGGAATAAGACTGAAAGGATTTAGGCAGCATTGACATAAGCAACACAATGCCTCCGGAAGAATTGAATGAAAAGAACTTAGAAGGATTGCATGGAGTTGTTGAGAAAAATCAACAATGAAAAGAATAAGCTTGTTGTGGTCTTATAGGTAACATCTCAAGAACATAAGGTGATAACCGGCCACGAACGGAAATGATTGGATAACTTGGAAGAACGAAGAAATGCAAAACTTCACTTCAAAAGAATATGGAGAATTAATTGCACTTCGAGATGCGAGGAGAAAAGATACTTGAACTCCACCGACAAGAATATTGATGAACTCTTGAAGAATGAATTAAATCATGAAGAACCACCGTGAAGAACTCCGGTGACAAAAGGATGATGAGATAGAATGAAGGATGAAAGAAATAGATTAAGCCTTGCGATGACTTAGATGGAGGTTCCGACGAAATGGACGAGGAAAATTGAACTCCAGATAAGAAAAGATGAAAACACTTGAACTAGAATTTATTCATCAAGAACAAACTCCGAAGGAAGGGATTACTCACTTGGATGAAATACGAGTAAGATTTATAGTATGCTTATCCTTCATCAATTTTAATTGATGACAAACGAATTTTGCATACTAGTTTTTCTTGACAAAGGATTGAGAAGAGGCATATCACAAAACTTGAGAAAGTCTTCATGAACCACCGGTAGGATTCGAAAGAACGAATGGATTAAAATGATAATCAAGGAAAAGAATCTTGAATGAACCACCGTAAGAATTCGAAAATGATTGATGAAAGAGAATGCATCACCGGGAAGAATTAGAGAAGCACGAAGATACTTGAGGGATTAAAATGCAAGAGAACAAAGAGATCACGAACTGATTGAAGAATACTTGAATGAAGCACCAGAATAAATATGGAGACGAACGAAGAGAAGAATTTAGAAAAAATCGGAGAATGAAGCTGAAAACGGAGAACGAAGAAATCTTGCGAAATGATGGCCTCCGGATGGTCGAGAGAAAAAGCAACTCCCGAAATGCATCGAATGATTGAAAAGAATTTTCATGATTGAAACAATTTTATAAGATGACATCGAGCTAGCACTGCGAATCTCCGAGAGAACGGACAAGATTTAGAGGAAAACTCTTCTTCGGTCTTCAAATGACGACGAGAAACACCACCAAAATTACTGAGATACTCCGGGAGAATGAAAAGCGAAGAGGTTGAGCCAAAAATGAAATGATTTGAAATCGATCTTGGAAAAGGCATGTGACTGATGGAGTCCATTCTTACGTCACGCTTGCAAAGGATTGAGAATAACTCTAGAATAATTAGAAGAGTCAGGTAAGATCCTGGGAAAAGACCTGTGGGTTAGGACCCACTAAAAAACACCGTTGGAAAGAATTGTTGAGGAGATGATGCACCGGAATGATTGAAATATTTGAATGAGGTGACAACCACGAATTAATTGAAACATAGACGAATCTCCTGAGATGTCTTTCGAACTCCAGAATGATAAACTAGCGAGAGGCGAACGAGCAGGGAGAACACTTGATCCGAGGAAAAGAATATAACACTACCTAAAAAACTTGAATTGAATCCACCGGAAAAGACATGAAGAATGTCAAACGAAAGAGAATTCACCGGTTGAAATGATTGGGGGAAGACTGAAGAGGCTCCGCACGGATGAAATTGATGCTTGAAAGAGACTCAGGCTCCGGGAAGAAGAGGGTGGGAGGGCGGGAAAACAAAGGCAACTTGGAAGGGGGAACCGACGAATATCTTGAAGAGAAAACAACGGTTGAAATCATTGAAGAAAAAAGGCAAAGACTTCGCACGAGTAGGATGGATACTCGATTACGGACTCCGGCTCTGAGAAGGAAAAGGGGTGGGCGGGTGGGAAAAGAAAACAACTGAGGATAGAGAAATAACTCGTTGAGAGCAAACTAAGGATTGAACTTGCAAAGATGAAGAGGGTCAAGTCAACTTGACGAGAAATGCACCGGATAAAAAGAGCTGAGAACCAACGAACGAAAAAACAACTATGAGATCCTAAAGAAAATTTGAAAGGGAAGAGGAGTAATTAAAAACACCTACATCAAGATTCCTCACCAGAGCGACGGAGGGACTGAGGAGTAAAAAGACTTCCTACTATCCGATATAACTAGACTTCAAAAACAGTTTTCTTCTAGACTCAACAACGGCCAGACTACACGATCAATCAAGGGGGCTCCTAAGGTCGGTCGAGGCTCTGATACCAACTTGTCACGCCCAATATGCGATACTATCCAAAAGAGACTCGAAGGTCCCACCAAGGATAGAACCGCATATTGAAACGCTTTTGCAAGGTGGATATCATTACATCAACATTACATAATAGATAGGGATACATACATAAGGCATACAATGCCACACGAATACAACATGATCTTACAAGAGCACCATCCGACTATGGATGAAACTCAAACAGAAACTCAAACGACATCCACCCTGCTAGCCCAGGCTGCCGACCTGGAACCTATCCCTTGAACGAAAAATAAGGAGAAGAAGAACTCCAAAACAAGCAAACATCGCTCTCGCGTCATGATTATCGCATAACCTGTACCTGCAACTGTTGTTGTAGTAAACTATGAGCCACGAGGACTCAGCAATCCCATTACCATGGGTATCAAGACTAGCAAAGCTTAATGGGAAAGGAAGGGGTAAAGTGGTGAGGTTGCAGCAGTGACTAAGCATGATATGGGGGCTAACATACGCAAATAAGAGCGAGAAGAGAACAAGCGGAACGGTCGTGAAGCTAGCAATGATCAAGAAGTGATCCTGAACTCCTACTTACGTCAAACATAACCCAAAACCGTGTTCACTTCCCGGACTCCGCCGAAAAGAGACCCTCACGGCTACACACACGGTTGATGCGTTTTAATTCGGATCTGGTGTCAAGTTATACAACCGGACATTAACAAATTCCCATCTGCCCATAACCATGGGCACGACTTTCGAAAGTTTATACCCTGCAGGGGTGTCCCAACTTAGCCCATGATAAGCTCTCGCGATCAACGAAGGATATACCTTCTCCAAGGAAGCCCCGATCAGACTCGGAATCCCGGTTTACAAGACATTTTGACAATGGTAAAACAAGACCAGCAAGACCGCCCGATGCACCGACAATCCCGATAGGAGCTGCACATATCTCGTTCTCAGGGCAACACCGGATGAGCAATCCGTACAACTAAAACCAGACCTCAAGTTTCCCTGAGGGGGCACTGCAAAGGGCTCTAGTTCAGACCAGCACTTAGAGAAGCACTAGCCCGGGGGGCTAAAATAAAGATGACCCTCGAGAGAACGACTCCCAAGGGAAAAGTAGGTGGTGGCGAGGCAAATGGTAAAACCAATGTTGGGCCTTGCTGGAGGAGTTTTATTCAAAGCAAACTGTCAAGGGGTCCCATAAATCACCCAACCGCGTAAGGAACACAAAATCCGGGAACATAACACCGGTATGACCGAAACTAGGGCGGCAAGAGTGGAACAAAACACCAGGCATAAGGCCGAGCCTTCCACCCTTTACCAAGTATATAGATGCATTAATAATATAAGAGATATTGTGATATCCCAACCAAAATCTTGTCCACCATGGAGCAATCTTCAACTTCACCTGCAACTAGCAACGCTATAAGAGGGCTGCGCAAAGCGGTAACATAGCCAAGCAACGGTTTGCTAGGAAGGGTGTCAAACGTTAGAGGTTCATGGCAATCTGGGAGGCTTGAAGAGTAAATGATAGGTAGCACAGCATAGCGATAGAACGAAGCAACTAGCATAGCAATGATAGTAGTGAGATCCAGGGTAGCGGTCATGTTGCCTGAAGTCCCGCTAGGAAGAAGAACGAGTCCATGAAGAAGATGAAGCCACGAAGACGAACCAAGCATAGACGAACGAATCCTCACGATCGCAACGAAACGGGAACTATCGAGAAAAAGCACACAAGGTAAACACACCACACATATACATGACATGATGCACAACCAAGCATGATGCAAGACAAGACTACATGAAGCTACTCATAGCAAGAGATGATGCAAACAAGAACAACACATCAAGGCAAGTTTAAATAAGGCCGGGAACAACATATAACAAGTCCGGTAAGTCCTCATATGCAAGTTTCGAAATTGGTCCAGATCTGAATAAACCTTATGTTCAAGTTGTTAAAAAGCAAGTTAAGATGCACCAAGATGATCTACATGAAATTCTAGTCAAGTTACATATAAGGTTCATTTAATTCGGAGCTACGACCTAGAAGATATGAGCAAAACAAGTTACACATGGCATTGATGCAAAATGCATACAAACATCAAGCAAACACCTCAAAACATGAACGCAACATGATAATATGAAACTTCATGCAAAAACAAGCAAGTTTCATATAGAGCACACTCAAAACGGAGCAACGGTTCCACACATACACTCTATACAAGTTATAGCAACAATCTGTCCAAAACAGCAACTAGGCATCTTGCAAGCATCAAAACAACATGCTACAGGACCTCAACAAGAAAACAAAAGGCATGGGCATGATGTACAGGTAAAGCATAACAAAACATGAACACTGAGCTATCTCCAGAAATCACTAGAACATGCTCAAACACACATTTCAAGATTGCAAATAATAACAGTTCAGACTTTGCAGAAAATAACATCAGGTTGCAATGTTTAGAGCTATCAAACAACATGTTACAGGAACTTATCATGGCAAACAAAGGCATGGCATGAGTCTACTAATTGCATAGAACAAAATTCCTTTGCTGACCAAGAGCCAAAAAGGATCAGAAGATATGATGGCACCCATGTAAACATAGCAAGTTATATGAGAGATTCATACATGGCAAGAACAACGATAAGTAGGCATGTTGGTGAGCTTGTACCACTCACCACAGAGCAATACATGGCATGACAAGGCAACCAACAGTAAGATGGCATATTTGTGAAGCTAAGCATGGCAAGAGCAAGTTCATAGGGTGCATGGAACACTAGCAACAATCATGGCAACAACTGAACTTAATGTTAACAGGCTGACAGCAACATTATTTAGCAACTTTGGAGCAAGATTACAATAATCTACAACAAGCTATAAATGCAAACAGGGGAATGGGTGGATAGAGCATGACATGTATATCAAAACATCCTTAGTGAACATCTCCAGATTATGCATAGAATGACTTGTAGCAGCAGGTTTACATAGCATCACAAAACAACAGATTCAGCCTAGCAAAACAGTAACAGCAAGTACACTACTTCACGAGCTCGATTCACTCACCACAAGTACTTGCATGACAAGTAAGCATAGCATCAGCAATAAGACATGTTTATGAAACTAACCAAGGCAAGAACAAGTTCATAGCATGCAAGGATCAACTACAACAACCTTGGCAATATTGAATAACATGTAAACAATCTGCCAGGAAACATTTTATAGCAAAAGTAGAGCAAGAAAATGACATGCTAGACTACTTCATAATTTCAAACAGGGGCATGAATGGATAGAGAATAACCATATGTACAAAACATCCTTACTGAAGTATCTCAAAATATGCTTGGATCTCTCTGTAGCATCAAGTTTACATGGCATAAAAATAACAGCAGAACATGGACTGAAATCAGCAACATCATGAAGCGTAGTTTGCATACTTGTTCTAGTCACCACATTGATCACAAAAATACATGGCATACACCACTGTAAAGATGGCATGACGTAGCACAAAACACATGTAGGAATCATGCTAATAGGATGCACACATCAAATGCAATAAAAATGACAAATCACCAAGTTCTAACAGTTTCAGCAGATTAACATCATATATCACTCTTGCAACGATGATTCAGGTATCAAGATGAGCTCAAATGAATATGATGCAATGGAATGAAATGTAGAACATCTCACAACAAACATTTTGACATATTACACGCACAAAACGGAGCAATATGCAGCAAGTTATGATGCGATGAACAGGGCATGAAAATGCAAATATTTCAGGGACTTAGCAGGTTTTCTGGAAAAAATGACTACGCGCGGGATAACTAAGCAGCGCTCGGGGCGGGGGTTAGGAGTGACTGAGTGCTCACCATAGCGGGCTTCAGCCCTGGACGGAGGGAGGCAGGCCGGGTGAGGGGAAGCTGGGCCGCGGGGCCCATGCGAGGTGGCCCACGCGGGCGCGTTGGAGGCGAGCGGGGCATTCGACCCCGAGCAGAGCCATGGCGGCGGCGGCGGCTGTTGCCGGCTCCGGCGACGAGCGGGCCGGCGACCAGAGGGTCGGCGGCGAGGGAGATGGACGGATCTGGGCGCTCCTGCCTGGATCTGGCCGGAGGCGGGGCCGGACGGCGAGCTAGGCGGCGGCGCGGCGAAGGGAGAGGCGCGGCGCGACAAGACGGCGGCGAACTCCCGGCGAGGAGGCAGAGGCCGGCAGGGCGGAGCTCCTGAGGGCGCGGCGTGGGGCTTCAGGCGACGAGCGGGATCCGGGAGGCGCGGGGCGCGGGCCGGCGGCGGCGGCCGACCGGGCCGGGAGGGCCTTCCGCGGGCTCCGCAGGGCCGCGGCGGAGGGAGGAGAGAGAGGGTGCGGGCGCGGGCTGAGGTGGCAAAGCCGGATTGGCTGCGGGCGGCGGCGGGGTGACGTGGCGACCGGCGATTGGCTGGAGCGACGTGGCGGCGGGCGGTGGACGCGTCCGGCACAGAGGCGGACATGTCCGGCGGCGGGAAGGAGTTTTGCTAGGGTTTGATCTGCGTTTTGGACAGGGAGGGACACATATTTATAGGTAGAGGGAGCTAGGAGAGTCCAAATGAGGAGCGGTTTTCGAACGACCGAGAGCATGGAGGGGAGTTTGCTGGGTTAGTGGGCTGATTTGAAGGGTTGCTGGGCTGCAAGAGAAAAGGGGGTTTCGGGCTACGCGGTTAACCGTTGGAGTATCAAACGGCCTCCAAATGGCACGAAACTTGACAGGCGGTCTACCGGTGCTATACCAAGGCTGCTTAGCAAACCTCGGTCCATTCCGAGAACGTTGAACACCCGCACACGAAAACAAGGTCTGAGAGGGGCGACGGGCGCGTGCGAGAGGTCCGGACTCCGAACGGACAACGAAGAGGACCGGGAGAACCCGAACGGATGCAAGTTTTGAAAAACATGTGGATGAAATGCGAATGATGACATGGCAAAATGCAACACGCAAGCAAATGACATGGCAATGACGGCGAATAACTGGCAGACACCTGGCACATTGAAACCGGGGCGTTACACACCACCTAAGCCCATCAACATTACATAGTGGAAAACCAGATGCTATACTATTATACCACAACAGATGGATGCTTACGTATAGCCACCTAAATTATTCCTCGCCTACACAAGATTACCAAACTTCAACTTTACGTTGCAGCCATTCCTGCGGGGCACACACACCGAATACATGTTTTCATGGGACGGTGATCAAATGATCAAGAATTTCACACAGTCAATGAAACACTGAATTTCATTTGCATTCATGAACTTCAAAATGGCTTAAACGCCATGCTAACATATGTCATTGTCAAATTTAGGCACAAATAGATATTTTCAGCTGGAAAATATGTTCAAACCTACCTCGTTCAAATTGTAACCGGCCTCGAATTGAATCATACAAGAATCATATAACAGTGCTACACAACTGACATTTCATTTCATCTATTTCCTACCTTCCACGACTGCAGCTAACCCACCACGTTCTTCTCTACATAAGGAGGATCACAAGCCCACATTGCAAAGGAACCTAATGGCACATAAGACGAAACCATGGAAATAAGCAATCTTGATGTTGCCAAGAAACCCAAGACGTCCGACAAGGCAGAAATGTGGATGCATGAGGAAGACTGATGTTTCTATTAATCCAGTCAAAGAAAAATTTGAGACCGGGACTATAATTGGACGTGTGGAGGGAACAACATGCAAACGCAGACCATCACCCCAAAAGTTGGTCACCATGAAGTTTACACGGAGTGGCAGTTCAAGGGCAGTTTGAGATGAATGATCTTCTTAGCATGTTCTTCAATTTATGACTATTTGCTCTCCAATCCTTAGCCCTAATCCTGATGGCACGAGATGAGTACACGATGAAGGTCGGGTGGGCCACCCCTCCTATTCTTCTCAATTGGACCCTCCTCTACTTCGGGCACAACAATTAGGTTGGGGGAGTGGCGGGAGAGCGTCGGCGGCGTGTTGATGGGAGGAGAGAGTAGTGGAAGAGAGTGGGATGTGAGAGAACGATTGGAAGAGACAAGGTCCTGGACGATGGCAAATAACAGATCTACCCTTTAAAATTAAAAATAAATTTTACAAGTACTGGTCCCACATAAAGTTGGTACCGATCCCACGTGTATTGGTTCTTCCATGTACTTTCAGCCTCCTATTTTACCACCTTCGGGGTGGATGGATGGTTCCTAAAATTGGCAACTAGTGTAAAACTCATATTATTATGGGAAATGATTATAATCGGCTAATAATCTCCCTCTTGGTCGGTCACGCACGGAATGCGTCCTCCTGGTGGGCCCGCACATTGCCCTGCGTCCTTATCCCTTTGCCATCATTTGATGGCCATGCATCAGTCTTCTTCCTCCTACCATATCCCTTTTCTTGCTATCAATCAGTGCTATTTCCATAGGCCAAATGATCAGTGCTTGCTCCGCCACAATCATAGACCACCGTGCTGGTCTATCTGACGAATCTATCGACCACCGTGCGGGTCAGTGCACTGCTACTGGGCCACTGCTCACCTCACTACTGCAGGCCATGGGAGGGCGCCGGTGCAGCAAGATAGGACGTCGTGCACTACGGCAGGCGTAGGGCATGGTGCTGCAGGCCAGCACCCGGGGTGGTCGACATTGTGTAGGAAAGGGCCACCGGCGATGTTGCATGAGGCAGTAATGGTTGCTAGAATGGACAATTGCGGGTGCTGGTAGCTCACGACGACCATTTGTGTCCCGGACCACCGTTTTCTACAAGCCCACGACACAGTTGTTGTGTGCGGCGGCGACAGTTGCTCTGACCAATGACAACAAGGGTGCTAGTAATTTTGCAACGGCAACGTGACCACATTGTTGCAAGCCCATGTCACAGATGCTACAACCAGCGACGGCGATTGCTATAACCAGCAATGGAGGGAGCTGCATCTGACAAGGGAGTGGAGCTACAACCGGCAAGGTGCGGAGCTGCAATCGGCTACGGCATTTGCTATGACCAGCAATGATGGGAGATGCAACTGTCTACAATGAGAGTTGCATCCGGTGATGGAGCAAAGAAGCAACCAGCAAGGTGCAATGGCAATTGTTACGGCCAACAATGGTGGGAGTTGCAAATGGTAATGGATGGGGCTGCAAACCGGTCAGACCGGTGGGCGGCCGTGCTACATCTATGGTGAACATGCACTAGAACCGGTTGGCCCGCGTGCTGGAACTAGTTGGCCACAATGCTGTGGACGGCACAACATTATGCTACACTACTGCAGGATGCTGCTAACACGACACTATGATTAGAGACCCTTCGAGAAACTGTGTGCGATGCAATAATCGCAAACGATGGTGTCAGAGAACCGTCAAAATGTCCAAAACGTTTGCGATAATGGATGCATCAAACACGGTTCAGATTTTAGTTGCGTGTGCGATGCACAGCATACAGTGAACTGTCTGCGATGAGGAGGAACAAAAGAAACGGGAAGCCAGATGAAGGCGTGTGAGATACACAACATACGGTTCACTCGGATTAACTGTTTCTGATGAGTCGGAATAACAGAAACGGACAACTAGATAAAGGTGTGTGTGATTGAGGGCATACGCTTCAGAAGGATTAACTGTTTGCGATTAGGCAACAGAACAGAAATGGTCAGCCAGATCAAAGGTGTGTGCGATTGATGGCATACACTTCACATGGATGAACTGTTCGCGATTAGGCACAACAAACAGAAATAGTTAGGCAGATCAACGTGTGTGCGCTAGACGGGCACACATTCTAATTAAAAGAAGCATGTGCGATGGTAATAACGAGCGCGAACGGTTCTTGGAACAAGACATGTGCTGACATTGCCTATTGCAGTGCACCAAACGCCATGTACGCGGCCGAGAAAGCGTGCCCATGTTACGCCGTCCGGGAAGAGTGCCGCACTTAGAAATTATAGAACCGTCAATAAATTTTGAGCCCGCGTCCCGTCACCTTCCAAATTGCAAACCTGTTCACACTGATCAAAACCTAAATGGTTTCCCACTTAGGAGCGCATTAGTACTCGGTTATAAATATTGTACTATGCCAAGATGATTGCACATTCCTTCCTCACCTCCGCATCCACAAAAGCAAACAAGTCATTCAGCATCGTTCTCTTGTGTCTGCCATGGCGAGATTGAGTTCTCGGTCGAGAGATTACCACCACGGAGAGGCGAGCATGGAAGCAGAAGCACGAGATATGTCCTGCTTAGCCGCAAAAGCAGCCGACATGTCCCGCCACACCGTCGAAGCAGCACAGAGGTTCCGTGTCGCTGTCGATGCAGCAGACTGGTCCGGTCATGCCGCGGAAGCAGAAGAGATGTCATGCCGCGCCGCGAATGCAGCAGAGATGTCCTCCCGCGTCGCGGCGGCCTGGTAAAATCTCTCGCGGGTAGGTGAGGACTCTTACAGGCGCATGCATGCGATCGTCCATAGCCTGATGGATCAGATCTCCGGTTGGATGAAGCTGAAGGACGAGTTGAATGCCTCGTTTGAACAACTCCGGACTGACCGCGACCTGCTGAGGGTGAAGATCACCGGAAGGGTGGATCAGGCGGAGGAGACCGCTGCCTTGTTGAAGAGAATGGGCGTCATCATCAAGAAACTTATGGACGAGAATGCCATGCTCCGCATCGAGCGCAAAAGGCTATTGGAGGACTCCATGGTTGCTTCCGAGCAGCGTATTAAGGACATGAAACTGATGAAAGAGATTATCGCAGCTCGCGGCGAGAACTAGTCTTCACGACCTGCAGCGCATCAAGAAAGTAGAGATCAGCGAGCCAGATCATTGTATGCGTCTTCCTTCTTCTTTTGCCCTTGTGTATTTTGGGCGTAGCCGCATGTGGCTTTTTTAGTTATCTTCCTAGATATGTAAGACAATTATTATCCATTGTCATCGTCCTTATATTCATCATGCTTGGTATAAGTCGCAGTCGATGCTATATAGGTTCATCGGATCTTACATCAAGATCCATGCAAAACTTTCCTTTTAGATTTTCACTTTTATCTCTTAAATCTCAGTCCAGTGAGACATAGCCACGCCGTGAAACAGGGGCTCGGGCACCATTAATGGAGACGTTGGGAGGGAGGTACACAGCGGATAGAGGTCAAAGGGCTGTCCTCCTGATGAGCACGCACATGGGTCTGATCGCACGCCTCCCGTACTTAAATAGCTAGCCCGCATGGCACCTCCTAGCCAATAAAAAGGGACGCGTGGCGGCACGTAATTGGTAAGTAGAACACCCATGATTTCAATAATAGTTGTGTTTCTGATTTGTAACGTGACAACACTTGTTCCAAAATGACTTTGTTGATTTTTAATGTGTGCGCCTTCGCAAATCGGACAAAAAAATTACCACAACATGTTGGTGCCATGTCATGACACCATGCCAAGTTTCATGATTTTAACGCGTGTTTTGGATTTACAGGAATTAAAAACAAAGTTTCTCAATCTTTTTGGCCGAGCCACGACGCCCAGATGTTTGAATTTCATTCTCATTTCTTGCATGGGACCTAGAAATTCACCCAAGGACACACATGTGATTTTTCAACCAACTTTGGTGCACTGGAGCATGTGCTTGTAGTTGAAATTTGAATTATGCACATTAAATACCTATAAATTCAATTAATGTACAGAAAGGCCAAACGAACCCGGAATAATTCCAAAATTTAGCATGATACTTCTATTTGGTCTAATTTGCCTGTGTAAACAAATTAAGGCGGGAGAAGGCAGTCTACGTATGTCGTTTCGCACACGGAAGTGACACATTCCCTCTCGGAACCACGAGCCTTCTTGAGAGAAGCTCCGGTTTGCAAGCAGCTTATACCAAAGCTTGTCCAAATTCGGCCAAAAAAATTACCGCAGTATGTTAGTGCCATGTCATGATACCATGCCAAGTTTCATGATTTCCAGGCATGTTTTGTATTTACATGAATTAAAAAACCAAGTTTCTCAATCTTTCCGGCCGAGCCACGACGCCCAGATGTTTGAATTTCATTCCCATTTCTTGCATGGGACCTAGAAATTCACCCAAGGACACACATGTGATTTTTCAACCAACTTTGGTGCACTGGAGCATGTGCTTGTAGTTCAAATTTGAATTATGCATATTAAATACCCAGAAATTCAATTAATGTATAAAAAATGCCAAACGAACCCGGAATTAATGTATACAAAAATGAAATACATGCTTGGAAAACATGACGCCTGTCGTGGTGCCATGGTTCGGCCTCACCATGCCCTGGTAAAAATTTGAGAATGTTTTCCTTATGTCGCCATGCACGCCTTTCATAAATTGAACCATCACCGAGAAAGTTCCATGGCTTCGAGGGGGAAATCACCAAGATTGAAGGGGGATCCAAATTTCCTTTGTCCTTTGTCCATGAATTTTTTTCTATGATGAACATACACCCTGCAAATCACCACATTCAAATTTGACACTTTTCCGTGTTCATTTACCATATTTAGGGAATTATTTGCATTCTCTAGGCATTAATGCACATAATTCAAATTCAAACAATTGGTGCATGAAAAGGTGCACAAGAGCGGTCTGGAAAACCATCCTCGTGCCATTTAGTAAATTCTCATGCCTTTTACAAGGAATGGACAGATATTTCAAGGAAATGTGTGGCAATAGTCAAGCATAAACGCGTCATTTACTGGGTAACAACTATACAAAAAATGAAATAAATGCTTGAAAAACATGACGCCTTGCGTGGTGCCATGGTATGGCCTCACCGTGGCCTACTAAAAATTTGAGAATGTTATCCTTATGTCGTCATGCGCGCCTTTCATAAATTGAACCATCACCGAGGAAGTTTCATGGTTTCGAGAGGGAAATCACCAAGATTGAAGGAGGATCCAAATTTCCTTTGTCCTTTGTCCATGAGTTTTTTTCTAAGATGAACATACACCCTGCAAATCACCATGTTCAAATTTGACACTTTTCCAGGTTCATTTACCATATTTAGGGGATCATGTGCATTTTCTAGGCATTAATGCACACAATTCAAGTTCAAACAACCGGTGCATGAAAGGGTGCACAAGAATGGTCTGGAAAACAATGCTCGTGCCATTTAGTAAATTCTCATGCCTTTTACAAGGAATGGACAGATATTTTGATGAAATATGTGGCAATAGTCAACCATAACTGTTTGTTTATTGGGTTTTCAACTATAGAAGAAATGAAATAAATGATTGAAAAACATGACGCCTGGCATGGTGCCTGAAGGAAATATGCCCTAGAGGCAATAAAAAAGTTATTATTTATTTCCTTATTTCATGGTAAATGTTTATTATTCATGCTAGAATTGTATTAACCGGAAACTTAGTACATGTGTGAATACATAGACAAACATAATGTCACTAGTATGCCTCTACTTGACTAGCTCGTTGAATCAAAGATGGTTAAATTTCCTAACCATAGACATGACTTGTCATTTGATTAATAGGATCACATCATTAGGAGAATGATGTGATTGACTTGACCCATTCCGTTAGCTTAGCACTTGATCGTTTAGTATGTTGCTATTGCTTTCTTCATGACTTATACATGTTCCTATAACTATGAGATTATGCAACTCCCGTTTACCATAGGAACACTTTGTGTGCTACCAAACGTCACAACATAACTGGGTGATTATAAAGGTGCTCTACAGGTGTCTCTGAAGGTACTTGTTGGGTTGGCGTATTTCGAGATTAGGATTTGTCACTCCGATTGTCGGAGAGGTATCTCCGGGCCCACTCTGTAATGCACATCACTATAAGCCTTGCAAGCATTGTAACTAATGAGTTAGTTGCAGGATGATGTATTACGGAACGAGTAAAGAGACTTGCCGGTAACGAGATTGAACTAGGTATTGAGATACCGACGATCGAATCTCGGGCAAGTAACATACCGATGACAAAGGGAACAAACGTATGTTGTTATGCGGTTTGACCGATAAAGATCTTCATAGAATATGTGGGAGCCAATATGGGCATCCAGGTTCCGCTATTGGTTATTGACCGGAGACGTGTCTCGGTCATGTCTACATAGTTCTCGAACCCATAGGGTCCGCATGCTTAAAGTTCGATGACAGTTATATTATGAGTTTATGTGTTTTGATGTACCGAAGGTAGTTCGGAGTCCCGGATGATATCGGGGACACGACAAGGAGTCTCGAAATGGTCGAAACATAAAGATCGATATATTGGACGACTATATTCGGACTTCGGAAAGGTTTCGAGTGATTCGGGTATTTTTCAGAGTACCGAAGAGTTACGGGAATTCGCCGGGGAGCATATGGGCCTTATTGGGCCATACGGGAATAGAGGAGAGAGGCCAAAAGGAAGGAGGCGGGCGCCCCCCTCTGGTCCAAATTGGACAAGGGGTGCAGCCCCCTTTTCCTTCTCCCTCTCCCCTCTTTCCTTCTCTCCTACTCCGGAAAGGAAAGGGGAATCCTACTAGAATTTGGGAGTCCTAGTAGGACTCCCCACACTTGGCGCGCCCCCTCTAGGGCCGGCCTCTCCCTCCCTCCTTTATATACGGGGGCAGGGGGCACCTCTAGAGACCACGATTGATCATTTGTCTCTTAGCCGTGTGCAATACCCCCCTTCCACCATAGTCCTCCTCGATAATATCCTAGCGGTGCTTAGGCGAAGCCTTGTGTCGGTAGAACATCATCATCGTCACCACGCTGTCGTGCTGACGAAACGCTCCCTCGAAGCTCGGCTGGATCGGAGTTTGAGGGACGTCATCGAGCTGAACGTGTGCAAGAACTCGGAGGTGCCGTGCTTTCGGTGCTTGATCGGTCGGACCGTGAAGACGTACGACTACATCAACCGTGTTGTGCTAACGCTTCCGCTTTCGGTCTACGAGGGTACGTGGACACACTCTCCCCTCTCGTTGCTATGCAACACCATGATCTTGCGTGTGCGTAGGAAAATTTTGAAATTACTACGTTCCCCAACAGTGGCATCCGAGCCAAGTTTTATGCGTAGATGTTATATGCACGAGTAGAACACAAGTGAGTTGTGGGCGATACAAGTCATACTGCTTACCAGCATGTCATACTTTGGTTCGGCGGTATTGTTGGATGAAGCGGCCCGGACTGACATTACGCGTATGCTTACGCGAGACTGGTTCTACCAACGTGCTTTGCACACAGGTGGCTGGCGGGTGTCAGTTTCTCCAACTTTAGTTGAACCGAGTGTGGCTACGCCCGGTCCTTGAGAAGGTTAAAACAACACTAACTTGATGAACTATCATTGTGGTTTTGATGCGTAGGTAAGAACGGTTCTTGCTCAGCCCGTAGCAGCCACATAAAACTTGCAACAACAAAGTAGAGGACGTCTAACTTGTTTTTGCAGGGCATGTTATGATGTGATATGGTCAAGGCATGATGCTATATTTTATTGTATGAGATGATCATGTTTTGTAACCGAGTTATCGGCAACTGGCAGGAGCCATATGGTTGTCGCTTTATTGTATGCAATGTAATCTCCCTATAATTGCTTTACTTTATCACTAAGCGGTAGCGATAGTCATAGAAGCAATAGTTGGTGAGACGACAACGATGCTACGATGGAGATCAAGGTGTCGCGCCGGTGACGATGGTGATCATGGCGGTGCTTCGGAGATGGAGATCACAAGCACAAGATGATGATGGCCATATCATATCACTTATATTGATTGCATGTGATGTTTATCTTTTATGCATCTTATCTTTCTTTGATTGACGGTAGCATTATAAGATGATCTCTTACTAAATTTCAAGATAAAAGTGTTCTCCCTGAGTATGCACCATTGCCAAAGTTCGTTGTGCCCAGACACCACGTGATGATCGGGTGTGATAAGCTCTACGTCCATCTACAACGGGTGCAAGCCAGTTTTGCACACGCAGAATACTGAGGTTAAACTTGACGAGCCTAGCATATGCAGATATGGCCTCGGAACACTGAGACCGAAAGGTCGAGCGTGAATCATACAGTAGATATGATCAACATAGTGATGTTCACCATTGAAAACTACTCCATTTCACGTGATGCTCGGTTATGGTTTAGTTGATATGGGTCACGTGATCACTTAGAGGATTAGAGAGATGTCTATCTAAGTGAGAGTTCTTAAGTAATATGATTAATTGAATTTTAATTTATCATGAACTTAGTCCTGGTAGTATTAGCATATCTATCTTGTAGACCAATAGCTCGCGTTTAGCTCCCCTGTTTTATTTTGATATGTTCCTAGAGAAAACTAAGTTGAAAGATGTTAGTAGCAATGATGCGGATTGGATCCGCGATCTGAGGTTTATCCTCATTGCTGCACAGAAGAATTATGTCCTTGATGCACCGCTAGGTGACAGACCTATTGCAGGAGCAGATGCAGACGTTATGAACGTTTGGCTAGCTCAATATGATGACTACTTGATAGTTTAGTGCACCATGCTTAACGGCTTAGAATCGGGACTTCAAAGACGTTTTGAACGTCATGGACCATATAAGATGTTCCAGGAGTTGAAGTTAATATTTCAAGAAAATACCCGAGTTGAGAGATATGAAGTCTCCAACAAGTTCTATAGCTAAAAGATGGAGGAGAATTGCTCAATTAGTGAGCATGTGTTCAGAATGTCTGGGTACTACAATCACTTGAATCAAGTGGGAGTTAATCTTCCAGATAAGATAGTGATTGACAGAGCTCTCTAGTCACCACCACCAAGTTACTAGAACTTCCTGATGAACTATAAAATAAAAGGGATAACAGAAACAATTCCCAAGCTCTTCGTGATAATGAAATCGGTGAAGGTAGAAATCAAGAAAGAGCATCAAGTGTTGATGGTTGACAAAGACCACTAGTTTCAAGAAAAGGGAAAAGGGAAAAGGGGAACTTCAAGAAGAACGGCAAGCAAGTTGCTGCTCAAGTGAAGAAGCCCAAGTCTGGACCTAAGCCTGAAACTGAGTGTTTCTACTACAATGGGACTGGTCACTGGAAGTGGAACTGCCCCAAGTATTTGGCGGGTAAGAAGGATGGCAAAGTGAACAAAGGTATATTTGATATACAGATTATTGATGTGTATTTTACTAGTGTTCATAGCAACCCCTCGGTATTTGATACTAGTTCAGTTGCTAAGAGTAGTGACTCAAAACGGGAGTTGCAGAATGAACAGAGACTAGTTAAAGGTGAAGTGACGATGTGTGTTGGAAATGATTCCAAGATTGATATGATCATCATCGCACACTCCCTATACTTTCGGGATTAGTGTTGAAACTAAATAAGTGTTATTTGGTGTTTGCATTGAGCATGAATATGATTTGATCATGTTTATTGCAATACGGTTATTCATTTAAGTTAGAGAATAATTGTTGTTCTGTTTACATGAATAAAACCTTCTATGGTCATACACCCAATGGTTTGTTGGATCTCGATCGTAGTAATACACATATTCATAATATTGAAGCCAAAAGATGCAAAGTTAATAATGATAGTGCAACTTATTTGTGGCACTGCCGTTTGGGTCATATCGGTGTAAAGCGCATGAAGAAACTACATAAAGATGGACTTTTGGAATCACTTGGTTATGAATCATTTGATGCTTGCAAACCGTGCCTTTTGGGCAAGATGACTAAAACTCCATTCTCCAGAACAATGGAACAGGCTATTGACTTGTTGGAATAATACATACCGATGTATGCGGTCCAATGAGTGTTGATGCTCGTGGCAAGTATCGTTATTTTCTGACCTTCACAGATGATTTGAGCAGATATGCGTATATCTACTTGATGAAACATAAGTCTGAAATAGTTGAAAAGTTCAAAGAATTTCAGAGTGAAGTGGAAAAATCATCGTAACAACAAAATAAAGTTCCTATGATATGATCGTAGAGATGAATATTTGAGCAACGAGTTTGGCCTTCATTTTAAACAATGTGGAATAGTTTCACAGCTCACGCCACATGGAACACCACAGTGTAATGGTGTGTCCGAACATCGTAACCGCACTTTATTGGATATGGTGCGATCTATGATGTATCTTACCGATTTACCACTATCGTTTTGGGGTTATGCATTAGAGACTGTTGTATTCACTTTAAATAGGGTACCATCTAAATCCATTGAGACGACACCATATGAACTATGGTTTAGCAATAAACCTAAGCTGTCGTTTCTTAAAGTTTGGAGCTGCAATGCTTATGTGAAAAAGGTTTCAACCTAATAAGCTCGAACCCAAATAGGAGAAGTGCGTCTTCATAGAATACCCAAAGGAAATTGTTGGGTACACCTTCTATCACAGATCCGAAGGCAAAACATTCGTTGCTAAGAATGGATCCTTTCTAGAGAAGGAGTTTCTCTCGAAAGGAGTGAGTGGGAGAAAAGTAGAACTTGATGAGGTAATAGTACCTTCTCCCGAATTGGAAAATAGTTCATCACTGAAATCAGTTCAAGTGATGCCTACACCAATTAGTGAGGAAGCTAATGATGATGATCATGAAACTTCAAATCAAGTTACTACAGAACCTCGTAGGTATTCCAGAGTACGGTCCACACCAGAGTGGTACGGTAATCCTATTCTGGAAGTCATGTTACTATACCATGATAAACCTACAAACTATAAGGAAGCGATGATGAGCATAGATTCCACGAAATGGTTTGAGGTCATGAAATCTGAGATGGGATCCATGTATGAGAAAAAAGTGTGGACTTTGGTGGACTTGCCTGATAATTGGCAAGCCATAGAAAATAAATGGATCTTCAAGAGGAAGACAGACGCTGATAGTAGTGTTCCTATCTACAAAGCTCGACTTGTCGCAAAAAGTTTTTCGACAAGTTCAAGGTGTTGAATACAATGAGATTTTCTCACTCGTGTCGATGCTTAAGTCTGTCCGAATCATGTTAGCAATTGCCACATTTTATGAAATCTGGCAAATGGATGTCAAAACTGCATTCCTTAATGGATTTATTAAAGAAGAGTTGTATATGATGCAACCAGAAGGTTTTGTCAATCCTAAAGGTGCTAACAAAATGTGCAAGCTCCAGCGATCCATCTATGGACTGGTGCAAGCATCTCGGAGTTGGAATATATGTTTTGATGAGTTGATCAAATCATATGGTTTTATACAGACTTCTGGAGGAGCCAGTATTTACAAGAAAGTGAGTGGGAGCTCTGCAACATTTCTAATATTATATGTGGATGACATATTGTTGATTGGAAATGATATATAATTTCTGGATAGCATAAAAGGATACTTGAATAAGAGTTTTTCAAAGAAAGACCTCGGTGAAGCTGCTTACACATTGTGCATCAAGATCTATAGAGATAGATCAAGACGCTTGATAAGATTTTTCAATGAGTACATACCTTGATAAGTTTTTGAAGTAGTTCAAAATGGAATAGTCAAAGAAGGAGTTCTTGCCTTTGTTGCAAGGTGTGAAGTTGAATAAGACTCAAAACCCGACCATGATAGAAAATAGAAAGAGAATGAAAAGTCATTCCCTATGCCTCAATCATAAGTTCTATAAAGTATGCTATGCTATGTATGTCGGTGTCAAAATCGGCGGATCTCGGGTAGGGGGTCCCGATCTGTGCGTCTTAGGCTGATGGTAACAGGAAGCAAGAGACACAATGTTTACCCAGGTTCGGGCCCTCTCGATGGAGGTAAAACCCTACTTCTTGCTTGATTAATATTGAAGATATGTGAAATACAAGAGTAGATCTACCACGAGATCGTAGAGGCTAAACCCTAAGAGCTAGCCTATGATGGTATGATTGTAATTGTGATCGGCCTTCTAAAGACCATGCCCTCCGGTTTATATAGACACCAGAGAGCTAGGGTTTACATGGAGTCAGTTACAAGGAAGGAAACATAATATCCAGATCGCCAAGCTTGTCTTCCACGCAAAGGAGAGTCCCATCCGGACACGAGCCGAAGTCTTGAGTCTTGTATCTTGATGCTTCTACACTCCGGACGATGTATATAGTCCGGCTGTCTGGATACCCCCTTATCCAGGACTCCCTCAGTAGCCCCTGAACCAGGCTTCAATGATGATGAGTCTGGCGCGCAGTCTTGTCTTCGGCATTGCAAGGCGGGTTCCTCCTCCGAATACTCCAAGGTAATTATCGAACACGTAATCTGTGTCCGGATCTGCAAAATGATCTTCACATACCACCGTAGAGAGAATGATACTTCAGCTAACAACTTTTTAGACGATGGGATATGTTATTATGGTCAGGTTATTATCTGAACCGTTTCTCCCACAACCAGCCATAGCGTATACTATGAGGCGGTTTCCTGAGCACGTCTTGTCGAAGCGAAGATCGTGTCCCCTTATCACTTGATTCTCATCAATACGGGTATGGGTAATCCAATGTACCGCTAATCGCGGCGAGCGGGAGGCGAGCGGGTTCCACCAGGAAAGTGGGGAGGCGCAAAAAGCTCTTACCTTCTCTTATAAAGAGATAGGGTATCTTCCTCTTTTACCCACGCCTTCTCCTTCCGCTAACTCACTTCCCTCTGCTCGAGCCCTAATGCCCGAGCGCATTTCTTTTCCATCGAAGAGAGGGTTTCCAAAGATGTCCGGATCTGGAGCAGGAGGCAAATGGATGGCCTCTACCATCCGGGAGAAGGATATCAAGGAGCTCCGGGAAGCCGGGTATCTGGCCAAGGAGATTGGCCACCGTCTCCCACCGGCGGGACAGGTTGTCCCTACTCCGGAGCCCCACGAGAGAGTCGTGTTCCTTCCCCATTTGTCCGCGGGCTCGGGTTTCCCCTCCACCCCTTTGTACGTGGAGTCATGTATTACTATGGGGTTGATTTTCATGATCTTTCCCCCAACTCTTTTCTCAATATCTCGACGTTCATCGTCGCATGTGAGGCCTTCCTCCGGATTCCGCCTCACTTCGGCCTGTGGTTGAAGATTTTCAATGTGAAGCCCAAGGTGGTGAGTGGCGAACACGCCGAGTGCGGCGGCGCCATGGTGAGAAAGATGCCCAAGGTCGTTTGGCCGAAGGGCACTTTCAACGACTCCGTCAAGGAATGGCAGCAGCAGTGGTTTTATATCACCGAACCACGCGGCGAAGAATGGGCAGCAGCTCCTGAGTTCAGATCCGGAGCTCTGCTGCGGCTTACGTCCTGGCCCAAGAAGGGGCCGAACTGGTGCTCGTCCGATGAGTTGTCACTGCTCCTGACGCATGTTCGGAATATGGTCGACGAGGACGTCAAGCTTGTTGACGTGGTCCAGGTGATGCAAGTTCGCCTGGTTCTCCCTTGCCAGCGTCGAGCCTTTACTTTATGGGAATTCGACCCATCCGAGCACCAAACCCTCTGGGAGCTCCATGATTCCTCCCACGAGGATATCTGGAAGGTGCTCTTTAAGTCCAGCAAATCATGGACGGACTCTTCTGAGGACCAGGGGAATCAATTATCCCATTCTACAAGCCCGGTAAATTATAGCCACGCCCCGTCTGTCCAGGCTTCTGCCAGCATATCATAAGGGGGGCGTTTTAATCGTGCTTCATTGTGGCTTTAGGGATGGATAAAAAGGGTGGAGCGGATACATTGTCCGGCCCCACTGCCAGAGGAACCGGCCGGACCTCTTCTAACGAAGATGCTGGTCCCTGCACCTTACAAGGCGCCCAAGAAGGAGGCCCCCAAGCAGGTCAAGAAGACCCGGAGTGGCCTCCGTTGTCGCGAGGCTTCGGACACCCGGCCCAAAGGCTCTAGGGAGCTCCTTCTTCCGAAGACGAAGAGGAGGAGGCGGAGGAGGAGGAGCCTCGCTCCGCCAGTAGGAAGAAACGTGCAACTTCATCGTCCCTGGAGGCCGAGTCGCCCAAGAGAAGGCGAGGTTCCCCTCTAGAGGCATCCACCCTGTCTACCGATAACAGCCCGGAGTGGGATCCCGAGGTCCAACCCCTGGGAAAATCGTAAGTAACCGAAATCCGAATACGCCTATGTATCCAAGGTTGTCCGGGTATTGTAGTTTTAACTGTCGCCATATCTCACACAACCCAGCAAGGTCTCCTGCCAGACAATCCTCATCGGAGGATTCATTGAGCTCGAATGCTGTGGCGAGCGAGACGCCTCCGGGGATTCCCTTTTCGAAGTCCGGGCGTGACACCGAGGTGTCGTCTCAAAGAGACTCGGGGCCGGATAAAGTTCTGGAGGCCCCTAAGGTTCCAGGATCGGGCCAGTGGCCATCCTCCATGGAGGGAGGTTTGCCTACTTCGCCGGCTACCTCAATATACGCCGAGCTGTCGGGCGGTCTATTGACAACATTAAAGAACGCGTCTGTCATTGATGAACATCGGACCCTTATGGGTGCGGTGGTTGGAAAGATTCAGGCTGCCGAAAGCGGGCTGAATGAGTCCTGTCTTGGCCTTATAAAGGCCTTTGAGGTATGGTTTCTAAGGAACCTTTAAAGAATTAGTATGATATGAGGAGTAGCCCCTGATACACCATCCGGAAAAAAGAAAGCCAGGCAGGGGATCAAATCCTCAGTGTATACCCATGTTTTTGAAAACAGGCATCTGTGTAGAGGACGGCCGCTCGTGATGCGGAAGTGTCCGAGCTGAAAGAGAGCCTGAGACGGGCCGAAGGAGAACTTGGCCATGTGAAGAAGCAATTGGAGGAGAGGCAAGGTATGTTTAGACATTGTCTTGCGTTGGGCACAAATCAATAAGTGTGCCTATTTGAAAAGTATTTATGTTATGCGCCCTAGGAGCGAGTGCCGAATATGAGGCGCTCAAGAAAGCGGCGGCTGATGCCCAAGAGAAGGCTGCCGCCGAACAGGCTCTGCGTGAAAAACATGAGGCCAGGGTCGTCATAGCTGAGCGGGAGCTTCAGGATGTTGTGATGAAAAGCAAGAGCTTGGAGCAGAGTTTAGTAGGTAAAGAATCCGAACTCGCCCAAGCTCTCCAAGCCGCGGAAGATGCTCGGGAAGAAGCCCGAGGTGCTGTACGGGACATTCAAGAGGCCCGAAAAGTTGCGGCTGGTAAGGCTTGTTGTATCTATGGCCGTTATGATGTTATAATATGGAGAACTCTAAGCAGCAAGCTGAATTCTTGATTTTGCCGAAGTGTTTGCGGATCTGCCTCGTAGCATATCAGATGCAGCCCAATTTTACTGGTCTGAGGAGAGGGAGTCTGCGAGGAGGAACTTCTGGTCGCAGTATCTAGCGCCGAACTATCCGGTGCCTTTTATCGATCAGCTGAAACAGCTGGTCGAACTGCACCAGACGGCCAAACTAGCCATGAAGGACTTGGTCATCCGGCTGTGGCCTGCACAGCCAATTCCCAGCAGTTTCTTCGGACTCGTCAAGCGTATTGTCGGCGCCTGTCCTCGGCTTGATATTATCAAGCGATCAGTCTGTATAGAAGGTGCGCGAATGGCGCTTGCCCATGCAAATGTGCATTGGGGGAAGCTTGACGCAGAAAAGCTGATAACTAAGGGGCCACCAGAGGGTAAGGAGCATCGCAAGCCCGAACTGTATTATGAAGGTGTAATGAAGGGTGCCCGCCTGGCGGCGGACAAGTGCACCAAAGACATTATATTTCCCTGAGGGCATTTTTGCCATCATTTGTAATATGGTATAATGGCACTTTTATTATATGTTGCCAATTTGGTTTGAACATGTGTTCTTCCTTTGCGGCTATTTATTGTATATAAATTCTAAGAGTTGGCCAGTCGTCGGCTTCAGCCCCCACGAGAGAAGTACGGGGGTGTTCGGGGTATTTATGAACACTCTTTATCCCATTGTTGGGTCCTTATGAGGAGGCGTTTCTCACCATGAACCAGGCAATCGGACAACAGGGCTTTACTACTCTCACTTAGCCATAGGAATACGAGTATGGTCGGCGCAGCCCCTAGTGTCCGGAAGGCCGGACTAGGGGCTCTATTGGTGCCTGATCGGTAGACCGATCCGTCACAATCTACATTTTATAGTGGCATTGTGCGGAATGAATCTTTAAGGATTTTCCAATCTCTCGAACAGCTGACCAGCTCTCGCCGCATCATGATAGTCGGTTTTCGGCTTTCTCTACTGAGGTGCTCGTCCGGCAAAAACGGGACACAATCGCAGTAGTTCTCCCAGTGCTACCTTAGTCGGCGGAACGGAACATAAGGTACCAAAACATGGGAGTCGGGCAAACCCAACCAATGACACAAGACATGATTCGGAGATGATGCATATAGTGCTATAAGTTCGGGGTGTCGAGCGACCGAGAAGGTGGTCGGACTTTATTGTCGTACTGTGGAGCCCCTGGCATAACCGGGCGTAACATGAAACATGGCTGCCACTTTTATGGCAAAGAGGCGTCGATGATAAATGACGACCGGTGCATGTTTAGTGAAGTCTACGCATTGCAGTAATATGATATGTCCATGCATATGAGTGCGATTTATGATTATAAAAAGAGATGGTTTTCTGGCGGAACCTGTGGTGGCCGGACTGCAGGGGGCTGTGAATGGATCAAAAGTGAATCCAAACTGCCGTCTACCTGCATGGTCCTGTCCTTGTGTGTCCGGGCCGACTTCCCGCCGCCAAACATGTTCTGCATAAGAGTTAGTTTGTGAAGGTAAGTGAGCGGAGGGCGTCGAACGTCCTCCTGTGGTTGGTCCAAAGGTTCCTGATCGGACCCAAATGACCCCAGCCGTCATTCAAGAAGCAGCCCGGACTCCTCAGTTGGTGTCCGGATAGTTGGCTGTCATATCAAAATATTGACAGTCATGCGCGACTTGCTACTCTTGCAGCTGTATGATCCCCGCTTCTGAGGGCGGGGTTTGGCTCTGCACGCAGGCGTGAGCGTATTACCGGTGCTGGCCTGATGATTTACCACGTGGAATCTAGCCAACGTGGTTCATCTTGTTATCATACGGTGTGATACCACAAAGGGGGAATGCGCCAATAGCGCGGCCTTATTTGGTTATCGGAAAACAACTGTTAGGGTGGCGGGCCAATGATCCTGGCCTTTGTGCCTGGCACCTTGTAGAAGGTGTATATTTGTACGCCCGCTTGGGCGGGCTTTTATTGTTTGAGGAGCCCCTGGACTGTTAGGTCTGGGGGTATGCAATTGAATTGCGGTGGTTTGTATGGTAGGGGGCGGTCGGCCATACTGTTGTGCTGGGGGGGGCTTTTGACTAAGCGCCTCCCCTCAATGTTTCCAGCACACGCCCAGTTGCTTTACTTTGGAGATCCGACATTCTCTATTAGTATGTTTTGCCGTTCTTTTGGGAGTACTGTGAATTTCGCACGGCTGATCGAGTTCGTAGCTTGGGACGAATAGGCTTGAGCTCTTCCTTGTCCGTTGACCGGACTAGGATTTGCTGAACTTGATACCAGCTTCCCTGATTCACCGTTTATGACCGTTGCTCCGGGGCTTGAGGCTGCTTCTTCGTGTATCCTTCTTGCTGGTTTGGACCGTAGTGGTATGCGGACGTCGGGTTGTGTGCCTTTGATGTTCCTGCTTAGGTTGAGGTAGCCAGTTGTGCCGTGTGTGCCCTTTGTTAGGGCGGTCGAGTCTGTACTTCTCGGTGGCCAGGATCTTGGTCCAAGCTGCTCTTGCTTCCTTTGTAGATTCTTTGCAGTGGCTATGAGTCGTCGCCTAAAGCGAACTTGTTCCACTAGGTCTTCAGGCACGCCAAATTCGTCATTGTCGAGGCTTACCTCGTCTTCGGAGGGGGGTGTATAGTTGTTCCTTTCCAAGTATCCCACCATGGCCTGTACGGCCTGCATGATGGTCGGCTGATCAGGACTGTATTCCTCTTCGGTACTATCCGGATCATCACCGGGACCGGTATTGTTGTGGCAGGGCTTGGAGTGGCGTCAGAGACGCCCATATTTTGCTTTTCCTCCCGAGGGGTTGTCCTCCACTGCCTCATCGTCGTTGGTTTCTTTCGAAGTGTCCACCATGTATATATCGTTTGAAGAGGTGGCTGTCCACCGCCCTGTGGGCGGTGGCTCCTGTATGTCTCCTGCATCGTCGTCCGTACCGTCAATGTCTTCGAAGTCAAAGTCGAGCACGTCGGTTAAATCGTTGATCATGGCGACAAAGTGGGTGGTGGGTGGGCAGCGAATCCCTTCGTCGCCTGCTTCACCCTCAAGCCGGACATAGTTCGGCCCGGAGCCTCCTGACAAAGAGAGAGACTTCCATGAGTTTAGCATATCACCAAAGGGCAAGTGCTGAAAGATGTCCGCAGCGGTAAACTCCATTACCGGAGCCCAGCCTAGCTCGGCTGGCTCGAGAGTGAGCGGACCCGGACCAACAACTGCATATGAGTCCGGGGACCCAGGGTTATAGGTCTCCACAGAGGTGAGACCCACGTTCGGCTCCACCGCCGATAAGTGTGCGGCCCGCGGGGCGGGGTCCAGCCCTCCGTCCATAGGAAACGCAACCTGACCTGCATTTAGATCTAAGGCTGCTTCGGGGATGATGTCCCGGGCACTGTCCGATAGCAGGTCTAGGCCATGCTCGTCGTGGCTGTCCGGCGCTCCTGGCGCAGGCTCGAATCCGTCGAAGATCAAGTCTCTGCGGCTATCCGCCGTATGGCTCAAGTTTCCGAACCTGATCTGGTGGCCAGGGGCGAAGCTGTCGATCTGCTCCAACTGGCCAAGCGAATTGGCCCGCAGTGCGAAGCCGCCGAACACAAAGATATGTCCGGGGAGAAAAGTCTCACCCTGGACCGTGTTGTTGACGATTGAAGACGCCATCAAGCCTCGAAGCGGCGACACAAAGGAACTCTCAATGAAAGCACCAATGTCTGTGTCAAAACCGGCGGATCTCGGGTAGGGGTTCCCAATCTGTGCGTCTTAGGCTGATGGTAACAGGAAGCAAGGGACCCAATATTTACCCAGGTTCGGGCCCTCTCGATGGAGGTAAAACCCTACTTCCTGCTTGATTAATATTGAAGATATGTGGAATACAAGAGTAGATCTACCACGATATCGTAGAGGCTAAACCCTAAGAGCTAGCCTATGATGGTATGATTGTAATTGTGATCGGCCTTCTAAGGACCATGCCCTCCGGTTTATAGACACCGGAGAGCTAGGGTTTACATGGAGTCGGTTACAAGGAAGGAAACATAACATCCGGATCGCCAAGCTTGTCTTCCATGCAAAGGAGAGCCCCACCCGGACACGAGCCGAAGTCTTGAGTCTTGTATCTTGACGCTTCTACAGTCTGGACGATGTATATAGTCCGGCTGTCCGGATACCCCCTTATCCAGGACTCCCTCAATGTACCAGACCTATTGTATACCTTACTCTGAGTTTGGCAAGGGAGTACAATTTTGATCTAGGAGTAGATCACTGGACAGCGGTCAAGAATATCCTTAGTGAGGACTAAGGAAATGTTTCTCGGTTATGGAGGTGATAAAAGAGCTCGTCGTAAAGAGTTACATCGATGCAAGCTTTTACACCAATCCAGATGACTCTAAGTCTAAATCTGGATACATATTGAAAGTGGGAGCAATTAGCTAGAGTAGCTCCGTGTAGAGCATTGTAGACATAGAATATTTGCAAAATACATACGGCTCTGAATGTGACAGACCCGTTGACTAAACTTCTCTCACGAGTAAAACATGATCATACCTTAGTACTCTTTGGGTGTTAATCACATAGCAATGTGAACTATATTATTGACTCTAGTAAACCCTTTGGGTGTTGGTCACATGACGATGTTAACTATGGGTGTTAATCACATACAGATGTGAATATTGGTGTTAAATCACATGGTGATGTGAACTAGATTATTGACTCTAGTGCAAGTGGGAGACTGAAGGAAATATGCCCTAGAGGCAATAATAAAGTTATTATTTATTTCCTTATTTCATGATAAATCTTTATTATTCATGCTAGAATTGTATTAACCGGAAACTTAGTACATGTGTGAATACATAGACAAACATAATGTCACTAGTATGCCTCTACTTGACTAGCTCGTTGAATCAAAGATGGTTAAGTTTCCTAACCATAGACATGAGTTGTCATTTGATTAACGGGATCACATCATTAGGAGAATGATGTGATTGACTTGACCCATTCCGTTAGCTTAGCACTTGATCGTTTAGTATATTGCTATTGCTTTCTTCATGACTTATACATGTTCCTATAACTATGAGATTATGCAACTCCCGTTTACCGGAGGAACACTTTGTGTGCTACCAAACGTCACAACGTAACTGGGTGATTATAAAGGTGCTCTACAGGTGTCTCTGAAGATACTTGTTGGGTTGGCATATTTCGAGCTTAGGATTTGTCACCACGATTGTCGGAGAGGTATCTCTGGGCCCACTCTGTAATGCACATCACTATAAGCCTTGCAAGCATTGTAACTAATGAGTTAGTTGCAGGATGATGTATTACGGAACGAGTAAAGAGACTTGCTGGTAACGAGATTGAACTAGGTATTGAGATACCGACAATCGAATCTCGGGCAAGTAACATACCGATGACAAAGGGAACAAACGTATGTTGTTATGCGGTTTGACCGATAAAGATCTTCGTAGAATATGTGGGAGCCAATATGAGCATCCAGGTTCCTCTATTGGTTATTGACCGGAGACGTGTCTCGGTCATGTCTACATAGTTCTCGAACCCGTAGGGTCCGCATGCTTAAAGTTTGATGACGGTTATATTATGAGTTTATGTGTTTTGATGTACCGAAGGTAGTTCGGAGTCCCAGATGAGACCGGGGACACGACGAGGAGTCTCGAAATGGTCGAGACTTAAAGATCGATATATTGGACGACTATATTCGGACTTCGGAAAGGTTTCGAGTGATTCGGGTATTTTTCGGAGTACCGAAGAGATACGGGAATTCGCCGGGGAGCATATCGGCCTTATTGGGCCATACGGGAATAGAGGAGAGAGGCCAAAAGGAAGGAGGCGTGCGCCCCCCCCCCCCTGGTCCGAATTGGACAAGGGGTGCAGCCCCCTTTTCCTTCTCCCTCTCCCCCTCTTTCCTTCTCTCCTACTCCGGAAAGGAAAGGGGAATCCTACTAGAACTTGGGAGTCCTAGTAGGACTCCCCACACTTGGTGCGCCCCCTCTAGGGTCGGCCTCTCCCTCCCTCCTTTATATACGGGGGAAGGAGGGCACCTCTAGGGACAACAATTGATCATTGGTCTCTTAGCCGTGTGTGGTGCCCCCCCTTCCACTATAGTCCTCCTTGATAATATCGTAGCGGTGCTTAGGCGAAGCCCTGCATCGGTAGAACATCATCATCGTTACCACGCCGTCGTGCTGACGGAACTCTCCCTCGAAGCTAGGCTGGATCGGAGTTTGAGGGACGTCATCGAGCTGAACGTGTGCAAGAACTCGGAGGTGCCGTGCTTTCGGTGCTTGATCGGTCAAACCGTGAAGACGTACGACTACATCAACTGTGTTGTGCTAATGCTTCCGCTTTCGGTCTACGAGGGTACGTGGACACACTCTCCCCTCTCCTTGCTATGCAACACCATGATCTTGCGTGTGCGTAGGAAATTTTTGAAAAATTACTACGTTCCCCAACAGTGGCATCCGAGCCAGGTTTTATGCGTAGATGTTATATGCACGAGTAGAACACAAGTGAGTTGTGGGCGATACAAGTCATACTGCTTACCAGCATGTCATACTTTGGTTCGGCGGTATTGTTGGATGAAGCGGCCCGGACCGTTATTACGCGTACGCTTACGCGAGACTGGTTCCACCGACGTGCTTTGCACACAGGTGGCTGGCGGGTGTCAGTTTCTCCAACTTTAGTTGAACCGAGTGTGGCTACGCCCGGTTCTTGAGAAGGTTAAAACAGCACTGACTTGACGAACTATCATTGTGGTTTTGATGCGTAGGTAAGAACGGTTCTTGCTCAGTCCGTAGCAGCCACGTAAAACTTGCAACAACAAAGTAGAGGACGTCTAACTTGTTTTTGCAGGGCATGTTGTGATGTGATATGGTCAAGGCATGATGCTATATTTTATTGTACGAGATGATCATGTTTTGTAACCGAGTTATCGGCAACTGGCAGGAGCCATATGGTTTTCGCTTTATTGTATGCAATGTAATCGCCCTGTAATTGCTTTACTTTATCACTAAGCGGTAGCGATAGTCGTAGAAGCAATAGTTGGTGAGACGACAACGATGCTATGATGGAGATCAAGATGTCGCGCTAGTGACGATGGTGATCATGACGGTGCTTCGGAGATGGAGATCACAAGCACAAGATGATGATGGCCATATCATATCACTTATATTGATTGCATGTGATGTTTATCTTTTATGCATCTTATCTTGCTTTGATTGACGGTAGCATTATAAGATGATCTCTCACTAAATTTCAAGATAAAAGTGTTCTCCCTGAGTATGCACCATTGCCAAAGTTCGTCATGCCCAGACACCACGTGATGATCGGGTGTGATAAGCTCTACGTCCATCTACAACGGGTGCAAGCCAGTTTTGCACACGCAGAATACTCAGGTTAAACTTGACGAGCCTAGCATATGCAGATATGGCCTCGGAACACTGAGACCGAAAGGTCGAGCATGAATCATATAGTAGATATGATCAACATAGTGATGTTCACCATTGAAAACTACTCCATTTCACGTGATGGTCGGTTATGGTTTAGTTGATATGGATCACGTGATCACTTAGAGGATTAGAGAGATGTCTATCTAAGTGGGAGATCTTAAGTAATATGATTAATTGAACATTAATTTATCATGAACTTAGTCCTGGTAGTATTAGCATATCTATGTTGTAGATCAATAGCTCACGTTTAGCTCCCCTGTTTTATTTTGATTTATTCCTAGAGAAAACTAAGTTGAAAGATGTTAGTCGCAATGATGCGGATTGGATCCGTGATCTGAGGTTTATCCTCATTGCTACACAGAAGAATTATGTCCTTGATGCACCGCTAGGTGACAGACCTATTGCAGGAGCAGATGCAGACGTTATGAACGTTTGGCTAGTTCAATATGATGACTACTTGATAGTTTAGTGCACCATGCTTAACGGCTTAGAATCGGGACTTCAAAGACGTTTTGAACGTCATGGACCATATAAGATGTTCCAGGAGTTGAAGTTAATATTACAAGCAAATACCCGAGTTGAGAGATATGAAGTCTGCAACAAGTTCTATAGCTAAAAGATGGAGGAGAATTGCTCAATTCGTGAGCATGTGCTCAGAATGTCTGGGTACTGCAATCACTTGAATCAAGTGGGAGTTAATCTTCCAGATAAGATAGTGATTGACATAGTTCTCTAGTCACCATCACCAAGTTACTAGAACTTCGTGATGAACTATAAAATGCAAGGGATAGCGGAAATAGTTCCCAAGCTCTTCGTGATAATGAAATCGGTGAAGGTAGAAATCAAGAAAGAGCATCAAGTGTTTATGGTTGACAATAAGGATGGCAATGCGCCGGGTTTGGATCGGGTTGAACAATATCAAATCCATATCCATATCCATGAAGACAGTCTTTGCCCGCCCATGAAAAAATCCATGGGTGAAAAATTATGTCCAGGTCCAAATCCGATGGATATCCATATCCACTGGATATCCATTGGGTCCTCTCGAGACATATAAATAAGACTTAACACCATATTAACATAAACTCTTCCATTCTTCACCTCGTGGCAGGCTAGGCTTCACTTATGGTAAATCAACATCCAGTAACAACCTAAGATCATTTAGTATTTTTCTAACAGATGAGAATGACGAGTCATTTAAGAAGGAGATAAAGATAAGGGAAGGGGTGTTGGAGTATGTTTCAGAGGGGATTGACTGTCAACTTATAAAAGTTACGATGGGGATTGTGTAATTTCTTATGCATGTTTCAGATAGAAAGGTGTAAAATTGCCGTGGGAGATGTGAACGTGGGGCAGGGGTAGCAGAATTTTTCCCATTAAGTCATTCTATCGGGTCGGGTTTGGGTATATCCATGGGTACAAGATTATATCCATGCCCTACCCATGAACAATCAGGTCGGGTTTGGGCACCACCCATGGACACAAAAGCATATCCAAACCCTATCCATTCGGGTCGGATATCCATGGATATCCATGTCCATGGATAAAATTGCCATCCTTAGTTGACAAAGACCACTAGTTTCAATAAAAGGGAAAAGGGAAAAAGGGGAACTCCAAGAAGAACGGCAAGCAAGTTGCTGCTCAAGTGAAGAAGCCCAAGTCTGGACCTAAGCCTGAAACTGAGTGTTTCTACTGCAAAGGGACTGGTCACTGGAAGTGGAACTGCCCCAAGTATTTGGCGGATAAGAAGGATGGCAAAGTGAACAAAGGTATATTTGATATACAGATTATTGATGTGTATTTTACTAGTGTTCATAGAAACCCCTCGGTATTTGATATTGGTTTAGTTGCTAAGAGTAGTAACTCAAAACGGGAGTTGCAGAATGAACAGAGACTAGTTAAAGGTGAAGTGACGATGTGTGTTGGAAATGGTTCCAAGATTGATATGATCATCATCGCACACTCCCTATACTTTTGGGATTAGTGTTGAAACTAAATAAGTGTTATTTAATGTTTGTGTTGAGCATGAATATGATTTAATCATGTTTATTGCAATACAGTTATTCATTTAAGTTAGAGAATAATTGTTGTTCTGTTTACATGAATAAAACCTTCTATGGTCATACACCCAACGGTTTGTTGGATCTCGATCGTAGTAATACACATATTCATAATATTGAAGCCAAAAGATGCAAAGTTAATAATGATAGTGCAACTTATTTGTGGCACTGCCGTTTGGGTCATATTGGTGTAAAGCGCATGAAGGAACTCCATAAAGATGGACTTTTGGAATCACTTGGTTATGAATCATTTGATGCTTGCGAACCGTGCCTTTTGGGCAAGATGACTAAAACTCCGTTCTCCGGAACAATGGAACGTGCTATTGACTTGTTGGAAATAATACATACCGATGTATGCGGTCCAATGAGTGTTGATGCTCGTGGCAAGTATCGTTATTTTCTGACCTTCACAGATGATTTGAGCAGATATGCGTATATCTACTTGATGAAACATAAGTCTGAAATAGTTGAAAAGTTCAAAGAATTTTAGAGTGAAGTGGAAAAATCATCGTAACAAGAAAATAAAGTTTCTATGATCTGATCGTAGAGATGAATATTTGAGCTATGAGTTTGGCCTTCATTTTAAACAATATGGAATAGTTTCACAGCTCACGCCACATGGAACACCACAGCGTAATGGTGTGTCCGAACGTCGTAACTGCACTTTATTGGATATGGTGCGATCTATGATGTATCTTACCGATTTACCACTATCGTTTTGGGGTTATGCATTAGAGACAACTGTATTCACTTTAAATAGGGTACCATCTAAATCCGTTGAGATGACACCGTAGGAACTATGGTTTAGCAATAAACCTAAGCTGTCGTTTCTTAAAGTTTGGAGTTGCAATGCTTATGTGAAAAAGGTTTCAACCTGATAAGCTTGAACCCAAATAGGAGAAATGCGTCTTCATAGAATACCCAAAGGAAACTGTTGGGTACACCTTCTATCAAAGATCTGAAGGCAAAACATTCGTTGCTAAGAATGGATCCTTTCTAGAGTAGGAGTTTCTCTCGAAAGAAGTGAGTGGGAGAAAAGTAGAACTTGATGAGGTAATAGTACCTTCTCCCGAATTGGAAAATAGTTCATCACTGAAATCAGTTCAAGTGATGCCTACACCAATTAGTGAGGAAGCTAATGATGATGATCATGAAACTTCAAATCAAGTTACTATAGAACCTCGTAGGTCTTCCAGAGTACGGTCCGCACCAGAGTGGTACGGTAATCCTATTCTGGAAGTCATGTTACTAGACCATGATAAACCTACGAACTATGAGGAAGCGATGGTGAGCCCAGATTCCGCGAAATGGTTTGAGGTCATGAAATCTGAGATGGGATCCATGTATGAGAACAAAGTGTGGAGTTTGGTGGACTTCCCTGATGATTGGCAAGCCATAGAAAATAAATGGATCTTCAAGAGGAAGACATATGCTGATAGTAGTGTTGCTATCTATAAAGCTCGACTTGTCGCAAAAAGTTTTTCGACAAGTTCAAGGTGTTGAATACAATTAGATTTTCTCACTCATGTTGATGCTTAAGTCTGTCCAAATCATGTTAGCAATTGCCACATTTTATGAAATCTGGCAAATGGATGTCAAAACTGCATTCCTTAATGGATTTATTAAAGAAGAGTTGTATATGATGCAACCAGAAGGTTTTGTCAATCCTAAAGGTGCTAACAAAATGTGCAAGCTCCAGCGATCCATCTATGGACTGGTGCAAGCATCTCGGAGTTGGAATATATGCTTTGATGAGTTGATCAAATCATATGGTTTTATACAGACTTCTGGAGGAGCCAGTATTTACAAGAAAGTGAGTGGGAGCTCTGTAGCATTTCTAATATTATATGTGGGTGACATATTGTTGATTGGAAATGATATATAATTTCTGGATAGCATAAAAGGATACTTGAATAAGAGTTTTTCAAAGAAAGACCTCGGTGAAGCTGCTTACACATTGTGCATCAAGATCTATAGAGATAGATCAAGACGCTTGATAAGATTTTTCAATGAGTACATACCTTGATAAGTTTTTGAAGTAGTTCAAAATGGAACAGCCAAAGAAGGAGTTCTTGCCTGTGTTGCAAGGTGTGAAGTTGAGTAAGACTCAAAACCCGACCATGACAGAAAATACAAAGAGAATGGAAAGTCATTCCCTATGCCTCAATCATAAGTTCTATAAAGTATGCTATGCTATTTATGTCGGTGTCAAAACCGGCGGATCTCGGGTAGGGGGTCCCAATCTGTGCGTCTTAGGCTGATGGTAACAGGAAGCAAGGGACACAATGTTTACCCAGGTTCGGGCCCTCTCGATGGAGGTAAAACCCTACTTCCTGCTTGATTAATATTGAAGATATGTGGAATACAAGAGTAGATCTACCACGAGATCATAGAGGCTAAACCCTAAGAGCTAGCCTATGATGGTATGATTTTAATTGTGATCGGCCTTCTAAGGACCATGCCCTCCGGTTTATATAGACACTAGAGAGCTAGGGTTTACATGGAGTTGGTTACAAGGAAGGAAACATAATATCCGGGTCGCCAAGCTTGTCTTCCACGCAAAGGAGAGTCCCATCCGGACACGAGCCGAAGTCTTGAGTCTTGTGTCTTGATGCTTCTACAGTCCGGACGATGTACATAGTCCGGCTATCCGGATACCCCCTTATCCAGGACTCCCTCAGTAGCCCCTGAACTAGGCTTCAATGACGATGAGCCGGCGCGCAGTCTTGTCTTCGGCATTGCAAGGCGGGTTCCTCCTCCGAATACTCCAAGGTAATTATCGAACACGTAATCTGTGTCCGGATCTGCAAAATGATCTTCACATACCACCGTAGAGAGAATGATACATCAGTTGACAACTTTTTAGGCGATGGGATATGTTATTATGGTTAGGTTATTATCTGAACCGTTTTCCCCACAACCAGCCATAGCGTATACTTCGAGGCGGTTTCCTGAGCACGTCTTGTCGAAGCGAAGATCGTGTCCCCTTATCATGGGATTCTCATCAATACGGGTATGGGTAATCCAACCGTACCGCTAATCGTGGCAAACGGGAGGCGAGTGGGTTCCACCAGGCAAGTGGGGAGGCGCAAAAAGCTCTTACCTTCTCTTATAAAGAGATAGGGCATCTTCCTCTTTTACCCACGCCTTCTCCTTCCGCTAACTAACTTCCCTCTGCTCGAGCCCTAACGCCCGAGTGCATTTCTTTTCCATGGAAGAGAGGGTTTCCAAAGAGGTCCGGATCCGGAGCAGGAGGCAAATGGATGGCCTCTACCGTCTGGGAGAAGGATATCAAGGAGCTCCGGGAAGCCGGGTATCTGGCCAAGGAGATTGGCCACTGTCTCCCACCGGCGGGACAGGTTGTCCCTACTCCGGAGCCCCACGAGAGAGTCGTGTTCCTTCCCCATTTCATCCGCGGGCTCGGGTTTCCCCTCCACCCCTTTGTACGTGGAGTCATGTATTACTATGGGGTTGATTTTCATGATCTTTCCCCCAACTCTTTTCTCAATATCTCGACGTTCATCATCGCATGCAAGGCCTTCCTCCGGATTCCGCCTCACTTCGGCCTGTGGTTGAAGATTTTCAATGTGAAGCCCAATGTGGTGAGTGGCGAACATGCCGAGTGCAACGGCGCCATGGTGAGCAAGATGCCCAAGGTCGTTTGGCCGAAGGGCACTTTCAACGACTCCGTCAAGGAATGGCAGCAGCAGTGGTTTTATATCACCGAACCACGCGGCGAAGAATGAGCAGGAGCTCCTGAGCAGATTCGGAGCTCCACTGCGGCTTACATCCTGGCCCAAGAAGGGCCCAAACTGGTGCTCATCCGATGAGCTGTCACTGCTCCTAACGCGTGTTCGGAATATGGTCGACAAGGACGTCAAGCTTGTTTACGTGGTCCAGGTGATGCTAGTTCGCCTGGTTCTCCCTTACCAGCGTCGAGCCTGTACTTTATGGGAATTCGACCCATCCGAGCACCAAACCCTCCGGGAGCTCCATGATTCCTCCCACGAGGATATCTGGAAGGTGCTCTTTAAGTCCAGCAAATCATGGCCGGACTCTTCTGAGGACCTAGGGTATCAATTATCCCATTCTGCAAGCCCGGTAAGTTATAGCCACGCCCCGTCCGTCCAGGCTTCAGCCGACATGTCATAAGGGGGGTGTTTTAATCGTCCTTCATTGTGGCTTTAGGGATGGATAAAAAGGGTGGAGCGGATACAATGTCCGGCCCCAATGCCGGAGGAACCGGCCGGACCTCTTCTGACGAAGATGTTGGTCCCTGCACCTCACAAGGCGCCCAAGAAGGAGGCCCCCAAGCAGGTCAAGAAGACCCGGAGTGGCCTCCGTTGTCGCGAGGCTCCGGACACCCGGTCCAAAGGCTCTAGCGATGCTCCTTCTTCCGAAGACGAAGAGGAGGAGGCGGAGGAGGAGGAGCCTCGCTCCGCCGGCAGGAAGAAACGTGCAACTTCCCCGTCCCTGGAGGCCAAGTCGCCCAAGAGAAGGCGAGGTTCCCCTCCAGAGGCATCCACCCTGGCTGCCGATAACAGGCCGGAGTGGGATCCCGACGCCCAGCCCCTAGGAAAATCGTAAGTGACCGAAATCCAAATACGCCTATGTATCCAAGGTTGTTCGGGTATTGTAGTTTTAACTGTCGCCATATCTCACACAGCCCGACAAGGTCTCCTGCCGGACAATCCTCAACAGAGGATTCATTGAGCTCGAATGCTGTGGCGAGCGAGACGCCTCCGGGGATTCCTTTTTCGAAGTCCGGGCACGACACCGAGGTGTCGTCTCAAAGAGACTCGGGGCCGGATAAAGTTCTGGAAGCCCCTAAGCATGTATGACTATATTCGGAATACATGCCTACATTACATTGATGAACTGGAGCTAGTTCTGTGTCACCCTATTTATAGCTATTACATGAGGAATCGCATCCGACATAATTATCCATCACTGATCCAATGCCTACGAGCTTTTCGCGTATTGTGCTTCGCTTATTTACTTTTCCATTGCTACTGTTACAACTACTACAAAACTTCTATCTTTACTTTTTGCCACTTCTACCATTATTATCATACTACTTTGCTTCCAAATACTTTGCTGCAGATACTAAGTTATCCAGGGGTGGTTGAATTGACAACTCAGCTGCTAATACTTAAGAATATTCTTTGGCTCCCCTTGTGTTGAATCAATAAATTTGGGTTGAATACTCTACCCTCGAAAGCTGTTGCGATCCCCTACACTTGTGGGTTATCAAGACTAATTTCTGGCGCCATTGCCTGGGAGCATAGCTCTATTCTTTGAGTCACCTGGGATTTACATGTGTTGATCACTATGAGGAACTTGAAAGACAAAAGAACAAAGGTTTTTCCCTCAACTACGAGGGGAGGTAAGGAACTGCCATCTAGCTCTGCACTAGATTCTCCTTCTATTTTGAGTAATCTTGCGACACCTAAACCTGCTACTGCTATGAATTCTGATATGTCGCATGTTATTGATGATGCCACTTCTGCTATGCATGATGAAACTACTTCTGTGCATGATACTACTTTGCCATTAGGTGAATTTCTTGATGAACAACTTGCTAGAGTTAGGGGGAATGAAAATATTGAAGATGCTATTATTGATGATAGTGATGATGAAAGTTCTCCCCCTGATTATGAATTGCCTGGTGTTCCTGAGGGTTATGTTATGAATGAAGAAGCTGCTAGAGCTATTTTTGCTTGCAAAGATAGATATGATCTTAAGAAGTTATTAGCTAAATGGAAGCATCAATCTCTTAATGCTAGAATGAAACCTGACCCCACTTTTGATACTTCACCTATCTGTGTCACTAATAAGGATTATGAATTCTCTGTTGATCCTGAGATTATTACTTTGGTTGAATCTGATCCTTTTTATGGCCTTGAATCTGAAACTGTTGTGGCTCATCTTACCAAGTTAAATGATATACCCACCCTATTTACTAACGATGAGAAGTCTCGCTATTAATATATCCTTAAGATATTTCCATTCTCATTAAAGGTTGATGCTAAAACTTGGTTTAATTCTCTTGATCCTGGTTGTGCGTGTAGTCCCCAGGATATGATTTATTACTTCTCTGCTAAATATTTCCCTGCTCATAAGAAACAAGCTGCCTTGCGGGGAATATATAATTTTGTGCAAATCAAAGAAGAGAGTCTCCCACAAGCTTGGGGGAGGCTTCTCCGATTACTTAATTCTTTGCCTAATCATCCTCTTAAGAAAAATGAAATACTTGATATCTTTTATAATGGACTAACCGATGCTTCCAAGGATTACTTGGATAGTTGTGCTGGTTGTGTTTTCAGGGAAAGAACAGTCGACCAGGCTGAATTACTATTGAATAATATGTTGACAAATGAAAATAATTGGACTCTTCCTGAGCCAATTCCTGAGGCAATTGAGCCAACTCCTAAGCCTATTCCTAAACCCACTCCAAAGAAGACGGGCATTCTATTTCTCAGTCCTGAAGATATGCAAGAGGCAAAGAAATCTATGAAAGAAAAAGGTATTAAAGCTGAAGATGTTAAGAGTTTACCACCTATTGAAGAAATACATGGTCTTAATATACCGCCTGTTGAAGAACCACATTGTCTTGATAACCCGACACGGGTAGTAAAGGTAAACTCTCTCTATAGATATGATAAAGTTGTAATTCCCTCTACTAAATTTCATAGCCCATGCTTAGATGAATTTGATGACTTTATGGCTAGACAAGAAAGTTTTAATGCTTATGTTGGTAGAGAATTAAAGAATAATGCTTTCGAGATAGGACGCTTGAGTGATTATATGGCTAGAGTTAAAGGTGAACTTAAACTCATTAGCAAATATGCTTCTATGGTTACCACTCAAGCTGAGCAAGTACTTAAAGCTCAAAGCGATTTGCTTGATGAATTAAATAATAAACATGACTTTGCTGTTAGAGTGGCTACTAGAACTAGTAGAATGACTCAGGAACCTTTGTATCCTGAAGGCCACCCTAAGAGAATTGAGCAGGATTCTCAGAGAAATAATTTAGAGGCACCTAGTTCTTCCAAAAAGAAGAAAAAGAAAAACGATAGGACTTTGCATGCTTCTAGTGAACCTGTTGTAGACACACCTGAGAATCCCAATGATATTTCTATTTCTGATGCTGAAACACAATCAGGTGATGAACATGAACCTGGTAAGAATGTTAATGATAATGTTCATGTTGATGCTCAACCTAGCAATAATAATGATGTAGAGATTGAACCTGTTGTTGATCTTGATAACCCACAATCAAAGAATCAACGTTATGATAAGAGAGATTTTGTTGCTAGGAAGCACGGTAAAGAAATAGAACCATGGGTTCAGAAACCCATGCCCTTTCCTCCTAAACCATCCAAGACAAAGGATGATGAGGATTTTGAGTGCTTTGCTGAAATGATTAGACCTATCTTCTCACGTATGTGCTTAACTGGTATGCTTAAATTAAGTCCTTATGCTAAGTATATGAAGGATGTCATTACAAATAAAAGAAAGATACTGAAAGCTGAAATTTCCACCATGCTTGCTAATTATACTTTTAAGGGTGGAATATCAAAGAAACTTGGAGATCCAGGGGTACCCATTATACCATGCTCCATTAAAAGAAATTATGTTAAAACTGCTTTATGTGATCTTGGAGACGGTGTTAGTGTTATGCCTCTCTCTTTATATCGTAGACTTGAATTGAATAAGTTGACACCTACTGAAATATCTTTGCAAATGGCTAATAAATCAACTGCTATACCTGTTAGTATTTGTGAGGATGTGCCTATTGTGGTTGCAAATGTCACTATCTTAACGAACTTTGTTATTCTTGATATTCCCGAGGACGATAGTATGTCGATTATCCTTGGTAGACCCTTTTTCAATACTGCAGGGGCTGTTATTGATTGCAACAAAGGCAATGTCACTTTTCATGTTAATGGTAATGAGCATACGTACACTTTCCGAGGAAACAATCTCAAGTTCATAGCATCAATTCTATTGGAAAAGTTCCAACTATCATCATTGGAGGTTTTGAATTTCCTCTTCCTACTGTCAAGAAAAAGTATGATATTCTTATTGTTGGGGATGTTCATATCCCCGTTGAGGTAACTTAGTGTTATTCGAAAATTCTCCGGTTCCGTGTTATTCGGAATGAGTTTGTTAACAAGACTTGATCAACCTTGTTAGTGGATTCATTTTGATGATCATGAGATGGATGAAACTAGAAGGCACAACCTTATGTACCCTCCTTTTACTTTCTGTTATTTAGAATAAATAAAGCAAAAATAGTATTATATATCTGTTTTCTGATTTATCTATGCAATAAAAAATATCCCGAAAATAAAAGGGCTCCAAACGCCCTGCAAATTTAGTATGATTTTTTATGGAATATTTGAGGATTTTAGGCACTGAAAACACTACAGAGGGGGCAAGAACCTGGCCACGAGGGTGGAGGGCGCGCCCACACCCCCTGGGCGTGCCACCTGTCTCGTGGGCCCATGGTGGCCCCCTCCACTTATTCTTGCACCCACACACTCCATCTTCTTCCCCAAAAAAATCCCCATCCAGCTCAAGCACGAGTTCTAGCTCATTTTGCTGCGATTTTTGATCTCCTTGCTCAAAGCTCCATTCACAAAACTGCTTTGGGAGATTGTTGCTTGGTATGTGACTCCTCCATTGGTCCAATTAGTTTTTGTTCTAGTGCTTTATTCATTGCAAATTTTTGCTGCATAGGTGACCCTGTTCTTGAGCTTGCATGTCAAATTTATGAGGTCCCAAGTAATTCTAATGCATGATATAGGCTCTGGGCACTTGTAGGAGTAGTTGCTACCAATCTTGTTTAGATATATTCTCTTTTATTTTGAAGTTACTAAAAATTTCAAAAAAAAACAGAAAATGATAAGGAGATTTTTGAGGGGCTCTTCTAGCCAAAGTTCCTAGGAAAAACAAGCTAAAGAGAAGGAAAAGGCCAAGTATAATCTTCCTCGCATAGCGGAAATACGGCCATGTGAATGGCCTTGTGATAATTTCTTGAGAGAAGCCGGGATTTATGAAGACTTTTATTCTTTGATTGAAAATGCAGGCCTCACCGACTTCCTCCACGACTGGATCGATCAGTATCTCTTACTCACCAATACTTTCGTGCAAAACTTTTATTATTATCCTAAGAAGTCACCTCCATCAGTATCATTTCATTTATATGATGAATTCAAGGAAATGTCTTTACGTAATTTTTGCGCGGTATGTAGAATACCCTTTGAAGACAGATTAGATGAACCACATCGTAAAGATGTGGATGGCTTTGTTAACACCATTACTGTAGGGGATCCCAAAGGGTTCCGATGCAAGAATCTCTAGCATACACTTTCCTGTTTTACGCTACTTTGCCTTATTTGCTAGTCGATGCTTAATTGGTCGTGGAAATAGTGGAAACTTCAGTGTTCCTGATATTATTATTCTATTCCATGCCTTGTTCGGTGATAATAGTTTTAGTATGGGTGCCGTTATTGCTAAACGGCTAAGCCTGAACCGTACAAAAGGCCCCATCTTTGGAGGTATCTATGCTGCATGTCTTGCTAAACATTTTGAGATACCTATTAGGCACCATGAGAAAGAGGAGACAATATTGCCTCCTTACCTTTTAGATTACAAGATCATGGTAGCACATGAGTTTATTGTTCATAATTATGATAAGATGCTCTTGTATAACTTGAGATTTAATAAGAAACACAATGAGATTATTATCCTGCCTATGCCTCTCTTGTTTGATTTGATTGCAGATAATTATCTTGTCTCACCGGAAGTGGTGTACGCTCATCGAGGACAGGCATCCGCTCCAGAGCCTGAGCCGGAAGCTCCACTGGACCCTTATCGTTCATCATCTTATCAGTGGGATCCGGAGGAGATCGCTAGTCAGTGGTATCCTGATTACACCCCTCAGTACACCGGGGAGAGTAGTCGCGGTCCTTGGCAATAGACCAACTTAGGCCAAAAGCCTAAACTTGGGGGAGTACGTATTTCTCAACGACCTTACATTCATGTTCACACATTATTCTAGTTGTCGGTGCTCATACTCTTTCATTGTATTATCCATGCTAGTTTCATTTATTTTTCTAGCCTTCTTCTTGTGTGTTCGATAAACCTTAAGAAAAACCACAAAAATTAGTTAGTTTAATTTCTATGCTTGTAGTAGTAATTAAAATGAAAACCCAAAAATATTTCTCGTTCTTCTTTTACTTGTTGGGAGCTTTCCCGTGTAAATAGCTCTATTTCTTTTCTTTCCTTTGAGGGTCAAGAGTAGAAGACCATATTGAAAATGTTTAGTGGCTCTCATATGCATGATTGTTTATTTAACTTAGAGCCCATATTACTTTGTCTTCTCTCTTGAGTTGAATGCTTGCATATTCCAGCTTAGTCCAATGCACGTGCACTACTATTATTATACACATCATTCGGTTGTGCAACTGAAAGGCAATAATGATGATTTATGATGGACTGATTGAGATGAGAGAAGCTGGTATGAACTCGACCTCTTTTGTTTTTGTAAATATGATGAGTTCATCGTTCCTGATTCAGCCTATTATGAAGTAAACATATTTGCAATGACATTTAGAGATTATAGTTGCTTGTGCCATGCTTAATTAGCTATGAGTTATAATGGTTT
Source organism: Triticum aestivum (assembly GCF_018294505.1). Lineage (NCBI taxonomy): Eukaryota > Viridiplantae > Streptophyta > Magnoliopsida > Poales > Poaceae > Triticum > Triticum aestivum. Next base: position 520,684,339 of record NC_057810.1, on the reverse strand, counting down.
ACCTTGCGTGCCAACATGCTATTAAAATAATTGTGATGTGGTATGATGGGATGGTATCCTCCTTTGAATGAATTGAGTGACTCGACTTGGCACATGTTCATGCATGTAGTTGAAACAAATCAACATAGCCTTCACGATATTTATGTTCATGGTGGATTATATCCTACTCATGCTTGTACTCGGTGTAAATTAATTTTAATGCATGTTCATGACTGTTGTCGCTCTCTCAGTTGGTCGCTTCCCAGTCTTTTGCTAGCCTTCACCTGTACTAAGCGGGAATACTGCTTGTGCATCCAAACTCCATAAACCCCAAAGTTATTCCATATGAGTCCACCATACCTTCCTATATGTCGTATCTACCTGCCGTTACAAGTAAATTTGTATGTGCCAAACTCCAAACCTTCAAATGAAATTTTGTTTTGTATGCTCGAGCAGCTCATGTTTCAACTAGGGTTGTCTGTATCTTCCATGCTAGGTGGGTTATTCTCAAGAGGAGTGGACTCCGCTCCTCATTCACGAGAAAATGGCGGTAACCAGGATGCCCAGTCCCATTATAAAAAAGATCAAACCAAATCAAAATAATTAAACAAAACACCCCAGGGTTGTTGTTAGTTGGAGGCACTCGTTGTTTCGAGCAAGCCATGGATTGATGCTTCTTGGTGGTGGGGGAGTATAAACTTTTACCATTCTGTTTGGGAACCGCCTATGATGTATGTAGTATGGAAGATATTGCCATCTCATAGTTGTTGCATTGACAGTGAAAGTATGCCGCTCAAAATGTTATTCATCTCTATTTTAAAATCGAGCTCTGGCACCTCTACAAATCCCTGCCTCCCTCTGCGAAGGGCCTATCTATTTACGTTTATGTTGAGTCATCACCTTCTTATTAAAAAGCACCCGCTGGAGAGCACACTATCATTTGCATTCATTGCTATTAGTTTATATTGGGTATGACTTGACTGGATCTCTTTTACCATGAATTACAATGTTTAGTCAGTCCTTGATCTTTAAAGGTGCTCTGCATTTATGTTTTGCAATCTCAGAAAGGGCTAGCGAGATACCATCTTGTTATATCATATTATGGTTGTTTTGAGAAAGTGTTTTCATCTGAGTTTTATTATTATTGCTCGCTAGCTGATTATGCCATTCATATGAGTAAATGTGAGACCTAAGTGTTATTGTGAGTATAGTTAGTTCATAATCTTTGCTGAAAACTTGAATGTTGGCTTTACATATTTACAACAACAAGAGCAAATAGAGTTTGTAAAAGTTTTTCTTTATCACTTTCAGTTTATCAACTGAATTGCTTGAGGACAAGCAAAGGTTTAAGCTTGGGGGAGTTGATACGTCTCCAACGTATCTACTTTCCCAAACACTTTTGACCTTGTTTTGGACTCTAATTTGCATGATTTGAATGAAACTAACCCGGATTGACGCTGTTTTCAGCAGAACTGCCATGGTGTTGTTTATTGTGCAGAAAACAGAAGTTCTCAGAATGACCTGAAAATCCACGGAGATAAATTTTGGAAAATATAAAAAATACTGGCGAAAGAATCAAGGCCAGGGGGCCCACACCCTGTCCACGAGGGTGGGGGCGCGCCCTCCCCCCTGGGCGCGCCCCCTGTCTCGTGGGCCCCCTGATGCTCCACCGACCTCAACTCCAACTCCATATATTCCGTTCCGCGGAGAAAAAAATCAGAGAGAAAGTTTCATCATGTTTTACGATACGGAGCCGCCGCCAAGCCCTAATCTCTTTAGGGAGGGCTGATCTGGAGTCCGTTCGGGGCTCCGGAGAGGGGGATTTGTCGCCGTCGTCATCATCAACCATCCTCCATCACCAATTTCATGATGCTCACCGCTGTGCGTGAGTAATTCCGTCGTAGGCTTGCTGGACAGTGATGGGTTGGATGAGATTTACCATGTAATCAAGTTAGTTTTCTTAGGGTTTGATCCCTAGTATCCACTATGTTCTGAGATTGATGTTGTTATGACTTTGCTATGCTTAATGCTTGTCACTAGGGCCCGAGTGCCATGATTTCAGATCTGAACCTATTATGTTTTCATGAATATATGTGAGTTCTTGATCCTATCTTGCAAGTCTATAGTCACCTATTATGTGTTATGATCCAACAACCCCGAAGTGATAATAATCGGGATACTTCTCGATGATGACCGTAGTTTGAGGAGTTCATGTATTCACTATGTGCTAATGCTTTGTTCCGGTTCTCTATTAAAAGGAGGCCTTGATATCCCTTAGTTTCCACTAGGACCCCACTGCCACGGGAGGGTAGGACAAAAGATGACATGCAAGTTCTTTTCCATAAGAATGTATGACTATATTCGGAATATATGCCTACATTACATTGATGAACTGGAGCTAGTTCTGTGTCACCCTATGCTATAGCTATTACATGAGGAATCGCATCCGACATAATTATTCATCACTGATCCAATGCCTATGAGCTTTTCACATATTGTGCTTCGCTTATTTACTTTTCCGTCGCTACTGTTACAACTAGTACAAAACTGCTATCTTTACTTTTGCCACTGTTACCATTATTATCATACTACTTTGCTACTAAATACTTTGTTGCAGATACTAAGTTATCTAGGTGTGGTTGAATTGAAAACTCAACTGCTAATACTTAAGAATATTCTTTGGCTTCCCTTGTGTCGAATCAATAAATTTGGGTTGAATACTCTACCCTCGAAAGCTGTTGCAATCCCCTACACTTGTGGGTTATCAGCGGGCTCTAGCCAAGATGAAGTGCCCCAGCAACTACCTCTTAGGACTTACCAAGTATGAGCTCACCAGTTCAATCTTACCAATACCAGTTGCAATTAATGGCTATGTTTTGTACGGTCGATGTCTTAAGCATCTTGTAGTAAACATGCCTAACACATTTTAGCTATTTTCCCTACCTTTTTATAGACAACTGGGCCATTATCTGCTTTGGCAGCACCTGCCTTGTGATGTTTAACTCTGCCAATTGCATTTTTATCAGTACCGGTTTCAATGGCCATTAAGCCTGTTGCATTTAACAGTCGTATCCATTTTTAAACAGTTGTATTTCAATGGCTACAAACTTACAAAATATGAATTAGGATGTTGTTAAGCCTGTTGCAATTAACAGTTGTATCCATTTTTTAATCCGACCCTTTGCTACTGTGCTACTCTTTCGCAATGAAGATATCCCTACAGATGTTGCCGTTTTATTACCATTTGCTATTTTTGGTGGATGTTAACCCTGTTATAGTTAACTTTGGCTTTCCATGTACTTACACAGGGCTACAATGGGGGATGCTATTGTTTGCCGTCGAGGTTAGCTGCATCCCATGTCTTATACACCATCTATTCCTAAATTTAAGTATTTTTAGAGATTCCAATATAGACTACATAAGGAGCAAAATGAGTGAATCTAGATTCTAATCTAAACTATATCTATAATTCTATATACATCCATATGTAGTTCATATTGAAATCTCTAAAAAATACTTGTACTTAGGAATGTAGGTAGTTGTATTTTACATCATTTGTGCAATCTCATTTAGCTTCTAACATTTTCTGGTTGCTTGTAGGTACGTATATGAGCGGTACTGATCCACGCTTCGATCCCTTTTGCGTATGGGGCAATGAGATATTCATGAACAAGCGTCAAGTGAGGAAACTAAGAAAGATTGTTAGGCAAAAGAAACGGGTGATGGGAGTTAAGCTCTTTATTTACACTTTGTCCAAGACACCAGTGAATTTTAGGATGGTAAGTAATCTGTTGCCTTTTCCCCCTACCCGCAACAAGTTACTCTATTAGACCTCATGATCTGTTATTTTTCTCTTTTCAGTGATTTTTGAATCTATTTACTGATGATTACCTTCCAAACTATATGACCGGAGTGGAGGCAACTAAGGTTAAAGTATATAATTCATGCTACCATGATAATGCTCTAGAAGTCTTACTGAAGACGGTGAAGGATGAGCGGGCGATCGGCACAAGGGGTTGGACAAAAGTTGTTCGTGCCTATGGCATGCGGGAAGGCACATTATGGGGATTTCGCTTCTTCAACAACATCGGCAGTCAAAATGATTTACACTTGTCTCTTCACCTTTACCGCCTGTAAATATTGTGGTTCATCATAGTTAATTGTTGTCTAATCCTGTAATTACTGAACATATTGTACTGGCAATTTTCTTTATGAATTCGTTGTTGAACAATTGTGCTAAGAATTTGAATGCATGTTTCATATTTCAAAATTTCCAATTCGAATAATAAATTACAGCAAAAAAATTGTACAGGAGCGAATAAAATAATGCGCACACGGTTAGAAAAAACAGCGTGTGCGATGAAAAAAGAAAACAGACGGTTCTTTGACATAAAACGTTTGTGATGCCCTTCGGACTCACACACGATTTCATCTCATATGCGTGTGTGATTCATGGTAATACAGCACACATTTTAAACCAGTGTGCGTGTGTTATAGGAATACCAATCACACATAGTTACGAAAATGTACACATTGGCGTTAGTAGAGGCACCGCACACATTTTACATTCTTGAACTGTGTGTGATAACGTACCTATCACAAATATATCGGCAGATTAAATGTTGACGTCCGCCTTTTTCACACGACTATAGCGGCCTAATCATTTGGGATGTACATACGAATGAAAACGTTTTCCTGGGTTTGACTGTGTGGGATGTACATATGAACGGAAACTTTTTCACTGGATTCACTGTGTGGGATGTATATAAGAACGGAAACGTACTCCTTGGATTGATTGTGTGTGATATACATATGAACGGAAATGTTTTTCTGGGATTCACCATATGGGATGTACATACCTACGGAAATGTTTTGTAGGATTCACCGTGTGGGATGTACATACCTAAGGAAATGATTGGGTTTCCATGGGTCACCCAATCGCACACAAACTCATTTGGTGTCCCAGGAGGGCCTATCCCCAACGATTTCTGGGTCATGTGGGAAGGACCCCCCCTATCACCCACACTCACTTGGCGATGGTTCCAAATGCCGTTGCGGAAAGGGGTTAAAAACCGTTTGTATAGCACCAACGAGTACCAGTGCTATGAGAGGCTCATTGTCAAGCGACACGCCGAGAAGCAGCACGACAACACCAGAGGTGGTGCTGTGAGTGGAGGGACAGTGAGCTTCGAGCAGGGTGCAGCAACAGTTGGAGCGTCAAACCGTCTGCACCTGGTGCATGTGATGCGTAGACAAGAACAGACAAGGGAAGGCAAGCCGCGAGGGTATGAGAGGAGCATGTTCAAGCAGACGGCTAGCAGGGCCAAATCACGTGGCCGGCCAGGCCACCGATCTCGCATGCGGGATCGATCGATTGGCGCCTAGCGCTGCCCTGTTATTATTATTATTATCAGGATCACAGAACTGAGTGCAAGTAAATGCTCAGAAGCTACTAAATCTTGAGGTTAAATAGCACTGTACTATCATAATATGAAAGAAAGTATTTTTTGGACGATTTTGATATGAATATAAACACCTACACTAGCTTAGATACTTCAGACAACCTAATATTGATATCACAAGTAGCTCAACAATAGAGAATGGAAAGGCTTACATACTTTCGTTGGCTTCGTTGAGACAAAGAAAAACTTTGCTCCAAAAGTAGGTACTTGTGTTGATGGATCCATCACCATGCTTGCCATTGGGAATGATGTCGGGGCTCATTACCTGGTCGAGGGAACGCCCGTCCTCGCCCAAGGACACGACCGCTTCTCCGCAGGCACTCTCCAAATTTCTTCTCTTCTCTTCGCTCAGATTGTCATCGCCCAAGGTTAATATGCCCTGTGGAGTGATACGTCTCCAACGTATCTATAATTTTTGATTGTTCCATGCTATTATATTACCTGTTCTAGATGTTTATGGGCTTTACTTTACACTTTTATATCATTTTTGGGACTAACCTACTTACCGGAGGCCCAGCCCAAATTGTTGTTTTCTTGCCTATTTCAGTGTTTTGAAGAAAAGGAATATCAAACGGCGTCCAAACGGAATGAAACCTTCGAGAGAGTTATGTTTGGAACGGAAGCAATCCAGGAGACTTGGAGTGGAAGTAAGGGAAGCTTCGAGGTGGCCACGAGGCAGGCAGGCGCGCCCTACCCCCCTGGGTGCGCCCCCACCCTCGTGGGCCCCTCGTGGCTCCCCTGGCCGACTTCTTTCGCCTATATATGTCCATATACCCTAAAAACATCGAGGAACACAATAGATCGGGAGTTCCGCCGCCGCAAGCCTCTGTAGCCACCAAAAACCTCTCAGGAGCCTATTCCAGCACCCTGCCAGAGGGGGAATCCATCACCGGTGGCCATCTTCATCATCCCGGCGCTCTCCATGACGAGGAGGGAGTAGTTCACCCTCGGGGCTGAGGGTATGTACCAGTAGCTATGTGTTTGATCTCTCTCTCTCGTGTTCTTGAGGTGATACAATCTTGATGTATCGCGAGCTTTGCTATTATAGTTGGATCTTATGATGTTTCTCCCCCTCTACTCTCTTGTAATGGATTGAGTTTTCCCTTTGAAGTTATCTTATCGGATGGAGTCTTTAAGGATTTGAGAACACTTGATGTATGTCTTGCCGTGCTTATCTGTGGTGACAATGGGATATTCACGTGATCTACTTGATGTATGTTTCGGTGATCAACTTGCGGTTTCAATGAACTTATGCATAGGGGTTGGCAAACATTTTCGTCTTGACTCTCCGGTAGAAACTTTGGGGCACTCTTTGAAGTACTTTGTGTTGGTTGAATAGATGAATCTGAGATTGTGTGGTGCATATCGTATAATCATGCCCACGGATACTTGAGGTGACATTTGAGTATCTAGGTGACATTAGGGTTTTGGTTGATTTGTGTCTTAAGGTGTTATTCTAGTACGAACTCTATGATAGATCGAACGGAAAGAATAGCTTCGTGTTATTTTACTACGGACTCTTGAATAGATCGATCAGAAAGGATAACTTTGGGGTGGTTTCGTACCCTACCATAATCTCTTCATTTGTTCTCCTCTGTTAGTGACTTTGGAGTGACTCTTTGTTGCATGTTGAGGGATAGTTATATGATCCAATTATGTTATTATTGTTGAGAGAACTTGCACTAGTGAAAGTATGAACCCTAGGCCTTGTTTCCTAGCATTGCAATACCGTTTACGCTCACTTTTATCATTAGTTACCTTGTTGTTTCTATATTTTCAGATTACAAAAACCTATATCTACCATCCATATTGCACTTGTATCACCATCTCTTCGGCGAACTAGTACACCTATACAATTTACCATTGTATTGGGTATGTTGGGGACACAAGAGACTCTTTGTTATTTGGTTGCAGGGTTGCTTGAGAGAGACCATCTTCATCCTACGCCTCCCACGGATTGATAAATGTTAGGTCATCCACTTGAGGGAAATTTGCTACTGTCCTACAAACCTCTGCACTTGGAAGCCCAACAATGTCTACAAGAAGAAGATTGCATAGTATACATCATGGAGGCGTCGATGATGTGGCCTCTTGTCCGCCGCCACTCTCGATCCGCCGTCTTCCTTCTTTCGATTGGATTCTCACTCTAGGTTATTCTGCCCCAGGAGAGCCGGTGCCACTTAATTAGGGTTTGCCTTTGCATGCTTGATTGGAGGGCACACAACATAGGCGGTAACGCGTACAGCGCTGGTGGCCGGCCATTGCACGGGTTTCGGCCGCTTTTTATCCTTTATTCCACACGCCTGGAGCAGATCCATGTGCAGTTTTTTCGGGGTTTTGTTTTTCCTTTTTCTAGTTTTTTATTTATAAAAATATATTACCTCCGTATCAAAATTCAAGAACTTTTTTCAGACTAGTTTACCATACAAAAACATCTTATATTTGATACGATGGTAGTACATGATTTCTTTTAAATTACATGAGGTACATAGTTGATTTTCTGGCTTATTGTGTACTAGAGGTGCTCAACGAAATACGTAGAACCTTCCAATCTCTAGCGATGTAGGAATCATGAATGGTGGTCCCTCTCAGGTATACAATTTTTCTAAATCTACGCAACCAAATTCCATTTCAACTGCTCACTTTCTTTGTATCCTCTTCTCTTGCCCAGTGATTCATAGATGATTCAGAGTAAAGTGTCAGAGCGAGATGATTCTAGCATTTTTCCGTTTTATGGAAACTTTTAATTTATTCGTAGCCTTCAACAAAGGCGGGCCTTCTTGTTGCTTCTGTGAATTTATGTTGTTAACATGTTCCTTAGATACTAACAGAACACTAGGTTTCTAAATTGTGCAGACTTGCACACAAACTATAGCCTATATTTAGATGGCATTTTCTCGAGGACCACATCTCCCAGCTAGCCCGATAGTGAAAAACACCTCCATCAAATCGATCGCCACTTTGATATGAATGTGCTCCACGATGATGGTTTTATTCCTTCATCATGCATTGTTGTTGATCAAGTCATCTCTTATTAGATTTGATGGGTGCCTGATACGTCCATTTTGCATCATGCTTTTATATCGATATTTATTGCATTATGGGCTGTTATTACACGTTATGTCACAATACTTATGGCTATTCTCTCTTATTTTACAAGGTTTACATAAAGAGGGAGAATGCCGGCAGCTGGGATTCTGGGTTGGAAAAGGAGCAAATATTGGAGACCTATTCTGCACAGCTCCAAAAGTCCTGAAACACCACGAAAGTCATTTTTGCAATTAATGATAATTATTGAGCAGAAGAAGTACCAGAGGGGGCCCACACCCTGGCCACGAGGGTGGGGGCGCGCCAACCCTTACAGGGCGCGCCCCTGCCTCATGGGCCCCCTAGCAGCCCTCTGGTGCCCATCTTTTGCTATATGAGGTCTTTTACCGTGGAAAAAATCATAAGCAAGCTTATGGGACGAAACTCTGCCGCCACGAGGCGGAACCTTGGCGGAACCAATCTAGGGCTCCGGCGGAGCTGTTCTGCGGAGGAAACTTCCCTCCGGGAGGGGGAAATCATCACCATCGTCATCACCAACGATCCTCTCATCAGGAGGGGGTCAATCTCCATCAACATCTTCACCAGCACCATCTCCTCTCAAACCCTAGTTCATCTCTTGTATCCAATCTTTGTACCAAAACCTCAGATTGGTACCTGTGGGTTGCTAGTAGTGCTGATTACTCCTTGTAGTTGATGCTAGTTGGTTTATTTGGTGGAAGATCATATGTTCAGATCCTTACTGCATATTAATACCCCTCTGATTATGAACATGAATATGCTTTGTGAGTAGTTACGTTTGTTCCAGAGGACATGGGTGAAGTCTTGCTATTAGTAGTCATGTCAATTTGGTATTCGTTCGATATTTTGATGAAATGTATGTTGTCTCTCCTCTAGTGGTGTTATGTGAACATCGACTACATGACACTTCACAATTATTTGGGCCTAGAGGAAGGCATTGTGAAGTAATAAGTAGATGATGGGTTGCTAGAGTGACAGAAGCTTAAACCCTAGTTTATGCATTGCTTCGTAAGGGGCTGATTTGGATTCATATGTTTCATGCTATGGTTAGGTTTACCTTAATACTTATTTTGTAGTTGCGGATGCTTGCAATAGGGGTTAATCATAAGTGGGATGCTTGTCCAAGAAAGGACATTACCTAAGCACCGGTCCACCCACATATCAATTTATCGAAGTAACGAATGCGAATCATATGAGCATGATGAAAACTAGCTTCACGATAATTCCCATGTGTCCTCGGGAGCGCTTTTCTCATTATAAGAATTTGTCCAGGCTTGTCCTTTGCTACAAAAAGTATTGGGCCACCTTGCTGTACTTTATTTATTTTCATTTCTTGTTACCCATTACAAATTATCCTATCACAAAACTATCTGTTACCTACAATTTCAGTGCTTGCAGAGAATACCTTACTGAAAACCGCTTGTAATTTCCTTCTGCTCCTCGTTGGGTTCGACACTCTTACTTATCGAAAGGACTACGATAGATCCCCTACACTTGTGGGTCATCAAGACTCTTTTCTGGCACCGTTGCCGGGGAGTGAAGCGCCTTTGGTGAGTGGAACTTGGTAAGGTAACATTTATATAGTGTGCTGAAATTTACTATCACTTGTTACTATGGAACATAATCCTTTGAGGGGCTTGTTTGGGGTATCATCACCCCGACCAGTAGAGCAAAGAGTTGCTCCTCGACCTATTGAACCTACTAAAAATGTTTACTTTGAAATTCCTTCGGTTATGGTAGAGAAACTGCTAGCTAATACCTTTGCAGGAGATGGAACATTGCATCCCGATTTACACCTTATCTATGTGGATGAAGTTTGTGGATTATTTAAGCTTGCAGGTATGCCCAATGATGTTGTTAAGAAGAAGGTCTTCCCTTTATCTTTTAAGGGAGATGCATTGACATGGTATAGGCTATGTGATGATATGGGGTCCTGGGACTATAAACGATTGAAATTGGAATTTCACCAGAAGTTTTATCCTATGCATCTTGTTCATCGTGATCGTTTTATATATATAATTTTTGGCCTCACAAAGGAGAAAGTATCGCTCAAGCTTGGGGGAGGCTTAATTCAATGTTATATTCATGCCCCAAACATGAGATTTCAAGAGAAATGATTATTCAAAAATTTCATGCTCGGCTTTCTCTCAATGATCGCACCATGCTCGATACTTCTTGTGCTGGTTCTTATATGATGAAGACTATTGAATTCATGTGGGATTTATTGGAAAGAATTAAATGCAACTCTGAAGATTGGGATTCCGACGATGGTAAGGAGTCAGGTATGACACCTAAGTTTGATTGTGTTAAATCTTTTATGGATACTGATGCTTTCGTGGATTTAGCACTAAATATGGACTTGACTCTGTGATAGTAGCTTCTTTCTGTGAACCATTTGCTACTCATGTTGATCTCCCTAAGGAGAAGTGGTTTAAATATAATCCTCCCACTAAAGTAAAAGTAGTTGCACCTGTTACAGTTGAAGAAAAGATTATCACTTATAATGATCCTATTGTTCCTACTACTTATGTTGAGAAACCACCTTTCCCTGTTAGGATAAAGGATCATGCTAAAGCTTCAACTGTGGTTCGTAAGAGTAATACTAGAACATATACACCTCCTGAGCAAATTAAAGTGGAACCTAGTATTGCTATGGTTAAAGATCTCTTGGTTGATAATATTGATGGGCATGTTAGTTATTTCTGTGAACAGGCTGCTAACATTGCTAGACCCGATGCTAAGACACATAGACCTATTGTAGGCATGCCTGTTATTTCTGTTAAAATAGGAGATCATTGTTATCATGGCTTATGTGATATGGGTGATAGTGCTAGTGCAATACCCTTTTCCTTATATGAATAAATTATGCATGATATTGCACCTGCTAAGGTAGAAGAAATTGATGTTACAATTAAGCTTGCCAATAGGGATACTATTCCACCAATTGGGATTGTTAGAGATGTCGAAGTCTTGTGTGGGAAAGTTAAATATCCTGCTGATTTTCTTGTTCTTGGTTCCCCACAAGATGATTTTTGTCCCATTATATTTGGTAGACCCTTCTTCAATACTATTAATTCTAGGATAGATTGCGAAAAGGATGTTGTTACAATTGGCTTAGGAGATATGTCTCATGAGTTTAATTTTGCTAAATTTCGTAGACAACCTCATGATAAAGAATTGCCTAGTAAGGATGAAATTATTGGTCTTGCCTCTATTGTCGTTCCTCCTACTGATCCGTTGGAACAATATTTGCTAGGCCATGAAAATGATATGTTCATGAATGAAAGAAGGGAAATAGATGAAGTATTCTTTAAACAGGGTCCTATTTTGAAACACAACTTGCCTGTTGAAATCCTAGGGGATCCTCCTCCACCCAAGGGTGATCCCGTGTTTGAGCTTAAACTGTTACCTGATACTCTTAAATATGCTTATCTTGATGAAAAGAAGATATATCCTGTTATTATTAGTGCTAACCTTTTAGAGCAAGAAGAGGAAAGATTATTGAAAACTCTAAAGAAGCACCGTGCTACTATTGGATATACTCTGGATGATCTTAAGGGCATTAGTCCCACTTTATGCCAACACAAAATAAATTTGGAAGAAGATGCCAAACGAGTTAGAGATCATCAACGACGGTTAAATCCTAAGATGAAAGAAGTGGTAAGAAAAGAAATACTAAAGCTCCTTGAGGCATGTATAATTTATCCCGTTGCTACCTGTCAGTGGGTAAGTCCTGTTCAATGTGCCCCCAAGAAGGGAGGTATTATTGTTGTTCCTAATGATAAAGATGAATTGATCCCGCAAAGAATTATTACAGGTTATAGGATGGTAATTGATTTTCGTAAATTAAATAAAGCTACTAAAAAAGATCATTATCCTTTACCTTTTATTGATCAAATTCTAGAAAGACTATCCAAACATACACATTTCTGCTTTCTAGATGGTTTCTGGTTTCTCTCAAATACCTGTATCAGCGGATGATCAAGCAAAGACTACTTTTACTTGCCCTTTCGGTACTTTTGCTTATAGACGTATGCCTTTTGGTTTATGTAATGCACCTGCTACCTTTCAAAGATGCATGATGGCTATATTCTCTGACTTTTGTGAAAAGATTTGTGAGGTATTCATGGATGATTTCTCCGTTTATGGATCCTCCTTTGATGATTGCTTGAGCAACCTTGAACGAGTTCTGCAGAGATGCGAAGATACTAGTCTTGTTTTGAATTGGGAGAAGTGCCACTTTATGGTTAATGAAGGCATTATCTTGGGGCATAAAATTTCTGAAAGAGCTATTGAAGTTGATAAAGCTAAAGTTGATGCTATTGAAAAGATGTCGTGTCCCAAGGATATTAGAGGTATAAGAAGTTTCCTTGGTCATGTCGGTTTTTATAGGAGGTTCATTAAGGACTTTTCTAAAATCTCTAGGCCTCTGACTAATCTATTACAAAAAGATATTCCTTTTGTATTTGATAATGATTGTGTAGAAGCATTTGAAATACTTAAGAAAGCTTTGATTTCTGCACCTATTGTTCAGCCACCTGATTGGAACTTACCCTTTGAAATTATGTGTGATGCTAGCGATTATGCTGTAGGTGTTGTTCTAGGACAAAGAGTTGATAAGAAACTAAATGTTATTCAATATGCTAGTAAAACTCTAGACACTACTCAAAGAAATTATGCTACTACTGAAAAAGAATTCTTAGCAGTTGTATTTGCTTGTGGTAAGTTCAGACCTTATATTGTTGATTCTAAAGTAAATGTTTACACGGATCATGCTGCTACTAAATATCTTATGGAAAAGAAAGATGCTAAACCTAGACTTATTAGATGGGTTCTCCTACTACAAGAATTTGATTTGCATATTATTGATAGAAAGGGAGCTGAGAACCCCGTTGCAGACAACTTGTCTAGGCTAGAGAATGTTCTTGATGACCCACTACCTATTGATGATAGCTTTCCTGATGAACAATTAGCTGTTATAAATGCTTCTTGTACTGCTCCATGGTATGCTGATTATGCTAATTACATTGTTGCTAAATTTATACCACCTAGTTTCACATACCAGCAAAAGAAAAAGTTCTTCTATGATTTAAGACATTACTTCTGGGATGACCCACACCTTTATAAAGAAGGAGTAGATGGTGTTATTAGACGTTGTGTACCTGAGCATGAACAGGAACAGATCCTACGCAAGTGTCACTCCAAGGCAGATGGAGTACACCACGCTGGAGATAGAACTGCACATAAGGTATTGCAATCCGGTTTTTATTGGCCTATTCTCTTCAAAGATGCCCATAAGTTTGTCTTGTCTTGTGATGAATGTCAAAGAATTGGTAATATTAGTAGACGTCAAGAAATGCCTATGAATTATTCTCTTGTTATTGAACCATTTGATGTTTGGGGCTTCGATTATATGGGACCTTTTCCTGCCTCTAATGGATATACACATATTTTAGTTGCTGTTGATTATGTTACTAAGTGGGTAGAAGCTATTCCAACTAGTAGTGCTGATCATAACACCTCTATTAAGATGCTTAAAGAAGTTATTTTTCCAAGGTTTGGAGTCCCTAGATACTTAATGACTGATGGTGGTTCACATTTTATTCATGGTGCTTTTCGTAAAATGCTTGCTAAGTATGATGTTAATCATAGGATTGCATCTCCATATCACCCACAGTCTAGTGGTCAAGTGGAGTTGAGTAATAGAGAGCTCAAATTAATATTTCAAAAGACTGTTAATAGATCTAGAAAGAATTGGTCCAAGAAACTTGATGATGCATTATGGGCTTATAGAACTGCATATAAGAATCCTATGGGTATGTCTCCATATAAAATGGTTTATGGAAAAGCATGTCACTTACCTCTCGAACTTGAACATAAGGCATATTGGGCTATTAAAGAGCTCATTTATGATTTCAACTTGCTGGTGAGAAGAGGTTATTTGACATTAGCTCACTTGATGAATGGAGAACTCAAGCCTATGAGAATGCCAAGCTGTTTAAAGAAAAAGTTAAAAGATGGCATGAGAAAAGGATACAAAAGCGTGAGTTTAATGTAGGTGACTATGTTTTGCTTTTCAACTCTCGTTTAAGATTTTTTTTTCAGGAAAACTTCTCTCTAAATGGGAAGGCACTTACGTTATCGAGGAGGTCTATCGTTCCGATGCCATAAAAAACAACAACTTCAAAGGCACAAATCTGAAGGTGGTGAACGGTCAAAGAATCAAATATTATATCTCAGGTGACCCAATAAATGTTGAAACTAATATTATTGACACCGTAACCCCGGAGGAATACATAAGGGACACTTTCCAGAATGTTTCAGACTCCGAAAAGGAATAGGTATGTGGTACGGTAAGTAAACCAACTCCAAAACAGTTCTAATAGCAATTCTTCTCCATTTTGGAATATTTAAGAAAATAGGAAAACAAGAAGTAGTCCGGGAAGGACACGAGGCGTCCACGAGGGTGGAGGACGCGCCCTACCCTACTAGGCGCGCCCCTGCCTCGTGGGCACCTCGTGTGCTCTCCGGACTCCATTTTCTTGCACGATACTTCTTTTGGTCGGTAAAAATTCATTAAATCATCTCCCAGAGGTTTTGACCACCGTATCACGCAAAAATCTTATGTCTTTGTTTCGAGCTGTTTTTCTAACAGATCTAGAGCATCATGACGTCACCCTCCTCTAACAATGAAGACAAGGATGCTTGGCTATTGAAGATAGAGCTGAAGAGAGAAGAACCTGAGGAGATCAACAAGGATGATGGGATCAATAAGTCCATGGAGGATCAAGCTCCGACGGCAGAAGAAGAAAACATCCCTCAACCTCTTCCTAACCTCTTTACCCCAACTGAGGTTGAAGCTTTCCAGATGATTGAGTTAGCTCGCATACAAAATAAGTATCTCACACAGGAAAATATTTTGTTGAAGGAGCATATCGTCGCACTCGAGGGCATTATTCGCAAATTGGAAGAGCTCCTACGCTCGATGTGCGACTATCCATCATCATCACCACCTCCTTCACCATCTCCGAGGACATAATCACATGGGTATGGGCACTCCCCTTGGAAACTGCCAAGCTTGGGGGAGGTGCCCCGGTATCGTATCACCATCACACTCCTATCTTTACTATTTTACTTAGTTCAATCCTTTTGGTAATATCTTGATCTAGTAGAATAAAGTTTTGGTATGAATTAGTTTTGAGTTTTGCTTTGTGATCTCTCTATGTAATCAAGTCCGTGAGCTATATATAATAAAGATTAGTGTTGAGTCAAGGGCTTTGCTATCTTGCTATGATCTTGAGTGCATAAAAGAATAAAAAGAATAAAAGAGTTCATATTGATCTTATGGATAGTAATGACTTCACACAATAGAGAGTATGAGGCATAAAAGTTGTTGAGAGTTGGCAAACATAGTTTTGGTCATCGTTGCAATTAATAGGAAGTAATAAAGAAAGCGAGGTTCTCACATATAAATATACTATCTTGGACATCTTTCATGATTGTGAGCACTCATTAAAGTATGACATGCTAAAGAGTTGATGTTGGACAAGAAAGACAACGTGATGGGTTATGTTTTCTCATATCTCAGTTAAAGTATATTGCCATGGATCGTCCAACATGTTGAGCTTGCCTTTCCCCCTCATGCTAGCCAAATTCCTTGCACCAAGTACAGATACTACTTGTGCTTCCAAATATCCTTAAACCCAGTTTTGCCCTGAGAGTCCACCATACCTACCTATGGATTGAGTAAGATCCTTCAAGTAAGTTGTCATGTTGCATGCAATAAAAATTGCTCTCTAGATATGTGTGACTTATTAATGTGGAGAAAATAAGCTTTATACGATCGTGTGATATGGAAGTAATAAAAGTGACGGACTGCATAATAAAGGTCCATATCACAAGTGGCAATATAAAGTGACGTTCTTTTGCATTAAGATTTCGTGCATCCAACCAAAAAGCACATGACAACCTCTGCTTACCTCTGCGAAGGGCCTATCTTTTACTTTATGTATTTTACATTCTGCAAGAGTCAAGGTGATCTTCACCTTTCCCTTTTATATTTTATCCTCTGGCAAGCACCTCGTGTTGGAAAGATCCTGATATATATATCCAATTGGATGTAAGTTAGCATGAACTATTATTGTTGACATTACCCTTGAGGTAAAAGGTTGGGAGGCAATGCAATAAGCCCCTATCTTTCTCTGTGTCCGATTAAAACTCCATAACCATAAGTATTGTGTGAGTGTTAGCAATTGTGAAAGACTAAATGATAGTTGAGTATGTGGACTTGCTGAAAAGCTCCATTATTGACTCTTTCCGATATTATGATAAATTGCAATTGCCTTCAATAACTGAGATTATAGTTTGTTACTTCTTAATGAAGTTTCTGAGTCATACTTGACATTGTGAATAGATTGTTACTTGAGCATAAGAAATCATATGACAATATATATATATATATGTTGTTGTTATAAGAATGATCATGATGCCCTCATGTACGTATTTTATTTTTATTGACACCTCTATCTCTAAATATGTGGACATATTTTTCGATATCGACTTCCGCTTGAGGACAAGCGAGGTCTAAGCTTGGGGGAGTTGATACATCCATTTTGCATCATGCTTTTATATTGATATTTATTGCATTATGGGCTGTTATTACACGTTATGCCACAATACTTATGGCTATTCTCTCTTATTTTACAAGGTTTACATAAAGAGGGAGAATGCCGGCAGCTAGGACTCTGGGCTGGAAAAGGAGCAAATATTGGAGACCTATTCTGCACAGCTCCAAAAGTCCTGAAACACCACGAAAGTCATTTTTGGAATTAATGATAATTATTGAGCGGAAGAAGTACCAGAGGGGGGCCACACCATGGCTACGAGGGTGGGTGGGCGCGCCCCCTGCCTCGTGGGCCCCCTGGCAGCCCTCCGATGCCCATCTTTTGCTATATGAGGTCTTTTACCCTGAAAAAAAATCATAAGCAAGCTTACGGGACGAAACTCCACCGCCACGAGGCGGAACCTTGGCGGAACCAATCTAGGGCTCCGGCGGAGCTGTTCTGTCGGGGAAACTTCCCTCCGGGAGGGGGAAATCATCACCATCGTCATCACCAACGATCTTCTCATCAGGAGGGGGTCGATCTCCATCAACATCTTCACCAGCACCATCTCCTCTCAAACCCTAGTTCATCTCTTGTATCCAATCTTTGTACCAAAACCTCAGATTGGTACCTGTGGGTTGCTAGTAGTGTTGATTACTCCTTGTAGTTGATGCTAGTTGGTTTATTTGATGGAAGATCATATGTTCAGATCCTTAATGCATATTAATACCCCTCTGATTATGAACATGAATATGCTTTGTGAGTAGTTACGTTTGTTCCTGAGGACATGGGTGAAGTCTTGCTATTAGTAGTCATGTCAATTTGGTATTCGTTCGATATTTTGATGAAATGTATGTTGTCTCTCCTCTAGTGGTGTTATGTGAACGTCGACTACATGACACTTCACCATCATTTGGGCCTAGAGGAAGGCATTGTGAAGTAATAAGTAGATGATGGGTTGCTAGAGTGACAGAAGCTTAAACCCTGGTTTATGCGTTACTTCGTAAGGGGCTGATTTGGATCCATATGTTTCATGCTATGGTTAGGTTTACCTTAATACTTCTTTTGTAGTCGCGGATGCTTGCAATAGGGGTTAATCATAAGTGGGATGCTTGTCCAAGAAAGGACAGTACCTAAGCACCGGTCCACCCACATATCAAATTGTCAAAGTAACGAACGCGAATCATTTGAGCGTGATGAAAACTAGCTTGACTATAATTCCCATGTGTCCTCAGGAGCGCCTTTCTCATTATAAGAATTTGTCCAGGCTTGTCCTTTGCTACAAAAAGGATTGGGCCACCTTGCTGCACTTTATTTACTTGCATTGCTTGTTACCCGTTATAAATTATCCTATCACAAAACTATATGTTACCTACAATTTCAGTGCTTGCAGAGAATACCTTACTGAAAATCGCTTGTCATTTCCTTCTGCTCCTCGTTGGGTTCGACACTCTTACGTATCGAAAGGACTACGATAGATCCCCTACACTTGTGGGTCATTTGTACCCCGATGGGTTGTTGTGACACTTTTACATGATTCATGTGTGCAGATAAGCAAGCAAAGACGCCGTGGTTCAGGCAAATGCTACCAAAAACAAAGGCCACAACCGGAGGAGCAGAGGAGCTGCATATTCAGTGTGTATGTGATATACTGCCAGAATTCTAGAGCATTCATATAGGTACGCTTATTGCAGCCATGTGCAGAGTAGCAGGCAATGCAATCGCTGGTTTGTGATTCTATGTTCCCGTCGTGTTTTCACTTTCATCCAAGTAGAAATTTAAAATCGAAACCATGCCATTCTTATTGCCACTGAAATTTCAAATTCCTCCCTCCCTCATTCATGTATGATATTTGTAGGTAATCATTACTCAACCAGCCTGCTTTTTGTTGTATCGCTTTCTTCACTTCATTCAAATTTATTTCATGTCCAATGTATAATTTAACTAATTCTCTAGCACTAATTGTCATTATATTGTTTATTCACTAGAGGTTGAATGGCCATTTTGTTTCGTGTAAAAGCTTTATTTCCTTGATAGCTTTCATCAGTTTGCATCATTTTTTATTATGACACTAATCAGTGAACTCTTCTAGGTAGACTATTTGGGTGAAGAAGAGGGCTTCAGGGCCTGCTAAGCATGACAGGAGGACTGTAATTGATAGAAACAAGCGAGGAACATGGTGGTTTTCTTCAACCATAGCTTGCTTGAAGCCTATGCACATCCGGCCAACGGCACTTACACAACGCAATCCTGCTACGCTGCAACCTTTCATGGATCCACAAGATGCCCCTCATGGAAGCTGACATGGAAGAGCTGGGCACTACCCAGAGTCCGGTTCTTCCATTGGCTAGCCAGCCAGGACCGGTGATGGACAGCGAAATGGATGGCCCATCGCAGCCTGTAGCACCACCCCAAATGTCTCCTCTATGATCAAGCACCAGAGACTATCCAGCACCTGCTCCTGGCCTGCCCATCCGCGCGGCAAACCTGGCATGCCATCTTGGACTGGACACGCATTCCATCACAGTCGCCATACAATGAGCCCTCACTCATAGACTGGTGGCAGTGAACGAAGGGATAGACACCGCACGCGTTGCGTAAAAGGATTGCAGTCCATAGCCATGTTAGTTCCTTGGATGATCTGGAAGCAGCAGAATGAATGCATCTTCGAAAATGCGCGACCATCGATAGAAGCATTAGTGGACAGGATTAAAACTGAGGCCAAATGTTGGGCACGAGCCGGGGCGCAGGGGCTCAGGGTTGTCCAGCCCACATCCTGGGACGTCCACTGATCGAGAGCACAACCTTTGTAACCCCAGCCTCCTAGGAGGATTGTACTATCCCTTCTCTTCAATGCAATGAAACGCAAAGATCTTTGCGTTTTCTTGAAAAAAATATGCACATCCGGCCATGACTTGGATTAAGTAAGCACATGAAGTTGTGATGCTAATACTGACCAGGTCGAGAGCAATATCAATGGGTTGTCATGCTAGGAATATGCATACATAATACATACTGAAGTGTAGTTTATCTTTCTCAAGCGATTAATTTTAGATTGAAGTGTAGTTTATTAGAGCAGTATTTTAATGAAACAAATATTGAGACAGAATGTGGAAGGGTTGAAGTTCTTTTATATATTTTTTCTGTGTGAGAACTGAGAACTAAACCATGTTATTTCTGAAATGGCAAGTTTTCAGAATTTGAGTGCAACCATATATTTTTTTGACTCATGTTAAGCGCATTGTTATATTTTTTGGCGCACAGACTCAATTTAGTACTTGTGTGCATTCCATTTAAATTCATACATGTTGATTGTTTGGAAATACACATGTTTATTGAGACGTGTGTGCACGTGCACCCTTTTAATTAGCATGTATATATATAGCAGGTTGGTTTTGAACCAAAATGATGCCCTCTTGTTCATTGATTATCTCTGAACTGAAATGATGCCCTCATGTAGTACATTGGTCTTTCATATGCTGGCTGTGCAGACATCGCATTAGCTCGTCCTTTTTACACGATAATACGTGCGTTGCACGTGCATACTTACTAGTAATATGAAAAGAAAGTCTTTTTGGACGATTTTGATATCAATATAAACACCTACATTAGCTAGCTACTTCAGACAACCTAATATTGATATCACAAGTAGTTCAACAATAGAGAATGGAAGGCTTACATACTTTCGTTGGCTTCGTTGAGACAAAGAAAAACTTTGCTCCAAAAGTCGGTACTTGTGTTGATAGATCCATCACCATGCTTGTCATCGGGAATGATGTCGGGGCTCATTACCTGGTCGAGGGAACCCCCGTCCTTGCCCAAGGACACGACAACTTCTCCGCAGGCAGTCTCCAACTTTCTTCTCTTCTCTTCGATCAGATTGTCATTGCCCAAGGTTAATCTGCCCTGTGGGGGGGTCGACGATGTGGCCTCTTGTCCGCCGCCACTCTTGATCCACCGTCTCCCTTCTTTCGATTGGATCCTCACTCTAGTTTATTCTGCCCCGGGAGGGCCAGCGTCGCTTAATTAGGGTTTGCCTTTGCATGCTTGATTGGAGGGCGCGCAACATAGGCGGTAACGCATACGATGCCGGTGGCCGGCCATTGCACGGGTTTTGGCCGCTTTTTATCCTTTACTCCACGCGCCTGGAGCGGATCGATGTGCAGTTTTTTGGGGGTTTTGCTTTTCCCTTTTCTAGTTTTTTTATTTTAAAAAATATTACCTCCATATCAAAATTCAAGAACTTTTTCAGACTAGATTAGCATACAAAAACATCTTATATTTGATACGGAGGTAGTACATGATTTCTTTTAAATTACATGATTTTTCAAAAATAGAGAACTATTTTTATAAATGCACAAACATTTTCAAAACTGCCCAAACATGATATAAAGTGACAAAGACTTTACAAAGTTACAAGATTCTAAAAACATCGAACAATTTCCAATTTATAGGAATATTTTTCTAAATTTCTTCGGCACTTACTAAAATAACATTAAAAACTAAAATATGTGCAAGAAAATATATTAGATAAGCATATTCAGAAATACATTAAAATTTTAAAATATTTTTCAATTACATAGTTTTTTAAAAAATATGACCACTTATTAAATTTATTAACATTTTTAATTAAGAAAACATTTTTAAATTAATAAGGACATTTAAAAAATACACTAACATCTTTTAACTAAATGAATTTTTAAAATGCAAACACTTTTTTCAGTTCCATAATAAAATCATGTATTTTTTATAAAAAAAAGCACCATGTATGTATAAACAAAGGTGATATCCATGGGAAAAAGAAAACATAAAACAGAAGGTGAATAGGAAAAATGAAAGAAAAAGGCAAATAAACTAAAGAATGATTAAGAAAATATAGAAAATAAGCGGAAACAGAAAGAGAAACAAAAAAGGCAATGAAAATCAATGAATCATTTAAAAGAGTGCAAAACCAGAGTAGCCCAAATGAAATCTTGAAAACCACACCACACACAAAAAACTAGAGGTAAACCGAAAAGAACCGTCCAAGAAATAATGCTCACCTCAGGGGGAGTGGGTCGGCTCACGGAATTGAACGGGGTGTGTCGTGTCGAATGGAATAGCCGCTTGATTTGGTCGTCCCTTGATCTTTTTTTTAAACAAGGCAAAAGGCTTGCCATTTTCATTGAATAAGGAGAAGGTTTAAGAGTCTTGGCCAAAGGCCAGGTTACAAGCATCACTCTCGCGGCATTATATTACACAAATATTTCGCCCCAGCAAGGCACCACAACGAAGTTTCCGTTTTGACGCGAGTCACAAGCACCCCAACCGGAATCGCCGTGTTGCAGAACACACATGCATTTCGCTCGTTCCATATTTCCCAAGAGATAAGAAGCATATGGGAAAGAAGCGCCCTTCGAGATTGTGACCTCCTGGAAGCAATGTAGTACCACCACTCCTTGACAGAAATCATGCCTCCCCAATCTGTAGGATGGACATCATGTAAATCAAGCCATGTTTTGATCATTCTCCAAACTCTAACAGTGTAACGACATTGGAAGAGAAGATGAGCTGTTGATTTTGGCGTCTGTTTGCATAGCTGGCAAAGGTTACAGTTTGGCCAGCCCCTGCGCTGAAGCCGGACAGCCGTTCAAATCCTATTGCTGGTGGCCAACGAAGCAAAAAAATTGCATTTGGGAGGAGCCCAATTCTTCCACACCAAAAGAGGCATATCAGAGTCGATATGGCCAAGAAATTGTGCACGGTATGCCGTCGCTGCCGAATATTGGCCATCATTGGTGAGCTTCCAGGAAATCGAATCGGCTACACCGGGGTTGAGTTGAACGCATGATAGCTTAGTCCAAAGATTGACGAACTCTGCTATGTCGTTCACAGCAAGGTTCCCACCAATGTCCACTCTGGATATCCACGAGCTATTATGTAATGCCTTTTGTACAGTGTGGTTTTTTCTTGTAGAGATCGCAAAAATATTTGGCGCTATGTCTTTGGGTCTCATACCGTTCAGCCAAGCAAACTCCCAAAAAGAGGCCCTTATCCCATCACCAACCAGAACCTTGGTGGCAGCAGCAAATATGTCTTTATCTTTGTCATCACACGGATTTCCCAAGGTTACCCAAGGATTGCTCAGATCCGTCCAAGCTCCCCACAACCACCGGATGCAAAGAGCAGCAGCAAATTTTTCCAAGTTGAGAATACCTAGGCCACCATGCACTTTAGATTTGCACACTTGCTCCCAGTTGATCTTACATTTTCCACCAGAAACCTTGTCACAACCAGCCCAAAGATATGCATGCCGCAGGGAGTCGATCTTTTTTAATACCTCAATAGGGAGGTCTAGCACCGTCAAGTAATATATAGCAATCACCGTTACAACCGACTTAACAAGCACAACCCTTCTAGGCGATGCAATGTGTTTGCCCATCCATGGCGTAAGTTGGGCTGCAATCTTATCTTCGAGGGGTTGGAAGTGGATTCTATTTAATATTTTGATCAACAACGGCAGACCCAGATATTTCATAGGGAAAGATGAGCGGTTGGCCGGGAAGGAGAGGAGGATATCATTCAGATCCAAGTTGTCACACCAGATTGGGGCAACTTGGCTTTTGGAGCAGTTGGTATGCAGGCCTGTAACCTCTCCAAAGTGAGCCATCATATCTGCAAAGAACTTGACTTCAGTTTTGATGGGAGCAAGAAAAACAGCCGCATCATCCGCGTAAAGGGACGCTGAAAGTGCAACTATCCCTGGATGGTTTTGGTAATTACTAACAACATATAGCTCATTGAGCTAATACCATTTCAAGATAAATATTTCAGGAAAGCTCAATGATTGGCATGGCATGGATGAGAAAAGTGGATCCCTCAAAATGCTAAGGACAAAAGGATTGGTTCAAGCTCAAAGCTCAAGACTCTATATTTTCTATTTTATTGATCCAAGATCACATTGAGTCTATAGGAAAAGCCAATACTATCAAGAAGGGATGAGGTGTTGCTTAATGGCTTTCTTGCTCAAAATGCTTAGTGATATGCTCCAAAGCCCTCAACTACTTTCTCATATCCACATATGACCTAAACCAAAAGTCCAACTCGGCCCTACCGATTCTTTCTATCCGGCGCCACCGAGTTCAATGTCACAGCCACTGCCACAAACCCTAGGCAAACCGTTCTCACCGATAGGGATCTCGGTCTCACCGAGATGGGATTGCAATCTCTCTGTTTCCCTTCATAACATTTCGGTCAAACCAAGATGAGCGATCGGTCCCACTGAGATTGCAATGCAAACTATTTGTTTCCCCTTCGTAACGTTTTGGTCCAACCGAGATGAGCGAATCGGTCCCACCGAATTTGCCTGACCAACCCTCTATGTGTCCATTACCAAAATCGGTCTCACCGAGTTTGTGTAATCGGTCTCATGGAGATTACGTTGTGCCCTAACCCTAACCATATCGGTCCTACCAAGTTGCATGTAGGTCCCACCAAAAATCCTAACGGTCACATGATTTGCTAAATCGGTCCGATCGAGTTTCTCAATTCGGTCCCACCGAGATTGGCAAGTTGTGTGTAATGGTTAGATTTTGTGTGGAGGCTATATATACCCCTCCACCCACTCTTCATTTGTGGAGAGAGCCATCAGAACATGCCTACACTTCCAACATACATTTACTGAGAGAGAACCACCTACACATGTGTTGAGGTCAAGATCTTCCATTCCTACCACATAAATCTTGATCTCTAGCCTTCCCCAAGTTGCTTTCCACTCAAATCTTCTTTCCACCAAATCCAAATCCTATGAGAAAGAGTTGAGTGTTGGGGAGACTTGTTGGAAATATGCCCTAGAGGCAATAATAAATGGGTTATTTAAATCTAT
Source organism: Triticum aestivum (assembly GCF_018294505.1). Taxonomy (NCBI): domain Eukaryota; kingdom Viridiplantae; phylum Streptophyta; class Magnoliopsida; order Poales; family Poaceae; genus Triticum; species Triticum aestivum. Next base: position 520,659,365 of record NC_057810.1, on the reverse strand, counting down.
GCCCCTCGTCTCTTAGTTGTGCTCACTTTTCCCCATTCGTTAACTTTTTACTCACTTTTCCCCATGACTCAAAATTTTTGCCTTCACATTTTCCTCACTTTTGCCCCTGAAAAAGTGCTCAAAACCAAGGCAAAATGAGCGAGTGGGGAAAACTGAGCACAACTAAGGAATTGGGGGCACAGATGGAATAAGCCCATAATAAATTAGTTATTATTATTATATTTCCTTGTTCATGATAATCGTTTATTATCTATGCTATAATTGTATTGAAAGGAAACTCAGATACATGTGTGGATACATAGACAACACCATGTCCCTAGTAAGCTTCTAGTTGACTAGCTCGTTGATCAATAGATGGTTACGGTTTCCTGACCATGGACATTGGATGTCGTTGATAACGGGATCACATCATTAGGAGAATGATGTGATGGACAAGACCCAATCCTAAGCCTAGCACAAAGATCGTAGTTCATATGCTAAAGCTTTTCTAATGTCAAGTATCATTTCCTTAGACCATGAGATTGTGCAACTCCCGGATACCGTAGGAATGCTTTGGGTGTACCAAACATCACAACGTAACTGGGTGGCTATAAAGGTGCACTACAGGTATCTCCGAAAGTGTCTGTTGGGTTGGCACGAATCGAGACTGGGATTTGTCACTCCGTATAAACGGAGAGGTATCTCTGGGCCCACTCGGTAGGACATCATCATAATGTGCACAATGTGACCAAGGGGTTGATCACGGGATGATGTGTTATGGAACGAGTAAAGAGACTTGCCGGTAACGAGATTGAACAAGGTATCGGGATACCGACGATCGAATCTCGGGCAAGTACAATACCGCTAGACAAAGGGAATTGTATACGGGATCGATTGAGTCCTTGACATCGTGGTTCATCGATGAGATCATCGTGGAACATGTGGGAGCCAACATGGGTATCCATATCCCGCTGTTGGTTATTGACCGGAGAACGTGTCGGTCATGTCTACATGGTTCCCGAACCCGTAGGGTCTACATACTTAAGGTTCAATGACGCTAGGGTTATAAAGGAAGTTTGTATGTGGTTACCGAATGTTGTTAGGAGTCCCGGATGAGATCCCGGACGTCACGAGGAGTTCCGGAATGGTCCGGAGGTAAAGATTTATATATGGGAAGTCCTGTTTTGGTCACCGAAAAAGTTTCGGGTTTTATCGGTAACGTACCGGGACCACCGGGAGGGTCTCGGGGGTCCACCAAGTGGGGCCACCTTCCCCGGAGGGCTGCATGGGCCAAGTGTGGGAGGGGACCAGCCCCAGGTGGGCTGGTGCACCCCCCCACAAGGCCCAAGGCGCAAGGAAGAGGGGAGGGGGCAAACCCTAGGGCAGATGGGCCCTAAGGCCCACCCCAGGTGTGCCTCCCCTCTCTCCCCTTCTGGCCGCCACCCAGATGGCATCTGGGGTTTCCGCCACCCCTGGGGAGGGAACCCTAGAGGGGGCGCAGCCCCTCCCCTCCCCCTATAAATACATGAGGTTCGGGGGCTGCCCAACACACGAGTTTCTCCCCTTATTGGCGCAGCCCTACCTCTCTTACTCCTCCTCTCCCGCGGTGCTTGGCGAAGCCCTGCAGGATTGCCACGCTCCTCCACCACCACCACGCTGTTGTGTTGCTTCTGGACGGAGTCTCCCTCAACCTCTCCCTCTCTCCTTGCTGGATCAAGGCGTGGGAGACGTCACCGGGCTGTACGTGTGTTGAACGCGGAGGTGCCGTCCGTTCGGCACTAGGATCTCCGGTGATTTGGATCACGACGAGTACGACTCCTTCAACCCCGTTCTCTTGAACGCTTCCGCTTAGCGATCTACAAGGGTATGTAGATGCACTCTCCTTCCCCTCATTGCTGGTTTCTCCATAGATACATCTTGGTGATTCGTAGGAAAATTTTGAATTTCTGCTACGTTCCCCAACAGTGGCATCATGAGCTAGGTCTATTGTGTAGATTCTTTGCACGAGTAGAACACAAAGTAGTTGTGGGCGTTGATTTTGTTCAATATGCTTACCGTTACTAGTCCAATCTTGTTTCGACGGTATTGTGGGATGAAGCGGCCCGGACCGACCTTACACGTACACTTACGTGAGACGGGTTCCACCGACTGACATGCACTTGGTGCATAAGGTGGCTAGCGGGTGCCAGTCTCTCCCACTTTAGTCGGAACGGATTCGATGAAAAGGGTCTTTATGAAGGGTAAATAGCAATTGACATATCATGTTGTGGTTTTTGCGTAGGTAAGAAACGTTCTTGCTAGAAACCCATAGCAGCCACGTAAAACATGCAAACAACAATTAGAGGACGTCTAACTTGTTTTTGCAGGGTATGCTATGTGATGTGATATGGCCAAAAGAATGTGATGAATGATATGTGGTGTATGAGATTGATCATGTTCTTGTAATAGGAATCACGACTTGCATGTCGATGAGTATGACAACCGGCAGGAGCCATAGGAGTTGTCTTAATTTATTGTATGACCTGCGTGTCATTGAACAACGCCATGTAATTACTTTACTTTATTGCTAACCGGTAGCCATAGTAGTAGAAGTAATAGTTGGCGAGACAACTTCATGAAGACACGATGATGGAGATCATGATGATGGAGATCATGGTGTCATGCCGGTGACGATGATGATCATGGAGCCCCGAAGATGGAGATCAAAAGGAGCAAAATGATATTGGCCATATCATGTCACTATTTGATTGCATGTGATGTTTATCATGTTTATGCATCTTGTTTGCTTAGAACGACGGTAGTAAATAAGATGATCCCTTATTAAAATTTCAAGAAAGTGTTCCCCCTAACTGTGCACCGTTGCAAAAGTTCGTCGTTTCGAAGCACCACGTGATGATCGGGTGTGATAGATTCTTACGTTCACATACAACGGGTGTAAGCCAGATTTACACACGCGAAACACTTAGGTTAACTTGACGAGCCTAGCATGTACAGACATGGCCTCGGAACACAAGAGACCGAAAGGTCGAGCATGAGTCGTATAGTAGATACGATCAACATGAAGATGTTCACCGATGATGACTAGTCCGTCTCACGTGATGATCGGACACGGCCTAGTTGACTCAGATCATGTAATCACTTAGATGACTAGAGGGATGTCTATCTGAGTGGGAGTACATACGATGATCCTTGAGGTATTCACGATGTTTGACACCGCGAAAGTAGAAATCAAGAAGGAGCATCAATTGTTGATGGTTGGTGAAACCGCTAGTTTCAAGAAGGGCAAGGGCAAGAAGGGACACTTCATGAAACGGCAAATCAGTTGCTGCTCCGGTGAAGAAACCCAAGGTTGAACCCAAACCCGAGACTAAGTGCTTCTGTAATAAGGGGAACAGCCACTGGAGCAGAATTACCCTGGATACTTGGTAGATAAGAAGGCTGGCAAGGTCGATAGAAGTATATTGGATATACATTATGTTAATGTGTACTTTACTAGTACTCCTACTAGCACCAGGGTATTAGATACCGGTTCGGTTGCTAAGTTTTAGTAACTCGAAATAAAAGCTACGGAATAAACGGAGACTAGCTAAAGGTGAGCTGACGATACGTGTTGGAAGTGTTTCCAAGGTTGATGTGATCAAGCATCGCACGCTCCCTCTACCGTCGAGATTGGTGTTAAACCTAAATAATTGTTATTGGTGTTTGCGTTGAGCATAGACATGATTGGATTATGTCTGTCGCAATACGGTTATTCATTTAAGGAGAATAATGGTTACTCTGTTTATTTGAATAATACCTTCAATGGTCTAGCACCTAAAAGGAATGGTTTATTGAATCTCGATCGTAGTGATACACATTTTCATGCCAAAAAGGATATAAGATAGTAATGATAGTACCACTTACTTGTGGCACTGCCATGTAAGTCATATTGGTGTAAAACGCATGATGAAGCTCCATGTTGATGGATCTTTGGACTCACTCATTTTTGAAAAGTTTGAGACATGCAAACCATGTCTATTGGTGTATACACATGAAGAAACTCCATGCAGATGGATCGTTTGGACTCACTTGATTTTGAATCACTTGAGATATGCAAATCATACCACATAGGCAAGATGACTGAAAAGCCTTGTTTTTTCAGTAAGATGGAACAAGATAGCAACTTGTTGGAAGTAACACACTTTGATGTGTGCAGTCCAATGAGTGCTGAGGCATGCAGTGAATATCGTTATGTTTTACTTCACAGATGATTTAAGTAGATACTGTATATTTACTTGATGAAACACAAGTCTGAATTATTGAATGGTTCAAGTAATTTCAGAGTGAAGTTGAAGGTCATTGTGACAAGAGGATAAAATGTCTATGATATGATCATAGAGATGAGTATCTGAGTTACGATCTTTGGCACGCAATTAAGACATTGTGGAAATTGTTTCACAATTAATACCGCCTGGAACACCATAGTGTGATGGTGTGTCCGAACATCATAGTTACACCCTATTGGATATGGTGCGTACCATGATGTCTCTTATCGAATTACCACTATCGTTCATGGGTTAGGCATTAGAGACAAGTGCACTCACTTTAATAGGACACCACGTAATTCCGTTGAGACGACACCGAACTATGTTTTGGAGAAACCTAAGTTGTTGTTTCTTAAAAGTTTGGGGCTGCGACGCTTATGTGAAAAAGTTTCAGGTTGATAAGCTCGAACCCAAAGCGGATAAAATGCATCTTCATAGGACACCCAAAATAGTTGGGTATACCTCCTAATTCAGATCCGAAAGCAATAGGGATTGTTTCTTGAATCGGGTCCTTCTCGAGGAAAGGTTTGTCTCGAGAATTGAGTGGGAGGATGGTGGAGACTTGATGAGGTTATTGAACCATCACTTCAACCAATGTGTAGCAGGGCACAGGAAGTTGTTCCTGTGGCACCTACATCAATTGAAGTGGAAGCTTATGATAGTGATCATGAAGCTTCAGATCAAGTCACTACCGAACCTCGTGGGACGACAAGGACGCGTACTGCTTCGGAGTGGTACAGTGATCCTGTCTTGAAGGTCATGTTGCTAGACAACAATGAACCTACGAGCTATGGAGAAGCAATGGTGGGCCCATATTCCAATAAATGATTAGAAGCCATGAAATCCGAGATAGGATCCATGTATCAGAACAAAGCATGGACTTTGGTGGACTTGCCCGATGATCGGCAAACCATTGAGACAAATGGATCTTTAAGAAGAAGACGGGCGTGGACGGTAATGTCACCGTCTATGAAGCTCGACTTGTGGCGAAGAGTTTTTCACAAGTTCAAGGAGTTGACTACGATGAGATTTTCTCATCCGTAGCGATGCTTAAGTCCGTCAAAATCATGTTAGCATAAGCTGCATTTATGAAATCTGGCAGATGGATGTCAAGACGAGTTTCCTTACCAGTTTTCGTAAGGAAGGTTGTATGTGATACAATCAGAAAGGTTTTGTCGATCCTTAGGATGCTAAAAGGTATGCTAGCTCTAGCGATCCTTCCATGGACTGGAGTAAGCATCTTGGAGTTGGAATATGCACTTTGATAAGATGATCAAAGATTTTGGGTTTATACAAAGTTTGTGAGAAACTTGTGTTTCCAAAGAAGTGAGTGGGAGCACTATAGAATTTCTGATGAGTATATGTTGTTGACATATTGATGATCAGAAATGATGTAGAATTTTCTGTAAAGCATATAGGGTTATTTGAAAAGTGTTTTTCAATGGAAAACCTGGATTAAGCTACTTGAACATTGAGCATCAAGATCTATGAGGATGGATCAAAACGCTTAATGGTACTTTCAAAATGAGCACATACCTTGACATGATCTTGAAGGTGTTCAAGATGGATCAGTCAAAGAAGGAGTTCTTGCCTGAGTTGTAAGGTATGAAGTTAAGAGTTAAAGCTCGACCACGGCAGAAGAGAGAGAAAAGACGAATGTCGTCCCCTATGCTTCAGACGTAGGCTCTATAGTATGCTATGCCGTGTACCGCACCGGAAGTGTGCCTTGCCATGAGTTAGTCAAGGGGTACAAGAATGATCCAGGAATGGATCATTGGACAGCGATCAAAATTGTCCTTGGAGTAAATAAGGACACGTTTCTCGATTATGGAGGTGATAAAGAGTTCGGCGTAAAGGGTTACGTCGATGCAAGCTTTAACACCTATCCGAATGACTCTGAGTAGCAAACCGGATACGTATAGTGGAGCAACCATTTGGAATAGCTTCAAGTGGAACGTGGAAGCAACATTTACAATATGACATAGAGAATTGCGAAGTACATACGGATCTGAATACTGCAGACCCGTTGACTAAAACTTCTCTCACAAGGAAAACATGATCAAACCCCAGAACTCATTGAGTCTTAATCACATGGTGATGTGAACTAGTTTAGTGACACTAGTAAACTCTTTGGATGTTGGTCACATGGTGATGTGACCTATCAATGTTAATCACATAGCGATGTGAACTAGATTATTGACTCTAATGCAAGTGGGAGACTGTTGGAAATATGCCCTAGAGGCAATAATAAATTGGTTATTATTATTATATTTCCTTGTTCATGATAATCGTTTATTATCCATGCTATAATTGTATTGAAAGGAAACTCAGATACATGTGTGGATACATAGACAACACCATGTCCCTAGTAAGCTTCTAGTTGACTAGCTCGTTGATCAATAGATGGTTACGGTTTCCTGACCATGGACATTGGATGTCGTTGATAACGGGATCACATCATTAGGAGAATGATGTGATGGACAAGACTCAATCCTAAGCCTAGCACAAAGATCGTAGTTCATATGCTAAAGCTTTTCTAATGTCAAGTATCATTTCCTTAGACCATGAGATTGTGCAACTCCCGGATACCGTAGGAATGCTTTGGGTGTACCAAACGTCACAACGTAACTGGGTGGCTATAAAGGTGCACTACAGGTATCTTCGAAAGTGTCTGTTGGGTTGGCACGAATCGAGACTGGGATTTGTCACTCCGTGTAAACGGAGAGGTATCTCTGGGCCCACTCGGTAGGACATCATCATAATGTGCACAATGTGACCAAGGGGTTGATCACGGGATGATGTGTTATGGAACGAGTAAAGAGACTTGCCGGTAACGAGATTGAACAAGGTATCGGGATACCGACGATCGAATCTCGGGCAAGTACAATACCGCTAGACAAAGGGAATTGTATACGGGATCGATTGAGTCCTTGACATCGTGGTTCATCCGATGAGATCATCGTGGAACATGTGGGATCCAACATGGGTATCCAGATCCCGTTGTTGGTTATTGACCGGAGAACGTGTCGGTCATGTCTACATGGTTCCCGAACCCGTAGGGTCTACACACTTAAGGTTCGATGACGCTAGGGTTATAAAGGAAGTTTGTATGTGGTTACCGAATGTTGTTTGGAGTCCCGGATGAGATCCCGGAAGTCACGAGGAGTTCTGGAATGGTCCGGAGGTAAAGATTTATATATGCGAAGTCCTGTTTTGGTCACCGGAAAAGTTTCGGGTTTTATCGGTAACGTACCGGGACCACCGGGAGGGTCTCGGGGGTCCACCAAGTGGGGCCACCATCCCCGGAGGGCTGCATGGGCCAAGTGCGGGAGGGGACCAGCCCCAGGTGGGCTGGTGCGCCCCCCCCACAAGGCCCAAGGCGCAAGGAAGAGGGGAGGGGGCAAACCCTAGGGCAGATGGGCCCTAAGGCCCACCCCAGGTGCGCCTCCCCTCTCTCCCCTTCTGGCCGCCACCCAGATGGCATCTGGGGTTGCCGCCACCCCTGGGGAGGGAACCCTAGAGGGGGCGCAGCCCCTCCCCTCCCCCTATAAATACATGAGGTTTGGGGGCTGCCCAACACACGAGTTTCTCCCCTTATTGGCGCAGCCCTACCTCTCTTACTCCTCCTCTCCCGCGGTGCTTGGCGAAGCCCTACAGGATTGCCACGCTCCTCCACCACCACCACGCCGTTGTGCTGCTGCTGGACAGAGTCTTCCTCAACCTCTCCCTCTCTCCTTGCTGGATCTAGGCGTGGGAGACGTCACCGGGCTGTACGTGTGTTGAACGCAGAGGTGCCGTCCGTTCGGCACTAGGATCTCCGGTGATTTGGATCACGACGAGTATGACTCCTTCAACCCCGTTCTCTTGAACGCTTCCGCTTAGCGATCTACAAGGGTATGTAGATGCACTCTCCTTCCCCTCATTGCTGGTTTCTCCATAGATAGATCTTGGTGATTCGTAGGAAAATTTTGAATTTCTGCTACGTTCCCCAACAAGACTATCATTTGAAGCACAAGAGCAAGGAGTTCATCATCAACACACCATTTGTTACTTCTTGGAGAGTGGTGTCTCCTAGATTGGCTAGGTGTCACTTGGGAGCCTCCGACAAGATTGTGGAGTTGAACCAAGGAGTTTGTAAGGGCAAGGAGATCGCCTACTTCGTGAAGATATACCCTAGTGAGGCAAGTCCTTCGTGGACGAGGGCCATGGTGGGATAGACAAGGTTGCTTCTTCGTGGACCCTTCGTGGGTGGAGCCCTCTGTGGACTCGCGCAGCCGTTACCCTTCGTGGGTCGAAGTCTCCATCAATGTGGATGTACGATAGCACCACCTATCAGAACCACGACAAAAACATCCGTGTCTCCTATTGCGTTTGCACTCTCCAAACCCTTCCCTTTACATTCTTACAAGTTGCATGCTTTACTTTCCGCTGCTCATATACTCTTTGCATGCTTGCTTGAAGTGTGTTAAGATTGCTTGAATTGTGCTAAGTTGCTAAAATCTGCCAAGAACTAAAATTGGGAAAAGTCTAGATTTTATTTGGTCAAGTAGTCTAATCACCCCCCCCCTCCTCTAGACATACTTTTGATCCTACAGACGCCCTGATTGTCATAAAGTTACCACCAAGAGGTTGTAGTTTTCCTTGGGAAGTAGCCTTCTTGAGAATATGTTGTAGGGGATCGATCGCCAGAACGAAGAGAAGGGGGGATAGAGGATCTCCTTGCCTCAAGCCCTTCCCAAGCTTGATAGGGTTGCCTGGAATACCATTAAGCAAGACTCGCGAGGATGCCAAAGCCAAGAGCGTCGAAACCCAACCCCGAAAGCGCGAAGGTACTCCAAGGTGTTTGAGAAGGCCGAGGAGATAGTCCCAGCGAACAGAGTCAAAGGCTTTCTTGATGTTGAGCTTGAAAAGTAATGCTGGTGTTTTATTTCGGTGGAAACGCCTCGCAAGATTGCGCACGTACATGAAGTTATCATGTATACATCGTCGTCTGACGAATGCACTTTGCGCTTGAGATACAAGGTCGTTCATGTGTGGGGCGAGCCGGTTGGACATCACTTTGGCAATAATTTTTGCAATGGCATGAATAAGACTGATGGGTCGAAAGTCTGATACATCTTCAGCCCCATCTTTCTTAGGAATGAGAGCGATGTCCGCGGAATTGAGCCAATGGAAGTGGGTGGCATGCAAGTTAGAGAAGCAGCAAATGGCTGACATGAGATCTCCCTTGATAATGTTCCAGCATGCTTTAAAGAAAGCACCGGTGAAGCCATCCGGGTCCGGGGCTTTGTCACTAGGTAAAGCAAAAACCGCAGCCTTGACCTCCTCTTTGGTGATGGCTGCGTCCAACTCCTGAAGGTCGCAGCTTGGAGTTGGAATGGTCCCCCAATTAATGTCAATGTTGCGTGTGGGACCTTTTTTGGCGATGCTCTTGAAATGGCTATGGATCACTTGCTCCTTCTGATTATGTTCCGTGATCCAGCCAGAATTGTGCTTGAGACTATGAATAAGTTTTTTCTCCTCCGGTGATTCACCCGGAGATGGAAGTAACGGGTGTTAGCATCACCCTCCTTTAGATTGGTGATTCTGGAGTTTTGCCTTTTCCTAGATTTCTCAAGCACAACCCACGCGATGATCTTTCTCTTTAGACTTTTCCGAAGATCGTATTCCTGTTGGGAAAGCTCTCTATGATCCATAGCCATATCAAGATGCAGAATAACTTCAAGCGCCATATGTAATTGGATCTTAGCTTTTGCGAAAAGGGACTTGCTCCAGGAGCATAATCTTTGGCTAGTAGTTTTGAGCTTATGAAACAGCCTTTGGTAGGGCTCGGAATGCGCTGATTCTTCATCCCAAGCATCCTTGACCGTCTTTTGGAAACCCAGCATCTTGGTCCAATGGTTCTCGAACCGGAAGGACTTCGGTCGCTTGGGACCATCATCATTAGCGAGCAAAAGCGGGCAGTGGTCCGAAAGTGAGGAGGAAAGGGCATGAAGAATGTGATTGGCGAATTCGATGTCCCAATCCTCATTGCAAAAAAAGTTGTCTAGTTTACAAAGCGTTTGGTTGTTTCTTTCATTGCTCCATGTGAACCATTGGCGCGGTTTTTATCTCGAGCCCGGTATATTTGGTTAAAGTCGCCGTTAACCAGCCACTTTGTTCCTAGCAATGGTTTCTGAGACGACAGCTCAAGGAAAAAAAGCTTCTTTGTGAATGCTTCTAGCTGGCCCGTAGACAGTGGCAAGCTTGAAGGACCACATTGGCTTGTTTTTCGTGGCAAAGTTATATTGAAAAGTATCGAGCTGGTGCTCGGGCGTGAGGTAGTCACGTCCTTAAAAAATACTCCCTCCGTTCCTTGATGTAAGGTGTATAGATTTTTGAGAAAAAAATCTGAAATATAAGGTGTGTTACGTTGCACCACTCGTCTAGATGATGTTTTTAGGGATTTGATTACATTTCCTTATATTAGTCAAGCTCCTCTATCTTCTCATGTCAATTAGTTAGGTGTAATCTCGCCCAAAACTTGTCAAATTTTCTCTTCATGCGCGTTCTTTAATTTTTGTGCCAAAAACTATACACCCTATATTTAGGAATGAAGGAAGTATATTAGAAGCACTAAAATAGCTCGGGTCGTAAAAATTAGAAAGCACTCGCTAAGCAAAAGGCAACGCTGATCGAGCGGAACCAAAGTTGTTGGCGCGCGCGGCCACGCGCCGGAGCGCGAGGGCTCCTGGCCGCCGTCCCCCGCGCCGCCTATGTATCGACGGCCGCACCACCCGCACGAGGAGCATGCGCGGGACGTAGACCCTCCGCCGCGCCACCCGCTTTCCGCCACGTACGCACGTTCCAACGCCAAAGCCACCGCACGACGCGTCGGCGTCGTCACGCGCGTGAGCCTCCCCTTCCTCCCTCCACTCTTCCAGGCCCAATCGACTTTGACCCGGTAGCTATTTGTCGCCATTCGCTATTCGTCCTACCCGCGACAGGTCATCCTTAATCGCTGTTCGTGAGCTATGGAGGAGGCGGACGTGTCGGCGCGGAAGCCCTCGGAGCCGCAGGCGCGATCTCGCACGCCATATGTACCGTGCAAAATGTGCTTGTCACGCACGGGGGGTTGCGTTTTGGTTGCATATTCCTGCACACTACGGTGAAAGTGATGTCGCAGATGCTCACAGTCGCTAGTACGGAGTTAACTGTAGCGAGTTAAGACGGGGTTTGGTTTGGACCTGTAGCTGCCTGCAGAAGGCGCCGGAGGAGTCGAGCCTCCCGTTGCGTACTGTACTGACATCGGTGAGCCGCGATGACTGGACGTAGTATAGATAGAGTATACTTAATCTCAGCCTGCCTAGCCGACCGGCCGCTGCACGAATCAAGTGCAAGCACTTACCGAAACTTGACAACGGGGTTGGATCGACAAAAAAGAAACGTCAGCTAGGTTTTCATTTATAAATACGTCAGTGTTCTTTAGCAAACGAAGAACTTGACATGAGCAGCGGTCGACTCATTCGCCAGCTTGCTCTTTGTACTCTATCTAAGCAGATTGACAGTCCACCTGATCGACTGGAGACGGATAAACAGTCCACCTGATCGACTGGAGGCAGTACAACAACACACGATTTTTGTCTAGCACAACGCACATGTATCAGTCGGCGGCCCCGCTATCTATCTTGGTCGACGCGGAGCAGCTGGAGGGACACGTACGTAACGCCAATCGAACTGGAGATAAGCTCTTCTATCTAGCTTTAACGATCCAAGGACGAAGAGAAGATATCCATGGAATTCTCCTCTCCTCTCTTCTTGCCGAGCCGTCAGTGCGTCGCCTGCACATCGACACCCTACCCAGACCTAGGGAGCCTAGCCAGCGAGAAAACGGGGAGCCTCCCCTGCCACCTCGGCATCTCTTTCCGGAGAAGCCGTGCCACCCCTGGGCCGATTGACATGGACGCTGTCGACCTAGCAGCTACAGCGATCGGCCTCCCGAGAACCGTGGCATCGTCGAACATTTCCTTCTTGAACAAAGCGTGCAGAACAAAGTTGCAAAAAATAAGAGAGAGGATAACCATTCCGTGCACACCACGTGTCCGGCCCGCGCGAGGCCCAAGTGGCCAAGTCGATCTCGAGACGGATAACCATTCCGTTCATATGCCCGCGGGCCACCGGCCCGATGCGCGACACCTGTACGGCGCGATACAGCGACGGCGGGCCTGCGCGCGGGTTTCGATCGGCGCCACGCGTGCGCGTGCGTCGCGCCGTTCTGGACCCGTATAAAACCGGCCGGCGCACCACGTTCCAAACGCCACCGATGCACGCGCTACTAGCCAGCTTGGTTCAGTGGAGTTCTGTCTCTGACGATTCGATTTCGGTACCGCGACGGCTCCGAAATGGAGAGCGACTGCCAGTTCCTGCTGGCGCCGCCGCCGCGCATGTACGCCGCGCCGGGGGACGACGGCCAGTTCCTTCAGCAGCAGCAGCAGCAGCTGAGCGGCGGCGGCGCCGGGGAGAGGAAGCGGCGGTTCACGGAGGAGCAGGTGCGGTCGCTGGAGAGCACGTTCCACACGCGGCGCGCCAAGCTGGACCCCCGGGAGAAGGCGGAGCTGGCGCGCGAGCTGGGGCTGCAGCCGCGCCAGGTGGCCATCTGGTTCCAGAACAAGCGCGCCCGGTGGCGCTCCAAGCAGCTGGAGCAGGACTTCGCGGAGCTGCGCGGCCATTACGACGCCCTCCGCGCCCGCGTCGAGTCGCTCAAGCAGGAAAAGCTCACTCTCGCCGCGCAGGTAACCAACACACGCACGCCATATATATACTCCATCCTCCATGGTCGGTCGTCGATCATTACAGATACGTGCATGCTAATGGTGTCTGCTCGATGTGCAGCTGGAAGAGCTGAAGAAGAAGCTGGACGAGCGGCAAGACCAGAGCGCTAGCTGCGGCGGCTCTTGCGCCGTCGCCGACGTAGACGACAAGAGGGATAACGTTAGCAGCTGCGTCGCGGCGAAGGATGAGAGCGCGGCGCCGGCGGCAGACGTGTCGGACGGCTCAACTCCGGGCTGGTACGAGTATGACGACCACCTGGTGTATGGGGTTGACCTGCACGAGCCGTTCTGCGCCACTCAGGAGCTGTGGGAGACGTCATGGCCGCTGGTGGAGTGGAACGCAGTGGCATGAACCAACGTTGCATATACACGTACTACGGTACATCTGTGTACGCGTTCCTATACGTCGATGCTGTTGCTGTTGCTGTCTTGTCTAGCTGGTTGATCCGGACCATGTAGATCATCAGGTCGATCGGACCGTCATGTAGAATCGTAGAACAGATAGGTAGGATCCCACATGCAAGCAGCCACGAAATCTACATGCGAGAAATCTTCCCGCCGGCCGGCCGGCGATCTGCTTCGTCGACTCCGGGATTCATGAGATCATGTCCGTGAAAATGGCTTTAGAATCACGCGCAGCGTCTCGATCCGGCGGCTGTCACTCATGTGGTTCCTGTCGCGCCGTCGCCGACGAAAGAAAAAACCACAGTTACCTGTAGAGAACGTGTTTCACCAGTTGCCCATGTCGCTCTAGAAATCCATACATTCGTTCCTGTGTTCTCCTCTGACGCGGGTGCTATTTTACTGTGGCCTGCGGGCGATGGATTGATCCAGAACGCGCGTGCGCCGGAGACGACGAGAGGAGTGTCGCTGTCGCTGTCGCGGCACCACAGGGGGGGTGATTCGTATCGTCTGTTGCTGCTTTGGACGCCACCCGGCGTGTCGAGCGTTCGTTCGTCCAGCACTGTCGCGCGCGGGGGCCAAAGACGAGAAAGAGGCAGCGGGAAAATGACGCGGGAGGCGCGGCTGTCGCCGGGGGAGAGGACGGTTCGGCGAGAAAAGGAAGTTGTGGATGCGACTCATGCGTGGCCCGGCGGCCGAATGGGTGGCGGAAACGACTCACTCACCTGGAAAACGACCGCCCGCCGCATCAAATGAGAAGCGCGCAGATGTTCTAATTGATTAAAGATTAATTTTCTTGCTAAAAAAAGATTGGGGTTTTTTACTCCTAGGTGTGGCTACACCCCTCGTGGACAGTAAATTTGACGAAAAACAAAAAATATGGAATGTTGTGACATCAATCAAATATACTCAAAACGTTTTATGTGATTTGAGGAGGTTTACACCCAAAAAAAATCACTGCTCAAAGTTTTCATCATTATTTTGTTTCTCTTGTGTATGATCACCTAGAAACATTTGTGCCTATTTGTTGACAATTGTTTTGGAATTTTTAGATCTTTTCGAATTTACTTGTTTGTGTTTTTTTTTTGGAATTTACTCTTCACCCTAGATGTTAGTTCACCCGGGTGTAGTGACTCTTTTGCCCTCTACAAATACGGGAGCACCCATTTGCTTTGGGCGTGTTTGGTTCAAGTTTCCAACAGTAGCTGCATTGCATGTCCATCTCCGCCAGTCTGGTTCTTAAAATGCAGCCTCATATGCAGCAGATGCGACCTGTTTGGTTGCCTGCATTGCATGGAGGGGGCACTTACCCTCCTGCTGTTTAGTTGTCGTTTTTGTGCTTAGGGTGTGAGCAGATGCAAACTTCAGCTGTTTGGTTGCAAACAACATTTGTGTTCTGCTCACCCCATTCAAATGTGATGGCCTTACCACCACATGACCAGCACAACAGCAAGCACATATAAGATCAAACAAAGAAAGCAACCCAATGAAATCAAACAAAGCAAGTAAGGAAATGACAACAAACTACTTAAGATTAACAGCAGGGGCATCCTCCTTCCCTGCTCCATGCCAGGGTGCCGCTCCTGGCGAAAATATGAACAAGTTCCCAACACAAGTACCATAAGTCTAGCCACACACCATAAAAGTTTAACACTAATACCTTACTTAACTACATAGCATGCTCAATGTCACCAACGCAATTGTGCCTACTGCAACGAAATCTGCACATGACCGAGGAGTCGTGGTTGTAGATCTGAACCTTTAGTCCGAGTCCTGAGATGCGCACAACGACGAGGTCGTCGGGGACGATTCGATGGCGGCGGCAGAAGTAGTTCCAGCGTCGGCCAAGCACCATATGCCCCTCGAAGTTCTGGACCTGCACCCAAAACATGCACCGCTTGTTCTCCGATAGCCTAACCACGCGCGGGAACCGTTGATGACCAGCCAGGTGTTCATCACCTCCACGAACTTGCGAGGGACGACGAGCATGGCGAGGTCCTTGTTGTCCTTGATCTGCTGGTAGAAGCGCAGCGGCTCCCGAGCCCCTCCTCGTGGCCCTGCCTCGGAGATCATCCCCTTGAATAAGGCAGGCTCATGAAGGCGATCCTGCTAGGCAGGTCCACCGTCCTGAGCCACCTGTTCGTGGGGATGAAATCCTCGACGCGCTCAGCTCCGGCCACCACCCGAGCTCCTCCACCAGCCACATTCCAGTCACTCTTCAATATCTTGTCAGGTAATATGACAAGTATTAGTGCACAAACTCTTTGCAAAATGGGCACTTGCTGTCGGGCAAATGCCACTGATCAGTGGCACTTGTTGTTGGGCAAGTCCACTGATCAGTGGACTTGCCCAACAGCAAGTACCACTGATACGAGCAAATGCCACTGATTAGTGGCACTTGTTGTTGGGCAAGTCACTGATCAGTGTCACTGATACGAGCAAATGCCACTGATCAGTGGCACTTGTTGTTGGACAAGTCACTGATCAGTGCCACTGATATGAGCAAATGCCATGATCAGTGGACTTTCCCAACAGCAAGTGCCACTGATCAGTGGTACTTGCTCATGGGCAAGTACCACTGATCAGTGGCACTTGCTATTGGGCAAGTGCACTATCCTAAGCATGGAAACATTTAAATATAGCAAGAACAAGTGACAATAGCACCCATGTGCACCCATGCACATTTGGCATCATCCTAAAATGGACCTACTACATGCACGTATAACAATCAACACAAAGTCTAGCATGAACGCAACTACTAGCATGAACACAGATCCTAGGACACACTAGCAGTAGCAGAAAAAATTTATCCTAGGACACACATTGTAGGAAACAAGAACAGATCGGTCCGATTGGATTCGATTGGGATCACATCCAATCGGATCTACTCGAATCTTATCTAATCCAATCGAATCCACTAACTACTATCACATGCCTAAGAAAATAAACCCCTAATCTACATCTACGAGCAAGCATTGGGGGGTTTGACTCACCGGAGCTTGCGCAGCCGCAGCGAACCGAGACTGGGGTGAAAACCTTGACGGGAAGGAGAGCAATGGTGGAGCAGAGCAGGAGCCGGCCCTGGCGACGGGCTGCGGCATCGTCCCCGTGCTCATGGCCATGCCGGAGGTCGAGGAGGACGGCGCGCCGACAGGAGAAACCCCTTGGATGGGGGTCAAGAAAACCCCCCTGCCCAATGGGGTCCCAGGAAGCGGTGGCTCCGTGGATAGCGCCGACGCCGAGCGCAAGAGCACGAGGTCCGGAATCGTCGGCGGATCAGGAACGGCCGACACCGCATTGGCCGGCCCTTGTGGTGGACGGCATCAGATGGGGGACGGTTGAAAGATCGAGGATGTCGCCTAGAGGGGGGGGGAATAGGCGCTTTAAAATAATTACGGTTTAGGCTTGAACAAATGCGAAATAAACCTAGCGGTTAATTTGTCAAGCACAAAACCTACAACAACTAGGCTCACCTATGTGCACCAACAACTTATGCTAAGCAAGATAAGCAACTATGTGATATCAAGATATATGACAAAGAATAATATGGCTATCACAAAGTAAAGTGCATAAGTAAAGGGGCTCGGATAAGAGATAACCGAGGCACGCGGAGACGATGATGTATCCCGAAGTTCACACCCTTGCGGATGCTAATCTCCGTTTGGAGCAGTGTGGAGGCACAATGCTCCCCAAGAAGCCACTAGGGCCACCGTAATCTCCTCACGCCCTCGCACAATGCAAGATGCCGTGATTCCACTAAGAGACCCTTGAGGGCGGTCACCGAACCCGTACAAATGGCGACCCTTGGGGGCAGTCACCGAACCCGTACACTTTGGCAACCCTTGGGGGCGGTCACCGGTACCCGTCAAATTGCTCGGGGGGATCTCCACAACCTAATTGGAGACCCCGACGCTTGCCTGGAGCTTTACACCATAATGATTGAGCTCCGAACACCACCAACCGTCTAGGGCGCCCAAGCACCCAAGAGGAACAAGCTCAAGGGCACCAAGCACCCAAGTGTAATAAGCTTCTCAACTTGTAACTTCCACATATCATCATGGAGAACTCAAACCGATGCACCAAATGCAATGGCAAGGGCACACGGAGTGCCTAAGTCCTTCTCTCTCAAATCCCACCGAAGCAACTAATGCTAGGGAGGAAAATGAGAGGAAGAACAAGAAGGAGAACACCAAGAACTTCAAGAACTAGATCCAAGGGGTTCCCCTCACATAGAGGAGAAAGTGATTGGTGGAAATGTGGATCTAGATCTCCTCTCTCTTTTCCCTCAAAAACTAGCAAGAATCCATGGAGGAATTGAGAGTTAGCAAGCTCGAAGAAGGTCAACAATGGGGAAAGAACACGAGCTCCAAAGATTAGACTCAAAGGGGAAGAAGACCCCCTTTTATAGGAGGGGAGAAAAACCAACCGTTATCCTCTCACTCAGCCCACACGACGCGGTACTACCGCAGGGAGCTGCGGTACTACCGCGGTTGGCTGTGGTACTACCGCTGCAGGTTGCGGTACTACCGCACATGCAGCTCTGGCCAGATGAAGGCATGTTGCACAGGGCAATGAGCGGTAGAACCGCCGGAGCGGTACTACCGCGCGCCCCTACGGTACTACCGTAAGGCAGGCAACACTAGGCACAGAGAAAGCACGGACATAAAAAATTACTTCCGTACCTACTTCCGCTGAGGGAGGACCTGCGCAAAACTCCGGCACGGTACTACCGCACACGAAGAGCGGTACTATCGCGTAGGGCGCGGATGTAAAAAATTACATCCGCCCCTACTTCCGCTCATGCTGCTAAGCCTGGCCAGAGCCCATGGTACTACCGCGCTCGCGGCGCGGTACTACCGCGTAGGGCACGGATGTAAAAAAATTACATCCGCCCCTACTACCGCTCGAGCAGCTGCGTCTGGCCGGAGGCCACGGTACTATAGCTCCAACAGAGCGGTACTACCGCAAGGGCCTGTGGTACTACCGCTCCGGAGAGCAGTACTATGGCATGCCCCAGATCAGCAACACTAGGAGTCCTTCATTTTGCAAAGAAGACAACAGAGGGTAACAATAAAACCAGAACTGCCATAACTTCTGCAAATGAGCTTCGAATTGAGCAAACTCAAGCTTGTTGGATACAAGACAACGAGTAGCATCAAAACAGAGACTGGTATAGTAAGAAGAGGCAGGGGAGGTATGCCTAACAAGAGAGGAGAGAAACCTCCAACAGAGAAGAACCGGCAGAACCTCCAACATCGAAAACATCATAGAAGATGCATGTGAACTCCGTTTTCGATGAACTCGAGCTTGTCATGAAAATGACCAAAAGCTCCAAATCTCACAAGGAGAAGAACCAAACAAGAACCAATAAAGATGATGCAAGGATGCAATGGTTTGAGCTCTCTACGAACGATACGATCAAGCAACTCATCGAGAGCCCCCCTTGATAGTACGGCAATCGATCCTATAAATCGGTCTCCCACAACTACCATGAGACCGGTAAAATAGAAAACCTATCAAGGGCAAACCTTTGACTTGCACAAAATCCACTTGAGCTAGATGATGACGATCTACTCCTCCTCAAGATGGACCACCTTTCTTGATTGCGTTGGCTCGATGAAGACTAGTTGATTGCTCCCCCATACTCCACTATGGGTGAGCCACTCTTCCGCTCATCTTCACAAGTCCATTGTCACCACAATGAACGGCAAGCTTCAAGCACTTGATCTCTTCGTGATACATCACTTGAACTTGCACACCGTAACCTAACCCCACAAAGAACTCTCACAAAGACCATGGGTTAGCACACAAAGCGTAATGGACAATGCTTACCATACCATGGGATCACTTGATCCCTCGGTACATCTTGTGTGCTTTGTGTGTTGAATCTTTCCAACTCTCTTCATTTGGATGATGTCTTGAAGGTGGACATGAATGATCATACAATCTTATTCTTCAAGACATGCTTGCAATAAGCTCAACACTCACATGACCAATCTTTGGATAATTCCTTAATAACACCTTGGTCAACTCATAAACTCCTTGAAACCAACACATGGACTTCAAGAAAAGCCTATGGACAAAACCTTCAGATATAACTCAAGGCAACCATTAGTTCATAGAGATTGTCATCAATTACCAAAACCAAACATGGGGGCACCGCATGTTCTTTCAACGGTGCTCGCAGCACCGACGTCAGGTCCCTGCCCGAGTTCTGGAGCCCGGATAGCCAACGCTCCTGGATGATGGCAATGCGCTGGTCGACGGGGGTCAGAGGGCGGCGCGGCGGTGGGCGAGGCGGAGCCAGAGGAGAGGGAGAGGTGGTGAGGCAGAGAGTGAGCGGTGGGAACAGTGCGGGCTGGGTGGTGACAGGAGAGTGGGGGGGAGTTATGAGCCGCCGCGTCTGTCTCCCGCGCTGCCCGAGGCGTGCAATCCCCCGCACGCATGGCCGCGCCGAGCCAGGCTCGCGAGAAACTGCTGATTCAGCAGTTTCCGCCGGGCCAGGCTCCAGACTGCTTTAAGTTTCGTGCGGGCCACAACCCGCATGTAGCCCAGGCAACCAAACAGGCCGCGCACATCCTGCGTGGGCCTGGTTGGGCTGCATGCGGGCAACCAAACACGCCCTTTGTCTTGCCGTGCGTTCTTGTAAGACGAAGCAACCACTGCAAGGAGAAGAAACTTGGTGCTCCTTTAATTCAAAGAAATTTTATAGGATTTTGATTCGTAGGATTGGATCTTATAGAAAAGTTACCAAGAGGTCATCCGTATTATATTTGACAGGAAATTTATCATCCACTTTAATCTCTTTTCACAGTTCATTTGTTTTTTCTATGGTATCAAACACTCTAGTTCAGATTCATTTGGTTTGCTAATCCTATAGGATTCAAGTAAACACACCACTCTAATCATGTATTTTTCGTATTCCTGCATTTTAAAATTCATGCAAATCAAAGAAGCCCTCAATGTCGTTAAGACAACGAGCCGAGCGCTTGATTCTAAATTATCATGGCATTGAAATTTTTTAGTTATCAGTTGTCAGTGTCATGCAACTCCTGTTCAACCAAAACATAACGACACGTCACACCTACTGACTGTGATGTTATGACCATGGAAGTGGAAGGCCATGCCTATTGATTGTGATGTTATTAGGATAGAGAGAGGGGGCAACTCTTATTGATAATCTGCTCGGTCAGCTAAAGTTCCTTTACAAATTGAGATGACTGAAGCTGTCGCTGAAAACCACGACTCGAAAACCCGGTGCTCTGGTTTTGGCACATTCTAGTATTCTGCAGTTCAAGTGTTCGGCCCTTTGTGTGGGCGTGATGGATTGGATGAAGCGACTGCCTGTACATTTCCATGGGATCAGTGTGAGAACACATACAAGAGGGGGTGATGGGTACATGCATGGATGAATGCGGTCGAAATACTCTATACAACATGGTGCAGTTTGATACAGCAAGCCTTCCAAATGGCAAATAAATACTTCATGTCGAAATGACAGTAAAATGGGGAGCCAGCGATGGATTACCGACGCCAATAAATTTTTAACATGTTCAGAACCTGTGCCAAGTAAAGTATGCAGGGGTAAGAAAAATAGAAAATACTCCTGTATTAGCCAACGGATAAAAAATGTATGCCAGGTAAAAAATGAAACTGCGTAATGAGGAACCAAGCAGAGAGTATACCTTCGTGTTGGTGGAGCAAGTGTAGCACATTTCAGCTGCAGAACAGCAAGTGAAGCCTAACTATGCGCATAAAACGTGCGCATCGAGTGGAAACACAATGTTACTATCCCTGCACATGTTCGGACAAGTGTGGGACTGATGTCTTTGGAACACCCTGCGGCTCATTGGCCACGCTATTCTTGCTGGTTGAGCCCGTTTCATTGTGAACATGTTCTAGAAACTCCATGACAATAGGGTCAGTCCAAGGACATCCAAATGGAGCTTCGTCGCCTGCTACCCATCCAAGATGACCACCCTCTGGTGTTACTATCAGTAGGCAGTTCGGATTTGCCTGAATCGATAAAAGAACAAGGCTAGTGACTCACTTAGGATACTAGAGAAGAACCCAAAAAAAATGAAGAGTGGATTCATGAATTAGAGTGGATACAAGCAGGTGAATAACAGGTGTGTGCTGAAATAAAAATACCTTGATGTCTTCTCTGGGAATTCCCCTGGATGGTGCAATTGGATCATTATCCGCCTGCACACGATTAAGCTAGCATTAGAATTATAATTGAAATCAGCATGTTTATGGAAGTAGTACAAAATAGATATCCTTTTGGGAGATCGTTTTGTTTTTTCTCATGCGGAAACTCGGGTAAACATGTGTCCCTCATTATAAATCACTGCCTCTAGTTTCGTCTTAATAGAGGACTAAGCGTCAGTCAGTTGGCTAGTGGTCTCTGCACTTGCACAGCCCACCGAGGTTTAACCGTTTGAGGCCTGGCCTTCCCCTATGGTGCTCGGTCGTTTCTTCTAAATAAAAATGCCACGGTTACTAGTGCCTGCTGATGAATTCTTTTTCATCTTAATGAATTGTAAACGCTCCTGCCGATTACTCAGAAGAAAAGGGAAGCACGGTAAACAGTTCGTGGTGCTTAGTTGTTTCTTCTAAGTAGAAATGCCACAGACGCTACTGCCTGTTGATTGAGTGTTTTTCGTCTTAATGAATCGGCAGCACTCCTGCCAGTTACTCGGGAAAAAAAGTATAAAACAGATGGTAGCAATTAAAAATTACTGTGCAGTCCATGAATGTGAATTGAGTCTTCCTGTTTTCCTTGTTTGCTTATTGCATGACTATACACATGTACAAGTATCGACTTGAAGCAACATATGCATATTTGAGCCATTTAGAATTATTGTTGCAGCTCCCCACACAACTGAAGTATGAACTCTGATCAATTTAAGCTTCCATTTCAAGACATTGGCAACAACAACAACAACAACAACAACAAAGCCTTTAGTCCCAACTAGTTGGGGTAGGCTAGAGGTGAAACCCATAAGATCTCGCGACCAACTCATGGCTCTGGCACATGGATAGCAAGCTTCCATACACCCCTGTCCATAGCTAGTTCTTTGGTGAATCATTCAAATATCTCCAGCTTTTATTTCGATTTTAAGATCCGACATGAATTATCATGCATTGTAATATTCCTATTTCACCATTTTAAAAACTTCAAGTAAATCATAGTTTTAAGTATGACATAATGGCGTAATCTTAAACTAAGTAATCAGATAGCTGTTGTTTCCAAATGCGCTAACGCAGCATAAAGAACTGGTAGCTTCACCTGTATGCACAATAAGGGTATGGAAACATTCTTGATAGAATCTGAGCTGCTTGAGTTGCTGTAGTAATCATCTACTGACCTGAAACCAAATGAAACTGCACACAATCGAAGTATCTTTAAGTGTGGGGTCAATAGAAATAGGTAAAAAAAATCAATTCAGCTTGAGTTCAATGCAAACCTCGGGTTAGGCCTTCATCAAAATCTCTAACAGTTTTTGCATTGGCTGCCTTTGGTATGTCATATTCACCATCCAATCCTTCAAAAAGAAGTGCATGCCTAAAATTTGATGAAGTTCCTAAAATTCAGCTGTTAGAAAAGGAGCGTGAATATTACTTAGATTGCAGGAAAGGTAAACAAAAGGTTTACTTCTTAAATATAGCCCTCAGAGAGTTAGCAAGTGCTCTATCATAGATGTTGTTGAACCCTTTGTGGAAATCTTCATCTGCTATGACCAAATTAAACGGATTGCACATGGACACTGCTCCAGAAAGGGAGCATTTATCAGTCTCCTGGAAAAAAGAATTATTGAGTTAAGTTATGGACAGTCAAAGGAAACAGACCTCTGAAAGCAATTTTATATAGTAATAAAAAGGAGCCAGTACAATGCTAAGCACTTTGATTAACATTGATGGCCACAAAGAAAAGTGGCACACATTGTCATAGGTGGATTAATTAAGCATCATTGCTACTTAAGGACTTTTAAGTAAAACATATAACTTTATTGAATATGACAATGTGGGAGGTAAAAAATGGTCTGACATTGTGTAAAACTGTAAACTTCTTAATAACTGAATACAGAGCTCACCTCGCCAAGGTAGCGCACAAGAATATTTGCTCCAAGAGACCAGCCAGCAGCATAGATATTAGATTGAGGATAACGGGATAAAACATGATCGACTACTTGACGGAGATCTCCAGTAAATGAAGCAGAATAGAACTGTGCATGACAGAAGATAAGAGTCAATAGATTTAGAAAGTAAGATGTTTTTGTGTAGTTTCTACTAATTTGTTTTTGGAGCAGCTATCTTCTTCAATCTTTATATTTCTCTGCCTGGTTATGTTATGGACACTCTGTTGCTTCCTACGTCTCCTCCACAAGATTCATACACTGATCACTGAGTACCAAGACCTATGCTGATGATCAGAAAAAATGGTGTCCACACTCAACAGACAATATTTCAATATGCCTGTACTAAAGATTAGGTCAGCCATCCTAAGAGATGCTAATAAGTTTAAGGATACAAGATATACTATTCCTAAGGGTAAAAAGATAAGAGGAAAAACATATGCATGCAAACCTAATAGCCTATTTTCCTTAAGCCATTGTCTGAGTACCAAGTATAGCCTCGAGAACTGGACATTATTTGTCATGAGATTCATGCCAGTCAGCAGGTTTGTGGGCCATATAGTACCGCAATGGCCCATATCACACTGCTAAGAAAAGCTCAAACAACCTAGCAAGTACTGAAGTGCAAGCTGCATTATCACAATGGATGCAAATTAACATGAGATTGCTTTCCATACGACTTGCCACTAGCTCTATTTCTGGTCTTTGTTGCAGGAAAGAAAATGGAGAAAACAAAGGCGCACTGCAGGCAGTGAGAGAATGGCAGCTACCAGCAAAAGGAATAGTAGGACCGGTGTGTTGTTTTCTTTTGAGCGGCACATTTACATGTTTTTTCTGCTTCCTTGGCTTATGTTAATTGTCTGGATGATAGTCAAGAGGCTTGCTATATTGATGCAAAGCAACTTTTCTGGTACAATTTATCTTTTGCTTGCAAATGCTACTTAATTGATTAGGAGCTATGTTGTGTACTAGGGCTAGGGAAAGGCTCTCGGCCCCTGTGGGCAAGATAGAAGAACTATTCTTCTAATTCTTGTTTGCCTTATTCCACATACGGGGGTCCTATTTAAGGTTCAAGCTAAAAGATACTCCCTCCGTTCCAAAATACTTGTCGTGGTTTTAACGGAGGGAGTATAATCCTAATTCAAATGATAAACTTCCTAACGAAGAGATCACGGAGGTCCTATCCCCAACTTGGTGCTGGGTGTGCCATCTACTTGTTGAAGTGTATATGTGGATTGCCTAGCCCTTTCCATCAGTTCGGACTTTTGGTTGCGTTGGCTACTGCATGAAGCTTAATAGTACTATACGTAGATAACAAGCTATAACTAACTTTGCTGCATATCAGGAATGCGATTCAAGTACCTTCGCTGTGGTCACAGGACTACTTGCACATCCACGGCTATTGAATACCACAACACGCCATCCTTTGCTTCTAGCTCTCAAAAGCATATGTCGTACATATGTATCCTGACTGCCCCCTGTCAGACCAGGCTGCCAATAACAAACCTCCAGCATCAAGCATTAGCCATAAGCTAGTTAATAACTGTACGTACATGAAAATACAAGTAGAACAGTACACATAGTACTGCAGATAGCTAGATAAGATGTACAGGAAGACAATATGTTAATGTCAATAGTCATCTATGCTGGAAGCAAAATTGACTTTGACATGATAGATGCAAAACATGAATTTAGCATGAAAAAGTGTCCGTTATGTGTTATTTTCAAAACTGTATTAAACTTCCTATACTTTGTTGGCATCGTTTAGTTTTCTTTTTAACCGATTAGTAGCAAAATGCTTGGCTCTTCACATCTTTTGCTGAGCAGTCAGTCGAGTGCTTAATAAAAATGCAAACTTATAATGTCCATGGCATCCTTTTGCTTTTCTTCAGTTGAAAGTTATGCAATATTTTTCCTTATTTAATTTGCACAACACTCAAATAGTTAGTGATGTTATGCTAAAAATTACATCGGTCTAATATGGTCATGATGAATAATGTCACTGGCAGGAAATAGAACTAGCGTATCAGATACAGGCAAACTCCGTACACAAGAAATACAAAAAATCCAGCAGAGATTTCCAGGTGACAAGTCCCCCCCTAATTAGACCATTGGCAGATTAATGTGGCCATGATGAATAACGTCACTGGCAGATTAAGAAATAGAACTGGCGTATCAGATACAGGCAAACTCCGCACACAAGAAATACAAAAAATTCCAGCAGAGATTTCCAAGGTGACAAGTCCCCGACCATTGTGAGGAACAAAGGTCAAACGTTTCCAATCATGATATTCATATGTTGCATGGTTCATCAGGTATTTGTTGCCTGACCTGTCATCTTTGTAAGTATAAATGCCCACTGCTAATGTTTAGCCATGATGTTACTTGGAATATCATATACAGTTGGAATCAAATTATATTTCATTCTCCATGTGCTCCGGTAGATACCCTTATATTTCACCTAAGATCTCTTCACCCGACGACATGAATCTATTTACAAACTGAACTTCCGGATTTAATATCTCAGGAATGCACTGCTCAACAGCACAATTAAATCCTCCTACGCGGAGATGAGAAATCATCTCAGAACTAATCAAAAATGGCATCACATCCTCTCATTTCAACACAGCCAAGTTACACACGGTTCTCGGCCACAAGGCGAAAGTAAAATTTAACCAATATTGCGGCATAATCTTCGCTACTCTTATTCACTCAAATACGTCTACAGCGCCATACGTAACTCTAGAAAGGTTTCTACAACTGATCCGAAAACGAACCAAATCCAACCTCACTGGCATTTTTTATTTTTTTTGAGAAACCTCACTGGCATCGATGACACTAACAAAATGTCACACTTTCGTTGTGTCCTCTTTACAACATCAGGAGAAGGAAAGCGACGCCATACCAGAAGGATTAGCACAGGTGCGTCTCCCGGCAACGCGCGGTCGTCGCTGGAGACCCAGTCGAGGGCGACGGCTCCGTCGTCAGGGGTGCGTAGGCATTCGCGCCGGAATGCCACGGTGGGGAGCGAGCGCGTGAAGGCCGCGAAGATGGTCTCGACGTGGCGGTTGGACGCGAAGACGGGGAAGGCGCGGTACGGGCGGCGGAGGCTGTCGAAGCCAGCGAGGAGGCCGCGCCGCGCGCCGGCGATCTCGAGGCTCGAGTGCGGGAGGAGAGGCTGCTCCCCGTCGCCGTCGCGGCTTCGAGAGGAAACGATGGAGGAGGAGAGAGACATGGTGGTTGGTAGGAGTAGATAGCGGAGGCGAGGGACGAAGCGGCGGGCGGTGCCGGCGAATGGGGAAGGCGTTTGTAGTGCGGCCATCAGATTCGCGCCTGCAGTGTGCACTCGGGTTTGGAATACACTTCTCGCTTCTTTGGACAGCTAGGAACCCATGAGCCAGTAGGAATTGTGGTTGGGTCGTTGACACGTGGGGAAAAGGATGATCAAGGAATCAGGAGACTTTTTTTCTGGATCAATATATAGTCATGGCAGCATAAAGAACATCAAAAACAACATCAAAGATCACCAAGCAATGACTACAAATACTAGAGCGAGCCGAAGACGCGCTACGCCGCTGCCATCAAGTCATCATGCTAAGACCCCAAGAACAGCACACCAAAACAATAACCGCAAGCGATGAAGAGAACCGTAGATCGAAAGAATCAAACATGTAGATACACAAATGCAGACGAACGAAAATCGGTCCCATTAGATCCACCGAAGACAAACGCCAATCGAATTATATGGAGTCCATCGAATATACACCTCCACACGTCCTCTAACAACACTAGACGCACCGCCATGACGGAGACTAAACAGGGAGAACCTTATTCCGTTTTCAGGAAACCACACGCACGGGCGCACGACCTTCTTGAGTGGGGCACAAATCCTAAACGAACACAAAGAAGATTTTAAAAACGAAGCAGAGCTCTCAGGCTAGCAAGGATCGAGATCCACAACGCCTCATCGACCTAAGGGCACTGGAGACAAGGCAGACCTGCGTCGGCACATCTAGGAGGCGAGAACCCTAATCGTCTGAGTCACGGGAGCACATGATCAGAAAATTACGTTGTTTGATGCAGACCAGGAGACGTCGACGACCACAATCCGCGAAGCAAATCGTTGCCCCGAAGAAGATAACGCCGATAAGGGCTTGTAGAAACTCTGAAGACCATGAAAGACGACCAAATCCAAATGGATCCATTGAAAGTGTAACTGACCAAATGACGAAAGACCCGTCAGAGACACAAAACCACACCCCCTCCGCCGATGATAAGCACACCAACTAAATGAGGATAGGGCGGGGAAGACAATTTTCTAAACTCAGAAGCGCTGCCGCCACACCATCCCAAACCAAACACAAGACCCCCTAAAAAAATCTAGAAAACATTACCCGCGTCATTGTACGCCAATTCTGGACCTGAGATCAAACTTGTCGCCGACTATAGGCATGAGTTGAGCAGTCTTCTCCAGTGGCCTAGCCTAGTCGGGTTGTCGTAGAAGCTCACAACACTAGATCCGTCCAGCCAGCGGCGGCTTCACGAACGCCGTTATCGAACACCGCTTGACGGAGGCCTCCACACGAGTCCTCATCTCCTTGTTGAAAGGATCTAGATGACAACTAGGGGGGTGAATAGGCGTTTTAAAACTTTTATGGATTTTGCTTTATCCTAATGCGGAATTAAACTAACGGATACCTCTCAAGCACAAATCTTAAATATGCTAGGCTCAACTAAGTGCACCAACAACCTACGCTAAACAAGATAGGCACTTGAGCAAACTAGCAAGCACAAACTATATCACAAGATATGGAAATGTAGGAACAACTAAGCAATTCAATTAGCACAAGATATATCAATATGAGCAAGTATGAATTGAGGAAAGTAAAGCGTGTGAGTATGAGATAACCACAAGCGAGTCGAGAACGCGGATTTATCCCGAAGCTCACACTCGTGAGAGTGCTAATCTCCGTTCGAGTGGTGTCGAAGCCAAAGCTCCGGGCGTCACCAAGTGACTTGCCATATTCTCCCTTCCGAGTCACCCCCAACGGACGAGCCTCGATTCACTCGGGGTTGGTCTTGAAGGCGACCACCACACCTTTACAATCTTCTCCGGAGCACACCACAAACGCGAAAGCTTCCGGAGGAACTTCACCACCTAGGCCAAAATGATGTTTAGAAAGTGTATAAATAACTGCCAAACCGGTGGGGAGGAAGGGCTCTGATACGTCTCCAATGTCTATAATTTATGAAGTATTCATGCTCTTATATTATCATTTTGGGATGTTTTACAATCATTTTATAGCAACTTTATATCATTTTTTGGGACTAACCTATTGACCCAGTGCCCAGTGCCAGTTGATGTCTTTTGCTTGTTTTTTACATCGCAGGAAATCTATATCAAACGGAGTCCAAACACCGCAAAACTTTTTGTGGATTTTTTATGGACCAGAAGACATCCAATGGGCCAGAGCAGCACCTGGGGGGTGCCCCGAGGGGCGCACAACCCACCAGGGCGTGCCTGGGGGCCCAGGCGCGCCCAGATGGGTTGTGCCCACCTCGGTGGCCTCCCGCACCCCCTCTTTGCCTTATAAATCACTAAATATTCCAAAAACCCTCGGGGTAACCCTAGATCAGAAGTTTAGTCGTCGCAAGGCTCTATACCCACGAGAAACCAATCTAGACCCCGTTCTGGCACTCTGCCGGAGGGGGGAATCATCACTAGTGCCCATCTTCATCATCCCGGCGGCCACCACGATGAGGAGGGAGTAGTCCACCCTCGGGGCTGAGGATTTGTACCAGTAGCTATGTGTTTAATCTCTCTCTCTCTCTCTCTCTCTCTCTCTCGTTCTTGAGATGTCACGATCTTGATGTATCGCGGGCTTTGTTAATATAGTCGGATCATATGGCGTTTTCCCCTCTCTATATTGTTGTGATGAATTGAGTTTTTCCTTTGAGATTTTCTTGTTATCGGATTGAATACGTTTATGGATTTGAGAGCACTTGATATATATCTTGCATATGAATACTCGTGGTGAAAATGAGGTATCATATTGATTCACTTGATATGTGTTATGGCATTCAACTCGCGGATTCCCGCGGTGACATTGGGGTAATCTATGCATAGGGGTTGATGCACGTTATCGTCTTTTGTTTCTCCGGTAGAAATCTTGGGGCACTCTTTGAGGTTCTTTGTGTTGGATTGAGTACGAATTTTTTTGGTGTTATTTTAGTATGATCTCTTGGATAATCGATCGGAAAGAATAGCTTTGAGGTGGTTTCGTACCCTACAAATGATTTCTTCTTATGTTCTCCGCTAGATAGGAACTTTGGAATGATTCTTTGTTGCACGTTGAGGGATGGTTATATGATCCAATTATATTAGCATTGTTGAGAGATTGCACTAGTGAAACTACGGACCCTAGGCCTCATTTTCAAGCATCGCAATACCGTTTTTGTGCCCGTTTACTATTTGCTACCTTGCTGTTTTATTTATTCAGATTATAAAAATATATTTCTACCATCCATATTACACTTTTATCACCATCTCTTTGCCGAACTAGTGCACCTATACAATTTGCCATTGTATTGGGTGTGTTGGGGACACAAGAGATTGCTTGTATTTGGTTGGAGGGTTGCTTGAGAGAGACCATCTTCATCCTACATCTCCCATGGATTGATAAATCTTAGGTCATCCACTTGAGGGAAAATTGCTACTGTCCTACAAAACTCTGCACTTGGAGGCCCAACACGAGTCTACAAGAACAAGTTGCATAGTAGACATCAAGCCCTTTTCTGGCGCCGTTGCCGGGGAGGTGAGTGCTTGAAGGTATATCTTTAGATCTTGCAATTGAATCTTTTAGTTTCTTGTTTTATCAGTAGTTTGGTTTATAAAAAGAAAACTACACAAAAATGGAATTGAGGTTGCATCATATTTATAATATATTTCTCGAAAATGATGGATCGGAAAATTGTGCTCAATTGTTAGAAGAAGAAGTCAATAAAATGTTCGGCACAAAATATTTGAATGATGAGCATGATTGCAATGTTGTTAGTATGAATTCTTTGAATTTCCAAAATGCTAATGATGATTGCACAAGTCATGACAAAAATGTTTCTTATAAGCATGTCAATTTTTGTGGAGTGCATAAAGTTTGTGAAGACGTGCCTTATAGGGAAGATAGATTTTGCAAGAAGCATAAGCATGATAGAACCAATTCTTTGCTCAAAGTGATAGATGAACTTGCTACAAAATTATGTTGTCTTTGTCCTATTACTTGTGAACTTTGCAATAAGGATGGTCATCTTAATTTCCAATGCATGCTTTTTCATGATTGAATCGTGTCCAAATATTGCAATAACTTGATCACCCTAGAACTTTATAATGAACTTTATTTATTTTTGGGGAGTGAAGAATTGACACATAAAAATAGTTGGTTTGAAGTATTCATTATCACGGACGACATTGAAACTATAAAAAAGTATCTATATGTTTTGTGCAGTAAATTGCATTGAGAATCCTTATATTGCCAACTATCTAAAGACAAGAAAACAAATAGAATATGAAGAGAGTACTAATGAAAGGGAAAATATTTTCCAATACCCTCCTAGTGTTTATTATGATGAATTAGGTAACGAGGAGGAGCTTCCTATCCAATCAATCTCTTCAAAAAGAAGCTTGAAAAATTAATTAAACCCACACATGGTGTGGTGAAGAAGAAGAAAAGAAGAAAGAATAGAGGTAAAAAGGTATCTCTCCCAAATAATGTTGATCCTATCATTGTTGTGCCTCATGAAAATGAATCAAAAATAATTGTGGAAGATGATGCACTTATGATGATATTGCTTCTATGTCTTATGGCACAATGTCCGAGAGCACCATTGATGATGATTTTGTTATGCCTATTGCTTTTTGTGATGATTATGATTGGGAAGATAATGATACTTCTTATAATCTTGGAAATCTTTGTGGCACCAACTTGGGAAATTATGATGATAGCAATTGTTATACCATTGGTGCTATTCATACTATTAATGATGAGAGTGATTATGCTTATGATATGCCAAGCCACAAGCTTGGGGATGCTATGTTTGATGATAATGACATGTTTGAGAATTTATTTGCTGCAATTAATGTTTGTCCCAAGCTTGGGAGGCTATGTGAGGGAGTCCTGGATTAGGGGGTGTACGGATGGCCGGACTATGACCTTTGGCCGGACTCCCGGACTATGAAGATGCAAGATTGAAGACTTCGTCCCATGTCCGGATAGGACTTTCCTTGGCGTGGAAGGCAAGCTTGGCGATATGATATGAAGATCTCCTCCCATTGTAACCGACTCTATGTAACCCTAGCCCT
The DNA here is from genome assembly GCF_018294505.1 of Triticum aestivum. NCBI lineage: Eukaryota > Viridiplantae > Streptophyta > Magnoliopsida > Poales > Poaceae > Triticum > Triticum aestivum. The sequence goes on along the minus strand of NC_057810.1, from coordinate 520,627,375 downwards.
CTCCGGTGTCTATATAAACCGGAGAGTTTTAGTCCGTAGGACGAACAACAATCATACCATAGGCTAGCTTCTAGGGTTTAGCCTCTCTGATCTCGTGGTAGATCAACTCTTGTACTACCCATATCATCAATATTAATCAAGCAGGAGTAGGGTTTTACCTCCATCGAGAGGGCCCGAACCTGGGTAAAAACATCGTGTCCCTTGTCTCCTGTTACCATCCGCCTAGACGCACAGTTCGGGACCCCCTACCCGAGATCCGCCGGTTTTGACACCGACATTGGTGCTTTCATTGAGAGTTCCTCTGTGTCGTCACCTTTAGGCCCGATGGCTTCTTCGATCATCAACCACGACGCGGTCCAGGGTGAGACTTTTCTCCCCGGACAGATCTTCGTATTCGGCGGCTTCGCACTGCGGGCCAATTCGCTTGGCCATCTGGAGCAGATCGAAAGCTATGCCCCTGGCCATCAGGTCAGGTTTGGAAGCTTAAACTACACGGCCGACATCCGCGGGGACTTGATCTTCGACGGATTCGAGCCACGGCCGAGCGCGCCGCACTGTCACGATGGGCATGATCTAGCTCTGCCGCCGGACAGCGCCCAGAGCGCCGCTCAGGTCCCGCTCCGACCATTAGCTCGGAGTCGACTGCACCAGTCGGGGATGGACGGTTGGACGCCGCCCCAGGAGCCGCAATCTCTACGGCGATAGAGCCGAATACCAGCCTAGTCCTTGTGAGGCCCGTGACTCCAAGGTGCAGGACTCCGTTCCGGACTCCGAATCTTCCGCACCCCTTCCGATCGAACCCGATTGGGCTCCGATCATGGAGTTCACCGCCACGGACGTCTTTCAGCACTCGCCCTTTGGCGATATCCTGAATTCACTAAAGTCTCTCTCTTTGTTAGGAGAGCCCTAGCCGGACTATGGTCAGCACAGTTGGGATGCGGACGACGAAGAAATTCGAAACCCACCCACCACCCACTTTGTAGCCACTGTCGACGATCTAACCGACATGCTCGACTTCGACTCCGAAGACATCGACGGTATGGACGCCGATGAAGGAGACGACCAAGAACCAGCACCTATAGGGCACTGGAAAGCCACCTCGTCATATGACATATACATGGTGGACACCCCCAAAGCAGGGGATGGCGATGAAAAAACGGAGGACGACCCCTCCAAGAAGCAACCCAAGCGCCGACGTCAGCGGCGCCGCTCTAAATCCCGCCAAAGCAAAAACGGCGAGTCCGGCACTGGAGACAACAACACCCCGGACAGTGCCGAAGACAACCCCCTCCAGCAGGATTCAGCGCAGGAGGACGGAGGAGCCAGCCCTCATGAGAGAGCGGCAGACAGGGAGGTCGAGGACGACAATTATATGCCTCCCTCCGAAGACGAGGCAAGCCTCGACGACGACGAATTCGTCGTGCCAGAGGATCCCGTCGAACAAGAGCGTTTCAAACGCAGGCTTATGGCCACGGCAAGCAGCCTCAAGAAAAAACAGCAGCAGCTTAGAGCTGACCAAGACTTGCTAGCCGACAGATGGACTGAAGTCCTGGCGGCCGAAGAGTATAAACTCGAACGCCCCTCCAAGAGCTACCCAAAGCGCAGGATGCTAGCCCAACTAGAGGAGGAAGCAACTAAACCTACATCACCAGCGTACGATGCGCCCGATCGGCCACCCCGTGGCCGCGACAGAGAGGCCTTTCGGCCCTCAACCCAAGACGCACCCCGACGCCGCTCCAAAAATACCAGAGCATGGGGGAACGCAACAGACATGCGAGACATATTGGAGGATAAGGCAAGGTAAACAAGATTGATCTACGGATCGCGTGGGCGCCCCACGTCATGTGACGATAACCGTCACACCGGATATGATAAATACGGCCAGGCCGAACACAACAGACAAAGCTCATCCGAGCTACATCGCGATATAGCCCAGTACAGGGGCGCCGCACACCCACTATGCTTCACGGACGAAGTAATGGATCATCAAATCCCCGAGGGTTTTAAACCCGTAAACATCGAATCATACGATGGCACAACAGATCCCGTGGTATGGATCGAGGATTATCTTCTTCATATCCACATGGCCCGTGGTGATGATCTACACGCCATCAAATACCTCCCGCTCAAGCTTAAAGGACCAGCTCGGCATTGGCTTAACAGCCTGCCAGCAGAGTCAATTAGTTGCTGGGAGGACCTGGAATCCGCGTTCCTTGACAACTTCCAGGGCACTTATGTGCGACCACCAGACGCCGATGACCTAAGCCACATAATCCAGCAGCCAGAGGAATCGGCCAGACAATTCTGGACACGGTTCCTAACCAAGAAAAATCAAATAGTCGACTGTCCGGACGCCGAGGCCCTTGCAGCCTTCAGGCACAACATCCGAGACGAATGGCTTGCCCGGCACCTAGGACAGGAAAAGCCGAAATCTATGGCAGCCCTCACGACACTCATGACCCGCTTTTGCGCGGGAGAAGACAGCTGGCTAGCTCGTAGCAATAACATAACCAAGAGCCCTGGCAATTCGGATACCAAGGACAACAATGGCAGGTCACGTCGCAACAAGCACAAGCGCCGCATTAACGGCGACAATACTGAGGATACGACAGTTAATGCCGGATTCAGAGGCTCTAAACCCGGTCAGCGGAAGAAGCCATTCAAAAGAAACCCTCCGGGCCCATCCAGTTTAGACCGGATACTCGATCGCTCGTGCCAGATACACGGCACCCCCGAACAACCAGCCAACCACACCAACAGGGATTGTTGGGTGTTCAAGCAGGCAGGCAAGTTAAGTGCCGAAACCAGAGACAAGGGGCTGCATAGCGATGACGAGGAGGAGCCCCGGCCGCCGAACAACAGAGGACAGAAGGGCTTCCCCCCGCAAGTGCGGACGGTGAACATGATATACGCAACCCATATCCCCAAAAGGGAGCGGAAGCGTGCTCTCAAGGACGTCTATGCGTTGGAGCCAGTCGCCCCAAAGTTCAACCCATGGTCCTCCTGCCCGATCACTTTTGATCGAAGGGACCACCCCACTAGCATTCGTCACGGCGGATTCGCCGCATTGGTCCTAGACCCAATCATTGACGGATTTCACCTCACTAGAGTCCTCATGGACGGCGGCAGCAGCCTGAACCTGCTTTATCAGGATACCGTGTGAAAAATGGGTATAGATTCCTCAAGGATTAAACCCACAAAGACAACCTTTAAAGGCGTCATACCAGGTGTAGAAGCCAGCTGTACAGGCTCGGTTACACTCGAAGTGGTCTTCGGATCCCCGGATAATTTCCGAAGCGAAGAGTTAATCTTCGACATAGTCCCATTCCGCAGTGGCTATCACGCCCTGCTCGGACGAACCGCATTCGCAAAATTCAATGCGGTGCCGCACTACGCATATCTCAAGCTCAAGATGCCAGGTCCTCGCGGAGTCATTACGGTAAATGGAAACACCGAACACTCTCTCCGAACGGAGGAGCACACGGCGGCCCTGGTGGCGGAAGTACAGAGTAGCCTCTCAAGGCAATTCTCCAATCCGGGTGTTAAACGTCCGGACAACGTCAAGCGCGCCCGAAGTAACCTACAACAAAACCGGTTGGCATGTTCCGAGCAAGCATAGCAGTGCGGCCCCAACCCCAGCCCTCGCCAGATGGCGATATCGGTACCACGCGTACATAATTACGCTTTGGAAATACCATGGGCATAAGGGGAGGGGCACAACCACGACACGCCCAGAATGCGGCTCAACCGCACTAAGGGGCTCCCTATTCTGCCGTTTCCTTTTTTTATATACTTTTAGGACCCAACTATTCGGAAGGCCTGTCCGGCAATACACTCGCCGAACACACGATGCAACAGCCAGGGAAAGAACAAGCCACGTCAAATGTCCAAGTGGTCCCTATAACAAGCTAAATACCTGTTTTACTTAAAGTCTCGCAGCTTGCCCCTGGAGGGGGACATGTCAAATAATCCCATCTCTTGCTTATCGCACTATTTGTATCGTTCTGCTTTCATAGCAGCCCTTTTAAATAAACAATACATAGCTCTTATCTATTATTGTATTCATCTATTTTTATACAAATATGTTCAGTCATGACATTATGCAACCGTACACTTTGGTACGGCCAATACACCAGGGGCTTAAGCACCCCATAACATGGTGTGAGAAGACCGAACACTCTCATGAGTGCGGCACCCCGAACTTATAGCACTATATGCATCGGCTCCGAATCATGTCTTGGGTCAATAGTTGGGTTTGCCCGGCTCCCATGTTTTGGTACCTTACGTTCCGCAATGTTGGCTAAGGTAGCGCTGGGAGAACTACTGCGATTGTGCCCCAGTTGAGCTGGGTTAACACCTCAGTAGAGAAAGCTAAAACTGACCGTCATGATAGTGCGAGAGACCGGTCGCTGTTCGCGAGGTTTTTCGAGTCCCTAAAGACTTATGCCGCTTAGAGCGAGGAGCCGGATTTATCTGGCCTAGGCGTGGATAGCGCCCCGAACTCGGTCTTCCGAATACTAGGGGCTTCGCCGAAATTTAAAATTATAGAATTCTATGGCTAAGTGAGAGTGATAAAGCATTATAAGTCCGATGGCCTTGTTCGTTGTGCTGAGCGCCTCCCTAGATGGACCCAAGAATGGGAACAAGAGCGCTCAGGTTTATCCCGAACACCCCAGCACTCGTGGCATGGGGGTAGAAGCCGACGACTTGCATCTCTCAGATTTGATAAACGGCCGCACAGAAGGTAATATTTTAAATTAACAAGCGTTGCTTAGCGCATATGAACAAAGTTTTCAGCGTACAGGATAACAGATGCGAGTCTACTCAAAAATTACATCTTTGGAGCATTCACCCGCTATAAGGCGGGCACCCTTCAGGACGCCCTTATAGTACATCTCGGGCTTGCGATACTCCTTGGCCGGCGGTGGCGCGTCCGTCACAAGCTTCTCAGCGTCCATCTTGCCCCAGTGCACTTTAGCACGGGCAAGGGCCCGACGGGCACCTTCAATACAGACGGAGCGCTTGATGACTTCAATCCATGGACAAGCGTCCACCAGCCGCCGCACCAGACCGAAGTAGCTCCCAGGCATGGCTTCTCTAGGCCACAGCCGAACTATGAGGCCCTTCATGGCCTGTTCGGCCACCTTGTGGAGCTCGACCAGCTGCTTCAGCTGGTCGCTCAGGGGCACCGGATGTCCGGCCTCAGCATATTGAGACCAGAACACCTTTTCCGTCGAGCTCCCCTCCTCGGCTCGGTAGAATGCGGCAGCATCAGACACACTACGGGGCAGATCGGCGAACGCTCCTGGAGAGCTCCGGATTCGGGTAAGTAACAGATAATTCACTTTTATATGCTTGCTTTGCATAAAGAATGCCTTACCCGCCGCTATCTTCTTTATCGCCTCGATCTCCTGGAGGGCCTTCTGGGCTTCGGCCTTAGCGGTTTTGGCACTCTCAAGAGCCAAGGCGAGCTCGGACTCTCGAGTCTTCGAGTCACGCTCCAAACTCTCGTGTTTCTCCACGAGAGCCTGGAGCTCTTGCCGCACCTCCGCCACCCGCGCCTCCTGCTTCTCTCGCTCGGTGCGCTCCAAGGCCGCACTGTTTTCGGCCTTGGACACCGCTTCCTTCAGGGTCGCCACCTCGGTCGTGGCCCTGCAACATTCACGTTGGTCCTGTCATTATTTGCAACCAGGTATTTCTATACACATTTACATACGGTATTACATACTATCCTTGTCCTCGAGCTGCTTCTTGGCACGGCCGAGCTCGTTCTCGGACCGCTCGAGGCTCTACTTCAATGCATTGACCTCCGCAGTCAGTGCGGCAGAGGTCAGCAGCGCAGCCTGCATTCCCATATTGACATATTTATGTTAGACTCCTGCGTATATCTTTTTTAGATCCTCAGTCCGGCTTTTCTTTCCGAACACCAAACTGAGCATCAGGGGCTACTGTCTATGCGGTAACATTTTTATATGTTTTGAATACATACCTCAAAGCCTGTTAATAGGCTCGTACAGGCTTCTGTCAGCCCGCTCTTGGCGGACTGAACCTTCTGAATCACCGCACTCATAACAGTGCGGTGTTCCTCGTCGATGGAGGCGCCGTTAAGCACCTCCAGCAAATTGTCCGGCGCCTTCGGTTGGACGGAGGTCGCCGGTGTCGTAGGCTTGCCCTTCTTACGAAGGCGCCGCCTGCCGGACTCCGGAACCACTGAAGGGTTCCGGAGCAGTGTCCGGCCCAGGGCCGGACTTAGACACCTCTGGGGTTTACCCCCTTTGGGCCTGGAATCCGGGAGGTCGCCTTGCGGCGCCTCCAGGACCACCTCCTCCTGGTTTAGTCCCTTTTGGGACTCCACCTCGGCATCGTCCGTAGGGAGCGGGGAGGAGGCCGTCGGAAGTGAAGCGCTATTCACATCCGACGAATCCAGGAGCCGCTCGACGAATCGCCGAGCTGAGCCTTGGGCGGACTGCATGATTGAATTCGGCGTCAGAAGAGTACCGTATAATAGAGGAGCGCCATAAGTTATTCGGGTATCCGGATGCTTACGATTTTGCCAGGGGCTTGACCCTGGATGGCCATTCCTCCCCGCCATCTTCGGCATCGGAGGCATAGTCCGGTGGAAGGGTCTTCCCCTTCTTGGACCCTCCAGCCTCCCCAGTTGGGGCGGCCTTCCTTTTCTTTCCTCCCCCCACTGGAGGGTGAGAGGCTTCTTCTTCTTCCTCCTCCTCCTCAGAGGCGGAGGGATGCTTCGGGGTTGTCAGGCGATGAATCCGACACCACCAGGCGCCGGGAGCTCTTTCGAGTCCCCGTGGCCTTCTTCTTGGCCTTATTCTCCGGCACCACGTGAGGTGCCGGAACCAGCAGCCCCGTCAATCGAGCGTCCGCTGGGTCTTCTGGTAAGGGAGCCGGACAGTTAACCTGCCCGGACTTCTTCAGCCAGTCCTGTCAAAGGTAAGGGAGTTTAGATCCCACATAGAGTCAGACTATGAAAAACAAGAGTCCCGTAAAGGGTAGAATAGCTTACCTCGCTGGCCTGACGCCGCGAGCTGAATCCGCGATCTTCGGTAGCGGATGCGGGGGCCTCAGCGCCCTTAAACAGCACCTTCCAGGCATCTTCGTACGTAGTGTCGAAGAGCTTGCTCAAGGTTTGGTGTTGTGCCGGATCAAACTCCCACAATTTGAAGGCCCGTTGTTGGCATGGGAGGATCCGGCGGATGAGCATGACCTGGACTACGTTGACAAGCTTGAGATTCTTGTTCACCAGCTTTTGGACGCAGGCTTGAAGTCCGGTCAGCTCTTCCGAATCTCCCCACGTTAGGCCCGTCTCTTTCCAGGAGGTGAGCCGTGTGGGGAAACCAGATCGGAATTCGGGGGCCGCCGCCCATTTGGGGTCGCGTGGCTCGGTGATGTAGAACCACCCCGATTGCCACCCCTTTATTGTCTCCACAAAGGAGCCCTCGAGCCATAGGACGTTGGCCATCCGGCCCACCATGGCACCTCCGCACTCCGCTTGGCGGCCGCCCACTACCTTCGGCTTGACATTAAAAGTCTTCAGCCATAAGCCGAAGTGGGGCTGGATGCAGAGGAAGGCCTCGCACACGATGATGAACGCCGAGATGTTGAGGATGAAGTTCGGGGCCAGATCGTGGAAATCCAGGCCATAGTAGAACATGAGCCCCCGGACGAACGGGTGAAGAGGAAAGCCCAGTCCGTGGAGGAAATGGGGGAGAAATACGACCCTCTCATGGGGCCTAGGGGTGGGGATGAGTTGCCCCTCATCTGGAAGCCGGTGCGCGATGTCGTCAGACAAGTATCCGGCCTTCCTCAACTTTTTGATTTGCCCCTCCGTGACGGAGGAGGCCATCCATCTACCTCCCGCTCCGGACATGATTGGAGAAGGTTGAGGTGGGAAGTGCGGACTTGGGCGTTGGAGCTCGAGCGCGCAGGGATGGATAAGCAAAGGAGGAAGAAGGCGTAAATGGAAAGGGTGGATCCTTATCCCCTTATATGGGCGGCCGAAACTATAAGCCCCCACCAGCCTAATAAAACTCGCTTATCTCCCAAGCGCCGCGGTTAATGGCGCGGTTGGGTTACCCACGCCCGTATTGATGAGAATCCCGGAATAAGGGGACACGATCTCTGCTTTGACAAGACGTGCCAAGGAAACCGCCTCGCTAAACGCGCTGAGGTGGAACAGTAAAATGATTCGAATAAAGGCTTGGCCGTGGCGTGATGTCACGCTGCGGAATACGTCAGCAGATTAGATTTGTGCAGATATTATTCTCTCTACGGTGGTATGTGGAACTTATTTTGCAGAGCCGGACACTATCCTTGTGTTCAACATCTTCTATGAAGTATTCGGAGGAGGAACCCGCCTTGCAATGCCGAAGACAATTTGCGCGCCGGACTCGTCGTCATTGAAGCCTGGTTCAGGGGCTACTGAGGGAGTCCTGGATTAGGGGGTGTCCGGATGGCCGGACTATGACCTTTGGCCGGACTCCCGGACTATGAAGATACAAGATTGAAGACTTCGTCCCGTGTCCGGATAGGACTTTCCTTGGCGTGGAAGGCAAGCTTGGCGATATGATATGAAGATCTCCTCCCATTGTAACCGACTCTATGTAACCCTAGCCCTCTCCGGTGTCTATATAAACCGGAGAGTTTTAGTCCGTAGGACGAACAACAATCATACCATAGGCTAGCTTCTAGGGTTTAGCCTCTCTGATCTCGTGGTAGATCAACTCTTGTACTACCCATATCATCAATATTAATCAAGCAGGAGTAGGGTTTTACCTCCATCGAGAGGGCCCGAACCTGGGTAAAAACATCGTGTCCCTTGTCTCCTGTTACCATCCGCCTAGACGCACAGTTCGGGACCCCCTACCCGAGATCCGCCGGTTTTGACACGACACTATGCTTAATGAAGATGATCTTTTTAGTCCCCTTACTTTGAAGGGATATTTAAATTAGTGCCCTTGGTTCCTTAGTTGTGCTCACTTTTCCCCACGCTCCAAACGTTTGCTCACTTTTCCCCTCTTCCTTAGCTGAAACTCTCACAAATGCTCATAGCGGGCGTTTGTCGTCTTGACCGTCCATTGACCGTTAATTGCTGACGAGTGGGGCCGAGTCTTCGTCTGACTGTTGCTTGCTGACGGGTGGGACTGCAAGGAGACACGTATTGGGCAGCTTGTCTGAATCTGAAACAGATCTAGACAGGCCGCACTGCACCGCGCCGCCTTGCCCCCTCCGCCGGCGTCGTGCCGCGTCTACCGCAGTTGTTTCCTCCACCCTATGCCATATTCCGTTCGTCGGTGACGCCGCGTCTCCGCCAGATATAGCCCACCTCCCTGTTGGGGAACGTAGCAGAAATTCAAAAAATTTCCTACGTAACACCAAGATCTATCTATGGAGAGACCAGCAACGAGTAGAAGGATAGTGCATCTACATACCCTTGTAGATCGCTAAGCGGAAGCGTTCAAGTGAACGGGGTTGATGGAGTCGTACTCGTCGTGATTCAGATCACCGATGATCAAGTGCCGAACGGACGGCACCTCCGCGTTCAACACACGTACAGCCCGGTGACGTCTCCCACGCCTTGATCCAGCAAGGAGAGAGGGAGAAGTTGAGGAAGACTCCATCCAACAGCAGCACAACGGCGTGGTGGTGGTGGAGGAGCGTGGCAATCCCGCAGGGCTTCGCCAAGCACCATGGGAGAAGAGGAGGAGGGAGAGAGGCAGGGCTGCACCAACGAGAGATCAAATCGCGTGTTATGGGCAGCCCCTAGGCCTCATATATATAGGGGAAGGGGAGGGCTGCGCCCCCTTTAGGGTTTCCCACCCCAAGGGGCGGCGGCCAGCCTCCAGATGGCATCTGGTGCGGCGGCCAAGAGGGGGGGAGGAGTCCATCCTCCCCAAGGCACCTCGGAGGTGCCTTCCCCCTTGAGGACTCTTCCCTCTAGGGTTCCCTAGGCGCATGGGCCTCTTGGGGCTGGTGCCCTTGGCCCATGTAGGCCAAGGCGCACCCCCTACAGCCCATGTGGCCCCCCGGGGCAGGTGGCCCCACCCGGTGGGCCCCCGGGACCCTTCCGGTGGTCCCGGTACAATACCGATGACCCCGAAACTTGTCCCGATGGCCGAAACAGGACTTCCTATATATAAATCTTTACCTCCGGACCATTCCGGAACTCCTCGTGACGTCCGGGATCTCATCCGGGACTCCGAACAACATTCGGTAACCACATACAAGCTTCCTTTATAACCCTAGCGTCATCGAACCTTAAGTGTGTAGACCCTACGGGTTCGGGAGACATGCAGACATGACCGAGACGTTCTCCGGTCAATAACCAACAGCGGGATCTGGATACCCATGTTGGCTCCCACATGTTCCACGATGATCTCATCGGATGAACCACGATGTCAAGGACTCAATCGATCCCGTATACAATTCCCTTTGTCTATCGGTATGTTACTTGCCCGAGATTCGATCGTCGGTATCCAATACCTTGTTCAATCTCGTTACCGGCAAGTCACTTTACTCGTTCCGTAACACATCATCCCGTGATCAACTCCTTGGTCACATTGCGCATATGATGATGTCCTACCGAGTGGGCCCAGAGATACCTCTCCGTTTACACGGAGTGACAAATCCCAGTCTCGATCCGCATAAAACAATAGATACTTTCGGAGATACCTGTAGTGCACCTTTATAGTCACCCAGTTACGTTGTGACGTTTGATACACCCAAAGCACTCCTACGGTATCCAGGAGTTACACGATCTCATGGTCAAAGGAAGAGATACTTGACATTGGCAAAGCTCTAGCAAACGAACTACACGATCTTTGTGCTATGCTTAGGATTGGGTCTTGTCCATCACATCATTCTCCTAATGATGTGATCCCGTTATCAACGACATCCAATGTCCATAGCCAGGAAACCATGACTATCTGTTGATCACAACGAGCTAGTCAACTAGAGGCTCACTAGGGACATATTGTGGTCTATGTATTCACACGTGTATTACGATTTCCGGATAATACAGTTATAGCATGAATAAAAGACAATTATCATGAACAAGGAAATATAATAATAATACTTTTATTATTGCCTCTAGGGCATATTTCCAACAGTCTCCCACTTGCACTAGAGTCAATAATCTAGTTCACATCGCCATGTGATTAACACTCACAGGTCACATCGCCATGTGACTAATACCCAAGAGTTTACTAGAGTCAGTAGTCTAGTTCACATCACTATGTGATTAACACTCAATGAGTTTTATGTTTGATCATGTTGCTTGTGAGAGAGGTTTTAGTCAACGGGTCTGAACCTTTCAGATCCGTGTGTGCTTTACAAATCTCTATGTCATCTCCTAGATGCAGCTACCACGCTCTATTTGGAGCTATTCCAAATAACTGTTCTACTTGGAGCTATTCTAAATTGTTGCTCCATTATATGTATCCGGTCTCTCTACTCAGAGCTATCCGGATAGGTGTCAAGCTTGCATCGACGTAACCCTTTACGACGAACTCTTTTACCACCTCCATAATCGAGAAAATTCCTTAGTCCACTAGTTACTAAGGATAACTTTGACCGCTGTCCTGTGAGCCATTCTTGGATCACTCTTGTACCCCTTGACTGACTCATGGCAAGGCACACTTCAGGTGCGGTACACAGCATAGCATACTGAAGAGCCTACGTCTTAAGCATAGGGGACGACCTTCGTCCTTTCTCTCTATTCTGCCGTGGTCGAGCTTTAAGTCTTAACTTCGTACCTTACAACTCAGGCAAGAACTCCTTCTTTGACTGGTCCATCTTGAACACCTTCAAGATCATGTCAAGGTATGTGCTCATTTGAAAGTATTATTAAGCATTTTGATCTATCCTTATAGATCTTGATGCTCAATGTTCAAGTAGCTTAATCCAGGCTTTCCATTGAAAAACACTTTCAAAATAACCCTATATGCTTTCTAGAAATTCTACATCATTTCTGATCATCAATATGTCAACAACACATACTCATCAGAAATTCTATAGTGCTCCCACTCACTTCTTTGGAAATACAAGTTTCTCATAAACTTTGTACAAACCCAAAATCTTTGATCATCATCAAAGCATACATTCCAACTCCGAGATGCTCACTCCAGTCCTTAGAAGGATCGCTGGAGCTAGCATACCTTTTAGCATCCTTAGGATCGACAAAAACTTTCTGATTGTATTACATACAACCATTCCTTACGTAAACTGGTAAGGAAACTCGTTTTGACATCCGTCTGCCAGATTTCATAAATGCAGCTAATGCTAACATGATTCCGACGGACTTAAGCATCGCTACGGATGAGAAAATCTCATCGTAGTCAACTCCTTGAACTTGTGGAAAAACTTCGCCACAAGTCGAGCTTCATAGATGGTGACATTACCATCCACGTCCGTCTTCTTCTTAAAGATCCATTTATCTCAATGGCTTGCCAATCATCGGGCAAGTCCACCAAAGTCCATGGATCCGTTCTCGGATTTTATGGCCTCGAGCCATTTATCGGAATCCGGGCCCACCATCGCTTCTCCATAGCTCGTAGGTTCATTGTTGTCCAGCAACATGACTTCCAAGACAGGATTACGTACCACTCTGAAGTAGTACGCATCCTTGTCATCCTACGAGGTTTGGTAGTGACTTGATCCGAAGTTTCATGATCAATATCATAAGCTTCCACTTCAATTGGTGTAGGTGCCACAGGAACAACTTCCTGTGCCCTGCCACACACTAGTTGAAGAGACGGTTCAATAACCTCATCAAGTCTCCACCATCCTCCCACTCAACTCTTTCGAGAGAAACCTTTCCTCGAGAAAGGACCCGATTCTAGAAACAATCCATATTGCTTTCGGATCTGAATTAGGAGGTATACCCAACTGTTTTGGGTTTCCTATGAAGATGCATTTTATCCGCTTTGGGTTCGAGCTTAATCCTGAAACTTTTTCACATAAGCGTCGCAGCCCCAAACCTTTAAGAAACGACAACTTAGGTTTCTCTAAACCATAATTCATACGGTGTCATCTCATCGGAATTACGTGGTGCCCTATTTAAAGTGAATGTGGTTGTCTCTAATGCCTAACCCATGAACGATAGTGGTAATTCGATAAGAGACATCATGGTACGCACCATATCCAATAGGGTGCAACTATGATGTTCGGACACACCATCACACTATGGTGTTCCAGGCGGTATTAATTGTGAAACAATTTCCACAATGTCTTAATTGTGTGCCAAAACTCGTAACTCAGATATTCATCTCTATGATCGTATCATAGACATTTTATCCTCTTGTCACAATGATCTTCTACTTCACTCTGAAATTACTTGAACCATTCAATAATTCAGACTTGTGTTTCATCAAGTAAATATTCTCAACATCTACTCGAATCATCTGTGAAGTAAGAACATAACGATATTCACTGCATGCCTCAGCACTCATTGGACTGCACACATCAAAATGTGTTACTTCCAACAAGTTGCTATCTTGTTCCATCTTACTGAAAACGAGGCTTTTCAGTCATCTTGCCCATGTGGTATGATTTGCATATCTCAAGTGATTCAAAATCAAGTGAGTCCAAACGATCCATTTGCATGGAGTTTCTTCATGCATATACACCAATAGACATGGTTCGCATGTCTCAAACTTTTCAAAACGAGTGAGTCCAAAGATCCATCAACATGGAGCTTCTTCATGCGTTTTATACCATTATGACTTACATGGCAGTGCCACAAGTAAGTGGTACTATCATTACTATCTTATATCTTTTGGCATGAAAATGTGTATCACTACGATCGAGATTCAATAAACCATTCCTATAGGTGCAAGAGCACTTATTCAGGTTTAATACTAATCTTGATGGTAGAGGGAGCGTGCGATGCTTGATTATATCAAACTTGGAAACACTTCCAACACATATCGTCAGCTCTCCTTTAGCTAGTCTCCGTTTATTCCGTAGCCTTTTATTTCGAGTTACTAACACTTAGCAACCGAACCGGTATCTTATACCCTGGTGCTACTAGGAGTACTAGTAAAGTACACATTAACATAATGTATATCCAATATACTTCTATCGACCTTGCCAGCCTTCTCATCTACCAAGTATCTAGGGTAATTCTGCTCTAGTGACTGTTCCCCTTATTACAGAAGCACTTAGTCTCGGGTTTGGGTTCAACCTTGGGTTTCTTCACTGGAGCAGCAGCTGATTTGCCGTTTCATGAAGTATCCCTTCTTGCCCTTGCCCTTCTTGAAACTAGTGGTTTCACCAACCATCAACAATTGATGCTCCTTCTTGATTTCTACTTTCGCGGTGTCAAACATCGTGAATACCTCAAGGATCATCATATTTATCCCTGATATGTTATAGTTCATCACGAAGCTCTAGCAGCTCGGTGGCAATGACTTTGGGGAAACATCACTATCTCATCTGGAAGATCAACTCCCACTTGATTCAAGTGATTGTTGCACTCAGACAATCTGAGCACAAGCTCAACGATTGAGCTTTTCTCCCTTAGTTTGCAGGCTAAGAAAATCGTCGGAGGTCTCATACCTCTTGACGTGGGCACGAGCCTGAAATCCCAATTTCAGCCCTCGAAACATCTCATATGTTCCGCGATGTTTCGAAAACGTCTTTGGTGCCTCTACTTAAACCATTTAACTGAACTATCACGTAGTTATCAAAACGTGTATGTCCGATGTTCGCAACATCCACAAACGACGTTTGGGGTTCAGCACACTAAGCGGTGCATTAAGGACATAAGCTTTCTACTGATCGCATAATCGCTACTATCAACTTTCAACTATATTTTCTCTAGGAACATATCTAAAACAGTAGAACTATAGCGCGAGCTACGACATAATTTGCAAAAGGTCTTTTGACTATGTTCAGGATAATTAAGTTCATCTTATGAACTCCCACTCAGATAGACATCCCTCTAGTCATCTAAGTGATTACATGATCCGAGTCAACTAGGCCGTGTCCGATCATCACGTGAGACGGACTAGTCATCATCGGTGAACATCTTCATGTTGATCGTATCTACTATACGACTCATGCTCGACCTTTCGGTCTCCGTGTTCCGAGGCCATGTCTGCACATGCTAGGCTCGTCAAGTTAACCCTAAGTGTTTTCGCTGTGTAAAACTGTCTTACACCCGTTGTATGTGAACGTAAGAATCCATCACACCCGATCATCACGTGGTGCTTAGAAGCGACGAACTGTAGCAACGGTGCACAGTTAGGGGAGAACACTTCTTGAAATTTTGTAAGGGATCATCTTATTTACTACCGTCGTCCTAAGTAAACAAGATGCATAAACATGATAAACATCACATGCAATCAATAGAGTAGTGACATGATATGGCCAATATCATATAGCTCCTTTGATCTTCATCTTCGGGGCTCCATGATCATCTTGTCACCGGCATGACACCATGATCTCCATCATCATGATCTCCATCATCGTGTCTTCATGAAGTTGTCACGCCAACGACTACTTCTACTTCTATGACTAACGCGTTTAGCAATAAAGTAAAGTAGTTTACATGGCGTTCTTCAATGACACGCAGGTCATACAAAAAATAAAGACAACTCCTATGGCTCCTGCCGGTTGTCATACTCATCGACATGCAAGTCGTGAATCCTATTACAAGAACATGATCAATCTCATACATCACATATATCATTCATCACATTCTTCTTGGCCATATCACATCACATAGCATACCCTGCAAAAACAAGTTAGACGTCCTCTAATTGTTGTTTGCATGTTTTACGTGGCTGCTATGGGTTTCTAGCAAGAACGTTTCTTACCTACGCAAGACCACAACGTGATATGCCAATTGCTATTTACCCTTCATAAGGACCCTTTTCATCGAATCCGTTCCGACTAAAGTGGGAGAGACTGGCACCCGCTAGCCACCTTATGCACCAAGTGCATGTCAATCGGTGGAACCTGTCTCACGTAAGAGTACGTGTAAGGTCGGTCCGGGCCGCTTCATCCCACAATACCGTCGAAACAAGATTGGACTAGTAACGGTAAGCATATTGAACAACATCAACGCCCACAACTACTTTGTGTTCTACTCGTGCAAAGAATCTACGCAATAGACCTAGCTCATGATGCCACTGTTGGGGAACGTAGCAGAAATTCAAAAATTTTCCTACGTAACACCAAGATCTATCTATGGAGAGACCAGCAACGAGTAGAAAGGAGAGTGCATCTACATACCCTTGTAGATCGCTAAGCGGAAGCGTTCAAGTGAACGGGGTTGATGGAGTCGTACTCGTCGTGATTCAGATCACCGATGATCAAGTGCCGAACGGACGGCACCTCCGCGTTCAACACACGTACAGCCCGGTGACGTCTCCCACGCCTTGATCCAGCAAGGAGAGAGGGAGAGGTTGAGGAAGACTCCATCCAACAGCAGCACAACGGCGTGGTGGTGGTGGAGGAGCGTGGCAATCCCGCAGGGCTTCGCCAAGCACCATGGGAGAAGAGGAGGAGGGAGAGAGGCAGGGCTGCACCAACGAGAGATCAAATCGCGTGTTATGGGCAGCCCCTAGGCCTCATATATATAGGGGAAGGGGAGGGCTGCGCCCCCTTTAGGGTTTCCCACCCCAAGGGGCGGCGGCCAGCCTCCAGATGGCATCTGGTGCGGCGGCCAAGAGGGGGGGAGGAGTCCATCCTCCCCAAGGCACCTCGGAGGTGCCTTCCCCCTTGAGGACTCTTCCCTCTAGGGTTCCCTAGGCGCATGGGCCTCTTGGGGCTGGTGCCCTTGGCCCATGTAGGCCAAGGCGCACCCCCTACAGCCCATGTGCCCCCCGGGGCAGGTGGCCCCACCCGGTGGGCCCCCGGGACCCTTCCGGTGGTCCCGGTACAATACCGATGACCCCGAAACTTGTCCCGATGGCCGAAACAGGACTTCCTATATATAAATCTTTACCTCCGGACCATTCCGGAACTCCTCGTGACGTCCGGGATCTCATCCGGGACTCCGAACAACATTCGGTAACCACATACAAGCTTCCTTTATAACCCTAGCGTCATCGAACCTTAAGTGTGTAGACCCTACGGGTTCGGGAGACATGCAGACATGACCGAGACGTTCTCCGGTCAATAACCAACAGCGGGATCTGGATACCCATGTTGGCTCCCACATGTTCCACGATGATCTCATCGGATGAACCACGATGTCAAGGACTCAATCGATCCCGTATTCAATTCCCTTTGTCTATCGGTATGTTACTTGCCCGAGATTCGATCGTCGGTATCCAATACCTTGTTCAATCTCGTTACCGGCAAGTCACTTTACTCGTTCCGTAACACATCATCCCGTGATCAACTCCTTGGTCACATTGCGCATATGATGATGTCCTACCGAGTGGGCCCAGAGATACCTCTCCGTTTACACGGAGTGACAAATCCCAGTCTCGATCCGCATAAAACAATAGATACTTTCGGAGATACCTGTAGTGCACCTTTATAGTCACCCAGTTACGTTGTGACGTTTGATACACCCAAAGCACTCCTACGGTATCCAGGAGTTACACGATCTCATGGTCAAAGGAAGAGATACTTGACATTGGCAAAGCTCTAGCAAACGAACTACACGATCTTTGTGCTATGCTTAGGATTGGGTCTTGTCCATCACATCATTCTCCTAATGATGTGATCCCGTTATCAACGACATCCAATGTCCATAGCCAGGAAACCATGACTATCTGTTGATCACAACGAGCTAGTCAACTAGAGGCTCACTAGGGACATATTGTGGTCTATGTATTCACACGTGTATTACGATTTCCGGATAATACAGTTATAGCATGAATAAAAGACAATTATCATGAACAAGGAAATATAATAATAATACTTTTATTATTGCCTCTAGGGCATATTTCCAACAGTCTCCCACTTGCACTAGAGTCAATAATCTAGTTCACATCGCCATGTGATTAACACTCACAGGTCACATCGCCATGTGACTAATACCCAAGAGTTTACTAGAGTCAGTAGTCTAGTTCACATCACTATGTGATTAACACTCAATGAGTTTTATGTTTGATCATGTTGCTTGTGAGAGAGGTTTTAGTCAACGGGTCTGAACCTTTCAGATCCGTGTGTGCTTTACAAATCTCTATGTCATCTCCTAGATGCAGCTACCACGCTCTATTTGGAGCTATTCCAAATAACTGTTCTACTTGGAGCTATTCTAAATTGTTGCTCCATTATATGTATCCGGTATCTCTACTCAGAGCTATCCGGATAGGTGTCAAGCTTGCATCGACGTAACCCTTTACGACGAACTCTTTTACCACCTCCATAATCGAGAAAATTCCTTAGTCCACTAGTTACTAAGGATAACTTTGACCGCTGTCCTGTGAGCCATTCTTGGATCACTCTTGTACCCCTTGACTGACTCATGGCAAGGCACACTTCAGGTGCGGTACACAGCATAGCATACTGAAGAGCCTACGTCTTAAGCATAGGGGACGACCTTCGTCCTTTCTCTCTATTCTGCCGTGGTCGAGCTTTAAGTCTTAACTTCGTACCTTACAACTCAGGCAAGAACTCCTTCTTTGACTGGTCCATCTTGAACACCTTCAAGATCATGTCAAGGTATGTGCTCATTTGAAAGTATTATTAAGCATTTTGATCTATCCTTATAGATCTTGATGCTCAATGTTCAAGTAGCTTAATCCAGGCTTTCCATTGAAAAACACTTTCAAAATAACCCTATATGCTTTCTAGAAATTCTACATCATTTCTGATCATCAATATGTCAACAACATATACTCATCAGAAATTCTATAGTGCTCCCACTCACTTCTTTGGAAATACAAGTTTCTCATAAACTTTGTACAAACCCAAAATCTTTGATCATCATCAAAGCATACATTCCAACTCCGAGATGCTCACTCCAGTCCTTAGAAGGATCGCTGGAGCTAGCATACCTTTTAGCATCCTTAGGATCGACAAAAACTTTCTGATTGTATTACATACAACCTTTCCTTACGAAAACTGGTAAGGAAACTCGTTTTGACATCCGTCTGCCAGATTTCATAAATGCAGCTAATGCTAACATGATTCCGACGGACTTAAGCATCGCTACGGATGAGAAGATCTCATCGTAGTCAACTCTTTGAACTTGTGGAAAAACGCCACAAGTCGAGCTTCATAGATGGTGACATTACCATCCACGTCCGTCTTCTTCTTAAAGATCCATTTATCTCAATGGCTTGCCAATCATCGGGCAAGTCCACCAAAGTCCATGGATCCGTTCTCGGATTTTATGGCCTCGAGCCATTTATCAGAATCCGGGCCCACCATCGCTTCTCCATAGCTCGTAGGTTCATTGTTGTCCAGCAACATGACTTCCAAGACAGGATTACGTACCACTCTGAAGTAGTACGCATCCTTGTCATCCCACGAGGTTTGGTAGTGACTTGATCCGAAGTTTCATGATCAATATCATAAGCTTCCACTTCAATTGGTGTAGGTGCCACAGGAACAACTTCCTGTGCCCTGCCACACACTAGTTGAAGAGACGGTTCAATAACCTCATCAAGTCTCCACCATCCTCCCACTCAACTCTTTCGAGAGAAAACTTTCCTCGAGAAAGGACCCGATTCTAGAAACAATTCATATTGCTTTCGGATCTGAATTAGGAGGTATACCCAACTGTTTTGGGTTTCCTATGAAGATGCATTTTATCCGCTTTGGGTTCGAGCTTAATCCTGAAACTTTTTCACATAAGCGTCGCAGCCCCAAACCTTTAAGAAACGACAACTTAGGTTTCTCTAAACCATAATTCATACGGTGTCATCTCATCGGAATTACGTGGTGCCCTATTTAAAGTGAATGTGGTTGTCTCTAATGCCTAACCCATGAACGATAGTGGTAATTCGATAAGAGACATCATGGTACGCACCATATCCAATAGGGTGCAACTATGATGTTCGGACACACCATCACACTATGGTGTTCCAGGCGGTATTAATTATGAAACAATTTCCACAATGTCTTAATTGTGTGCCAAAACTCGTAACTCAGATATTCATCTCTATGATCGTATCATAGACATTTTATCCTCTTGTCACAATGATCTTCTACTTCACTCTGAAATTACTTGAACCATTCAATAATTCAGACTTGTGTTTCATCAAGTAAATATTCTCAACATCTACTCGAATCATCTGTGAAGTAAGAACATAACGATATTCACTGCATGCCTCAGCACTCATTGGACTGCACACATCAAAATGTGTTACTTCCTACAAGTTGCTATCTTGTTCCATCTTACTGAAAACGAGGCTTTTCAGTCATCTTGCCCATGTGGTATGATTTGCATATCTCAAGTGATTCAAAATCAAGTGAGTCCAAACGATCCATTTGCATGGAGTTTCTTCATGCATATACACCAATAGACATGGTTCGCATGTCTCAAACTTTTCAAAACGAGTGAGTCTAAAGATCCATCAACATGGAGCTTCTTCATGCGTTTTATACCATTATGACTTACATGGCAGTGCCACAAGTAAGTGGTACTATCATTACTGTCTTATATCTTTTGGCATGAAAATGTGTATCACTACGATCGAGATTCAATAAACCATTCCTATAGGTGCAAGAGCACTTATTCAGGTTTAATACTAATCTTGATGGTAGAGGGAGCGTGCGATGCTTGATTATATCAAACTTGGAAACACTTCCAACACATATCGTCAGCTCTCCTTTAGCTAGTCTCCGTTTATTCCGTAGCCTTTTATTTCGAGTTACTAACACTTAGCAACCGAACCGGTATCTTATACCCTGGTGCTACTAGGAGTACTAGTAAAGTACACATTAACATAATGTATATCTAATATACTTCTATCGACCTTGCCAGCCTTCTCATCTACCAAGTATCTAGGGTAATTCTGCTCTAGTGACTGTTCCCCTTATTACAGAAGCACTTAGTCTCGGGTTTGGGTTCAACCTTGGGTTTCTTCACTGGAGCAGCAGCTGATTTGCCGTTTCATGAAGTATCCCTTCTTGCCCTTGCCCTTCTTGAAACTAGTGGTTTCACCAACCATCAACAATTGATGCTCCTTCTTGATTTCTACTTTCGCGGTGTCAAACATCGTGAATACCTCAAGGATCATCTTATTTATCCCTGATATGTTATAGTTCATCACGAAGCTCTAGCAGCTCGGTGGCAATGACTTTGGGGAAACATCACTATCTCATCTGGAAGATTAACTCCCACTTGATTCAAGTGATTGTTGCACTCAGACAATCTGAGCACAAGCTCAACGATTGAGCTTTTCTCCCTTAGTTTGCAGGCTAAGAAAATCGCCGGAGGTCTCATACCTCTTGACGTGGGCACGAGCCTGAAATCCCAATTTCAGCCCTCGAAACATCTCATATGTTCCGCGATGTTTCGAACACGTCTTTGGTGCCTCTACTTAAACCATTTAACTGAACTATCACGTAGTTATCAAAACGTGTATGTCCGATGTTCGCAACATCCACAAAGGACGTTTGGGGTTCAGCACACTAAGCGGTGCATTAAGGACATAAGCTTTCTACTGATCGCATAATCGCTACTATCAACTTTCAACTATAATTTCTCTAGGAACATATCTAAAACAGTAGAACTATAGTGCGAGCCACGACATAATTTGCAAAAGGTCTTTTGACTATGTTCAGGATAATTAAGTTCATCTTATGAACTCCCACTCAGATAGACATCCCTCTAGTCATCTAAGTGATTACATGATCCGAGTCAACTAGGCCGTGTCCGATCATCACGTGAGACGGACTAGTCATCATCGGTGAACATCTTCATGTTGATCGTATCTACTATACGACTCATGCTCGACCTTTCGGTCTCCGTGTTCCGAGGCCATGTCTGCACATGCTAGGCTCGTCAAGTTAACCCTAAGTGTTTTCGCTGTGTAAAACTGTCTTACACCCGTTGTATGTGAACGTAAGAATCCATCACACCCGATCATCACGTGGTGCTTAGAAGCGATGAACTGTAGCAACGGTGCACAATTAGGGGAGAAAACTTCTTGAAATTTTGTAAGGGATCATCTTATTTACTACCGTCGTCCTAAGTAAACAAGATGCATAAACATGATAAACATCACATGCAATCAAATAGAGTAGTGACATGATATGGCCAATATCATATAGCTCCTTTGATCTTCATCTTCGGGGCTCCATGATCATCTTGTCACCGGCTTGACACCATGATCTCCATCATCATGATCTCCATCATCGTGTCTTCATGAAGTTTTCACGCCAACGACTACTTCTACTTCTATGACTAACGCGTTTAGCAATAAAGTAAAGTAGTTTACATGGCGTTCTTCAATGACACGCAGGTCATACAAAAAATAAAGACAACTCCTATGGCTCCTGCCGGTTGTCATACTCATCGACATGCAAGTCGTGAATCCTATTACAAGAACATGATCAATCTCATACATCACATATATCATTCATCACATCCTTTTGGCCATATCACATCACAAAGCATACCCTGCAAAAACAAGTTAGACGTCCTCTAATTGTTGTTTGCATGTTTTACGTGGCTGCTATGGGTTTCTAGCAAGAATGTTTCTTACCTACGCAAGACCACAACGTGATATGCCAATTGCTATTTACCCTTCATAAGGACCCTTTTCATCGAATCCGTTTCGACTAAAGTGGGAGAGACTGGCACCCGCTAGCCACCTTATGCACCAAGTGCATGTCAATCGGTGGAACCTGTCTCACGTAAGAGTACGTGTAAGGTCGGTCCGGGCCGCTTCATCCCACAATACCGTCGAAACAAGATTGGACTAGTAACGGTAAGCATATTGAACAACATCAACACCCACAACTACTTTGTGTTCTACTCGTGCAAAGAATCTACGCAATAGACCTAGCTCATGATGCCACTGTTGGGGAACGTAGCAGAAATTCAAAAATTTCCTACGTAACACCAAGATCTATCTATGGAGAGACCAGCAACGAGTAGAAGTAGAGTGCATCTACATACCCTTGTAGATCGCTAAGCGGAAGCGTTCAAGGTGATGATGTAGTCGTACTCGACGTGATGCAAATCACCGATGACCAGCGCCGAACGGACGGCACCTCCGTGTTCAACACACGTACGGGACGGGAGACGTCTCCTCCTTCTTGATCCAGCAAGGGGGAAGGAGAGGTTGATGAAGATCCAGCAGCACGACGGCGTGGTGGTGGATGCAGGGCGTCACAGCAGCAGGGCTTCGCCGAGACTACGAGGGAGAGACGTAACGGGGGGAGGAGGAGGCGCCAGGGGCTGGTGTATGGAGGCCCTCCTCTCCCCCACTATATATAGGGGTGCCAAGGGGGGGGCGCCGGCCCTAGTAGATGAGATCTACTAGGGGGGGCGGCGGCCTAGGGGAGGTTTCCCTCCCCACCAAGGCACCTAGGGGTGCCTTCCACCACTAGGACTCCTCCTAGGGGGAAACCCTAGGCGCATGGGCCTATAGGGGCTGGTGCCCTTGGCCCATGATGGCCAAGGTGCACCCCCTACAGCCCATGTGCCCCCCCGGACAGGTGGCCCCACCCGGTGGACCCCCGGGACCCTTCCGGTGGTCCCGGTACAATACCGATAACCCCGAAACTTGTCCCGGTGCCCGAAATAGCACTTCCTATATATAATTCTTTACCTCCGGACCATTCCGGAACTCCTCGTGACGTCCGGGATCTCATCCGGGACTCCGAACAACATTCGGGTTTCTGCATATACATATCTTCATAACCCTAGCGTCACCGAACCTTAAGTGTGTAGACCCTACGGGTTCGGGAGACATGTAGACATGACCGAGACGCTCTCAGTCAATAACCATCAGCGGGATCTGGATACCCATGATGGCTCCCACATGCTCCTCGATGTTGTCATCGGATGAACCACTATGTCGAGGATTCGATCAAACCCTGTATGCAATTCCCTTTGTCAATCGGTACGTTACTTGCCCGAGACTCGATCGTCGGTATCCCAATACCTTGTTCAGTCTCGTTACCGGCAAGTCACTTTACTCGTACCGTAATGCATGATCCCGTGTCCAACACCTTGGTCACATTGAGCTCGATATGATGATGCATTACCGAGTGGGCCCAGAGATACCTCTCCGTCATACGGAGTGACAAATCCCAGTCTCCTGTTGGGGAACGTTGCAGAAAATTAAAAATTTTCCTACGGTTTCACCAAGATCCATCCATGAGTTCATCTAAGCAACGAGTCTAGGGAGAGAGTTTGCATCTACATACCACTTGTAGATCGCGTGCGGAAGCTTGCAAGGTGATGATGTAGTCGTACTCGACGTGATCCAAATCACCGATGACCAGCGCCGAACGGACGGCACCTCCGCGTTCAACACACGTACGGGACGGGAGACGTGTCCTCCTTCTTGATCCAGCAAGGGGGAGGGAGAGGTTGATGAAGATCCAGCAGCACGACGGCGTGGTGGTGGATGCAGGGCGTCACAGTAGCAGGGCTTCGCCGAGACTACGAGGGAGAGACGTAACGGGGGGAGGAGGAGGCGCCAGGGGCTGGTGTATGGAGGCCCTCCTCTCCCCCACTATATATAGGGGTGCCAAGGGGGGGGGCGCCGGCCCTAGTAGATGAGATCTACTAGGGGGGGCGGCGGCCTAGGGGAGGTTTCCCTCCCCCCCAAGGCACCTAGGGGTGCCTTCCACCACTAGGACTCCTCCTAGGGGGAAACCCTAGGCGCATGGGCCTATAGGGGCTGGTGCCCTTGGCCCATGATGGCCAAGGCGCACCCCCTACAGCCCATGTGGCCCCCCCGGACAGGTGGCCCCACCCGGTGGACCCCCGGGACCCTTCCGGTGGTCCCGGTACAATACCGATAACCCCGAAACTTGTCCCGGTGCCCGAAATAGCACTTCCTATATATAATTCTTTACCTCCGGACCATTCCGGAACTCCTCGTGACGTCCGGGATCTCATCCGGGACTCCGAACAACATTCGGGTTTCTGCATATACATATCTTCATAACCCTAGCGTCACCGAACCTTAAGTGTGTAGACCCTACGGGTTCGGGAGACATGTAGACATGACCGAGACGCTCTCAGTCAATAACCATCAGCGGGATCTGGATACCCATGATGGCTCCCACATGCTCCTCGATGTTGTCATCGGATGAACCACTATGTCGAGGATTCGATCAAACCCTGTATGCAATTCCCTTTGTCAATCGGTACGTTACTTGCCCGAGACTCGATCGTCGGTATCCCAATACCTTGTTCAGTCTCGTTACCGGCAAGTCACTTTACTCGTACCGTAATGCATGATCCCGTGTCCAACACCTTGGTCACATTGAGCTCGATATGATGATGCATTACCGAGTGGGCCCAGAGATACCTCTCCGTCATACGGAGTGACAAATCCTAGTCTCCTGTTGGGGAACGTTGCAGAAAATTAAAAAATTTCCTACGGTTTCACCAAGATCCATCCATGAGTTCATCTAAGCAACGAGTCTAGGGAGAGAGTTTGCATCTACATACCACTTGTAGATCGCGTGCGGAAGCTTGCAAGGTGATGATGTAGTCGTACTCGACGTGATCCAAATCACCGATGACCAGCGCCGAACGGACGGCACCTCCGCGTTCAACACACGTACGGGACGGGAGACGTCTCCTCCTTCTTGATCCAGCAAGGGGGAAGGAGAGGTTGATGAAGATCCAGCAGCACGACGGCGTGGTGGTGGATGCAGGGCGTCACAGCAGCAGGGCTTCGCCGAGACTACGAGGGAGAGACGTAACGGGGGGAGGAGGAGGCGCCAGGGGCTGGTGTATGGAGGCCCTCCTCTCCCCCACTATATATAGGGGTGCCAAGGGGGGGGCGCCGGCCCTAGTAGATGAGATCTACTAGGGGGGGCGGCGGCCTAGGGGAGGTTTCCCTCCCCCCCAAGGCACCTAGGGGTGCCTTCCACCACTAGGACTCCTCCTAGGGGGAAACCCTAGGCGCATGGGCCTATAGGGGCTGGTGCCCTTGGCCCATGATGGCCAAGGCGCACCCCCTACAGCCCATGTAGCCCCCCGGGACAGGTGGCCCCACCCGGTGGACCCCCGGGACCCTTCCGGTGGTCCCGGTACAATACCGATAACCCCGAAACTTGTCCCGGTGCCCGAAATAACACTTCCTATATATAATTCTTTACCTCCGGACCATTCCGGAACTCCTCATGACGTCCGGGATCTCATCCGGGACTCCGAACAACATTCGGGTTTCTGCATATACATATCTTCATAACCCTAGCGTCACCGAACCTTAAGTGTGTAGACCCTACGGGTTCGGGAGACATGTAGACATGACCGAGACGCTCTCAGTCAATAACCATCAGCGGGATCTGGATACCCATGATGGCTCCCACATGCTCCTCGATGTTGTCATCGGATGAACCACTATGTCGAGGATTCGATCAAACCCTGTATGCAATTCCCTTTGTCAATCGGTACGTTACTTGCCCGAGACTCGATCGTCGGTATCCCAATACCTTGTTCAGTCTCGTTACCGGCAACTCACTTTACTCGTACCGTAATGCATGATCCCGTGTCCAACACCTTGGTCACATTGAGCTCGATATGATGATGCATTACCGAGTGGGCCCAGAGATACCTCTCCGTCATACGGAGTGACAAATCCCAGTCTCGATCCGTGTCAACCCAACAGCTACTTTCGGAGATACCTGTAATGCACCTTTATAGTCACCCAGTTACGTTGTGACGTTTGGTACACCCAAGGCACTCTTACGGTATCCGGGAGTTACACGATCTCATGGTCGAAGGAAGAGATACTTGACACTTGCAAAGCTCTAGCAAAACGAACTACACGATCTTTTATGCTATGCTTAGGATTGGGTCTTGTCCATCACATCATTCTCCTAATGATGTGATCCCGTTATCAACGACATCCAATGTCCATAGTCAGGAAACCATGACTATCTGTTGATCACAACGAGCTGGTCAACTAGAGGCTTACCAGGGACATTGTGTGGTCTAAGTATTCACACGTGTATTACGATTTCCGGATAATACAGTTATAGCATGAATAAAAGACAATTATCATGAACAATGAAATATAATAATACTTTTATTATTGCCTCTAGGGCATATTTCCAACAGTCTCCCACTTGCACTAGAGTCACTAATCTAGTTACATTGTGATGAATCGAACACCCATAGAGTTCTGGTGTTGATCATGTTTTGCACGCGAGAGAGGTTTAGTCAGCGGATCTGCGACATTCAGATCCGTGTGCACTTTGCAAATCTCTATGTCTCCATCTTGAACATTTTCACGGATGGAGTTGAAACGACGCTTGATGTGCCTAGTCTTCTTGTGAAACCTGGGCTCCTTTGCGAGGGCAAGAGCTCCAGTGTTGTCATAGAAGAGTTTGATCGGCCCCGGCGCATTGGGTATGACTCCTAGGTCGGTGATGAACTCCTTCACCCAAATCGCTTCATGTGCTGCCTCCGAGGCTGCCATGTACTCCGCTTCACACGTAGATCCCGCCACGACGCTCTGCTTGCAGCTGCACCAGCTTACTGCTCCACCATTCAACATATACACGTATCCGGTTTGTGACTTAGAGTCATCCAGATCTGAGTCGAAGCTAGCGTCGACGTAACCCTTTACGACGAGCTCTTCGTCTCCTCCATAAATGAGAAACATGTCCTTTGTCCTTTTCAGGTACTTCAGGATATTCTTGACCGCTGTCCAGTGTACCTTGCCGGGATTACTTTGGTATCTTGCTACCAAACTTACGGCAAGGTTTACATCGGGTCTGGTACACAGCATGGCATACATAATAGATCCTATGGCTGAAGCATAGGGGATGACACTCATCTCTTCTTTATCTTTTGCCGTGGTCGGTGACTGAGCTGAGCTCAGTCTCATACCTTGTAACATAGGCAAGAACCCCTTCTTGGACTGATCCATTCTGAATCTCTTCAAAATCTTATCAAGGTATGTGCTTTGTGAAAGACCTATGAGGCGTCTCGATCTATCTCTATAGATCTTGATGCCTAATATATAAGCAGCTTCTCCAAGGTCCTTCATTGAAAAACACTTATTCAAGTAGGCCTTAATGCTGTCCAGAAATTCTATATTATTTCCCATCAGGAGTATGTCATCTACATATAATATGAGAAATGCTACAGAGCTCCCACTCACTTTCTTGTAAACGCAGGCTTCTCCATAAGTCTGCATAAACCCAAACGCTTTGATCATCTCATCAAAGCGAATGTTCCAACTCCGAGATGCTTGCACCAGTCTATAAATGGATCGCTGGAGCTTGCATACTTTGTTAGCGTTCCGAGGATCGACAAAACCTTCCGGCTGCATCATATACAGTTCTTCCTTAAGATGCCCGTTAAGGAATGCTGTTTTGACGTCCATCTGCCATATCTCATAATCATAGTATGCGGCAATTGCTAACATGATTCGGACGGACTTTAGCTTCGCTACGGGAGAGAATGTCTCGTCATAGTCAATCCCTTGAACCTGTCGATAACCCTTAGCGACAAGTCGAGCTTTATAGATGGTAACATTACCATCCGCGTCCGTCTTCTTCTTAAAGATCCATTTGTTTTCTATCGCTCGCCGATCATCGGGCAAGTCTGTCAAAGTCCATACTTTGTTTTCATACATGGATTCTATCTCGGATTTCATGGCTTCAAGCCATTTGTTGGAATCCGGGCCCGCCATTGCTTCTTCATAGTTCGAAGGTTCATTGTTGTCTAACAACATGATTTCCAGGACAGGGTTGCCGTACCACTCTGGTGCGGAACGTGTCCTTGTGGACCTACGAAGTTCAGCAGTTACTTGATCCGAAGTACTTTGATCATTAT
This sequence comes from Triticum aestivum, assembly GCF_018294505.1. NCBI lineage: Eukaryota > Viridiplantae > Streptophyta > Magnoliopsida > Poales > Poaceae > Triticum > Triticum aestivum. Next base: position 520,598,463 of record NC_057810.1, on the reverse strand, counting down.
CATGGTTTTCCTCTTCAGTTGGTGTGGGCATCACAGGAACGGTTTCCTGTGCTGCGTCACTATCCCGCTCAAGAGGTAGTACTTCATCGAGTTCTACTTTCCTCCCACTTACTTCTTTCGAGAGAAACTCTTTTTCCAGAAAGCATCCGTTCTTGGCAACAAAGATCTTGCCTTCGGATCTTAAGTAGAAGGTATACCCTATAGTTTCCTTAGGGTATCCTATGAATACGCATTTTTCCGACTTGGGTTCGAGCTTTTCAGGTTGAAGTTTCTTGACATAAGCTTCGCATCCCCAAACTTTTAGAAACGACAGCTTAGGTTTCTTTCCAAACCATAATTCATACGGTGTTGTCTCAACGGATTTAGACGGTGCCCTATTTAAAGTGAATGTAGCTGTCTCTAGAGCGTATCCCCAAAATGATAGCGGTAAATCAGTAAGAGACATCATAGACCGCACCATATCCAATAGAGTGCGATTACGACGTTCGGACACACCGTTTCGCTGAGGTGTTCCAGGCGGCGTGAGCTGTGAAACGATTCCACATTTCTTGAAGTATGTACCAAATTCATGACTTAAGTATTCTCCTCCACGATCTGATCGTAAGAATTTTATCTTTCGGTCACGTTGATTCTCCACCTCATTCTGAAATTCCTTGAACTTTTCAAAGGTCTCAGACTTGTGTTTCATTAAGTAGACATACCCATATCTACTCATGTCATCTGTGAGAGTGAGAACACAACGATATCCTCCGCGAGCCTCAACGCTCATTGGACCGCACACATCGGTATGTATGATTTCCAACAAGTTGGTTGCTCGCTCCATTGTTCCGGAGAACGGAGTCTTGGTCATTTTACCTAAGAGGCATGGTTCGCACGTGTCAAACGATTCATAATCAAGAGACTCTAAAAGTCCATCAGCATGGAGCTTCTTCATGCGCTTGACACCAATGTGACCAAGGCGGCAGTGCCACAAGTATGTGGGACTATCGTTATCAACTTTAAATCTTTTGGCATCTACACTATGAACATGTGTAATATTACGCTCGAGATTCATTAAGAATAAACCATTGACCATCGGAGCATGACCATAAAACATATCTCTCATATAAATCGAACAACCATTATTCTCAGACTTAAATGAGTAGCCATCTCGTATTAAACGAGATCCAGATACAATGTTCATGCTCAAACTTGGCACTAAATAACAATTATTAAGGTTCAAAACTAATCCCGTAGGTAAATGTAGAGGCAGCGTGCCGACGGCGATCACATCGACTCTGGAACCATTCCCGACGCGCATCGTCAGCTCGTCCTTCGCCAGTCTCCGTTTATTCCGCAGCTCCTGCTGTGAGTTACAAATATGAGCAACGGCACCGGTATCAAATACCCAGGAGTTACTACGAGTACTGGTAAGGTACACATCAATCACATGTATATCAAATATACCTTTGGTGTTGCCGGCCTTCTTATCCGCTAAGTATTTGGGGCAGTTCCGCTTCCAGTGACCCTTCCCCTTGCAATAAAAGCACTCAGTCTCAGGCTTGGGTCCATTCTTTGACTTCTTCCCGGTAACTGGCTTACCAGGTGCGGCAACATCTTTGCCGTCTTTCTTGAAGTTCTTCTTACCCTTGCCCTTCTTGAACTTAGTGGTCTTATTGACCATCAACACTTGATGTTCTTTCTTGATTTCAGCCTCTGCTGACTTCAGCATCGAGAACACTTCAGGAATGGTCTTTTCCATTCCCTGCATGTTGTAGTTCATCACAAAGCTCTTGTAGCTTGGTGGGAGCGACTGGAGGATTCTGTCAATGACCGCCTCATCTGGGAGGTTAATGTTCAGCTGGGTCATACGGTTGTGCAACCCAGACATCTTCAGGATGTGCTCACTGACAGAACTGTATTCCTCCATCTTACAACTGTAGAACTTGTCGGAGACATCATATCTCTCGACCCGGGCATGAGCTTGGAAAACTAGTTTCAGCTCTTCGAACATCTCATATACTCCGTGATGCTCAAAACACTTTTGGAGCCCCGGTTCTAAGCTGTAAAGCATGCCGCACTGAACGAGGGAGTAATCATCAGCGTGAGACTGCCAAGCATTCATAATGTCTTGGTTCTCTGGGACGGGAGCGTCACCTAGCGGTCCTTCTAGGACATATTGTTTCCTGGCAGCTATGAGGATGATCCTCAGGTTCCAGACCCAGTCCGTATAGTTGCTGCCATCATCTTTCAGCTTGGTTTTCTCTAGGAACGCGTTGAAGTTCATGTTGACATTAGCGTTGGCCATTGATCTACAAGACATATTTGCAAAGGTTTTAGACTAAGTTCATGATAATAAAGTTCTAATCAAATTATGAACTCCCACTTAGATTAGACATCCCTTTAGTCATCTAAGTGTTACACGATCCGAGTCGACTAGTCCGTGTCCGATCATCACGTGAGACGGACTAGTCATCGTCGGTGAACATTTTCATGTTGATCGTATCTTCCATACGACTCGTGTTCGACCTTTCGGTCTCCGTGTTCCGAGGCCATGTCTGCACATGCTAGGCTCGTCAAGTTAACCCTAAGTGTTTTCGCTGTGTAAAACTGTCTTACACCCGTTGTATGTGAACGTAAGAATCCATCACACCCGATCATCATGTGGTGCTTAGAAACGACGAACTGTAGCAACGGTGCACAGTTAGGGGAGAACACTTCTTGAAATTTTATAAGGGATCATCTTATTTACTACCGTCGTCCTAAGTAAACAAGATGCATAATACATAATAAACATCACATGCAATTATATAGTTGTGACATGATATGGCCAATATCATATAGCTCCATTGATCTTCATCTTCGGGGCTCCATGATCATCTTGTCACCGGCTTGACACCATGATCTCCATCATCATGATCTCCATCATCGTGTCTTCATGAAGTTGTCACGCCAACGACTACTTCTACTTCTATGACTAACGTTTAGCAATAAAGTAAAGTAGTTTACATGGCGTTATTCAATGACACGCAGGTCATACAAAAAATAATGACAACTCCTATGGCTCCTGCCGGTTGTCATACTCATCGACATGCAAGTCGTGAATCCTATTACAAAGAACATGATCTCATACATCACAATTCATCATTCATCACAACTTCTGGCCATATCACATCACATGATCAATCGCTGCAAAAACAAGTTAGACGTCCTCTAATTGTTGTTGCATCTTTTACGTGGCTGCAATTGGGTTCTAGCAAGAACGTTTTCTTACCTACGAATCACCACAACGTGATTTTGTCAACTTCTATTTACCCTTCATAAGGGCCCTGTTCATCGATTCCGCTCCAACTAAGGTGGGAGAGACAGACACCCGCCAGCCACCTTATGCAATTATGATGATAGCAATTGTTATACCGTTGGTGCTATTCATACTATTAATGATGAGAGTGATTATGCTTATGATATGCCAAGCCACAAGCTTGGGGATGCTATGTTTGATGATAATGACATGTTTGAGAATTTATTTGCTGCAATTAATGTTTGTCCCAAGCTTGGGGAGGCTATGTGAGGGAGTCCTGGATTAGGGGGTGTACGGATGGCTGGACTATGACCTTTGGCCGGACTCCCGGACTATGAAGATGCAAGATTGAAGACTTCGTCCCGTGTCCGGATAGGACTTTCCTTGGCGTGGAAGGCAAGCTTGGCGATATGATATGAAGATCTCCTCCCATTGTAACCGACTCTATGTAACCCTAGCCCTCTCCGGTGTCTATATAAACCGGAGAGTTTTAGTCCGTAGGACAAACAAAACAATCAAACCATAGGCTAGCTTCTAGGGTTTAGCCTCTCTGATCTCGTGGTAGATCAACTCTTGTACTATCCATATCATCAAGATTAATCAAGCAGGAGTAGGGTTTTACCTCCATCGAGAGGGCCCAAACCTGGGTAAAAACATCGTGTCCCTTGTCTCCTATTACCATCTGCCTAGACGCACAGTTCGGGACCCCCTACCCGAGATCCGCCGGTTTTGACACCGACAGTGGTGCTTTCATTGAGAGTTCCTCTGTGTCATCACCTTTAGGCCCGATGGCTTCTTCGATCATCAACCACGACGCGGTCCAGGGTGAGATCTTTTCTCCCCGGACAGATCTTCGTATTCGGCGGCTTCGCACTGCGGGCCAATTCGCTTGGCCATCTGGAGCAGATCGAAAGCTATGCCCCTGGCCATCAGGTCAGGTTTGGAAGCTTAAACTACACGGCCGACATCCGCGGGGACTTGATCTTCGACGGATTCGAGCCACGACCGAGCACGCCGCACTGTCACGATGGGCATGATCTAGCTCTGCCGCCGGACAGCGCCCAGAGCGCCGCTCAGGTCCCCGCTCCGACCATTAGCTCGGAGTCGACTGCACCAGTCGGGGATGGACGGTTGGACGCCGCCCCAGGAGCCGCAATCTCTACGGCGATAGAGCCGAATACCAGCCTAGTCCATTGTGAGGCCCGTGACTCCAAGGTGCAGGACTCCGTTCTGGACTCCGAATCTTCCGCACCCCTTCCGATCGAACCCGATTGGGCTCCGATCATGGAGTTCACCGCCACGGACGTCTTTCAGCACTCGCCTTTTGGCGATATCCTGAATTCACTAAAGTCTCTCTCTTTGTCAGGAGAGCCCTAGCCGGACTATGGTCAGCACGGTTGGGATGCGGACGACGAAGAAATTCGAAACCCACCCACCACCCACTTTGTAGCCACTGTCGACGATCTAACCGACATGCTCGACTTCGACTCCAAAGACATCGACGGTATGGACGTCGATGAAGGAGACGACCAAGAACCAGCACCTATAGGGCACTGGAAAGCCACCTCGTCATATGACATATACATGGTGGACACCCCCAAAGCAGGAGATGGCGATGAAAAAACGGAGGACGACCCCTCCAAGAAGCAACCCAAGCGCCGACGTCAGCGGCGCCGCTCTAAATCCCGCCAAAGCAAAAACGGCGAGTCCGGCACTGGGGACAATAACACCCCGGACAGTGCCGAAAACAACCCCCTCCAGCAGGATTCAGCGCAGGAGGACGGAGGAGCCAGTCCTCATGAGAGAGCGGCAGACAGGGAGGTCGAGGACGACAATTATATGCCTCCCTCCGAAGACGAGGCAAGCCTCGACGACGACGAATTCGTCGTGCCAGAGGATCTCGTCGAACAAGAGCATTTCAAACGCAGGCTTATGGCCACGGCAAGCAGCCTCAAGAAAAAACAGCAGCAGCTTAGAGCCGACCAAGACTTGCTAGCCGACAGATGGACTGAAGTCCTGGCGGGCGAAGAGTATAAACTCGAACGCCCCTCCAAGAGCTACCCAAAGCGCAGGTTGCTACCCCAACTAGAGGAGGAAGCAACTAAACCTACATCACCAGCGTACGATGCGCCCGATCGGCCACCCCGTGGCCGCGACAGAGAGGCCTTTCGGCCCTCAACCCAAGCCGCACCCCGGCGCCGCTCCAAAAATACCATAGCACGGGGAAACGCAACAGACCTGCAAGACATATTGGAGGATAAGGCAAGGCAAACAAGATCGATCTACGGATCGCGTGGGCGCCCCACGTCACGTGACGATAACCGTCACGCCGGATATGATAAATACGGCCAGGCCGAACACAACAGACAAAGCTCATCCGAGCTACGTCGCGATATAGCCCAGTACAGGGGCGCCGCACACCCACTATGCTTCACAGACGAAGTAATGGATCATCAAATCCCCGAGGGTTTTAAACCCGTAAACATCGAATCATACGATGGCACAACAGATCCCGCAGTATGGATCGAGGATTATCTCCTTCATATCCACATGGCCCGTGGTGATGATCTACACGCCATCAAATACCTCCCGCTCAAGCTTAAAGGACCAGCTCGGCATTGGCTTAACAGCCTGCCAGCAGAGTCAATTAGTTGCTGGGAGGACCTGGAATTCGCGTTCCTTGACAACTTCCAGGGCACTTATGTGCAACCACCAGACGCCGATGACCTAAGCCACATAATCCAGCAGCCAGAGGAATCGGCCAGACAATTCTGGACACGGTTCCTAACCAAGAAAAATCAAATAGTCGACTGTCCAAACGCCGAGGCCCTTGCAGCCTTCAAGCACAACATCCGAGACGAATGGCTTGCCCGGCACCTAGGATAGGAAAAGCCAAAATCTATGGCAGCCCTCACGACACTCATGACCCACTTTTGCGCGGGAGAAGATAGCTGGCTAGCTCGTAGGAATAACATAACCAAGAGCCCTGGCAATTCGGATACCAAGGACAACAATGGCAGATCACGTCGCAACAAGCACAAGCGCCGCATTAATGGCGACAATACTGAGGATACGACAGTTAATGCCGAATTCAGAGGCTCTAAACCCGGTCAGCGGAAGAAGCCATTTAAAAGAAACCCTCTAGGCCCATCCAGTTTAGACCGGATACTCGATCACTCGTGCCAGATACATGGCACCCCCGAACAACCAGCCAACCACACCAACAGGGATTGTTGGGTGTTCAAGCAGGCGGGCAAGTTAAGTGCCGAAACCAGAGACAAGGGGCTGCGTAGCGATGACGAGGAGGAGCCCCGGCCGCCGAACAACAGAGGACAGAAGGGCTTCCCCCCGCAAGTGCGGACGGTGAACATGATATACGCAACCCATATCCCCAAAAAGGAGCGGAAGCGTGCTCTCAAGGACGTCTATGCATTGGAGCCAGTCGCCCCAAAGTTCAACCAATGGTCCTCCTGCCCGATCACTTTTGATCGAAGGGACCACCCCACTAGCATTCGTCACGGCGGATTCGCCGCATTGGTCCTAGACCCAATCATTGATGGATTTCACCTCACTAGAGTCCTCATGGAAGGCGGCAGCAGCCTGAACCTGCTTTATCAGGATACAGTGCGAAAAATGGGTATAGATCCCTCAAGGATTAAACCCACAAAGACAACCTTTAAAGGCGTCATACCAGGTGTAGAAGCCAGCTGTACAAGCTCGGTTACACTCGAAGCGGTCTTCGGATCCCCGGATAATTTCCGAAGCGAAGAGTTAATCTTCGACATAGTCTCATTCCGCAGTGGCTATCACGCCCTGCTCGGACGAACCGCATTCGCAAAATTCAATGCGGTGCCGCATTACGCATATCTCAAGCTCAAGATGCCAGGTCCTCGCGGAGTCATTACGATAAATGGAAACACCGAACGCTCTCTCCGAACGGAGGAGCACACGGCGGCCCTAGCGGCGGAAGTATAGAGTAGCCTCTCAAGGCAATTCTCCAATCCGGGTGTTAAACATCCGGACAACGTCAAGCGCGCCCGAAGTAACCTACAACAAAACCGGCTGGCACGTTCCGAGCAAGCATAGCAGTGCGGCCCCAACCCCAGCCCTCGCCAGATGGTGATATCGGTACCACGCGTACATAATTATGCTTTGGAAATACCATGGGCATAAGGGGAGGGGAACAACCACGGCACGCCCAGAATGCGGCTCAACCGCACTAAGGGGCTCCCTATTCTGTCGTTTCCTTTTTTTTATATACTTTCAGGACCCAACTATTCGGAAGGCCTGTCCGGCAATACACTCGTCGAACACACGATGCAACAGCCAGGGAGAGAACAAGCCACGTCAAATATCCAGGTGGTCTCTATAACGAGCTAAATACCTGTTTTACTTAAAGTCTCGCAGCTTGCCCCTGGAGGGGGACATGTCAAATAATCCCATCTCTTGCTTATCGCACTATTTGTATCGTTCTGCTTTCATAGCAGCCCTTTTTAATAAACAATACATAGCTCTTATCTATTATTGTATTCATCTATTTTTATACAAATATGTTCAGTCATGACATTATGCAACCGTACACTTTGGTACGACCAATACACCGGGGGCTTAAGCACCCCATAACACGGTGTGAGAAGACCGAACACTCTCATGAGTGTGGCACCCCGAACTTATAGCACTGTATGCATCGGCTCCGAATCATGTCTTGGGTCAATAGTTGGGTTTGCCCGGCTCCCATGTTTTGGTACCTTATGTTCCGCAATGTTGGCTAAGGTAGCGCTGGGAGAACTACTGCGATTGTGCCCCAGTTGAGCTGGGTTAACACCTCAGTAGAGAAAGTTAAAACTGACCGTCATGATAGTGCGAGAGACCGGTCGCTGTTCACGAGGTTTTTCGAGTCCCTAAAGACTTATGCCGCTTAGAGCGAGGAGCCGGATTTATCTGGCCTAGGCGTGGATAGCGCCCCGAACTCGGTCTTCCGAATACTAGGGGCTTCGCCGAAATTTAAAATTATAGAATTCTATGGCTAAGTGAGAGTGATAAAGCATTATAAGTCCGATGGCCTTGTTCGTTGTGCTGAACGCCTCCCTAGATGGACTCAAGAATGGGAACAAGAGCGCTCAGGTTTATCCCGAACACCCCAGCACTCGTGGCATGGGGGTAGAAGCCGACGACTTGCATCTCTCAGATTTGATAAACGGTCGCACAGAAGGTAATATTTTAAATTAACAAGCATTGCTTAGCGCATATGAACAAAGTTTTCAGCGTACAGGATAACAGATGTGAGTCTACTAAAAATTACATCTTTGGAGCATTCACCCGCTATAAGGCAGGCACCCTTCAGGACGCCCTTATAATAGATCTCTGGCTTGCGATACTCCTTGCCCGGCGGTGGCGCGTCCGTCACAAGCTTCTCAACGTCCATCTTGCCCCAGTGCACTTTAGCACGGGCAAGGGCCCGACGGGCACCTTCAATACAGACGGAGCGCTTGATGACTTCAATCCATGGACAAGCGTCCACCAGCCGCAGCACCAGACCGAAGTAGCTCCCAGGCATGGCTTCTCTAGGCCACAGCCGAACTATGAGGCCCTTCATGGCCTGTTCGGCCACCTTGTGGAGCTCGACCAGCTGCTTCAGCTGGTCGCTCAGGGGCACCGGATGTCCGGCCTCAGCATATTGAGACCAGAACACCTTTTCCATCGAGCTCCCGTCCTCGGCTTGGTAGAATGCGGCGGCATCAGACACACTACAGGGCAGATCGGCGAACGCTCCTAGAGAGCTCCGGATTCGGGTAAGTAACAAATAATTCACTTTTATATGCTTGCTTTGCATAAAGAATGCCTTACCCGCCGCTATCTTCTTTATCGCCTCGATCTCCTGGAGGGCCTTCTGGGCTTCGTCCTTAGTGGTTTTGGCACTCTCAAGAGCCAAGGCGAGCTCGGACTCTTGAGTCTTCGAGTCACGCTCCAAACTCTCGTGTTTCTCCACGAGAGCCTGGAGCTCTTGCCGCACCTCCACCACCCGCGCCTCCTTCTTCTCTCGCTCGGTGCGCTCCAAGGCCGCACTGTTTTCGGCCTTGGACACCGCTTCCTTCAGGGTCGCCACCTCGTTCGTGGCCCGTGCAACATTCACGTTGGTCCTGTCATTATTTGCAACCAGGTATTTCTATACACATTTACATACGGTATTACATAATATCCTTGTCCTCGAGCTGCTTCTTGGCACGGCCGAGCTCGTTCTCGGACCGCTCGAGGCTCTCCTTCAATGCATTGACCTCCGCAGTCAGTGCGGCGGAGGTCAGCAGCGCAGCCTGCATTCCCATATTGACATATTTATGTTAGACTCCTGCGTATATCTTTTTTTGTAGATCCTCAGTCCGGCTTTTCTTTCCTAACACCACACTGAGCATCAGGGGCTACTATCTATGCGGTAACATTTTTATATGTTTTGAATACATACCTCAAAGCCTGTTAACAGGCTCGTACAGGCTTCTGTCAGCCCGCTCTTGGCGGACGGAACCTTCTGAATCACCGCACTCATAACAGTGCGGTGTTCCTCGTCGATGGAGGCGCCGTTAAGCACCTCCAGCAAATTGTCCGACGCCTTCGGTTGGACGGAGGTTGCCGGCGTCGTAGGCTTGCCCTTCTTACGAAGGCGCCGCCTGCCGGACTCCGGAACCACTGAGGGTTCCGGAGCAGTGTTCGGCCCGGGGCCGGACTTAGACACCTCTGGGGTTTTACCCCCTTTGGGCCTGGAATCCGGGAGGTCGCCTTGCGGCGCCTCCAGGACCACCTCCTCCTGGTTTAGTCCCTTTTGGGACTCCACCTCGGCATCGTCCGTAGGGAGCGGGGAGGAGGCCGTCGGAAGTGAAGCGCTATTCACATCCGACGAATCCAGGGAGCCGCTCGACGAATCGCCGAGCTGAGCCTCGGGCGGACTGCATGATTGAATTCGGCGTCAGAGAGTACCGTATAATAGAGAAGCGCCATAAGTTATTCGGGTATCTGGATGCTTACGATTTCGCCAGGGGCTTGACCCTGGATGCCATTCCTCTCCGCCATCTTCGGCATCGGAGGCATAGTCCGGTGGAAGGGTCTTCCCCTTCTTGGACCCTCCAGCCTCCCCAGTTGGGGCGGCCTTCCTTTTCTTTCCTCCCCCCACTGGAGGGTGAGAGGCTTCTTCTTCTTCCTCCTCCTCCTCAGAGGTGAGGGATGCTTCGGGGTTGTCAAGCGATGAATCCGACACCACCAGGTGCCGGGAGCTCTTTCGAGTCCCCGTGGCCTTCTTCTTGGCCTTATTCTCCGGTACCACATGAGGTGCCGGAACCAGCAGCCCCGTCAATCGAGCGTCCGCTGGGTCTTCTGGTAAGGGAGCCGGACAGTTAACCTGCCCGGACTTCTTCAGCCAGTCCCGTCAAAGGTAAGGGAGTTTAGATCCCACATAGAGTCAGACTATGAAAAACAAGAGTCCCGTAAAGGGTAGAATAGCTTACCTCGCTGGCCTGACGCCGCGAGCTGAATCCGTGATATTCGGTAGCGGATGCAGGGGCCTCAGCGCCCTTAAACAACACCTTCCAGGCATCTTCGTATGTAGTATCGAAGAGCTTGCTTAAGGTTTGGTGTTGTGCCGGATCAAACTCCCACAATTTGAAGGCCCGTTGTTGGCATGGGAGGATCCTGCGGATGAGCATGACCTGGACTACGTTGACAAGCTTGAGATTCTTGTTCACCAGCTTTTGGACGTAGGCTTGAAGTCCGGTCAGTTCTTTCGAGTCTCCCCACGTTAGGCCTGTCTCTTTCCAGGAGGTGAGCCGTGTGGGGAAACCAGATCGGAACTCGGGGGCCGCCGCCCATTTGGGGTCGTGCGGCTCGGTGATGTAGAACCACCCCGATTGCCACCCCTTTATTGTCTCCACAAAGGAGACCTCGAGCCATAGGATGTTGGCCATCCGGCCCACCATGGCACCTCTGCACTCCGCTTGGCGGCCGCCCACTACCTTCGGCTTGACATTAAAAGTCTTCAGCCATAAGCCGAAGTGGGGCTGGATGCAGAGGAAGGCCTCGCACACGACGATGAACGCTGAGATATTGAGGATGAAGTTTGGGGCCAGATCGTGGAAATCCAGGCCATAGTAGAACATGAGCCCCCGGATGAACGGGTGAAGAGGAAAGCCCAGTCCATGGAGGAAATGGGGGAGAAATACGACCCTCTCATGGGGCCCAGGAGTGGGGATGAGTTGCCCCTCATCTGGAAGCCGGTGCACGATGTCGTCAGACAAGTATCCGGCCTTCCTTAACACGCCCGTATTGATGAGAATCCCGGAATAAGGGGACACGATCTCTGCTTTGACAAGACGTGCCAAGGAAACCGCCTCGCTAAACACGCTGAGGTGGAACAGTAAAATGATTCGAATAAAGGCTTGGCCGTGGCGTGATGTCACGCTGTAGAATACGTCAGCAGATTAGATTTGTGCAGGTATTATTCTCTCTACGGTGGTATGTGGAACTTATTTTGCAGAGCCGGACACTATCCTTGTGTTCAACATCTTCTATGAAGTATTCGGAGGAGGAACCCGCCTTGGAATGCCGAAGACAATTTGCGCGCCGGACTCGTCGTCATTGAAACCTGGTTCAGGGGCTACTGAGGGAGTCCTGGATTAGGGGGTGTCCGGATGGCCGAACTATGACCTTTGGCCGGACTCCCGGACTATGAAGATGCAAGATTGAAGACTTCGTCCCGTGTCCGGATAGGACTTTCCTTGGCGTGGAAGGCAAGCTTGGCGATATGATATGAAGATCTCCTCCAATTGTAACCGACTCTATGTAACCCTAGCCCTCTCCGGTGTCTATATAAACCGGAGAGTTTTAGTCCGTAGGACGAACAACAATCATACCATAGGCTAGCTTCTAGGGTTTAGCCTCTCTGATCTCGTGGTAGATCAACTCTTGTACTACCCATATCATCAATATTAATCAAGCAGGAGTAGGGTTTTACCTCCATCGAGAGGGCCCGAACCTGGGTAAAAACATCGTGCCCCTTGTCTCATGTTACCATCCGCCTAGACGCACAGTTCAGGACCCCCTACCCGAGATCCGCCGGTTTTGACACCGACACTATGCTTAATGAAGATGATCTTTTTAGTCCCCTTACTTTGAAGGGATATTTAAATTAGTGCCCTTGGTTCCTTAGTTGTGCTCACTTTTCCCCACGCTCCAAACGTTTGCTCACTTTTCCCCTCTTCCTTAGCTGAAACTCTCACAAATGCTCATAGCGGGCGTTTGTCGTCTTGACCGTCCATTGACCGTTAATTGCTGACGAGTGGGGCCGAGTCTTCGTCTGACTGTTGCTTGCTGACGGGTGGGACTGCAAGGAGACATGTATTGGGCAGCTTGTCTGAATCTGAAACAGATCTAGACAGGCCGCACTGCACCGCGCCGCCTTGCCCCCTCCGCCGGTGTCGTGCCGCATCTACCGCAGTTGTTTCCTCCACCCTATGCCATATTCCGTTCGTCGGTGACGCCGCGTCTCCGCCAGATATAGCTCACCTCCCCATCTGGGATTACATAGCGATGTTGAGTGAGGACGCCCGGAATGCAGTCGACCGTGGAGAGGATTGGGTCGAATCCGCGGCAGATAATTCATGGATTAAACCTGGGTAAGCATTGTTTCCTCTCGAATTGACGTTCTAAGTCGTATTGTAGGCCGTATTTGACTTCTGTTTGCTTGAATCGTTCGAATTTGTGCTCGATTTTACCCGGCTAACTGAAGCCTTTGTTTCCTTCCCCCAACAAAATAGGATTGATCCCGCGCTGGCTTTCCGGCTGGCGATTAGAATGGAAACTAGTGTGCTGCGTGGTACTAAACCGCATTTGATTTCATCATTTTTCTATACCAAAGTGGTAGAAACCAGCATATCTTTCAAAGATTTGCGAGCTGAGCTCCGAAACACCTATCCCTGGAGTGATGCCGATGCTGTTGAACTGAATTACTTCAGCAGTGATGAGCAAAGATTTCTCCCACTAACTTGCAACGATCATATGCCATTGCTTTTTGCTGGGATTGCTGGCTGCCGATTCGGTAAACTCCAAATCGATGTGCTTCGGCCACGCGCAGAACGGGCGAAGGGGAAGGGAGTTCAGACATCATCTGTCTGTGCTAATAGCCAGCACCCCGGCACTCCTTGTAGGTCGACACCAAGTAAAGCAAGTGGTTCATGGAGCCACAACATGCCTGCTGCCAATTCTGGTTCCGATTCAGCTGCTGCTTCTCGTGTACCTTCTGCAGTTGGTGTAGAAGAAGATGCAGAACCTGATGAGGCAGTGCCTACAAATGATGATGAAGATGAGATGATGTTTCCTGAACTGGTCGATGTAGCCAGTCAGCAAGCAGTGGATGACGAATATATGGAGGATCCCATCAGCCAAGCTAGGTTTGATGACACTAACGATGAAGAGAAGGTGGAGAACATGGATAGCTTAATCGAGGATGAATACGATGGTGATGACAGGCCAACATTGAGTGGAACAGGGAAAAACCTGAGCTTAGTGTAGGTACCATTTTCCAATCAACGGTGGACTGTCGGAATGCAGTGACAACATGGTGCATTATATCTGAAAACAACTATAAGATTAAAAGGAGTGAGCCAGCAAGGTTCACAGTTTTTTGTCCATATCCTAGGTGTAGGTGGAAGTTGCATACATCTTGTATGAGAAAGAGCAAATATATTCAGGTAATCCAAGTTCAGTTAGTAATTTAGTTTCTTATCGTTGAGTAAGGTTTCTTAACTGTTCTTTACCCTTTTATTTTGTTTCAGATAAAGAAAAACCCACACAAGCACACCTGTCCACCTGGAGGGGGAGGGGGGAAGGCCAAAACCAAGCTAGCAAAAACTAGGTGGGTGGCAGATGCTATATTGGATTGGCTGAGAGAAGAACCTGGACTTGGTCTAACAGCACTCCATGGGAAGCTTTTTGAGAAGTACAAGATAGAAATTCCTTACATGAGAATTTTCAATGCTAGGGAAAAGGCTCTTGACAGAATTAATGGTCAATGGAATGACAGTTTTCAGCTGCTTTACACTTTCAAAGCTGAAGTGGAGATGGCAAGTCCAGGGAGTGTTATAGAGATTGACAAGCATACAGTTCCATTCAAAATTAAAGGGAAGTCATTTCAGAAGGAGTGCTTCAGAAGGGCTTTTGTTTGTTTCAAGGCTTGCTGGCAGGGGTTTCTAGATGGTTGCAGGCCCTATTTGGCTGTAGATGCTACACATTTGACTGGAAGATGGAGAGGACAGCTAGTAGCAGCTTCTGCAGTTGATGGACACAACTGGCCATTCCCAGTTGCATTTGGTGTGGTGGAGGCAGAGTCTGAGGAAAGTTGGGTCTGGTTTCTGCAGCAGTTGCGCAACATTATAGGCACACCCCCAGGTTTAGCTATACACACAGATGCTTGCAAGGGTTTAGAGAGTGCAGTGGAAATTGTATTCCCTGGAGTGGAGCATAGGGAATGTATGCGACACCTAGCGCATAATTTCAAAAAGAAGTTCAAAGGTAAAGTTTATGATGAGAACTTATGGCCAGCATCATACACATGCAGTAAAAGGAAGCATGAACACCATTTGAGAGTGTTGTATGCTCAAAATCCTCTTGTGAAGGAGTACATGGATGCACATCATGGCAAGGTGTGGTCAAGAAGCAAATTCAACGAAATCTGCAAAGTAGATTATGTGACCAGTAACCTTGCAGAATGCTTCAATTCAAAGTTCAAGTCAGTGAAAGGGCTCTTGTTGTGGCAAGCATTTGACAAGATGAGGCAAATGATCATGATAAAGATGGCTCTTCGCAAAAGAATTGCAGAAACACAATATGTTGGTCATCAAATGCTCCCATCACTGATTAAGGCATTGCACTTGAAGGTAAGAGGACTGAAGATGAAATGTATTCAATCTGGTACATATGAGGGAGAGGTTACCTATACTGACACTAAAAATAGGGTATGGAGGTATCCTGTGAACCTAAGTACTAGAGAATGTACTTGTAGGCAATGGCAGATCCGTGGGAAGCCATGCATACATGCCCTACATCTGATGACTGTTATCGGGGGTGCAGATGGTGAAGTTGATCAATATTGCTCTGAGTATTTCTCTGTTGCCAAATTTATGGTTGCTTATGCTGACAATGTGCCTGCACTATTGGGGAAAGATCAATGGAACATAGTAGATCTAGGGTTCAAACTCCATGCTCCTGTCATTACTAGACCACCAGGAAGACCAAGGAACCAGAGGATTAGAGCAGGTGAGGAGGGTCATCTACCAAAGAAGCGTGCTTGCAAAAATTGTGGAGTTCTGGGGCATATTGCTAGGCTTTGTACCAATGCAGTGGATGCATCATTTGGAGAGGAGGAAAGATGGACAGTAGCCAATGCTGAGGAGAATGCAGCAGCAATGGAGACTGAAGATGCAGTGGAGAATGAAGCAGTGGAGAATGCAGCAGCAAATGAAGCATCTTGGTATGTGTTTGCACCCTTTGTAGAATGCAGCTACCCTTTTGTTTGCATTTGTTCTCTTTTTTGCCTATGGCTTATAATTTTCTTTACCAGCTCTAGGGAGAAAAGGCCAAGAGATGAAGAAGCAGAAGATTTTGAAACCATGGCCTTTGATGGTTTTGAATCTATAAGAGAGGAAGAGGAGGGCGTAATTTTTCCAATTGTGCCTTTAAAGATTATTGAACCCATAGATGACCGTCAAATGGTCGTCAAGTGCTCGGCGAGTGCAACTACTCCATCAGCACCTCCACGAGGAAAACCCCAAGTAAAGCCCAAGATCAAAAGGAACAAGAGTCTAAAAGAAAAGAGCATCTCAACTAGGGAAACCAGGAGCAAGACGGTGAAGCCAGTTGCAAACACAAGGAGCAAGTCGAAAATTTGAATTAAGTTGTTGGGAAATGTTTGTGTTTTCAATTTGAGGGCGAGTCGATCGCTTAAAACTTGGTAGATTTGTATTAAGATCTTAAAACTTGGTACATTTGAGCTACTGTGAAAACTTATCAGTTGTAATAATATTGCTTCTACTTTGGTTTCTTATTTGAGTCGGAATTCAAATTTCCATCAAAATTTGAATTTAAATCAATATTTGAATTTGGGCCAAAATTTGGATTCGAGTCAAAATTGAAGTTGAACATTGGAGGTTCATTGCTCTGTGCGGTGTATTTGATCGAGCATTTGAAGTCCAATATTCGTAGGTGAACAGTCCGAATGAGAAATGTGCTAGAAACGAGCTCGAAAGCTAGGGTAAACAACCCTATTTGAAATCAAGTTTTTTTTACCTTGCCTAAATGAGGCATATATATTTTTATTAACACTTGTTCCATATATATAGGGTGAAAATGAAGTCTCAATATTTATTGATTAATATTCATATTACTACATTTTTTTGAAAAAATATGCTTTTATTTCAAAACCGTCAAATAACACGTTTTAGATATGAAAATGAAAAAGTAAGTTCAGATCCTTCTTACTCACTCCAAAATGAAGCTATGGAGATTTTTCTGATTTTTTTTAATTATTTTGATTTTTTTTAAACCCTAAACCCTCTCTCCCTATTCTACGAACTCTGAAAATGTTCATAGGTGATAGCTCATTTGTGTGAAGACTTTTTCATGAAAATGACCTACACCAAGTTTATATTTTTTCTCATAACCTTGTCACATATGACGGCTATGTGCGCAAGAATTACAACATTTTGATTTTTTTTTGAATTTTTTAAAAACATTTGAACTTGATTTCGACAAATCACTTCAAAAAATGATTTTTCAAAAAAACGCCCCTATACCGAGTTTATATTTTTTATGGTAACTAGGTCTCATAAACGGACGAACTACGTTTGTTTTATATTTTTGTGATTTTTTCTAATTTAGTTATGGCCATTTGAAATCTGGTCAAACCCTAATAACCCCGTTGACTCGCTCATAACCCCGCAGAAATGCTCCAAACCCTAGCATCGAACGTGCGCCGTCGGATCCTACCAAGCACCAAACACCACCCGTCAGATGTGGGGCAGGCATGCGCGATCCGCGTGATGCATCCTCATTGGCTACTGCACTGTCCTTCTCGGGTTTTTTACGATCTGCCCCACTTTACATATGAAATTGTATTTTTCGCACATGACCACCACATGTTAGTGTTAAGAGTTGGTTCAAATATTCAAACTGCAAAATACAATGTGGCAAATCGTCAATATAGCTTCCCCTTCTCCTCTTCTCCATCTGACAGACAAAGGCATCGAGCAGATCGAGCAATTCCTCTATTTCTTTCCCCATCTTCTCATTCTTCTTCCTCTCGAGCAATTCCTCTGTTTCTTCCTCTCGCGTGATATGTCGACCTCCTCGTCAGCCCCCCGTTCCACGTGGCCGGTGTATGGTCCAGTGCCGATGACTCGATGCCCTGACTGCCCACGGACTGCGCCACTGAAGCGGTTGACTTCGAAGGAGGAGAAGAATGGGAACTTTGGGCGCGAGTTCGTCAAATGCGAGAGCAAGCCGGAGGGGCAGGTTAGATCTGAGTTTTCCTCGCATCCTTTATCTCTAATTTCTCAAAAAATCTCTGATTTTGTTTTCAGATCGTGAAGAAATGCCACCATTTCGAGTGGATGGATGATTACATCCAGAGGCTTCAAGGGTCGGGCTTGCTGGATTCGAGGGGGAATGCAATCCGCGAGTCCAATCTGCCCCACGAAAGTGCCGCTCCGGCAGCAGCAGCGCGTTCGGTAGATGTCGAGCTGAAGACGGAATTGAAGAAGATGAACAAGAACTTCAAGGAGCTTATTGAGTTGAAGAAGCAATCCAATCTGATAGCTTTAGGAATACTTGCTCTAGGAATTTTTTACTTGATGGCCATCTCTCGTTAGAGATGTTTGTCTACTGTTGTTGCCACTGTTTAGCAATCCAAGTCTGTTTATCTCAAATGCAACTCTGTTTAGTGCAACTATCGATCTCCGAATGTATGCAGTTTACTGTTAAGTTTTGACACTTTCAGTTTCGGCAGAAACTACCAGTTCAGTGATTGGATTATTTTGTTAGCTAATAACCTAAAAAAAACTAGTTCGCTGGCCCAAAGAGAAAGCCCAGAAACAAGCGGGCCCAACTACCAGTCTCTCTCGCTCTTGCCAAACTTTTGTCCTCGAGTTCGTCAGTTCTACTAAAAAAACCTAGTTCGCGGGCCCAAAGAGAAAGCCCAGAAACAAGCGATGTTTCTTTTTTTATTTAGGAAGGATTGCTTTGTTCTTTTTTGTTTCTAATTGCTTTTTTCATTAATTTCATTGCCCAATCTCTTCTATCTCATTGAGGAATTTTTTTGGCTTTCCTAGCGAACCAATACTTCATGATTAGAAAAAGAGGTCTAACCCTCTTTTTTATATACTTCAAACATAGTGTAGTTAAAACTACACTTTTGACTAAAGCCAAATATCTCAAAGTATTTGATACGTCAATATTTCTGAAAACCAAAGTATTCTTTGAAGGGAGCCCTTCTTTGAATAATGTACAATATGTTCTCAAACCAAAGTCGTGTACAAATGTACAATATGTTCTTATTTTTAGAAGGCATCTATAAACACATCATTTTTAGTTTGTTTGGTTAATTTTTTCCATGCCAATTAGCCGTGTCTAAACTTGGGACAAACAAAATACAAACATAACAAAGCATTAATATAACACACATAACTTAACTTAGATAGGGTTGCTAGGGCAACATAAGTTCTTACATAGAAACCGATAGATAATCCCAAATAATTAACCTTACATAGATAGGGTAGCTAGCTCGGGCAACACACACACCAAACTCACACTACATAGTAGATAGATAGGGTAGCTAGGGCAACACCGCCATGTCTTCACCGTCGTCTTCACCTTAACCGCCGGCTTCACCGTCTTCTTCGCCGCCGGCTTCAGTACTCCTCCTCCTCAAGGCCGTTGTCGGCGACGTAGTACGGGAGGCTGTGCATGCGGTTGCGAGCGGGGAAGATGCTCTCGAAGTTGGTGAAGATGTTATAGGTCGTGAATGCGATGAACTCGCACCCACACCAATACACCTTGCCGAGCAGGTAGTAGGCATCGAACCTGTTGGTAAAGTGGACGACAAGCCCTACCACTGGAGCGTTGGCGTGGGGATGCTGCTCCACGAGGTTGAACATGGGCGGCGAGCCCGCCGGGAGGTGGTGGAAGCCCGCACGGAGGAACCCCCGTGCAAGCTCAGTGCTTCCCCTCCAGCGGGAGAACGCCCACACGCGGAGAGATTCCTCGACGACGATGTTGGCGGGGGTACCGCCGTTCTGGCACGTTGGGCGGCGCTTGGAACGTCGGCCCGTTGTACTGCATCTTGCTCGCTTCGCTGAGTGGAACGACTTTGGCTTTTGGGGGAAGAAGAGAAGTTGGAGGTGCAGATGGATCTGTAGAAGAAGAGGCAATGAAGGGCAGTTTAAATAGCCGGGGGAGACGCAGTGGGTACACGCGCAACCGGCATAGATCGTGACTCAGTGCGTGCGTGAACCGATGCGATCATCAATTTGTGAACGTGAATCGATGCGACCGTGCTTTGCATGCTCTGCGTTGGCGGCTGCCTGCCTCCCATTCACGAGCGTGCGTGCAGCCTGCAGCGTGAACCGATGCCTCGACATATGGACACAACCGTGCATGCAGCCTGCCCCTTCTACCACCGACACGTATGCCCGCGACGCGTGAAACGACGCTGCAGAGCGACTGAATCCACCGGCAACCGTGCGGCACAGATCGATGCGTGCGTGTCGGCGTGCATGCATGCGATTAGGTCTAGGTCACTAGATGCGTGCGTGGC
This sequence comes from Triticum aestivum, assembly GCF_018294505.1. NCBI lineage: Eukaryota > Viridiplantae > Streptophyta > Magnoliopsida > Poales > Poaceae > Triticum > Triticum aestivum. The sequence goes on along the minus strand of NC_057810.1, from coordinate 520,578,337 downwards.
GGTGTTCGCATGCATAGCAGGCTACATCGATGCCAAAGCCGGGCATGCATAGCAGGCTGCATCCATCCATAGCAAGCTTTTTTAATTGGGCTCCCTTTTTAATTTATTACCAACAAACTAACGGGCCCGTCCTATGAACACAAACACGGCCCAAACAGCGAAGCCACAACCACAGTCAACAGTGTCCAACGTGGCCCCACAAGTCAGTTAACGGCCAAGACGGCAAACGTCTGTTATGAACATTTGTGAGAGTTTCAGCTAAGGGAATGGGGAAAAGTGAGCAAAAGTTTGAAGCGTGGGGAAAACTGAGCACAACTAAGGAATTGGGGGCACAGATGGAATAAGCCCTACTTTGAATGATCAAATTTGCTATGATGATTGCCTCCTACTTATGATGATTATTGTGATGATTCTTATGTTATAAAACGTAGTGATAATTATTGTCATAATTTTGAATATCCTTTTACTGAACATTACTCTCTTAATGTGGGAACGATCTATAGTATTCGAGTTTCCTATGATACTCCCACCATTGTGAATGAGAAGAAATTTTCTTATGTGGAAAGTAATAAATTTTCTATGCTTTTGGATCATGAAAAGAATGCTTTATTTGATGGTTATATTGATGAATCTATTCATGATGCTACTGAAAATTATTATGAGAGAGGAACTTATGATTCATGATGCTCTCTTTATGTTTCAATCCTTATCTTTTGTGCAAGCATCATTGAAATCATCGTGCCTAGCTAAAAGACATTAAAGAAAAGCGCTTGTTGGGAGACAACCCAACATCTTTACCTATTGTTTTTGTGTTTTCACATGATTAGGCTACTGTAGTAATCATTTGTATTGCTTTTGTTTCAATAAAGTGCCAAGTAAAGCCTTTGGGATAGTGTGGATGATAGTTGGCTTGAATCTGTGCAAAAATAGAAACTTTTGCACTCATTCCAGGAATTTTAAAAATTCACTGGAATGTGATCTTGATCTCAATTTTTTACAGGTGACAGATATACAAATTCTCTACGTTGTCCTAATTTTTCAGAATTTTTGGAGTAGCAGAAGTATGGTTGGAGTACAGATTACTTCAGATTGTTCTGTTTTTGACAGATTCTGTTTTCAATGCATAGTTTTCTTGTTTTCTAGTTTCTATGGCTTATATTGCTCAATATAGATTGTGGAAATGATATGTTAAAGTAGGCATTGTGTGGAAACAATTATGAATCTTGTCTTTGACACTACCAAAGTGAAATGGTTTGCTCTTTATCATACTAACCTATCTCATGAAGTTCCGCTAAGTTTTGTGTGATTGAAGTTTTCAAGTTTTGGGTGAGATGTCGTTATGAGGTTATAAGGAGTGAGAAGACTCTAAGATTGGGGATGCCCAAGGCATCCCAAGTTAATATCCAAAGAAGATCCAACCAACTAAGCTTGGGGATGCCCCGGAAGGCATCCCCTCTTTCGTCTCCAACATTATCGGTAACCTCACTTGGAGCTACATTTTTATTCATCACATGATATGTTGAAAGATCGAGGATGTCTCCTAGAGGGAGAGGTGAATAGGTGCTTTAAAATAATTACGGTTTAGGCTTGAACAAATGTGGAATAGATCTAGCAGTTAATTTGTCAAGCACAAACCCTACAACAACTAGGCTCACCTATGTGCACCAACAACTTATGCTAAGCAAGATAAACAACTAAGTGATAGCAAGAAACAATATGGCTATCACAAAGTAAAGTGCATAAGTAAAGGGCTCGGGTAAGAGATAACCGAGGCACGCAGAGACGATGATATATCCTGAAGTTCACACCTTGCGGATGCTGATCTTCGTTTGGAGCGGTGTGGAGGCACAATGCTCCCCAAGAAGCCACTAGGGCCACCGTAATCTCCTCACGCCCTTGCACAATGCAAGGTATCGTGATTCCACTAAGGGACCTGTCGTGGATTTGTCACGTCAGATGTCCTTAGTGTCAGGACTTAGTCGCGAGGCCAACGCATCTATGTGGTAGCTTGAGAGGGGTTGAGTGGAATCGAGAGACGCAACACAAGACAGGGATTTAGACAGCTTCGGGCCCCGGGAAACATCATCCGGTAAAAACCCTACATGCGGTTTGAGGCTAGGTCTCATTATCATCATGAGGGAGTCGATGTAAACCGGCTCTCCTCTTTGTGTCTAGCCCTAAGATTGTTTCTTCTTGCTTGTAGCTTGTAACCCGTCCCTCTTTGGGGAGCCCTGCCCCTCCTTATATATGTTGAAGGGGCGGGTTACATGTGGAGTCCTATTAGGATTAGGGCTAGTCTCCCTTCTAATACAAACCGGATACAAGTCCGGGTCTTCCTTGTAAAGTAAATATTCCTCACGCCTTTTCTCTTAAACCGACCCACCATAGCGTGATCCGGCCTTCTGGGCCATGGGCCTCGTCATCCATCTGACCCGCCCGCCAGGTTACTAATGAACCGCCAAGCTCCGGGCGGGTTACCAGTGAGTCATCCAGTCCGGCCGGTTTATACTCCCGGCCGGTTTACGCCACGGGGTATATCCCCGACATTAGCCCCCAGTTTAATTTGGGTTCATCCATGTTAAACTGATCTGCAACATAAACACAAGAACAAATTCGTCGGGTTGTGCTCCGGTTTAAATACTCTTGTAAACCGGCACTTGATCATCCTTAAATCTTTGTCATTTCTTCTTTCCAAGTTAATAACCATATTCATAATCAATTTGCTTGCAGAAGATATTTGTAAATAAAGAATCCATTTGAATCGGCCTTCAATGCTTTGACTTGACAAAAATATTAGTCTCTGAAATATTCAACTGATATCCAGCCGGCTTGAAGATGTAAAACTTGCCGGTTTATGATTACCACCATTGACTGGTTATAAAAACTGATAATTCCAGGTCATGATTGTTGCCAACACCGGTTCATGACTGTTGATGACGCCGGGTTACAGACACAGGGTCATAATGATTGGTGATGCCGGGTTAATCCAGTTTGCTCAAAACAGAGAATTTGAAAATAGTTTCTCCTTATATGTATATTACCTGTAGCCCCCAAGTCTTGAGCAGAACAAAGTGATGGTTTAAGACTTGCTTCAATATAAATACTACCACTTAAGAAGAAATCCATGTTGTTCATCCCAGTGACTAGTAAAAACTGAATACTCCATACTATGTAGCCCCCAAGTGCCGGGTTGTCATGCTTGCAGCCACCTGGGACTTGTAATTGTCTTATACTCATAAAAACTTCAACCAGTGTAGCCCCCAAGAGCCGGGTCATTATGCAATAATGAGCAGGGACTTTGTAGGTATAATCATGTAGATTTGAGCAATGATGTGTAGCCCCCAAGGGCCGGCTCAGTAAGATAATATTGAGCTGGGACTTGATATATACTTCAATAAAAATAACAACATATGATGTAACCCTCATCATGGGACTTGAATCTACGTCCACAAGGTTAAGAGTCTTGTGCTTTACCAACTGAGCAGTGGACCTTGCAATATAATGGATAAAAAGCTTTGTACCTTGAACTATTGATAGGAGCAATTGGTAGCCCCCAAGGGCCGGCTCATTATAATGTGATGAGTCGGGTCTTCAATAAGATGAACAAAGAATGACTTTGCATTAGCCCCCAAGTATCATGGTGCATGCTTGCAGCGACATGAGACTTGCATGTAATCTCAATTTGAATAATGTAGCCCCCAAGTGTTGGGTCGTAAGCCCGCAGCGACTCGGGACTATTCCTTCCATTGCAGAATAAATCATATTCATCGATAAAATAATAACTGTTGTACTAAAGCGACTTTGAAAACTCAATAATACCGGTTACTAATAACCATAAAAATCCAGCCATGTTGGCTATTCAAGATAATATAATCCGGTATGAAAAATTCATCCAATATCATAATGAAAATTCAGCCAAATTTGGCTATTTGAATAATATAACCCAATCATTTATAAGCGCATGATTCCAATGGCGCAATCCAAATATATACTGGCGACATATAGTCCAAAGCCAGGCCGGTTTAATAAACTCCGGATAATTTCCCATCATATACTGGCGACTTATCGTCTTAAAGCCAGGCCGGTTTAATAAACACCGGATAATTTATCATCATGCTTTATTCAACCTATCTCTGCATACAACAAGTTTAAAGTGTCCTGGCGGTTTACCGCCAGACGGGTCATAATGCCCAACATATAACTTGGGTTTATAACCAAGGTTGCATTTAAGAATAATCAAATATGAAATATATCGTACCTGTGATATTGAATCATATTGCTGGTTTTACCAACTTTTTGTAGTAAGAGTGATAACCCCAATCTTGAGTAATGATAACTCCTTTCATACTGTGTCGGTTTATGATAAACCATACCGGGTTGTGATAAACACCGGTTTAACCATATATAATACTGGCGACTCATAGTCAAACCAGACCGGGCTGATAGTCTCCGGATTATAACTTGATCCTGTACTGACAACTTGTAATTGAAAGTCAAGCCGGGTTGACAAACACCGGTTTACTCCATAATAGGATGGTAACAGAAAATCAAACCAGGCAGATGGCCTCCGGATTAAGATTTGACCGTGTTCCATCAATTTGTAATTGATAGTTGAACCGGATTAAAACGTTGTCGGTTTAAAAAACGCAACAAAAAATCAAATAACAATTATAAAAAAAATATGGAAACAAAGGCAATGATAAAAACCGTTTGCAAAAATATGCTATACTGAGCTGATCAAATGGTATTACCATGGTCGGACAGGATCAAGGCCCCCAATAGGAGTGACAATGATTCAAGTCAGCCAGGTCCCCAAATGATTTGTGGCATATATGCCAGATCAAGAGGCGTGGCAATGGTTCGGGTTCGACCATGCCCCCAAGTGATTTTGTGGCCTTAGGCCGACCAAGAGGCGTGGCTGGTTCAGACTTGACCATGTCCCCAAATGATCTGGTGGCTGTCGCCTATCAAAGGGTGTTCGTTGGCTCGGACACGACCAAGGCCCCCAGTGATATATAAAAAAGAAATGTCAAGGGGTAAACCGGAGGCCGCTTTAAACAGAACCACTCCGTGTAACCTCGCATGATAAGAAAGACAGAGACCCCGCTTTATGAAGCAGAAGCCCCCATGTGATCAACAATATGTTAGGCCAATAAGGCAGGATACCCATGTTTGAACCGCGCATCATGGCAGCAGGTCCTCTTCGGTAATTTTTAACCTTTTTGCAAGAGATAAATTCTTCTTGAACCGGGATCTTGAACCGGATAGTGAGAGCTTCAAAGCTTTGTGGGAGAACAGACGTCCCTTAAACAGGATTGCAAACCAGAATCTTCATTTTCAGCCAGAAATTGTCTGACGGCCTTTCAACTCGAACTCGCGAGAAATTAATTCCTTTTTGAACCGGACATTGTTAAACCGGATTTGAGAGCTTCAGTGAGACTGACTTCCTTTGAGCCGGATTTTCAACCGGAATCCTTTACGATGATCTGGAACGTCTTCGTTGAACCGGGATTTACTAACTGTCATATACTTTCTAAGCCGGAAATTTTCCGACGGCCTTCAAATAACAGTAGCCTCCGGGTCCGGGTTATCTTTCCCTCCATCGTTCTGGGGTTCTTTAAATTTGCTAAAACCGGCAAGATTTGCTGAGTTATGTCATCGTAGCCCCCGAGTCTCAAGGTGACTCGAGGAGTTGGCTTGAAACTCTCCATATTTGACCGTGATGTAAACCGGCATAACTTTCATATCATTGGTGTTGATAGCACAATGTGAATCCACAGAAGGTTGAGGTGACTGCGGCGGGTTATAAATGGTCCCGTGTGAGCCGTGTCAGCAACTCGGCCAATGGTTCCTTCCAACTGGCGATTTGAAGTTAACCAGAACTGTAATGGCGGCGACTTGTGTGCCTGCTTATTGAGCCATCCAGTACAGACGGCGGTTGACGATAATTTGCCTCCAATTTGAAAGAAAACCGGGCTACCCAAGCTGTGACTTGCTCATATCCAATAAACAGCTCATGCAGACGGTGCGGCCCAGTATGTCGATGTAGACCAGGCCGCGAGAGACGGACAGCAGAGATGACCGCATCATCAGTGGCGGCTCCGACAGATGAGTCGGCCGCGGCATTGTAAACCGGCAAGGACGGGGAAATCGTAAACCGGCACGGACGGGCGAGTTAACCACGTCGTTTTGTTGTAGTACATCAACAACATTGCAGACCAAGACAAAGATAAACTGCTCTTTGACAAAAACTAATATCTACCAATAAAATATATTTTAGATAGATTTCACCTGATGTGCTAGGCCGGAAATAATCCGCCATGAAGTTGATGACCGCTAGGTGGAGTTGAAATCGCTCACGGATGAACCGGCCGCGACGTGGTAAACCGGTGCGGCCGGGTGAATCGGCCGCGATGTTTGTAAGCTGGCGCGGACAGGCGAGTTGTCCGTGGTGTTTGTAAGGCGGTGCGGATGGGCGAGTCGGCCGGCGCATTGATGTAAACCGGACCGCGATATGCGTGTCCGTGAAGCTGCGCGGCATAGCCGAACGTGCCTCCGCGGTGTAATACCACCCCTTTTTCTTTTAATAGCCATTCTGACTTATTTTACGGATGAACGCAGATACTGGTATTGGATAAAGTTGGACATAGTCAGACGAAAAAGACAGCTCGTACATATATATACGTGTGACGTGATGTTCCACTAACACTCACTCAGTAGTCTTGATCCATACGTGGATTAATAGTGCTAGCACTGTTTTGGGAACGAGCTAGTGCATCTTCACGTGGATTTTTCCCTTGACGTTTTTCAAAACTCCACACAGTTTTTGCCCGATTAAACTAATTGTACTTGACGCCTTAACATAATGGAAAGTAGTACTTTCACCTCGGGACTTTGACCTGCCAGCTCCTGCTAAGGCTTCACGAGCGGAGGGACAGTAGTAACTAGCCGGTCAGGTATGTGCCTGACGCTGCGGACGTATGCGAGGGCCCATGGCAAAAAGATCTCAAGGATTATTCCATAGCCTATTTCTTGTCAATCTCGAACACTGCCGCACGCAACCGAAATCCTGTCGGTCTTGGTGACTTAATTCTTTTACTGGTCGGACAGATCGGCTTACGACAACGACGGTGCACAGACGCAGCCACCATGATGCTTAGACGTCTAGCCGCCTAATCAATTTTTCTGACTGTGATGGTTTGACGCCTCGGTCTCTGAATCGCTTGTTAGATATCTCATCTTGATACTTTTGTCAGTACGCACAGCCAACAATCCACCATGGAATCTCTTGGTTTCAGATAAAACAGTATTCGGCAAGTCCCTGGTCTTTCATAAATGAGTCAGCAGATTCATCAGGCCGCTCTCTTAACAAGTCGCCACAGAAACTTGATCCCTGCTGGTCTCGGCGGCTCAAAAAACTCTTTAGATGAACCACAGGACGGCAGCGGCAGGTGGCTCGCAACCCTAGTTTCTTTTTCACGTATCATAAATCTTGAAGCTGATGCCAATCTTTTCAAACCGGTTTCCTCTTCGTCCGGGAAATTGCGAACTTCTCAAAACCTTGGAAAAAATCCCTCCAAGAACTCAACACCACCGTGCGCAGACCCCACGGTGGGCGCCAACTGTCGTGGATTTGTCACGTCAGATGTCCTTAGTGTCAGGACTTAGTCGCGAGGCCAACGCATCTATGTGGTAGCTTGAGAGGGGTTGAGTGGAATCGAGAGACGCAACACAAGACAGGAATTTAGACAGCTTCGGGCCCCGGGAAACATCATCCCGTAAAAACCCTACATGCTGTTTGAGGCTAGGTCTCATTATCATCACGAGGGAGTCGCTGTAAACCGGCTCTCCTCTTTGTGTCTAGCCCTAAGATTGTTTCTTCTTGCTTGTAGCTTGTAACCCGTCCCTCTTTGGGGAGCCTTGCCCCTCCTTATATATGTTGAAGGGGCGGGTTACATGTGGAGTCCTATTAGGATTAGGACTAGTCTCCCTTCTAATACAAACCGGATACAAGTCCGGGTCTTCCTTGTAAAGTAAATATTCCTCACGCCTTTTCTCTTAAACCGACCCACCATAGCGTGATCCGGCCTTCTGGGCCATGGGCCTCGTCATCCATCTGACCCGCCCGCCAGGTTACTAATGAACCGCCAAGCTCCGGGCGGGTTACCAGTGAGTCATCCAGTCCGGCCGGTTTATACTCCCGGCCGGTTTACGCCACGGGGTATATCCCCGACAGGACCCTTGAGGGTGGTCACCGAACCCGTACAAATGGCAACCCTTGGGGCTGTCACCGAATCGTACACTTTGGCAACCCTTGGGGGCGGTCACCGGTACCCGTCAAATTGCTCGGGGTGATCTCCATAACCTAATAGGAGACCCCGACGCTTTCCCAGAGCTTTGCACCACAATGATTGAGCGCCAAACACCACCAACCATCTAGGGCGCCCAAGCACCCAAGAGGAACAAGCTCAAGGGTACCAAGCACCCCAAGAGTAATAAGCTTCTCAACTTGTAACTTCCACGTATCACCGTGGTGAACTCAAACCAATGCACCAAATGCAATGGCAGGGGCACACGGAGTGCCCAAGTCCTTCTCTCCCAAATCCCACCAAAGCAACTAATGCTAGGGAAGAAAATGAGAGGAAGAACAAGAAGGAGAACACCAAGAACTCCAAGATCAAGATCCAAGGGGTTCCCCTCACATAGAGGAGAAAGTGATTGGTGGAAATGTGGATCAAGATCTCCTCTCTCCCCCCCCCAAACTAGCAAGAATCCATGGAGGGATTGAGAGATAGCAAGCTCGAAGAAGGTCAATAATGGGAAGAACATGAGCCCAAAGGATAAGGTTCATTGGGGAAGAAGACCCCCTTTAAATGGTGGAAAAAAATCCAACCATTATGCTCATAGCCCGCATAGAGCGGTACTACCGCTCATGGGAGCGGTACTACCGCTAGGGCGGTGGAAGCCCTTTGAAAAACAACGGCAAGGAGGAAAAAGGCCGGTAGAACCGCCGGAGCGGTACTACCACTCGTCCTCATGGTATTACCGCTAGGGGTAGCGGTACTACCGCTAAGGGTAGCGGTACTACTGCTTGCGAGTGGTACTAAAAAAATACATCCGTGCCTACCACCGCTGGACTTATGATGAGTTTTTGGTCCGAAGCAGAAGTAGCCACGAAAGTAGCCGCGGTAGTACCGCTCCCAAGAGCGGTAGTAAAAATTTACATCCCCTCCAAGCAGTAGTACCGTTCCCGTGAGCGGTAGTACCGCTGCAGCCTTTTTAAGGACACTAAAACTGACACAACTTCTGCAAACGGACTCTGAATTCAACGAAACCAAGTTTGTTGGAAAGCTAGCGACAAGGGCTAACACAATCTTGATGGAAATAAAAATAAGAAGGAAATTAGAAAAGTCCCATAAGAAAATGGTGAGATGCCTTCCTCGAATAAGACCGGTAAAACCTCCAACACCGAAAACGCAATAGAAGAAGCATGTGAACTCCGTTTTCGATGAACTCGAGCTTGTCAAGAAGATGACCATAAGCTCCAAATCTCACAAGGATAGAACAAAACATGAACCAAGAAAGATGATGCAAACATGCAATGGTTTGAGCTCTCTATGAACGATACGATCAAGCTACTCACTTGGGAGCCCCCCTTGATAGTACGTCAATCGATCCTATAACCCGGTCTCCAACTATCACCATGAGACCGGTAAAATAGAAAACCTATCAAGGGCAAACCTTTGCCTTGCACGAAGTCCACTTGAGCTAGATGATGACAATCTTGACTCCCTTTAGTTGGACCACCTTTCGTGATTGCGTTGGCTCGATGAAGGCTAGTTGATTGCTCCCCCATACTCCACTATGGTTGAGTCACTCTTCGGCACACCTTCACAAGTCCATTTGTCACCACAATGGACGACAAGCTACATGCATGATTTCTTCGTGATGCTCCACTTGAACTTGCACAACACAACCTTGATTCGATGTCATCCTCCATGGGTTCTATGTGATCTTCCTCTTGACGCAAGCCCATGGAAGCAAACCTAACCCCACATAGAACTCTCAGACCATGGGTTAGTACGCAAAAGCGTAGTGGACAATGCTTACCAAACCCTGAGATCACTTGATCACACTCAGTGTATCTTCTACGCTTTGTGTGAAATCTTCTCTCTTCATAAATATGATGTCTTGAAGATACACATGAATGTTCACACAATATTCTCTTCTTCTCCAAGACATGCTGGCAAAAATATCAATACTCACATGACCAATCTTTGGATAATTCCTTAATAGCACCTTGGTCAACTCATAAACTCCTTGAAACCAACACATGGACTTCAAGAAATGCCTGACAGATCCTTAAAATATAACTCAATGCAATCATTAGTCCATAGAGAATGTCATCAATTACCAAAACCACACATGGGGGCACCACATGTCCTTTCAATCTCCCCCGTTTTGGTAATTGATGACAATCACTTTCAAGAGAGTTTATATAAGGAATTATGCATCGCCATGCAATGCAACAACCAATAATGCATGCGTATGAGATGCAAATGTTTAGGAACAAAACCAAAGTAAGAAGAAATAAATCTCTAAACTTCTCCACAAAACTCTCTGAAACTTCTCCCCCATTGGCATCGATTGCCAAAATGGGCGAAAAGCTTAGAAGGCCAATATAAATTGTGGCCCTCCATAAATTGTGTATTTCTCAACAAGAGAGTGGAATGCAATACACAAATCCAAAGGTAAATACTTGGAGGAAGACAAACTATATTGAGGCCCAAAGATTGCAAAAGAATGATATGCCACAAAGACATAATAAAGAGAGGAACAAGCAATCAAGCAATCAAAAGATACCAATTGAAGCAAGCTATCAAAAGATACCAATTGAACCAACTAGACCAATGATCCTGCGTGCCACATGAATAAAATATATTATGATATGAGCAAAGGAGTGTTCTGGAGAAACTAGAGAAGTGCCCCATGATTTGTGCACAATTTAGTTTTGTAATTGGATACAATGAGCACAAAATAGGATCGTCACTCCCCCAATATCAATAGAACCTCGCGACAAGTGCAAGAGAGCAACGGAGTGTTCTAAAGACACTAGTGAAGCTCCCCATGATTTGTGCACTCCTTAGAATATTTGCATTAGGATACCAAGTGCACGAAATAGGATCATCACTCCCCAAAAATCAATAGAAACTCACAACAAGTGCAAGTGAGCATGTAGGAAACAAAGCCTAGCACTTGCAACAAATAAATGGTTGAGAAACATATAAAAGAGGCAACTTAAGAGTAGGCTCAACCAAAATGATGTGTGTGAGTCATGGCAAAGCACTTGAGAAGACTAATGTAAGGGTGAGCATTAAGCATCAACATAGTCTTGAATAATGGAGATACAATGTGCATGACATGTCCTTCCCACACACACCAATCAAATGGGTTCACAAGCACACTAAATATGCAAAATGAATAACCAACACTTGTGACAACCCATGGTGAAGAAAGAAAATGATAGCTTTGTCAAGAGGAAAGATACCAATCGAAATGTCAAATGCCTCATCAAGACAAGCAAGAGAAAAAATATCTTCACCACAATAGAGTGCATCAAGATGCAACGATATAAGATCCGCACTCGAGATAAATCCTTTCACATAACCACCAAGGAAAGGTGGACATGAAAGAATAAGGATATCAACTACATATGTAACTCCTCTCAAGTGTATAAGATTCTAGGTAGATGAAAATCATGATGATATCAATTCACAAAGAAGGATACACACACAAAATAGTTATAAAAAGGAAAGAACAAGATTCCACAAGGAAGTCATAAATATACCAATAAGAAATTTGCTTGAGAGCATAGCACATGGCTAGATATGGTCTTATTGTATATAAATGAATTCCAACCACACGAACCTAAAAGACATCACAACTAGCAACAAGAGATCATTGTTGGGATGCTTTGAGAAATGAAACAAGTATCACAAGAAAGAATGAGTAACATGCCATGATACAACCTACACAAGTTTGATGCAAGAAATGTGGGCATGAAGTATATGAAGATACTTGTTATCGAGTTAACATTGAAAGGATGTAGTAGATACCAATTGAAGGTAGATAGTAGTTCATTGATCATCCTAGCTCGACTCCAATAAGCACATGGTGACAACACCTTCCTTGTGAGTGAGCCGAGCATCCAATGCATCTCCAATTGTTCCTAGAACAACAACACAAAAAAATGGTACCCAACCTCATTGGGACCAAAGAGTTAGAAACACAAATACATAGGACAAACTCCACATACATACATATATATATGAAGATAAATTTCATGCACATCTCATCCAAATTGAGACTGGGTGGAGTTTCACTTATATATCGGGTCAAAGAAAGAAAGCATGTGAAATAAAATACATGAAGTAAGTATGCATGCTCGAAACTTTCAAGAAACAAAACCAAATGAAAATAAAAACAAAGTGAAAATAGGTTAGCAAATGGAGAAATCATCACTTGGGAGATATCATTACAAGATACATCAAGGAATGAGATATCCATTGAAACACACAAAATGATATCAAACTCCCAAAACAGAGGATGGTTCCAAACAAACCAAGCTCTTTACAAAGTTTCATGATGTCACAAAGTACCAAAAAGAAACGTCTTGTCGTCCACCAATGCACACTTAATATGGATCACAAGATGAGTGTTCTATAGAAAATAGGATAGCCCCTGCACGAGTTGTGCATTATAGAGAATTTGCATTTGAATACAAAATGCACAAGGTGGGATCACCACTTTCACTATATCAAGAAAACACTAGACAAGATCAAGAAAATAAGAAGATCCTCAAGTGGCACGGAAGGCAATGGGAGTTGATACAATCTTGGCAAGAGATAAGGCAAATAAAAACAAAACCCAATGAAGATGATCAATAATTTTGACCACGCATAAGTGAGTACCAATTGTCAAAAGACAAAAAGTATTTGGAAATGATTCCCGGTGGTAGACAGAAGGAAATCCAATATCATCTTCACACTAAGAACAAGAAAATTGCAACTTGTAGAGCTAAAATGTCACCTAGGAACAAGATAGTTTACAATATCAACTCTAGTGACAATATCTCAAATGTACACATTTTCTAGGCTTGTAATATACACATAGCATGTTACTCCCCCAGAATGTGTTACCAAAGAAAACTTAACAAGAGGCAATAAGAGGATACAACAAGAGATTCTTAATGGACTATTTAGAATTTGAATTTCTCATGAAAAGACATACCACATAGTGACTAGATAAGCTTGCAATATCAATACTAGGTGGTATTCCTCATGTACACACATTTATGGGGCCGTGAGGTGCACAAAGCACATCACTCCCCCAAAATGGATGTTCCATTAATCTCTCACAAGAGCCAGTTAAGATACGAACAAGATGCAAAAAGGCTCAACACACAACTCACACATACATGAAGTGCAAACCAACATACACATACTTGATTACTCAAGATAAGCAAATTGGAAGCACACATATACAAACACATGCAAGGTACAAAACCAAAACATGCAAAGGGGCAAGTAACTTTCAATTAAACAATTTAAGTACAAGTTACCGCAAGGAGGCACATTGGATATGAGATAGAAACTTGATAATCCGAATGACTTGGCTTGAGACAATATGAATGATGAAGACCCCTTAATTCTTCATAATGTAGCCAAGTCTCCAATGCCTTCCAACAACACCTATTGATCAAGTTTGAGCTTGTTGGTCCTCAACCAAGTTGGGTCCTAAGAGTTTAGTCACAATAGGCTTGGCAACCCAAATGGTTCTTTTCTTGACACCACTTTGAGTACCAACAAACTTGGCAAACACATTGCCAACCTTATCCTTCCCAAGAGAATATATATTATCAATAATAATTGGGTTGGATAAGTTACCACTAGTGCATGAAGAAGCGATGTGACCTTTCTCACGACCATTGTTGAGGAAATCGTTACCTGGTAGTTGCTTGGTTAGCTGGCGAGTAGGGGATTAATAGGCTAATCGGCAAGTTAATCAGCCATTTAATCAATTAATAGACAATTTATCGCTTTATCGGCTACTCGGTGACCCTATGAGTAGGGATTAATCATCAAGTTAACTGGTTAATCAGACGAATTCTTGAACAGGGCTCACGGCATAAGTAGCAACGTCTACTCTTCATTTTCTTCTCACTTGATTTCTCAACAAGAGAAGCATTAACTTGAGTCTTCTTGGAAAGTGGCCTTTCTTCAACTCGAGGTTGAGCATGATATTGAACTTGTGGCCTCTTCCCTTGTTGCCTGTCACTAATAGTCTTCTTCTTCAATGGGCAAGATCTAACATGATGCCCTTCAATTTTGCACTTGAAGAAAATAATCTTGGCTGAATTCTTGAGTTGTTCTTGGCCCTTCTTCTTGTTTCTCTTGGACTTCTTCTTACTGGAGTTGAATCCAAGTCCACCTTTGTCATTGGGGGATTTTTGCACACTCCAGATATTTTTGAGTGGACTTCCCTTCATGACACTTTTCCAAGTCTTTCTTCGAAGAAGTGACTTGGTCCTTGAGCTCTTTGATTTCCTCTACATGGTTAGTATCAACACAAGTGCTATAGGAAGTAAAAGCTTCATCGTTAGAGCAACAAGGCAAGGAAAGCAATTCATCGCAAGATGTGCCAATGTTATGCATAGATTAATTACGAGGACTAGCACGTGGCAAGATGGCATTTTGACTTGAATTAGTGATAGTATCCACATGAGACTTACTAGAGGTTACCTTGATAATCATAGCCTCATGAGCTATCTTTAGCCCATTATGGGATACTATAAGATCATCATGAGAGCTTGTGAGCTTTACATGACTTTCTTCCAATTTCCTATAAGTGCTAGATAGCAATTCAAGTTGAGCCCTTAGCTCAACATTCTCCTTCAAAATGGATGCCTCACTAGAAATAGAGTTAGTAGCACAAGCATCATCAATAATAGCAAGAGGAGAAGGCAACTTGGCAAGCTCTTTGGAATATGAAGCTTTAAGTTGAGCATGACACTCGGTGAGTTTGATGAGCTCACTCTTAATGACCCTTGAGCCAGTTTCGAGGTGCCCAAAGTCCTCAAGGAGTTTAGCATGTGCAACTTCAAGCTTCTCATTTTTAGTTTCAAAGACATTGGCCACCTCAAGAGCTCTATCATGAGATTCCACTCTAGATAATTCTAGAGCAAAAGTCTCCTCAAGAGATTCCTTGGTGGTTTGTGCAAGTTCAAGAGCTTGGGAGAGGTCCGCAATCTCATTAGCGTAATCACGCTCATGACCTTCCATTTTGTCAATGGTAACCTCATGCTCCTCAAGACGAGATTCCAACTCATCAATATATTTCTTGCCCTCAATAGCAATAGACATGATTTCCATGAAGTTGGAACAAGCAATTTTATTCTTAAGAAGAGCTTTAAAAATCATTTCCCCCTTAATTTTTAAGGAGGCAATAGTATCATTCTCTTCATCATAGTCAACATCATCATCAATATCATCACGAGATATATTGGGATTCAAAGTGGGAGATACCTTTGAAGCCTTGGCCATAAGGCAAAATGTAATAGATGATGATGTAGGATCCCTTGAAGAACCATTGAAGACCACGTCTTGCTCCATGGGTTGTTGGGTTTCCTCTACATTGTTAGCACAACAATTCGAGGAAATAGATGCATTTTCATCGTGGCAACAAAACATAGCAAGCATATCATCATGAGATTTAGTCAAGAAATTTCTACATGATATGCAAGGACTATCAACACATGCGTACATGAAACATTTGGAGTGCTCGAAGTGCTAAATTCCAAAGATGAAGCATTGTAATAAGAAAGTGATGAAGGGTTATCAACAATAAGCCCACTATCATCATTGTAATGAATACCACTACTCACCATGTCATTACCTTGTGGCAAAACACATGTAGGTGAAGTAGAAGAAGTTGAGAACTCAACACGGCCGGAGGTGGAGGGAGAACAATCATCCCCACAAAACTTGGACACGCCATATTTATCTTGAAGCTTTGTCCACAACTCATGAGCATCCCGGAATGGCATGAGTTGAAATATAACTACATTGCTCAAAGCATCAAAAAGCACATTAGAAGCTTGATCATTGAGATAAGAGTTTTTCTCATCCTCTAAAGATAATCTTTGGGGTTCCTTTGGAGGAGAAAAACCCATATCTACAATTCGCTCTAAATTTGGGTCTGTGACCCTAAAGAGATTAAGCATGCGAATTACCCAAACATAAAAACGTGTGCCATCGAAACTATGAGTGTTAGAGAATCCTAAACCCCTAGTCGACATCCTTACTCTCTAGGCGGTTAAGCCCTATAAAGAGAGACGAGGTTCTGCTACCAATTTAAAGATCGAGGATGTCACCTAGAGGGGGGTGAATAGGCGCTTTAAAATAATTACGGTTTAGGATTGAACAAATGCGGAATAAACCTAGCGGTTAATTTGTCAAGCACAAAACCTACAACAACTAGGCTCACCTATGTAAACCAACAACTTATGCTAAGCAATATAAACAACTAAATGATAGCAAAATATATGACAAGAAACAATATGGATATCACAAAGTAAAGTGCATAAGGAAAGGGCTCGGGTAAGAGATAACTGAGGCACGCGGAGATGACGATGTATCCTCAAGTTCACACCCTTGCGGATGCTAATCTCCGTTTGGAGCGGTGTGGAGGCATAATGCTCCCCAAGAAGCCACTAGGGCCACCGTAATCTCCTCACGCCGTTGCACAATGCAAGATGCCATGATTCCACTAAGGGACCCTTGAGGGCAGTCATAGAACCCGTACAAATGGCAACCCTTAGGGGCGGTCATTGAACCCGTACTGTTTAGCAACCCTTGGGGGCGGTCACCGGTACCCGTCAAATTGCTCGGGGTGATCTCCACAACCTAATTGGAGACCCCGACGCTTGCCTGAAGATTTACACCACAATTATTGAGCTTCGAACACCACCAACCGTCTAGGGCGCCCAAGCACCCAAGAGGAACAAGCTCAAGGGTACCAAGCACCCAAGAGTAATAAGCTTCTCAACTTGTAACTTCCATGTATCACCGTGGAGAACTCAAACCAATGCACCAAATGCAATGGCAAGGGCACATGGAGTGCCCAAGTCCTTCTCTCCCAAATCCCACCAAAGAACTAATGCTAGGGAAGAAAATGAGAGGAAGAACAAGAAGGAGAACACCAAGAACTCCAAGATCTAGATCCAAGGGGTCCCCTCACATAGAGGAGAAAGTGATTGGTGGCAATTTGGATCTAGATCTCCTCTCTGTTTTACCCCAAAACTAGCAAGAATCCATGTAGGGATTGAGAGATATCAAGCTCGAAGAAGGTCAATAATGGGGGAAGAACACGAGCTCAAAGGATAAGGTTCATTGGGGAAGAAGACCCCCTTTTATAAGTGGGAAAAAATCCAACCGTTATGCTCACAACCTGCACAGAGCGGTACTACCACTCATGGGAGTGGTACTACCACTAGGGCGGTGGAAGCCCTTTGAAAAACAACATCGAGGAGGAAAATGGCCGGTAGAACCGCCGGAGCAGTACTACCGCTAGGGGTAGCGGTACTACCGCTAAGGGTAGCGGTACTACTGCTTGCGAGCGGTACTAAAAAATACATTTGTGCCTACCACCGCTGGACTTATGACGAGTTTTTGGTCCAGAGCGGAAGTAGTCGCGGTAGTACCGCTCCGAAGAGCAGTAGTAAAAAATTACATCCCCTCCAAGCGGTAGTACCGCTCCCATGAGCGGTAAGGACACCAAAACTGACACAACTTCTGCAAACAGACTCTGAATTCAACGAAACCAACTTTGTTGGAAAGCTAGCGACAAGAGCTAACACAATATTGATGGAAATAATAATAAGAAGGAAATTAGAAAAGGCCCATAAGAAAATGGTTAGAACCCTTCCTTCAATAAGACCGGTAAAATCTCCAACACCGAAAACGCAATAGAAGAAGAATGTGAACTCCGTTTTCGATGAACTCGAGCTTGTCAAGAAGATGACCATAAGCTCCAAATATCACAAGGATGAAACCAAACAAGAACCAAGAAATATGATGCAAGCGTGCAATGGTTTGATCTCTCTACGGATGATACGATCAAGCTACTCACTTGAGAGCCCCCCTTGATAGTACGACAATCGATCCTATAACTCGGTCTCCAAAGTAACACCATGAGACCGGTAAAATAGAAAACTTATCAAGGGCAAACCTTTGCCTTGCATGAAGTCCACTTGAGCTAGATGATGACGATCTTGACTCCCTCAAGTTGGACCACCTTTCGTGATTGTGTTGGCTCGATGAAGGCTAGTTGATTGCTCCCCAATACTCCACTATGGTTGAGTCACTCTTCGGCACACCTTCACAATAAGCTTTGATAAATTTTCTATGGTGTGGTAAATTTTCATAATTTTTGGAGTTAAGGAAGTATTGATACTCTTGCATTCTTTACAGATTGCATTGTATTGATAGATTGTTGTTATGTCTGCATTGTTTGCATATGTTTGCTTGTTTAATGATTCTATTTGAGGATAGGAGTATTAAATATGTAGAGGCATTTAGTATGCGATGTTGAATAATAATTTTGGTGATTTGCTATAGTATAGAATGATAAGGTTTTGCATTGATTTATACTAACTTATCTCACGAGTTCTTGTTGAGTTTTGTGTGGATGAAGTTTTTGAGATTTAGGAAAACCGTGATATGAGAGGAATTAAGGAGACACAAAAGCTCAAGCTTGGGGATGCCCAATGCACCCCAAGATAATATTCCAAGAAGTCTCAAGCATCTAAGCTTGGGGATGCCCCGGTAGGCATCCCACCTTTCTACTTCAACAATTATCAGTTAGTATCGGTTGAGCCTAAGTTTTTGCTTCTTAACATGATGTGTGCTATTCTTGGAATGTCATTTTGTTTTGTTTTGCTTTCTATTTTAATAAAATACTTAGATCTGAAACATTTAAATAAGAGAGAGTCCTCAAATAGCTACCCATTTACATAACTACTCGCTCGATCTTCACTTATATCTTTTTGGAGAAGTTTGTCATTTACTCTTGTGCTTCACTTATATCCAATGAGTAAATTGTTGAATGAATTGAATATCATGAAGTTGAAATTATATGTTGTTCTTATCATGCTGGTACGTCCATTTTGCATCATGCTTTTATATTGATATTTATTGCATTATGGGCTGTTATTACACGTTATGTCACAATACTTATGCCCATTCTCTCTTATTTTACAAGGTTTACATGAAGAGGGAGAATGCCAGCAGCTGGAATTCTGGGCTGGAAAAGGAGCAAATATTAGAGGCCTATTCTGCACAACTCCAAAAGTCCTGAAACTCCACGGAAGTTGTTTTTGGAATTAATAAAAAATATTGGGCGAAGAAAGTACTAGAGGGGGCCCACACCCTGGCCACGAGGGTGGGGGGCGCGCCCTGGGCATGCCCCCTGCCTCGTGGCCCCCCTGGCAGTCCTCCGGTGGCCATCTTCTGCTATATGAAGTCTTTTACCCTGGAAAAAAAATCATAAGCAAGCTTTCGGGATGAGACACGAAGGCCACGAGGCGGAACCTTGCAGAACCAATCTAGGGCTCTGGTGGAGCTGTTCTGCCGGGGAAACATCTCGTCGGGAGGGGGAAATCATCACCCTCGTCATCACCATCGATCCTCTCAGTGGGAGGGGGTCAATCTCCATCAACATCTTCACCAGCACCATCTCCTCTCAAACCCTAGTTCATCTCTTGTATCCGATCTTTGTCTCAAAACCTCAGATTGGTACCTGTGGGTCACTAGTAGTGTTGATTACTCCTTGTAGTTGATGCTAGTTGGTTTATTCGGTGGAAGATCATATGTTCAGATCATATATGCATATTAATACCCCTCTAATTATGAACATGAATATGATTTGTGAGTAGTTACATTTGTTTCTGAGGACATAGGAGAAGTCTTGCTATAAGTAGTCATGTGAATTTGGTATTCGTTCGATATTTTGATGAGATGTATGTTGTCTCTCCTCTACTGGTGTTATGTGAACATCGACTACATGTCACTTCACCATTATTTGGGCCTAGAGGAAGGCATTGGAAAGTAATAAGTAGATGATGGGTTGCTAGAGTGACAGAAGCTTAAACCCTAGTTTATGTGTTGCTTCGTAAGGGGCTGATTTGGATCCATATGTTTCTTGCTATGGTTAGGTTTACCTTAATACTTTTTTTGTAGTTGTGGATGCTTGCAATAGGGGTTAATCATAAGTGGGATGCTCGTCCAAGAAAGGGAAGTACCCAAGCACCGCTCCACCCACATATCAAATTATCAAAGTAACGAACGTGAATCATATGAGCGTGATGAAAACTAGCTTGACGATAATTCCCATGTGTCCTCGGGAGCGCTTTTCTCTATATAAGAACTTGTCCAGGCTTGACCTTTGCTACAAAAAGGATTGGGCCGCCTTGCTGCACCTTATTTACTTTTGTTACTTGTTACCTGTTACAAATTACCTTATCACAAAACTATCTGTTACCGATAATTTCAGTGCTTGCAGAGAATACCTTACTGAAAACTGCTTGTCATTTCCTTCTGCTCCTCGTTGGGTTCGACACTCTTACTTAACGAAAGGACTACGATATATCCCCTACACTTGTGGGTAATCAAGACTCTTTTCTGGCACCGTTGTCGGGGAGTGTAGCGCCTTTGGTGAGTGGAACTTGGTAACGAAAAATTTATATAGTGTGCTGAAATTTACTGTCACTTGTTACTATGGAACATAATCCTTTGAGGGGCTTGTTCGGGGTATCTTCACCTCGACCAGTAGAGCAAAGAGTTGCTCCTCAACCTACTGAACCTACTGAAAATGTTTACTTTAAAATTCCTTCGGGTATGATAGAGAAACTGCTAGCTAATCCTTTTACAGGAGATGGAACATTGCATCCCGATTTGCACCTAATCTATGTGGACGAAGTTTGTGGATTATTTAAGCTTGCAGGTATGCCCGAGGATGTTATCAAGAAGAAGGTCTTCCCTTTATCTTTGAAGGGAGAGGCATTGACATGGTTTAGGCTATGTGATGATATGGGATCATGGAACTATAACCGATTGAAATTGGAATTTCATCAAAAGTTTTATCCTATGCATCGTGTTCATTGTGATCGTAATTATATATATAATTTT
Organism: Triticum aestivum; assembly: GCF_018294505.1. Classification (NCBI taxonomy): domain Eukaryota; kingdom Viridiplantae; phylum Streptophyta; class Magnoliopsida; order Poales; family Poaceae; genus Triticum; species Triticum aestivum. The sequence continues at coordinate 520,557,092 of NC_057810.1, read as the reverse complement.
TGGCCTCGTGAAGGAGAAAGCATCGCTCAAGATTGGGGGAGTCTTAAGTCAGTGTTATATTCATGCCCCAAGCATGAGCTCTCAAGAGAAATGATTATTCAAAATATTTATGCTCAGCTTTCTCTCAACAATCGTTCCATGCTCGATACTTCTTTTACTGGTTCTTTTATGATGAAGACTATTGAATTCAGATGGGATTTATTGGAAATAATTAAACACAACTCTGAAGATTGGGATCTCGACGAAGGTAAGGAGTCAGGTATGACACCTAAGTTTGATTGTGTTAAATATTTTATGGATACCGATGCTTTTCATGGATTTAACACTAAATATGGACTTGACTCTGAGATAGTAGCTTCTTTCTGTGAATAATTTGCTAGTCATGTTGACCTCCCTAAGGAGAAGTGGTCTAAATATAATCATCCCATTAAAGTAAAAGTAGTTGCACCTATTAAAGTTGAAGAAAAGACAATCACTTATAATGATCCTATTGTTCCTACTACCTATATTGAGAAACCACCTTTCCCTGTTAGGATAAAGGATCGTGCTAAAACTTCAACTATGGTTCGTAAGAGTAATCCTAGAACACCTACACCACCCGAGCAAATTAAAGTTGAACCTAGTATTTGTTGGAAATATGCCCTAGAGGCAATAATAAAATGATTATTATTATATTTCCTTGTTCATGATAATTGTCTATTATTCATGCTATAATTGTGTTATCCGGAAATCGTAATACCTGTGTGAATACATAGACCACAACATGTCCCTAGTGAGCCTCTAGTTGACTAGCTCGTTGATCAACAGATAGTCATGGTTTCCTGACTATGGACACTGGATGTCATTGATAAAGGGATCACATCATTAGGAGAATGATGTGATGGACAAGACCCAATCCTAAGCATAGCACAAGATCGTGTAGTTCGTTTGCTAGAGCTTTTCTAATGTCAAGTATCATTTCCTTAGACCATGAGATCGTGTAACTCCCGGATACCATAGGAGTGCTTTGGGTGTACCAAACGTCACAATGTAACTGGGTGGCTATAAAGGTATACTACAGGTATCTCCGAAAGTGTCTGTTGGGTTGACACGGATCGAGACTGGGATTTGTCACTCCGTATGACGGAGAGGTATCTCTGGGCCCACTCGGTAATGCATCATCATAATGAGCTCAATGTGATCAAGTGGTTGGTCACGGGATCATGCATTACGTGACGAGTAAAGTGACTTGCCGATAACGAGATTGAACGAGGTATTGAGATACCAACGATCGAATCTCGGGCAAGTAACGTACCGATTGACAAAGGGAATTGTATACGGGATTACTTGAATCCTCGACATCGTGGTTCATTCGATGAGATCATCATGGAACATGTGGGAGCCAACATGGGTATCCAGATCCCGCTGTTGGTTATTGGCCGGAGAGCTGTCTCGGTCATGTCTGCATGATTCCCGAACCCGTAGGGTCTACACACTTAAGGTTCGGTGACGCTAGGGTTATTAGGAAGACTTGTAAGTGATTACCGAATGTTGTTCGGAGTCCCGGATGAGATCCCGGATGTCACGAGGAGTTCCGGAATGGTCCGAAGGTGAAGATTTATATGTGGGAAGTTATCATACGGTCACCGGAAAAGTTCGGGGGCTTACCGGTATTGTACCGGGGCCACCGGAGGGGTTCCGGCGGTCCACCGGGAGGGGCCACCTCTCTCGGAGGGCCTCATGGGCTGTAGTGGGCAGGGAACCAGCCCCTAGAGGGCTGGGCGCACCCCCCCTTGGGCCCATGCGCCTAGGGTTTGGGGGGGAACCCTAGAGGGGGCGCCCCCCTTGCTTGGGGGGCAAGCCCCCTCCCCTTGGCCGCCGCCCCCCCTCTAGATCTCATCTAGAGGGGGCCGCCCCCCTTCCCCCTTCCCCTATAAATAGAGGGGTGAGGGGAGGGCTGCACACCACATCCAAGGCGCAGCCCCTCCCCTCCCCAACACCTCTCCTCCTCCGTTAAGAGCTTGGCGAAGCCCTGTCGGAGTAATGCCTCTCCACCACCACCACGCCATCGTGCTGTTGCTAGAGCTCTCTTCTTCAACCTCTCCCTCCTCCTTGTTGGATCAAGGCATGGGAGACGTCTCTGCTCCGTACGTGTGTTGAACGCGGAGGTGCCGTCCGTTCGGCACTAGGATCTTCGGTGATTTGGATCACGACGAGTACGACTCCATCAACCCCGTTCTCTTAAACGCTTCCACTCACAATCTACAAGGGTATGTAGATGCACTCCTATCTCTCTTGTTGCTAGATGACTCTATAGATTGATCTTGGTGATGCGTAGAATTTTTTTTATTTTCTGCAACGATCCCCAATAGTGGCATCATGAGCTAGGTCTATGCGTAGTTTCTATGCACGAGTAGAACACAATTTTGTTGTGGGCGTAGATGTTGTCAATTTACTTGCCACTACTAGTATTATCTTGTTTCAGCGGCATCGTGGGGTGAACCATCCCGGACTGACCTTACACGTACGCTTACGTGAAACAGGTTCCACCGACTGACATGCACTAGTTGCATAAGGTGGCTAGCGGGTGTCTGTCTCTCCCACTTTAGTCGGATCGGATTCGATGAAAAAGGTCCTTATGAAGGGTAAATAGAAATTTACATATCACGTTGTGGTTTTGACGTAGGTAAGAAACGTTCTTGCTAGAACCCTATTGCAGCCACGTAAAAACATGCAACAACAATTAGAGGACGTCTAACTTGTTTTTGCAGCATATGTCTTGTGATGTGATATGGCCAAAAGGATGTGATGAATGATATATAGGTGATGTATGAGATTGATCATGTTCTTGTAATAGGAATCACGACTTGCATGTCGAAGAGTATGACAACCTGCAGGAGCCATAGGAGTTGTCTTAATTATTGTATGACCTGAGTGTCATGGAATAACGCCATGTAATTACTTTACTATATTGCTAAACCGTTAGCCACAGTAGTAGAAGTAATCGTTGGCGTGACAACTTCATGAAGACACGATGATGGAGATCATGATGATGGAGATCATGGTGTCATGCCGGTGACGATGATGATCATGGCACCCCAAAGATGGAGATCAAAAGGAACAAAATGATATTGGCCATATCATGTCACTATTTTATTGCATGTGATGTGTATCATGTTTTTGCATCTTATTTGCTTAGAACGACGGTAGTAAATAAGATGATCCCTCATAATAATTTCAAGAAAGTGTTCCCCCTAACTGTGCGCCGTTGCGAAAGTTCGTTGTTTTGAAGCACCACGTGATGATCGGGTGCGATAGATTCTAACGTTCACATACAACGGGTGTAAGACAGATTTACACATGCAAAACACTTAGGTTGACTTGACGAGCCTAGCATGTACAGACATGGCCTCGGAACACAAGAGACCAAAAGGTCGAACATGAGTCGTATAGAAGATACAATCAACATGAAGATGTTCACCGATGATGACTAGTCCGTCTCACGTGATGATCGGACACGGCCAAGTTGACTCGGATCATGGATCACTTAGATGACTAGAGGGATGTCTATCTGAGTGGGAGTTCATTAAATAATTTGATTAGATGAACTTAATTATCATGAACTTAGTCTAAAACTTTTGCAATATGTCTTGTAGATCAAATGGCCCACGCTAATGTTGCCCTCAACTTCAACGCGTTCCTAGAGAAAACCAAGCTGAAAGACGATGGCAGCAACTACACGAACTGGGTCCGGAACTTGAGGATCATCCTCATAGCTGCCAAAAGAGCATATGTCCTAGATGCACCGCTAGGTGAAGCACCCATTTTCCCTGCAACTCAAGACATTATGAACGCCTGGCAGTCGTGTGTTGATGACTACTCCCTCGTTCAGTGCGGCATGCTTTACAGCTTAGAACCGGGGCTCCAAAAGCGTTTTGAGCAACACGGAGCATATGAGATGTTTGAAGAGCTGAAAATGGTTTCCCAAGCTCATGCCCGGGTCGAGAGATATGAAGTCTCCGACAAGTTCTACAGTTGTAAGATGGAGGAAAATAGTTCTGTCAGTGAGCACATACTCAAAATGTGTGGGTTGCACAACCGCTTGTCCCAGCTAGACATTAACCTCCCGGATGAGGCGGTCATTGACAGAATCCTTCAGTCGCTCCCACCTAGCTACAAGAGCTTTGTGATGAACTACAATATGCAGGGGATGGTGAAAACTATTCCTGAGGTATTTTCAATGCTGAAATCAGCGGAGGTAAAAATCAAAAAGGAACATCAAGTGTTGATGGTCAATAAAACCACTAGTTTCAAGAAAGGCAAGGGTAAGAAAAACTTCAAGAAGGACGACAAGGGAGTTGTCGCGCCCGGTAAGCCAGTTGCCGGGAAGAAGCCAAAGCATGGACCCAAACCTGAGACTGAGTGCTTTTATTGCAAGGGAAGCGGACACTGGAAGCGGAACTGCCCCAAGTACTTAGCAGACAAGAAGGCCGGCAACACCAAAGGTATATGTGATATACATGTAATTGATCTGTACCTTACCAGTACTCGTAGTAGCTCCTGGGTATTTGTTACCGGTGCAGTTGCTCATATTTGTAACTCAAAACAGGAGTTGCGGAATAAGCGGAGACTGGCCAAGGACAAGGTGACGATGCGCATCAGGAATGGTTCCAAGGTCGATGTGATCGCCGTCGGCATGCTACCTCTACATTTACCTACGGGATTAGTTTTAAACATCAATAATTGTTATTTAGTGCCAGCTTTGAGCATGAACATCGTATCTAGATCTCGCTTAATACGAGATGGCTACTCATTTAAATCCGAGAATAATGGTTGTTCTATTTTGTTGGGGAACGTAGCAGAAATTCAAAATTTTCTACGCATCACCAAGATCAATCTATGGAGAGACTAGCAACGAGAGAGAGGGGAGTGCATCTTCATACCCTTGAAGATCGTGATGTGGAAGCGTTACAAGAACGCGGATGAGGGAGTCGTACTCGCGGCGATTCAAATCGCGGAAGATCCGATCTAACGCCGAACGGGTGACGCCTTCGCGTTCAACACACGTACAGCCCGGGGATGTCTCCTCCTTCTTGATCCAGCAAGGGGAGAGTAGAAGTTGAGGGAGAGCTCCGGCAGCATGACAGCATGGTGGTGGAGCTTGCAGTTCTCCAGCAGGGCTTCGCCAAGCACTATTGAGGAGGAGGAGGTGTTGGGGAGGGAGAGGGCTGCGCCAGGGGAAGGGGTGAAGCTCCCATGCGCCTCCCCACTATATATAGGGCTGGAGGGGGCTGGTTTCTTGCCCTCCAAGTCCATTGGGGCGTTGGCAAAGGTGGGAGGAAAGAAATCCCATCATTTCCTTCCTCACCGATTGTTATCCCCCCTTTTTAGGGATCTTGATCTTATCCCTTCGGGATATGATCTTATTCCTTCTAAGGGGGGATCTTGATGTGCCTTGACCAGGGGTGTGGGGCCTTGCCCCCACTACCCACGTTCATGTGGGTCCCCCCATGCAGGTGGGCCCGACTCCGGAACCTTCTAGAACATTCCCGGTACAATACCGAAAAATCCCAAACATTTTCCGGTGGCCAAAATAGGACTTCCCATATATAAAACTTTACCTCCGGACCATTCCAGAACTCCTCGTGACGTCCGGGATCTCATCCAGGTCTCCGAACAACATTCGGTAACTGCACACTAATTCCCATAACAACTCTAGCGTCACCGAACCTTAAGTGTGTAGACCCTACGGGTTCGGGAACCATGCAGACATGACCGAGACGTTCTGCGGTCAATAACCAACGGTGGGATCTGGATACCCATGTTGGCTCCCACATGTTCCACGATGATCTCATCGGATGAACCACGATGTCAAGGATTCAAGCAATCCCGTATGCAATTCCCTTTGTCAATCGGTACGTTACTTGCCCGAGATTCGATCGTTGGTATCCCAATACCTCATTCAATATCGTTACCGGCAAGTCACTTTACTCGTTCTGTAATGCATGATCCCATGACTAACTACTTAGTCACATAGAGCTCATTATGATGATGCATTACCGAGTGGGCCCAGAGATACCTCTCCGTCATACGGAGTGACAAATCCCAGTCTCGATTCGTGCCAACCCAACAGACACTTTCGGAGATACCTGTAGTTCACCTTTATAGTCACCCAGTTACGTTGTGACGTTTGGTACACCCAAAGCACTCCTACGGTATCCGGGAGTTACACAATCTCATGGTCTAAGGAAATGATACTTGACATTAGAAAAGCTTTTAGCAAACGAACTACACGATCTTGTGCTATGCTTAGGATTGGGTCTTGTCCATCACATCATTCTCCTAATGATGTGATCCCGTTATCAATGACATCCAATGTCCATGGTCAGGAAACCATGACCATCTATTGATCAACCAGCTAGTCAACTAGAGGCTCACTAGGAACATGTTGTGGTCTATGTATTCACACATGTATTGTGGTTTCTGGTCAGTACAATTATAGCATGAACAACAGACAATTATCATGAACAAGGAAATACAATAATAACCATTTTATTATTGCCTCTAGGGCATATTTCCAACAGTCTCCCACTTGCACTAGAGTTAATAATCTAGTTCACATCACTATGTGATTGTAATGAATCCAACACCCATGGGGTTTGATCATATCTTGCTTGTGAGAGAGGTTATTAGTCAACGAGTCTGAACACTTCAGATTTGTGTGCGCTTTACAAATATCTATGCCATCTCCTAGATGCAGCTACCACGCGCTATTTGGGACTATTCCAAATAACTGCTCTACTATATGAATCCGGTCTACTACTCAGAGTCATCCAGATTAGTGTCAAAGTTTGCATCGGCGTAACCCTTTACGATGAACTCTTTTATCACCTCCATAATCGAGAAAATTTCTTAGTCCACTAGTTACTAAGGATAACCTTGACCGCTGTCCTGTGATCCATTCGTGGATCACACTTGTACCCCTTGACTGACTCATGGCAAGGCACACTTTAGGTGCGGTACACAACATAGCATACTGTAGAGCCTACGTCTAAAGCATAAGGGACGACCTTCGTCCTTTCTCTCTCTTCTGCCGTGGTCAGGTCTTGAGTCTTACTCAATACTCACACCTTATAACACAGCTAAGAACTCCTTCTTTGCCGATCTATTTTGAACTCCTTCAAAATCTTGTCATGGTATCTATTCATTTGAAAGTACTATTAAGCGTTTTGATCTATCCTTATAGATCTTGATGCTCAATGTTCAAGTAGCTTAATACATGTTTTCTATTGAAAAACACTTTTCAAACAACCCTATATGCTTTCCAGAAATTCTACATCATTTCTGATCAACAATATGTCAACAACATATACTCATCAGAAATTCTGTAGTGCTCCCACTCACTTCTTTGGAAATACAAGTTTCTCATAAACTTTGTATAAACCCAAAATCTTTGATCATCTCATCGAAGTGTATATTCCAACTTCGAGATGCTTACTCCAGTCCTTAGAAGGATTGCTGGAGCTTTGCATACTTGTTAGCATCTTTCAGGATTGACAAAACCTTCTGGTTGTATCACATACAGCCTTTCCTCAAGAATATCATCGAGGAAACAATGTCTTGACATCCTATCTGCAAGATTTCATAAATCATGCAGTAATTGCTAATATAATTCCAACAGACTCTTAGTGTCACTACGAGTGAGAAAGTCTCATCGTAGTTAACTCCTTGAACTTGTCGGAAAAACATCTTAACGACAAGTCGAGCTTTCTTAATGGTGATACTTACCATCATTGTCCGTCTTCCTTTTAAAATCCATCTGTACCCAACAGCCGTACAACCATCAAGTAGTTCTTCCAAAGTCTACACTTTGTTTTTATACATGGATCCTCTCTCGGATTTTATGGCCTCGAGCCATTCGCCGGAATCCGGGCCCACCATCACTTCTCCATAGCTCGTAGGTTCATTATTGTCTAGCAACATGACCTCCAAGATAGGATCACCATACCACTTTGAAGTAGTACGCGTCCTTGTCGACCTGCGAGGTTTGGTAGTAACTTGATCCGAAGTTTCATGATCTCTATCATCAGCTTCCACTTCAATTGGTGTAGGCGCTACAGGAACAACTTTCTGTGCCCCGCTACACACTGGTTGAAGTGATGGTTCATTAACCTCATCAAGTTTCCACCATCCTCCCACTCAATTCTTTCGAGATAAACTTTTCCTCAAGAAAGGACCCGTTTCTAGAACCAATCACTTTTGCTTCTAGATCTGAAACAGGAGGTATACCCAACTATTTTTGGTGTCCTATGAAGATGTATTTATCCGCTTTGGGTTCGAGCTTATCAGGATGAAACTTTTTCACATAAGCGTCGCAGCCCCAAACTTTCAAGAAACGACAGCTTAGGTTTCTCTAAACCATAGTTCATACGGTGTCATCTCAACGGAATTATGTGGTGCCCTATCTAAAGTGAATGCGGTTGTCTCTAATGCCTAACCCATGAACGATAGTGGTAATTCGATAAGAGACATCATGGTATGCACCATATCCAATATGGTGCAGTTATGATGTTCGGACACACCATCACACTATGGTGTTCCAGGCGGTATTAATTGTGAAACAATGTCCACAATGTCTTAATTGTATACCAAAATCATAACTCAGATACTCATCTCTATGATCATATCATAGACATTTTATCCTCTTGTCACGATGATCTTCAACTTCACTCTGAAATTACTTGAACCTTTCAATAATTCAGACTTGTGCTTCATCAAGTAAATATACTCAACATCTACTCAAATCATCTCTGAAGTAAGAACATAACGATATCCACTACGTGCCTCAGCACTCATTGGACTGCACACATCAAAATGTATTACTTCCAACAAGTTGCTTTCTTGTTCCATCTTACTAAAAACGAGGCTTTTCAGTCATCTTGCCCATGTGGTATGATTTGCATGTCTCAAGTGATTCAAAATCAAGTGAGTCCAAATGATCCATCTGCATGGAGTTTCTTCATGCGTACATACCAATAGACATGGTTTGCATGTCTCAAACTTTTCAAAAAATGAGTGAGTCCAAAGATCCATCAACATGGAGCTTCTTCATGCATTTTATACCAATATGACTTACATGGCAGTGCCACAAGTAGGTGGTACTATCATTACTATCTTATATCTTTTGGCATGAACATGTGTATCATTACGATCGAGATTCAATAAACCATTCATTTTAGGTGCAAGACCATTGAAGGTATTATTCAAATAAACAGAGTTATCATTATTCTCCTTAAATGAATAACCATATTGCGATAGACATAATCCAATCATGTCTATGCTCAACGCAAACACCAAATAACAATTATTTAGGTTTAACACCAATCTCGATGGTAGAGGGAGTATGCGATGCTTGATCACATCAAGCTTGGAAACACTTCCAACACATATCGTCATCTCACCTTTAGCTAGTCTCCGTTTATTCCGTAGCCTTTTATTTCGAGTTACTAACACTTAGCAACTGAACCGGTATCTATTACCATGGTGCTACTAGGAGTACTAGTAAAGTACACATCAATATAATGTATATCCAATATACTTCTATCGACCTTGCCAACCTTATCATCTACCAAGTATCTAGGGTAGTTCTGCTTCAGTGACCGTTCCCCTTATTACAGAAGCACTTAGTCTCGGGTTTGGGTTCAACCTTGGGTTTCTTCACTAGAGCAGCAACTGATTTGCCATTTCATGAAGTATCCCTTCTTGCCTTTGCCCTTCTTGAAACTAGTGGTTTCACTAACCATCAACAATTAATGCTCCTTCTTGATTTCTACTTTCGCGGTGTCAAACATCGTGAATATTTCAAGGATCATCATATCTATCCCTGATATGTTATAGTTCATCATGAAGCTCTAGTAGCTTGGTGGCAATGACTTTGGAGAAACATCACTATCTCATCTGGAAGATTAACTCCCACTCGATTCAAGTGATTGTTGTACCCAGACAATCTGAGTACAAGCTCAACGATTGAGCTTTTCTTCCTTAGTTTGTAGGCTAAGAAACTCGTCGGAGGTCTCATACCTCTTGACGTGGGCACGAGCCTGAAATCCCAATTTCAGCCCTTGGAACATCTCATATGTTCCGCGACGTTTCAAAAACGTCTTCGGTGCCACAATTCTAAACCGTTTAACATTACTGAACTATCATGTAATCATCAAAACATGTATGTCAGATGTTCGCAACATCCACAGACGACGTTCGAGGTTCAGCACACCGAGCGGTGCATTAAGGACATAAGCCTTCTGCGCAGCAATGAGGACACTCCTCAGTTTACGGACCCAGTCCGCATAATTGCTACTATCAACTTTCAACTATATTTTTTCTAGGAACATATCTAAACAGTAGAACTAAAGCGCGAGCTTATGACATAATTTGTAAAGACCTTTTTGACTATGTTCATGATAATTAAGTTCATCTAATCACATTATTTGATGAACTCCCACTCAGATAGACATCCCTCTAGTCATCTAAGTGATACATGATCCGAGTCAACTAGGTCGTGTCCGATCATCACGTGAGACGGACTAGTCATCATCAGTGAACATCTTCATGTTGATCGTATCTACTATACGACTCATGTTCGACCTTTCAGTCTCTTGTGTTCCGAGGCCATGTCTGTACATGCTAGGCTCGTCAAGTCAACCTAAGTGTTTCGCCTATGTAAATCTGGCTTACACCCGTTGTATGTGAACGTTAGAATCTATCACACCCGATCATCACGTGGTGCTTCGAAGTAACGATCTTTCGCAACGGTGCACAGTTAGGGGGAACACTTTCTTGAAATTATTATGAGGGATCATCTTATTTACTACCGTCGTTCTAAGCAAATAAGATGCATAAACATGATAAACATCACATGCAATCAGATAGTGACATGATATGGCCAATATCATTTTTCTCCTTTTGATCTCCATCTTCGGGGCTCCATGATTATCATCATCACCGGCATGACACCATGATCTCCATCATCATGATATCCATCATTGTGTCTCCATGAAGTTGTCTCACCAACTATTACTTCTACTACTATGGCTAACGATTTAGCAATGAAATAAAGTAATTACATGGCGTTATTCAATGACACGCATGTCATACAATAAATAAAGACAACTCCTATGGCTCCTGCCGGTTGTCATACTCATCGACATGCAAGTCGTGATTCCTATTACAAGAATATGATCAATCTCATACATCACATATATTTCATTCATCACATCCTTTTTTTTGGCCATATCACATCACGCGGCATATGCTGCAAAAACAAGTTAGACGTCCTCTAATTTGTTGTTGCAAGTTTTTACGTGGCTGCTATAGGTTTCTAGCAAGAACGTTTCTTACCTACGCCAAAAACCACAACGTGATATGCTAATTGCTATTTACCCTTCACAAGGACCCTTTTCATCGAATCCGATCCGACTAAAGTCGGAGAGACAGACACCCGCTAGCCACCTTATGCAACAGGTGCATGTCAGTCGGTGGAACCTGTCTCACGTAAGTGTACGTGTAAGGTCGGTCCGGGCCGCTTCATCCGACAATACCGTTGAAACAAGATAGGACTAGTAACGGTAAGCATATTGAACAAAACCAACGCCCACAACTACTTGTGTTCTACTCGTGCATAGAATCTACGTAATAGACCTAGCTCATGATGCCATTGTTGGGGAACGTAGCAGAAATTCAAAATTTGCTACGCATCACCAAGATCAATCTATGGAGAGACTAGCAACGAGAGAGAGGGGAGTGCATCTTCATACCCTTGAAGATCGCGATGCGGAAGCGTTACAAGAACGCGGATGAGGGAGTCGTACTCGCGGCGATTCAAATCGCGGAAGATCCGATCTAACGCCGAACGGACGGCGCCTCCGTGTTCAACACACGTACAGCCCGGGGACGTCTCCTCCTTGTTGATCCAGCAAGGGGAGAGGAGAAGTTGTGGGAGAGCTCTGGCAGCACGACGGCATGGTGGTGGAGCTTGTAGTTCTCCGGCAGGGCTTCGCCAAGCACTACTGAGGAGGAGGAGGTGTTGGGGAGGGAGAGGGCTGTGCCAGGGGAAGGGGTGAAGCTCCCATGCGCCTCCCCACTATATATAGGGCTGGAGGGGGCTGGTTTCTTGCCCTCCAAGTCCATTGGGGCGTTGGCAAAGGTGGGAGGAAAGAAATCCCATCATTTCCTTCCCCACCGATTGTTATCCCCCCTTTTTAGGGATCTTGATCTTATCCCTTCGGGATATGATCTTATTCATTCTAAGGGGGGGTCTTGGTGCGCCTTGACCAGGGGTGTGGGGCCTTGCCCCCACTACCCACGTTCATGTGGGTCCCCCCATGCAGGTGGGCCCCACTCCGGAACCTTCTAGAACCTTCCCGATACAATACCGAAAAATCCCGAACATTTTCCGGTGGCCAAAATAGGACTTCCCATATATAAATCTTTACCTCCGGACCATTCCGGAACTCCTCGTGACGTCCGGGATCTCATCCAGGACTTCGAGCAACATTCGGTAACTGCACACTAATTCCCATAACAACTCTAGCGTCACCGAACCTTAAGTGTGTAGACCCTACGGGTTCGGGAACCATGCAGACATGACCGAGACGTTATCCGGTCAATAACCAACAGCGGGATGTAGATACCCATGTTGGATCCCACATGTTCCATGATGATCTCATCGGATGAACCACGATGTCAAGGATTCAAGCAATCCCGTATGCAATTCCCTTTGTCAATCGGTACATTACTTGCCCGTGATTCGATCGTCGGTATACCAATACCTCGTTCAATCTCGTTACCGGCAAGTCACTTTACTCGTTCGGCAATGCATGATCCCATGACTAACTACTTAGTCACATTGAGCTCATTATGATGATGCATTACCGAGTGGGCCCAGAGATACCTCTCCGTCATACGGAGTGACAAATCCCAGTCTCGATTCGTGCCAACCCAACAGACACTTTCGGAGATACCTGTAGTGCACCTTTATAGTCACCCAGTTACGTTGTGACATTTGGTACACCCAAAGCACTCCTATGGTATCCAGGAGTTACACAATCTCATGGTCTAAGGAAATGATACTTGACATTATAAAAGCTTTTAGCAAACGAACTACACGATCTTGTGCTATGCTTAGGATTGGGTCTTGTCCATCACATCATTCTCCTAATGATGTGATCCCGTTATCAATGACATCCAATGTCCATGGTCAGGAAACCATGACCATCTATTAATCAACCAGCTAGTCAACTAGAGGCTTACTAGGGACATGTTGTGGTCTATGTATTCACACATGTATTGCGGTTTCCGGTCAATACAATTATAGCATGAACAACAGACAATTATCATGAACAAGGAAATACAATAATAACCATTTTATTACTGCCCCTAGGGCATATTTCCAACATATTTATATGAGAGATATGTTGTATGGTCATGCCCCGCTGGGCAATGGTTTATTCTTAATGAATCTCGAACGTGATGTTACACACATTCATAGTGTGAATACCAAAAGATGTAAGGTTGATAACGATAGTCCCACATACTTGTGGCACTGCCGCCTTGGTCACATTGGTGTCAAACGCATGAAGAAGCTCCATACAAATGGACTTTTGGAGTCTCTTGATTTCGAATCATTTGACACGTGCGAACCATGCCTCATGGGTAAAATGACCAAGACTCCGTTTTCTGGAACAATGGAGCGAGCAACCAACTTATTGGAAATTATACATACTGATGTGTGCGGTCCAATGAGTGTTGAGGCTCGCGGTGGCTATCATTATGTTCTCACTCTCACTGATGACTTAAGTAGATATGGGTATGTCTACTTGATGAAACACAAGTCTGAGACCTTTGAAAAGTTCAAGGAATTTCAGAATGAGGTAGAGAATCAACGTGACCGAAAAATAAAGTTCTTACGATCAGATCGTGGAGGAGAATATTTAAGTCATGAATTTGGTACGCACTTAAGGAAATGTGGAATCGTTTCACAACTCACGCCGCCTGGAACACCTCAGTGTAACGGTGTGTCCGAACGTCGTAATCGCACTCTATTGGATATGGTGCGATCTATGATGTCACTCACCGATTTACCGCTATCATTTTGGGGATACGCTCTAGAGACAGCTACATTCACTTTAAATAGGGCACCGTCTAAATCCGTTGAGACGACACCGTATGAATTATGGTTTGGGAAGAAACCTAAGTTGTCATTTCTAAAAGTTAGGGGATGTGATGCTTATGTCAAGAAACTTCAACCTGAAAAGCTCGAACCCAAGTCGAAAAAATGCGTCTTCATAGGATACCCTAAGGAAACCATTGGGTATACCTTCTACCTTAGATCCGAAGGCAAGATATTTTTTGCCAAGAATGGGTCCTTTCCGGAGAAAGAGTTTCTCTCGAAAGAAATAAGTGGGAGGAAAGTAGAACTCGATGAAGTACTGCCTCTTGAACCGGAAAGTAGCGCAGCTCAGGAAGATGTTCCTGTGGTGCCTGCACCGACTAGAGAGGAAGTTAGTGATGATGATCAAGGTACTTCGGATCAAGTTGCTACTGAACTTTGAAGGTCCACAAGGACACGTTCCACACCAGAATGGTATGGCAACCCTGTCTTAGAAATCATGTTGTTAGACAACGGTGAACCTTCGAACTACGAAGAAGCGATGGCAGGCCCAGATTCCAACAAATGGCTTGAAGCCATGCAATCTGAGATAGGATCCATGTATGAAAACAAAGTATGGACTTTGACAGACTTGCCCGATGATCGGCGAGCGATAGAAAATAAATGGATCTTTAAGAAGAAGACGGACGCGGATGGCAATGTTACTGTCGGTGTCAAAACCGGCGGATCTCGGGTAGGGGGTCCCGAACTGTGCGTCTAGGCAGATGGTAACAGGAGACAAGGGACACGATGTTTTTACCCAGGTTCGGGCCCTCTCGATGGAGGTAAAACCCTACTCCTGCTTGATTAATATTGATGATATGGGTAGTACAAGAGTAGATCTACCACGAGATCGGAGTGGCTAAACCCTAGAAGCTAGCCTTATGTATGATTGTTGTTCGTCATACGGACTAAAACTCTCCGGTTTATATAGACATCGAAAAGGGCTAGGGTTACACAGAGTCGGTTACAAAGGGAGGATATCTTCATATCGTATCGCCAAGCTTGCCTTCCACGCCAAGGAAAGTCCCATCCGGACACGGGACAGAGTCTTCAATCTTGTATCTTCATAGTCCGGGAGTCCGGCCAAAGGTCATAGTCCGGCTAGCCGGACACCCCCTAATCCAGGACTCCCTCAGTAGCCCCCGAACCAGGCTTCAATGACGTCGAGTCCGGCGTGCAAGTTGTCTTCGGCATTGCAAGGCGGGTTCTCCTTCAAATTCCTTGTATCCGTCGAATAGTGTCCGGCTTCTAGTGCGTGCTGTCCTCCTCGGCTTCTGTGCCCCATAATGACCATCTTCCACGTGTCAAACGAATGCGAAAATCCAGGGGATTTTTTCATTTACCCCCCCCCCCGGTTGCGTTAATGAACCGCCCATAAAAGAGATGGGGATTTAGATCCAATCCACACCATCTTCCCTCGGTGAGCTTTCATCAGAGTGCCTTCGACAGGGATCCATTCCACCATGGCCGGTCGGTGTAGCTCCTCCTCTCGCCTCTCCAGCCCTCGGCCCGGAGATTGGGGGTGGTGTTCCATCCCGCATAGCGAGTTAGTAGTGCTTCAGTCCAAGGGGCTTCTCCCCCCAGCATATATGGTCCTAGTTCGAGCAGGGATTGCTGCCTATAGCGGCGGAGAGCAGGCGGAGGGCGTTCCCAATTCCTCTGAAGGAGAGCGGGTATGTCTAGTCCCTTATTTGATGAGGAGACTAGGATTTCCAATTCATCAGTTTGTCCGAGGGTTGCTAGAGTTCTACGGCCTCCAGCTACATAACCTCACGCCCGCCTCCATTTTGCACATCGCGGGCTTCGTGGCCCTCTGCGAGCTGTTTTTGGGTGTTGAGGCCCATTTCGCGCTGTGGAAGAGGTTGTTTTGCCTTGTGCCCCGTTCTCAGGAGGGGTATATTTATCAGGTGGGTGGAGCCGAACTATGGCGCATCACCGGGACCGGATATCTATCCGGCACCCCAAAGAGGGCATCCGAAGACTGGCCCTCGGAGTGGTTTTATATAGATGACGTCCCCTTGCCGGACCCAGTACGGATCGGCCTCCCCGAGTTCAATAACGCCCGTTGAAGAAGCACCTGAGTTGGCGCCCGCGGAACCCTCAAAGGGAAGCTGACAGGGATGTCCTGTACCTGATGAGCCGGATAAGGTTATTGACTCATTCCGGACTGACCATGATCAAGGTCATGGCCATATGCATTACGCGAGGGGTGCAGCCGCTTCAATACAGAGTCCACCCCATGTGGGATTTCAACGGGGAGGATGACGCTACCCGGTGCGGTCGCAAGGGGCCAGATTCGGCCGCCACTTTAACGAGAATCTTATCCGCTTTATATAAGGGGGAAGAGGAAGAATTCCTCCGTGTCAACCCGGAAGGCGGATTCTCCATGTACAATCCACCTAGTTGGGTGAGCGAACACTGTCACTTGCCCATCTACTTTTGAAGTTCCCGTGGTTAAGTACTTAGTGTAGTAATGTTTAAACGCAGGAGCTGCGCCAGGCTATGAAGGAAATAAACAGCACTGCTCCACAATCCGAGGACCCGGAACGGTCCCTCGATCCGGACTCCCAAGAAGATCCGGACTTATGCATGGAGTTGATTGATGGAGTATTTCATCAATTGAGTAAGGATAACTCCTTGGTAGCCATCACGGCCGACTATCCCAGACTACTTCCAGCCTCCAAGGTAATTAAGACCGAAGTCCCAGTATTCTCATGCTTTATCTTGCACGTCGTGTGCTAACAGCGTTTCGCAGGGTAAATCCTTGAGGCGGAAGGCCGAGCCCATGGCGGGCAGCCAACAAGGGCCACTGAAGCCAGGTGGGTCAAAAAGAAGTGCGGACTAGATCGAGATTCCGGCGCAACGGTATGGCATGCAAATTTAACGCCTAGGGTTTATGCCCTTGAGTCCTACTAATGCTCATGATTTTCTTTAGAAAGAAGAGAGCCCGCCGGACTATGTCCGCCGGCCAAGGTTCGAGGCCGGGTCCGGAAGCGGAGGCGGACACGGGACGTGCCTAGGGAGCTCCTCCGATAGAGGACGCCGACGGGCTATCTGCCACCAATTCAGAAGTGGAGAGTGCCCTGAACCACAGGCGTCGCCGGACTGTTCTTCGTGAAGCGTGTTTTTCCCCGTAGGCGTTGGACGCCTTTAATACAGGAGATGCATATCTCCGTGCTTCTCAAAATGGTCTAGCCAGAGCCACGGAGCAGTATGTGAAAGACATACAGGTGAGTAGAATTGAAGGTTATATATGTCAGTAGCCCCCGAGACTTGAAACAGTGAAGATAACTGTTTGAAGGATCATGTGTTATGCAGTGTCTTACAAAGAAGAATACGCAATTATCCCAGGAGCTCGAAGAGTGCAAGGCCCAGCTCGAGGCCGCATTAGCCTCTTCAGAAAATGTCACGGGGATGCCCGCAGGTAATATATACTTTGAAAGATACTTCCGTTTTGAAATGCGGCAGGCGTGCAACCCTGACGATAATAATGCAGATGAGGTCGGAGTAAAACCGGACAGGCAACAACTCCTATGCCAACTAAAGGCTGGCGAGAGCGTGCTGACAAGGGTGAGGCAAGAGAAGAACAAGCTTCAAGACGCCAATACCCAGCTGGGCGAGGAACTGAAAGATGTTCGCATTCAGCTGTCTTCTTCCGTGAAGGAGAATCGGCGACTTCGACGCGGCATTTCTAGTAAGTGCTTGAACGAATCTTTGAAAAAAAGAATTCGGTGAGGAAGTCGATTAACAGAGCTATGTCTGTAGGTCTGCTGACGGGTCGTCCTGCGGAGGAAATGCCTGGTTCAACGGGAGACCTTCTTCCCGAGCTGTTGCAATTACACGAACGAGTTCGGCAGGCAATGCAAAGCGTCATTCAGGCTATGTGGCCATCCCTCTCCGTGCCCGAAGGCCTTGAGGAGCTTACAAAGAAGCTGGAGGGAGTGCGGCAGCGCTTCCGGTTGTGGAAGATATCGGCTTGCCGCCAAGGTGCCAGGGAGGCCTGGGCCATGGTGAAGACTCGGTACACGAAGGCTGACCCAAACCACATGGCGAGGTCGGCCTGATAGGTCCGGACGGAAAGGAGATACCAGTCAGCTTAGCATATGGCCAAGTGGAGCTGGCTGCAAAGTATTCCCAACAGGACTGTAAATTAGACCGCCTGTTGGATGGTATTGAAGCAGAATATGCCGAGTCGGAATGACTCTGTAAAAATGACATAAAAGATGCCTTCTAGCCGGATTGTAGATCGTTTGTCATTGCAGACCTTTTCGCTTCGACCTCTGGACCCTATAGTCCAGAGTGTTTCCGAATACCCTCTCGATTATGTAAGAACCGGGGCATGCATGGAGACAAGGCATAGGGGTCATAAGTGCTTTAGCAGACAAATGCCCAACTAGTTATGTTATATTACATGGTTAGTAAGAAACATCTTCCAGGGAGAATAGTTCCGTTAGGGGTTCCTTTCCCTGGGAGGCATGCCCTAAAGTGCATGTCCGAACTGCCATAGAAGGCAGAAAAGCATCTAGGGGCAAATGGATAAATACGAAAGATCATCTTTTAGTTCACCGACCGAATATTCCCTTAAGAATGCTAGCTTTCGGCTTCACCCAGTCTGAGGTACACATCCGGCTGACCCGGCAGTAACAATCGCAGAGGTGCTCCCTTTACCACCTAGTCGAACGAACGGGAACGTAGGGGTAAGCACAGGAGCCAGGCAACCCATCTTGGCCAAAACTTAAGTCATATCGATCCATATAATGGTGTATAGAAGGTTCATGCGGAAGCATCACACATGTTTTGGGCATGAGGCCCGTTTTATATAAACTTCTTGGTAAAGAAGCCCCTAGCTATTATGAGCGCAGGTAGCGCGTCGGGTGTGTGCAAACAATGCACAAGCAAGCCCCTAAGGGCTTGTTGGAAAAAGGGGTAGGGAGAAGGAACAAAATCCCGGACTGCCAAAAAAAATGAAAAATAAAACAAAGGGACTAGGGAAGGAAACGAACACGGAGTCCGGCGCTAGCCGTAGAACCTTCATAGGCGTGCTGCATTCCATGGGTTCGGCTCGAGTCGGTTATCCGATGCGCTTTGCAGACGGTACGCTTCGCTGGTCAGTACTTGGTCGATGATGAAGGGGCCCTCCCATTTGGGCTTTAATTTATCCTTTTTCTTGTCCGGCAGGTGTAGAACTAGTTCGCCAACATTATAGGTTTTGGCCCGTACTTCTCTGCTTTGGTATCTTCGAGCCTGCTGTTGATAGAATGCGGAACGAGCCTTTGCCACGTCGCGCTCCTCTTCCAATGCGTCCAAGTTGTCCTGCCAATCGAGCTCGGCTTCTCTTTCTTCGTACATGCGCACTCGAGGTGAGTCATGGATTATGTCGCATGGCAGTACTGCCTCTGCGCCGTATACCATAAAAATGGTGTGAATCCGGTACTGTGATTCGGCGTGGTCCGCAGCCCCCAGAGTACGGAGTCAAGCTCCTCTACCCAGTGCGTGTTAGATTCCTTGAGGGATCGCACTAGTCTGGGTTTGATGCCGCTCATAATGAGACCATTGGCCCGTTTGACTTGACCGTTAGTTTGAGGGTGATAGACTGAAGCATAGTCGAGCTTGATGCCCATGTTTTTGCACCAGAGTTTGACTTCATCGGCCATGAAGTTTGTGCCGTTGTCGGTTATGATGCTGTGGGGGACGCCGTAACGGTGTACGACCCCGGATATGAAGTCTATCACTGGTTCGGATTCGGCTATCTTTACAGGCTTGGCTTCTATCCATTTGGTGAATGTGTCCACCATGACCAGTAGATATTTTTGTTTGTGGGTTCCTCCTTTAAGGGGTCCGACCATGTCAAGCCCCCAGACCGCGAAAGGCCAGGTAATGGGTATAGTTTGTAGGGCGGTAGGCGGCATGTGGCTTTGGTTGGCGAATAACTGGCAACCAACACATCGTTGCACTAAGTCCTGAGCGTCTGCCCGGGCCGTTGGCCAATAAAATCCGGTACGGAAGGCCTTGCTTACAAGAGCTCGGGCTGCGGCATGGTGCCCGCCGAGTCCGGCATGAATTTCAGCCAAAAGGTCTCGCCCTTCCTCTTCGGAGATACACCTTTGAAGGACTCTGGTTGTGCTTTTCTTGTAAAGCTCTCCCTCGTGGACTTTGTAGGCTTTAGATCGCCGCACTATGCAGCGGGCCTCGTTTTGGTCCTCGGGAAGTTCCTGCCTAGTTAGGTAGGCTAGAAATGGTTCTGTCCAAGGGGCAATGACTGCCATTATTGTGTGGGCTGACGGTGTTGTTTCGTTGGCGGAGCCCCCAACTATGTCAGAATGTTCGGTGAGGGGCAGTGTAGTTGTGTCCGGGCTATTGTTTCCGGATTCTCCTTCCCATGATACAGATGGCTTGAATAGCCTTTCTAGGAAAATGTTGGGAGGGACGGCCTCGCGCTTCGCGCCAATGCGTGCCAGCACGTCTGCTGCTTGGTTATTTTCCCGGGCTATGTGATGAAATTCGAGCCCCTCAAACCGAGCTAACATCTTTAAGATGGCGTTGCGGTAAGCTGCCATTTTCGGATCCTTGGCGTCGAAGTCTCCATTTATTTGGGATATTGCGAGATTTGGATCCCTGCGGACCTCTAGGCGCTGAATGCCCATGGAGACTGCCATTCGGAGGCCATGTAAAAGGGCCTCGTATTCGGCTGTGTTGTTGGAATCCGAGTACATTATCTGAAGTACGTATTGGACTGTGTCCCCGGTTGGGGACGTCAGAACGACGCCAGCCCCCAAGCCAGCCAACATTTTGGAGCCGTCGAAGTGCATGATCCAGTTGGGGTATGGGCCATACTCTTTAGGGAGTTCGGCTTCAGTCCATTCGGCGATGAAGTCGGCCAAAACCTGCGACTTAATAGCTCGCCTTGGCTTGTAGGTTATGTCGAACGGGAGGAGCTCGATGGCCCATTTGGCAATCCGGCCCGTTGCGTCGCAGTTGTTTATAATATCATTAAGGGATACTTCGGATGCCACTGTTATGGAGCACTCCTGAAAGTAGTGTCACATCTTCCGGGATGCCATGAACACCGCGTATGCTATCTTTTGATAATGCGGGTACCGTGACTTTCATGGAGTTAGTACCGTGGACACGTAGTACACTGGTTTTTGGAGGGGGAACTTGTGTCCGTCCGCTTCTCGTTCAACAACGAGCACCGCGCTTACAACTTGATGGGTTGCCGTGATGTATAATAGCATTGGTTCGCCTGTGTTGGGCGCGGCCAGGACCGGATTTGTTTCCAGTATGGCTTTTATTTCTTCGAGTCCGGCCATGGCGGCATCCGTCCACTCGAAGTGGTCGGTGCGTCGCAGGGGGTGATAAAGGGGTAATGCCTTTTCTCCTAAGAGGGAGATAAAGCAGCTTAGAGCCGCCACGCATCCTCTCAGTTTTTGTATTTGTTTGAGGTCCTTTGGGGTATCTAATTGTGACAGAGCTCGGATCTTGGCTGGGTTTGCTTCAATTCCTCTACCTGATATGATGAAGCCCAAGAGCTTTCCGGCTGGTACGCCAAAAACACATTTTTCCGGGTTGAGCTTAATGTCATATGTTCGGAGATTGTCGAACGTGAGCCTCAAGTCGTCTACTAGAGTATCGACATGTTTTGTTTTGACGACTATGTCATCTACGTATGCTTCGACTGTTTTGCCGATCTGGTTGGCCAGACATGTCTGAATCATGCGTTGATATGTTGCAACGGTGTTTTTGAGCCCGAAGGGCATCGTGTTGAAGCAGAATGGGCCGTATGGGGTGATGAATGCCGTTGCGGCTTGGTCTGACTCTGCCATCTTGATTTGATGGTAGCCAGAGTATGCGTCGAGTAAACACAATGATTCGTGTCCCGCGGTGGCGTCGATGATTTGATCAATTGGGGGGAGTGGGAAAGGGTCCTTTGGACAGGCCTTGTTTAGGTCTTTGAAATCGACACATAGGCGCCAAGATTTGTCCTTCTTTGGTACCATCACCAGGTTTGCTAGCCAGTTCGGATGTTTTATGTCTCTGATGAATCCGGCTTCCAGCAGTTTTGCTAGCTCCTCTCCCATGGCTTGTCTCTTGGGTTCGGAAAAATGCCGTAGGGTCTGCTTGACGGGTTTAAACCCTTTTATGATGTTCAGGCTGTGCTTGGCCAGCCTGCGTGGGATTCCTGGCATATCCGAGGGGTGCCAGGCGAAAATGTCCCAATTTTCTCGCAAGAAGTCTCTGAGTGCAGCGTCTACATTGGGTTTTAATTGTGCCCCGATGGAGGCCGTTTTTGTAGGGTCCGTTGGATGGACTTGGAATTTGACTATTTCGTCCGCTGGTTTAAAAGAGGTGGACTTGGATATTTTGTCTAGTATCACGTCATCCCTGTCCACCGTAGAGCGCAACGCCGTTAATTCCTCGGCCACTAGGGCCTCAGATAATGCCTCCAGGGCCACTTGTTTTCATCGCGGAGCGCTATGTCCGGATCACTTGCGAGAGTGATGATTCCGTTGGGCCCGGGCATTTTGAGCTTCATGTACCCGTAATGGGGTATGGCTTGGAAAATTGTAAATGCTTCTCGCCCTAGCAGAGCGTGGTAGCCGCTGCTGAACGGGGCCACTTGAAAGGTGACCTCCTCGGATCTATAATTGTCCGGCGTGCCGAACACCACATCCAGTGTGATTTTTCCTGAACAGCACGCTTCCCGGCTTGGGATTATTCCCCTAAAAGTTGTGTTGCTTCGCTCAATGCGGCTCCAGTCAATTTCCATTTTTCGCAGGGTTTCCTCATAGACAAGGTTGAGTCCGCTGCCGCCATCGATGAGTACCTTTGTAAGTTGGAAGCCGTCCACTATCGGACTGAGGACCAATGCGGCTGGTGCTCGGGCTGTCTGGAATTTAGGTTCATCACTGGCATTAAAGGTGATAGCCGTGTCACTCCATGGGTTTATTGTTGCTACTTGGTAGACTTCGGCAAGGTTGCGAAGCGTTCGTTTCCTTGCATTGTTTGATGTGAAGGTCTCAAAGACTGTCGACACCGTACTGGGGAGGTATTCTTCGGGTGCTGGAGTTAAAATCTCCTCGCCACTTCTGGCCACCTGCCGTAGTATCCAACATGCTCTGAGGCTGTGCGTTGGTGTGGCTTTCCCTGAATTATGAATTTTACAGGGTCCATTGAGCCATCCTTCCAGTACGGTCCCGTACCCTGTAGAGGGTTTTTGTTTTTTGATGTTTGGCTCAGATGCCTGGCGATAATGCACCCTTTTGTTTCGGACTCGTGTTATATTCGGGGCCGGATTGTCCCAGAATTTATCTTCGGTTTTCCGAACGCTTTCAGTCGCACAGTACTTTCGTACTATGGATGTCAAGTCGGAGAATCGTGTAATTTCGCGGCGACTTATGGCGTTGAGGATTCCGATGTCCGTGCGGTTGTTAAAGAAGAGTGAAATTGCTTCTTTCTCACGGTAGTCCTTTATCCTGTTCATAACCAGGAGGAATCTGGCCCAGTAGTGGTGTACTATTTCTCTGGACTCTTGCCGTATTAGGGATAAATCCCGTATAGTTGGGTGGGCGGGTGGAATTAAATCCGGAACCCTTCCCGATGTAAGATTCAGGGGCCAAGCGGTTTCCGAATTCGGAAGCTTGCTTTCTCGGATATTATTCAATGAATCGGGCCTGCTGTCTGACTTTAGGTTCAGGGTTTGGGCGACATCCTCCCCTCCGCGGGTATCCAGCTTGGAGGGATCAGGAACTCGGACGCATCTGGTCCTTAGGGCGGGCGAAGACTCGCCGCATTATTCTTCCACCACTTCGACGTGGTGGGTAATCTGGGGAGAGTCAATCTCTCTCTGATCGGGTTTAAGCCCAATCTGGTCGTAATCAGTAGCGACTCCCAGGGCCGCGATGCGATCCAAGAGCTCGTTCAGGGAGAAGAGCTCCATCAGATCTAACTGCTCGGCGAGCTCCGAGCTGATGTGAAGATTGCTTTCGATGGCCCGAGAGGTCATCGTCAGCGCGACGGCCGGATAGGCGGTCATCAAAAACCTGCCTAGCCGGAGAGTTTGGCCGACAGCCAAAGCTCCTTTAGCAACAACGCCGTCTTTAAAGACGGGATGCAGCATCCTTCCTGATGGTGACGACACCGCGGAACTCTCAATGAAAGCACCAATGTCGGTGTCAAAACCGGCGGATCTCGGGTAGGGGGTCCCGAACTGTGCGTCTAGGCGGATGGTAACAGGAGACAAGGGACACGATGTTTTTACCCAGGTTCGGGCCCTCTCGATGGAGGTAAAACCCTACTCCTGCTTGATTAATATTGATGATATGGGTAGTACAAGAGTAGATCTACCACGAGATCGGAGTGGCTAAACCCTAGAAGCTAGCCTATGGTATGATTGTTGTTCGTCCTACGGACTAAAACTCTCCGGTTTATATAGACACCGGAGAGGGCTAGGGTTACACAAAGTCAGTTACAAAGGGAGGAGATCTTCATATCGTATCGCCAAACTTGCCTTCCACGCCAAGGAAAGTCCCATCCGGACACAGGACGGAGTCTTCAATCTTGTATCTTCATAGTCTGGGAGTCCGGCCAAAGGTCATAGTCTGGCTAGCCGGACACCCCCTAATCCAGGACTCCCTCAGTTACCATCTATAAAGCTTGACTTGTTGCTAAGGGTTATCGGCAAGTTCAAGGAGTTGACTACGATGAGACTTTCTCTCCCGTAGCGAAGCTGAAGTCCGTCCGAATTATGTTAGCAATTGCCGCATAGTATGATTATGAGATATGGCAAATGGACGTCAAAACGGCATCCCTTAACGGCTATCTTAAGGAAGAATTGTATATGATGCAGCCGGAAGGTTTTGTCGATCCTAAGAATGCTAACAAGGTATGCAAGCTCCAGCGCTCCATCTATGGGCTGGTGCAAGCATCTCGGAGTTGGAACATTCGCTTTGATGAAATGATCAAAGCGTTTGGGTTTATGCAGACTTATGGAGAAGCCTGCGTTTACAAGAAAGTGAGTGGGAGCTCTATATCATTTCTCATATTATATGTAGATGACATACTTTTGATGGGAAATGATATAGAACTTTTGGACAACATTAAGGCCTACTTGAGTAAGTGTTTTTCAATGAAGGACCTTGGAGAAGCTGCTTACATATTAGGCATCAAGATCCATAGAGATAGATCGAGACGCCTCAAAGGTCTTTCACAAAGCACATACCTTGATAAGATTGAAGAAGTTCAATATGGATCAGTCCAAGAAGGGGTTCTTGCCTGTGTTGTAAGGTGTGAAATTGAGCTCGGCTCAATGCCCGACCACGACAAAAGATAGAGAAAAGATGAGTGTCATCCCCTATGCCTTGGCTATAGGGTCTATTATGTATGCCATGCTGTGTACCAGACCTGATGTAAACCTTGCCGTAAGTTTGGTGGGAAGGTACCAAAGTAATCCCGGCATGGAACACTGGACAGCGGTCAAGAATATCCTGAAGTACCTGAAAAGGACTAAGGATATGTTTCTCGTTTATGGAGGTGACGAAGAGCTCATCGTAAAGGGTTACGTCGACGCTAGCTTCAACACAGATCTGGATGACTCTAAGTCACAAACCGGATACGTGTATATTTTGAATGGTGGGGCAGTAAGCTGGTGCAGTTGCAAGCAAAGCGTCATGGCGGGATCTACATGTGAAGCGGAGTACATGGCAGCCTCGGAGGCAGCGCATGAAGCAATCTGGATGAAGGAGTTCATCACCGACCAAGGAGTCATACCCAATGCGTCGGGGCCGATCACTCTTTTCTGTGACAACACTGGAGCTATTGCCCTTGCCAAGGAGCCCAGGTTTCACAAGAAGACCAGGCACATCAAGCGTCGCTTCAACTCCATTCGTGAAAATGTTCAAGATGGAGAAATAGATATTTGCAAAGTGCATACGGATCTCAATGTCGCAGATCCGTTGACTAAACCTCTTCCGCGAGCAAAACGTGATCAACACCAGAACTCTATGGGTGTTCGATTCATCACAATGTAACTAGATTATTGACTCTAGTGCAAGTGGGAGACTGTTGGAAATATGCCGTAGAGACAATAATAAAATGATTATTAATATATTTCCTTGTTCATGATAATTGTCTATTATTCATGCTATAATTGTGTTATCCGGAAATCGTAATACATGTGTGAATACATAGACCACAACATGTCCCTAGTGAGCCTCTAGTTGACTAGCTCGTTGATCAACAGATAGTCATGGTTTCCTGACTATGGACACTGGATGTCATTGATAAAGGGATCACATCATTAGGAGAATGATGTGATGGACAAGACCCAATCCTAATCATAGCACAAGATCGTGTAGTTCGTTTGCTAGAGCTTTTCTAATGTCAAGTATCATTTCCTTAGACCATGAGATCGTGTAACTCCCGGATACCATAGGAGTGCTTCGGGTGTACCAAATGTCACAATGTAACTGGGTGGCTATAAAGGTATACTACAGGTATCTCCGAAAGTGTCTGTTGGGTTGACACGGATCGAGACTGGGATTTGTCACTCCGTATGACGGAGAGGTATCTCTGGGCCCACTCGGTAATGCATCATCATAATGAGCTCAATGTGACCAATTGGTTGGTCACGGGATCATGCATTACGTGACGAGTAAAGTGACTTGCCGATAACAAGATTGAACGAGGTATTGGGAACCGATGATCGAATCTCGGGCAAGTAACGTACCGATTGACAAAGGGAATTGTATACGGGATTACTTGAATCCTCGACATCGTGGTTCATCCGATGAGATCATCGTGGAACATGTGGGAGACAACATGGGTATCCAGATCACGTTGTTGGTTATTGGCCGGAGAGCTGTCTCGGTCATGTCTACATGATTCCTGAACCCGTAGGGTCTGCACACTTAAGGTTCGGTGATGCTAGGGTTATTAGGAAGACTTGTAAGTGATTACCGAATGTTGTTCGGAGTCCCGGATGAGATCCCGGACGTCACGAGGAGTTCTGGAATGGTCCGGAAGTGAAGATTTATATGTGGGAAGTTATCATACGGTCACCGGAAAAGTTCGGGGGCTTATCGGTATTGTACCGGGGCCACCGGAGGGGTTCCGGGGGTCCACCGGGAGGGGCCACCTCCCTCGGAGGGCCTCATGGGCTGTAGTGGGCAGGGAACCAGCCCCTAGAGGGCTGGGCGCACCCCCCCCCTTGGGCCCATATGCCTAGGGTTTGGGGGGAACCCTAGAGGGGGTGCCCCCCTTGCTTGGGGGGCAAGCCCCCTCCCCTTGGCTGCCGCCCCCCTCTAGATCTCATCTAGAGGGGGCCGGCCCCCTTCCCCCTTCCCCTATAAATAGAGGGGCGAGGGGAGGGCTGCACACCACATCCAAGGCGCAGCCCCTTGATACGTCTCCAACGTATCTATAATTTTTGATTGCTCCATGCTACTTTATCTATTGTTTTGGACTATAATGGGCTTTATATTCTACTTTTATATTATTTTTGGGACTAACCTATTAACCGGAGGCCCAGCCCAGAATTTCTATTTTTTTGCCTATTTTAGTGTTTCAAAGAAACTAAATATCAAACGGAGTCCAAACGGAATGAAACCTTCGGGAACGTGATCTTCTCACCGAACGTGATCCAGGAGACTTGGACCCTACTCCAAGAAGTGCCAGAGGCGGTCACGATGGTGGGGGGGCGCCCTCCCCCCCTTGGCGCGCCCCCTACCTCGTGGGCCCCTGACGCTCCACCGACGTACTCCTTCCTCCTATATATACCTACGTACGCCCAACAGATCGGCGACAGAGCCAAAAACCTAATTCCACCGCCGTAACTTCCTGTATCCATGAGATCCCATCTTGGGGCCTGTTCCGGAGCTCCACCGGAGGGGGAATCTACCATGGAGGGCTTCTACATCATCACCATAGCCCCTCCGATGAAGTGTGAGTAGTTTACTTCAGACCTTCGGGTCCATAGTTAGTAGCTAGATGGCTTCTTATCTCTTTTTGGATCTCAATACAATGTTCTCCCCCTCTCTCGTGGAGATCTATTCGATGTAATCTTCTTTTTGCGGTGTGTTTGTTGAGACCGATGAATTGTGGGTTTATGATCCAGCTTATCTATGGAAAATATTTGATTCTTCTCTGAATTCTTTTATGTATGATTGAGTTATCTTTGCAAGTCTCTTCGAATTATCTGTTTGGTTTGGCCAACTAGATTGGTAGTTCTTGCAATGGGAGAAGTGTTTAGCTTTGGGTTCAATCTTGCGGTGACCTTACCCAGTGACAGAAAGGGTTGCAAGGCACGTATTATATTGTTGCCATCGAGGATAACAAGATGGGGTATTTATCATATTGCATGAATTTATTCCTCTACATCATGTCATCTTGCTTAAGGCGTTACTATGTTTTTAACTTAATACTCTAGATGCATGCTGGATAGCGGTCGATGAGTGGAGTAATACTAGTAGATGCAGAATCGTTTCGGTCTACTTGTCACGGACGTGATGCCTATATACATGATCATTGCCTGGATAACCTCATAACTATGCTCAATTCTGTCAATTGCTCAACAGTAATTTGTTCACCCACCGTAGAATACTTATGCTCTTGAGAGAAGCCACTAGTGAAACCTATGGCCCCCGGGTCTATTCTCATCATATCAATCTCCATCACTTTATTTACTTGCTTTTGCTTTTACTTTTTACTTTGCATCTTTATACCAAAAATACCAAAAATATTATCTCTATCAGATCTCACCCTCGTAAGTGACCGTGAAGGGATTGACAACCCCTAAGCGTTGGTTGCGAGTAGTTACCATTTTGTGCAGGTACGAGGGACTTGCGCGTGGTCTCCTACTAGATTGATACCTTGGTTCTCAAAAACTGAGGGAAATACTTATGCTACTGTGTTGCATCATCCTCTCCTCTTCGGGGAAATCCAACGCAAGCTCGAGACGTAGCAAGAAGAATTTCTGGCGCCGTTTCCGGGGAGGCTCACGCAAGCAAGTCAACCATACCAAGTACCCATCGCAATCCCTATCTCTCGCATTACATTATTTGCCATTTAACTCACGTTTTCCTCTCCCCCACTTCACCCTTGCCGTTTTATTTGCCCTCTCTTTCCCAATCTCCTCCTCTTTTTCGCTTGTCTCTTGTTTGCTTGTGTCTCCATGTGCCTTCTTTTTGCTTGCATCTTCGCTTGCTAAAAGTTTATGGATCCTCATCCACTTGCTAATATCTTTAAGAGATCCAATTATGTTGAACCTATTGCTAGTGAGTTGAGTGCACTAGATTATCTTTATGAGGTTTTGCTTGAAATTCGTGAATCTAAAAATTGTGATGAAGTACTTTATGAAGCAATTCACGATAGATCTTTGAATAAAAAGCATGATTGCAATGATTTTACTATAAATTCTCTTGATGTCAATTGTTCTAATAATATGCAAAACCCTAAGCTTGGGGATGATAGTTTTGCTATGTCTACTACTTGTTGCAATGATCATGATTGGGATGATTCTTCTTATAATCTTGAAAATTTATTTAAGCCCCATGATGAACATGAGATTGATAATAGTGTTTGCAATAATATTGAAAGTGGGTTTGGAAGAGTGTCAACTTTAGACCCCACATATTTGGAGTATGTTCCATCTTATGATAAAAGTGGGTTTGGAGAGGTCATGACTTTAGTTAATGTTAATCCCACTATCTTGGAAGAGTGTCAACTTTGCATGCATGTGGATCATGTTGAGAATATGTTTTCTGATAGCTATTTTGTTGAATTTGCCTATGATCCTACATGTAATTATTATGAGAGAGGAAAATATGGTCGTAGAAATTTTTATCTTATTAAATTACCTCTCGTCATGTTGAGATTGCTTTCATCTCTTTCTTCTTCCTTGCGTATACTAGTTTATGCTTGCCTTGAAAATTTGTTTGCTTATAATATGCCTATGAATAGGAAGTATGTTAGACTTAGATGTGTTTGTCACGTGTTTTATGATGCTCTCTTTGTGTTTCAATTCTTGTCTTTCTTGTGAGCATCATTGAAATATCTATGCCTAGCTAGGGGCGTTAAACGATAGCGCTTGTTGGGAGGCAACCCAATTTTATTTTGTGTTGTTTGTTTTTGCTTCTGTTTAGGAATAAATAATCCATCTACCTTCTGTTTGGATGTGGTTTTATGTTTTAATTAGTGTTTGTGCCAAGTAGGACCTATAGGATAACCTACGATGATAGTTGATTTGATTCTGCTGAAAAACAGAAACTTTGCGCTCATAAGAAAAAATTCAATAAATCACAGGGACGTGATTTTGCATTAATTCTTTTTTGCTTATGATCAATAAACAAATTTTCCAGTACTTCCTATTTTGGTTGGAATTTTTAGAGTTCCAGAAGTTTGCGTTAGTTACAGATTGCTACAGACTATTCTGTTTTTGACAGATTCTGTTTTTCGCGTGTTGTTTGCTTATTTCAATGCATCTATGGCTAATAAATTAGTTTATAAACCATAAGGAAGTTGGAATACAGTAGGTTTAACACCAATATAAATAAAGAATGATTTCATTACAGTACCTTAAAGTAGTCTTTTGTTTTGTTTCTCTAACGGAGCTCACGAGATTTCTATTGAGTTTTGTGTTGTGAAGTTTTCAAGTTTTGGGTGAATTCTTTTGATGGATTATGGAACAAGGAGTGGCAAGAGCCTAAGCTTGGGGATGCCCATGGCACCCCCAATATAATCCAAGGACACCAAAAAGTCAAAGCTTGGGGATGCCCCGGAAGGCATCCCCTCTTTCGTCCACTTCCATCGGTAATTTACTTGGAGCTATATTTTTATTCACCAACATGATATGTGTTTTGCTTGGAGCGTCTTGTATTATTTGTATCTTTGCTTGTTAGTTTACCACAATTATTCTTGCTGTACACACATTTTGAGAGAGCCATTCATGAATTGGAATTTGATAGAATACTCTATGTGCTTCACTTATATCTTTTGAGCTTGATAATTGCTCATAGTGCTTCACTTATATCTTTTTGACCTTGATAGTTGCTCATAGTGCTTCACTTATATCTTTTTGAGCGTGATAATTCCTTGCTCTAGTACTTCACTTAGATCTTTTAGAGCATGATGGTGGATTTGTTTTAAAGAAACTTGATCTCTCATGCTTCACTTAGATTATTTTGAGAGTCGTTAATAGCATGGTAATTTGCTTAATGTTAATATACTTGGTGTTCAAGATATGTGAAACTTTCTTTTGAGTGCGTTGAATACTAAGATAAGTTTGATGATTGATAATTGTTTTGAGATATGGAGGTAATAATATCAAAGTCATGCTAGTTGAGTAGTTTTGAATTTGAGAAATGCTTGTGTTGAAGTTGGTAAATCCCATAGCATGCATGTATGGTTAAAGTTGTGTAACAAATTTGAAACATGAAGTGTACCTGGCTTGTGCATCCTTATGAGTGGCGGTCGGGGACGAGCGATGGTCTTTTCCTACCAATCTATCCCCCTAGGATCATGCACGTAGTACTTGATTTTTGATGACTTCTAAATTTTTGCAATAAGTATATGAGTTCTTTTGACTAATGTTGAGTCCATGGATTATACGCACTTTTACCTTTCCGCCATTGCTAGCCTCTTCGGTACCGTGCATTGCCCTTTCTCACATTGAGAGTTGGCGCAAACTTCACCGGTGCATCCAAACTCCGTGATACGATACACTCTATCACACATAAACCTCCCTATATCTTCCTCAAAACAGCCATCATACCTGCTTATTATGGCATTTCCATAGCCATTCCGAGATATATTGCCATGCAACTTTCCACCGTTCCGTTCATCATTATTATGACATACATTACTTTTGTCATATTGCCATTGCATGATCATGTAGTTGACATCGTATTTGTGGCAAAGCCACCATGCATTATTTTTCATACATGTCACTCTTGATTCATTGCACCATCCCGGTACACCGTCGAAGGCATTCATATAGAGTCATACCTTGTTCTAGTTTCGAGTTGTAATCCTCATGTTGTAATCAATAGAAGTGTGATGATCATCATTATTAGAGCATTGCCCCAAAAAAAGAGAAAGGCCCAAAAAAAGGAAGGCCCAAAAAAAGGGCAATGCTACTATCTCTTTTTCCACACTTGTGCTTCAAAGTAGCACCATGTTCTTCATGTAGTGAGTCTCATATTTTGTGCTTCAAAGTAGCACCTCGTTCTTCATGTAGTGAGTCTCATATATTGTGCTTCAAAGTAGCACCATGTTTTTCATATAGTGAGTCTCATAAGTCATCTTTTTCATACTAGTGGGAATTTTTCATTATAGAACTTGGCTTGTATATTCCTACGATGGGCTTCCTCAAATGCCCTAGGTCTTCATGAGCAAGCAAGTTGGATGCACACCCACTAGTTTTCTTTTGTTGAGCATTCATAGCTCTAGTGCATCCGTTGCATGGCAATCCCTACTCCTCATGTTGACATCAATTGATGGGCATCTCCATGGCCCGTTGATTTTCCTCGTCAATGTGAGACTTTCTCCTTTTTTGTCTTCTCCACACAATCCCCATCATCATATTCTATTCCACCCATAGTGCTATATCCATGGCTCACGCTCATGTATTGCGTGAAGGTTGAAAAAGTTTGAGATTATTTAAGTATGAAACAATTGCTTGGCTTGTCGTCGGGGGTATAGAAGTTGGGAACATCTTTGTGTGACGAAAATGAAGCATAGCCTAACTATATGATTTTGTAGAGATGAACTTTCTTTGGCAATGTTATTTTGAGATGACATAATTATTTTGATTAGTGTGCTTGAAGTATTATTATTTTTATGTCAATATGAACTTTTGTCTTGAATCTTTCGGATCTGAATATTCATATCACAATTAAGAAGATTTATATTGAAATTATGCCAAAGTATCACTCCGTATCAAAAATTCTCTTTTTATCATTTACCTACTCGAGGACGAGCAGGAATTAAGCTTGGGGGTGCCTGATACGTCTCCAACGTATCTATAATTTTTTATTGCTCCATGCTACTTTATCTATTGTTTTGGACTATAATGGGCTTTATTTTCCACTTTTATATTATTTTGGGGACTAACCTATTAACCGGAGGCCCATCCCAGAATTGCTGTTTTTTGCCTATTTCAGTGTTTCGAAGAAACGCAATATCAAACGGAGTCCAAACGGAATGAAACCTTCGGGAACGTGATCTTCTCACCGAACGTGATCCAGGAGACTTGGACCCTACTCCAAGAAGTGCCAGAGGCAGTCACGAGGGTGGGGACGCGCCCTCCCCCCTTGGTGCGCCCCCCTACCTCGTGGCCCCCCTGACGCTCCACCGACGTACTCCTTCCTCCTATATATACCTACGTACCCCCAACAGATCGGAGACGGAGCCAAAAACCTAATTCCACCGTCGTAACTTCCTGTATCCACGAGATCCCATCTTGAGGCCTGTTCCGGAGCTCCGCCGGAGGGGGCATCTACCACGGAGGGCTTCTACATCATCACCATAGCCCCTCCGATGAAGTGTGAGTAGTTTACTTCAGACCGTCGGGTCCATAGTTAGTAGCTAGATGGCTTCTTCTCTCTTTTTGGATCTCAATACAATGTTCTCCCCCTCTCTCGTGGAGATCTATTCGATGTAATCTTCTTTTTGCGATGTGTTTGTTGAGACCGATGAATTGTGGGTTTATGATCCAGCTTATCTATGGAAAATATTTGATTCTTCTCTGAATTCTTTTATGTATGATTGAGTTATCTTTGCAAGTCTCTTCGAATTATCCGTTTGGTTTGGCCAACTAGATTGGTAGTTCTTGCAATGGGAGAAGTGTTTAGCTTTGGGTTCAATCTTGCGGTGACCTTACCCAGTGACAGAAAGGGTTGCAAGGCACGCATTATAGTGTTGCCATCGAGGATAACAAGATGGGGTATTTATCATATTGCATGAATTTATTCCTCTACATCATGTCATCTTGCTTAAGGCGTTACTATGTTTTTAACTTAATACTCTAGATGCATGCTGGATAGCGGTCGATGAGTGGAGTAATACTAGTAGATGCAGAATCGTTTCGGTCTACTTGTCACGGACGTGATGCCTATATACATGATCATTGCCTGGATAACCTCATAACTATGCTCAATTCTATCAATTGCTCAACAGTAATTTGTTCACCCACCATAGAATACTTATGCTCTTGAGAGAAGCCACTAGTGAAACCTATGGCCCCCGGGTCTATTCTCGTCATATCAATCTCCATCACTTTATTTACTTGCTTTTGCTTTTACTTTTTACTTTGCATCTTTATACCAAAAATATTATCTCTATCAGATCTCACCCTCGTAAGTGACCGTGAAGGGATTGACAACCCCTAAGCGTTGGTTGCGAGTAGTTATGTTTTGTGCAGGTACGAGGGACTTGCTCGTGGTCTCCTACTGGATTGATACCTTGGTTCTCAAAAACTGAGGGAAATACTTACGCTACTGTGCTGCATCATCCTCTCCTCTTCGGGGAAATCCAACGCAAGCTCGAGACATAGCACCCCTCCCCTCCCAAACACCTCTCCTCCTCTGTTAAGAGCTTGGCGAAGCCCTGCCGGAGTACTGCCTCTCCACCACCACCATGCCGTCCTGCTACTACTGGAGCTCTCTTCCTCAACCTCTCCCTCCTCCTTGCTGGATCAAGGCGCGGGAGACGTCTCTGCTCCGTACATGTGTTGAACACGGAGGTGCCATCCATTCGGCACTAGGATCTTCGGTGATTTGGATCACGACCGGTACGACTCCATCAACCCCGTTCTCTTGAACGCTTCCGCTCGCGATCTACAAGGGTATGTAGACGCACTCCTATCTCTCTCGTTGCTAGATGACTCCATAGATTGATCTTGGTGATGCGTAGAAAAAATTTTGTTTTCTGCAACGATCCCCAACAGTATTGCTATGGTTAAAGATCTCTTGGATGATAATATTGATGGGCATGTTATTTACTTCTGTGATGAAGCTGCTAGAATTGCTAGGCCAAATACTAAGAATAAACATAGACTTGTTGTAGGCATGCCTGTTATTTCCGTTAAAATAGGATATCATTATTATCATGGCTTATGTGATATGGGTGCTAGCGCTAGTTCAATACCTCATTCCTTATACAAAGAAATTATGCATGATATTGCACCTGCTGAGATAGAAGAAATCGATGTTACAATTAAGCTTGCCAATAGAGATACTATTTCACCAGTTGGGATTGTTAGAGATGTTGAAGTCTTGTGTGGGAAAGTTAAATATCCTGCTGATTTTCTTGTTCTTGGCTCCCCACAAGATGACTTTGGTCCCATCATATTTGGTTGACCCTTCTTGAATACCGTCAATGCTAAGATAGATTGCGAAAAGGATATTGTTACGATTGGTTTAGGGGATATGTCTCATGACTTTAATTTTGCTAAATTTCGTAGACAACCCCATGATAAAGAATTGCCTAGTAAGGATGAAATTATTGGTCTTGCTTATATTGCCGTGCCTCCTAATGATCCTTTAGAACAATATTTGCTAGACCATGAAAATGATATGTTTATGAATGAAAGAAGGGAGATAGATGAAGTATTCTTTAAACAGGGACCTATTTTGAAACACAACTTGCCTGTTAAAATCCTAGGGGATCCTCCTCCACCCAAGGGTGATCCCGTGTTTGAGCTTAAACCACTACCTGATACTCTAAAATATGCTTATCTTGATGAAAAGAAGATATATCCTGTTATTATTAGTGCTAACCTTTCAGAGCAGGAAGAGGAGAAATTATTGAAAACTGTGAAGAAGCACCATGCTACTATTGGATATACTCTTGGTGATCTTAAGGGCATTAGTCCCACTCTATGCCAACACAAAATAAAATTGGAGAAAGACGCCAAACCAGTTGTTGATCACCAACGACGGTTAAATCCTAAGATGAAAGAAGTGGTAAGAAAAGAAATACTAAAGCTCCTGGAGGCAGGTATAATTTATCCAGTTGCTAATAGTCAGTGGGTAAGTCATGTCTATTGTGTCCCTAAGAAGGGAGGTATTACCGTCATTCCTAATGATAAAGATGAGTTGATCCCGCAAAGAAATGTTACAGGTTATAGGGTGGTAATTGATTTCCGCAAATTAAATAAAGCTACTAAAAAGGATCATTACCCTTTGCCTTTTATCGATCAAATGCTAGAAAGATTATCCAAACATACACATTTTTTTGCTTTCTAGATGGTTACTCTAGTTTCTCTCAAATACCTGTGTCAAAACAAGATTAAGAAAAGACCACTTTTACTTGCCCTTTTGGTACTTTTGCTTATAGACGTATGCCTTTTGGTTTATGTAATGCGCCTTCTACCTTTCAAAGATGCATGATGGCTATATTCTCTGACTTCTGTGAAAAGATTGTTGAGGTTTTCATGGATGATTTCTCCGTTTACGGGTCTTCTTTTGATGATTGCTTGAGCAACCTTGATCGAGTTTTGCAGAGATGTGAAGAAACTAATCTTGTCTTGAATTGGGAGAAGTTTCACTTTATGGTTAATGAAGGCATTGTCTTGGGGCATAAAATTTCTGAAAGAGGTATTGAAGTTGATAAAGCCAAAGTTGATGCTATTGAAAAGATGTCATGTCCTAAGGACATTAAAGGTATAAGAAGTTTCCTTGGTCATGCCGGTTTTTCTAGGAGGTTCATTAAGGACTTCTCTAAAATTTCTAGGCCTCTGACTAATCTCTTACAAAAAGATATTCCTTTTGTCTTCGATGATGATTGTGTAGAAGCATTTGAAATACTTAAGAAAGCTTTGATTTCTGCAGCTATTGTTCAGCCACCTGATTGGAATTTACCCTTTAAAATTATGTGTGATGCTAGTGATTATGCCGTAGGTGCTGTTTTAGGACAAAGAGTTGATAAGAAACTAAATGTTATTCAATATGCTAGTAAAACTCTAGACAGTGCCCAGAGAAATTATGCTACTACTGAAAAAGAATTTTTAGCAGTTGTATTTGCTTGTGATAAGTTCAGACCTTATATTGTTGATTCTAAAGTAACTGTTCACACTGATCATGTTGCTATTAAATTTCTTATGGAAAAGAAAGATGCTAAACCTAGACTTATTAGATGGGTTCTCCTACTACAAGAATTTGATTTGCATATTATTGATCGAAAGGGAGCTGAGAACCCCGTTGCAGACAACTTGTCTAGGTTAGAGAATGTTCTTGATGACCCACTACCTATTGATCATAGCTTCCCTGATGAACAATTAGCTGTCATAAATGCTTCTCCTACTGCTCCATGTATGCTGATTATGCTAATTACATTGTTGCTAA
The DNA here is from genome assembly GCF_018294505.1 of Triticum aestivum. Lineage (NCBI taxonomy): Eukaryota > Viridiplantae > Streptophyta > Magnoliopsida > Poales > Poaceae > Triticum > Triticum aestivum. The sequence goes on along the minus strand of NC_057810.1, from coordinate 520,519,568 downwards.
ATTTATACCACCTAGTTTCACATACCAGCAAAAGAAAAAGGTTTTCTATGATTTAAGACATTACTTCTGGGATGACCCACACCTTTATAAAGAAGGATTAGATGGTGTTATTAGACGTTGTGTACATGAGCATGAACAGGAGTAGATCCTATGCAAGTGTCACTCCGAGGCTTATGGAGGACACCACGCGGGAGATATAACTGCACATAAGGTATTGCGATCCGGTTTTTATTGGCCTACTCTCTTCATAGATGCCCGTAAGTTTTTCTTGTCTTGTGATGAATGTCAAAGAATTGGTAATATTAGTAGACGTCAAGAAATGCCTATGAATTATTCACTTGTTATTGAACCATTTGATGTTTGGGGCTTTGACTATATGGGACCCTTTCCTTCCTTTAATGGGTATACACATATGTTAGTTGTTGTTGATTACGTTACTATGTGGGTAGAAGCTATTCCAACTAGTAGTGTTGATCATAACACCTCTATTAAGATGCTTAAAGAAGTTATTTTTCCGAGGTTTGGAGTCCCTAGATACCTAATGACTGATGGTGGTTCACATTTTATTCATGGTGCTTTTCATAAAATGCTTGCTAAGTATGATGTTAATCATAGAATTGCATCTCCATATCACCCACAGTCTAGTGGCCAAGTAGAACTGAGCAATAGAGAGCTTAACTTGATTTTGCAAAAGACTGTTAATAGATCTAGAAAGAATTGGTCCAAGAAACTTGATGATGCATTATGGGCTTATAGAACTGCATATAAAAATCCTATGGGTATGTCTCCATATAAAATGGTTCATGGAAAAGCATGTCATTTACCTCTCGAACTAGAACATAAGGCTTATTGGGCCATTAAAGATCTCAATTATGATTTCAAACTTGCCAGTGAGAAGAGGTTATTTTACATTAGGTCACTTGATGAATGGAGAACTCGGGCCTATGAGAATGACAAACTATTTAAAGAAAAAGTTAAAAGATGGCATGACAAAAGGATACAAAAGCGTGAGTTTAATGTGGGTGATTATGTGTTGCTTTTCAACTCTCGTTTAAGATTTTTTGCAGGAAACCTCCTCTCTAAATGGGAAGGTTCTTATGTTATCAAGGAGGTCTATTGTTCCGGTGCCATAAAAATCAACAACTTCGAAGGCACAAGTCCGAAGGTGGTGAACAGTTAAAGGATCAAACATTATATCTCAGGTAATCCCATAAATGTTGAAACCAATGTTATTGAAACCGTAACCCCAGAGGAATACATAAGGGACACTTTCCAGAACGTTTCAGACTCCAAAAAGTAATAGGTATGTGGAACGGTAAGTAAACCGACTCCAAAACAGTTCTAATAGCAAATTTTCTCTGTTTTGGAATATTTAAGAAAATAGGAAAATAAGAAGTAGTCCGGGAAGGACACGAGGCATCCACGAGGGGGAGGGTGCACCCTACCCCCTGGGCACGCCCCCTGCCTCGTGGGCACCTCGTGTGACTTCCAGACTCCGTTTTCTTGCACGATACTTCTTTTGGTCGGTAAAATTTCATTATATAATCTCCCGAAGGTTTTGACCACCATATCACGCAAATATCCTCTGTTTTTGTTTCGAGTTGTTTCTGCAGCAGATTTAGGGCAAGATGTCTTCTCAAGAGTTAGTCGGGGAGAGTTGGGTGTCTCATCCGACACCGGGTCCAGGAGCAAACAGCGATGCCTATCACTTTGGGCCATCATCGGAGGATAAGATGGAGGCCGATTTGAAAAGGATAGATGCCATGGAGGAGGATCAAGAAGTTACTTATTGTTTCCGAGCCGGATTCATGATGGGGGAACTACAAAGCTCAGCTATCCCAAACTTGGTCATCCCTTCCAATGTCAGATTTCTTTCTTATGAAAATATGAAAAAGAGTGTCACTTGTTCCCCCGCAGCTATGCATCATCCATGGGTGAAAGGAGCTTTAGCCGTCACGGGTAAGCTCCGTAAGGAAATAATGGACCTCAAGCAGCAAGTTAATAAGCTCGAGGAGGAGAATCACATCCTGAGGGGCATCATCGCCAAGAATATCACACCACCACCTCCAAAGAAAGAGACATAATCACATGGGTATGGGCACTCCCCTTGGGAACTGCCAAGCTTGGGGGAGGTGCCCCGGTATCGTATCACCATCACACTCCTATCTTTACCGTTTTTCTTAGTTTGATCCTTTTAGTAATATCTTGATCTAGTAGAATAAAGTTTTAGTATGATTTAGTTTCGAGTTTTGCTTTATGATCCTTCTATGTAATCGAGTCCTTGAGCTATATATAATAAATATTAGTGTTGAGTCAAGGGCTTTGCTATCTTACTTTGATCTTTAGGGAATAAAAGAAAGAACAAAAAGAAATAAAGAGATCATATTGATCTTATGGAGAGTAATGACTTCACATAAAGAGTATGATGAATAAAAGTTGTTGAGAGTTGGAAAACATAGTTTTGGTCATCGTTGCAATTAATAGGAAGTAATAAAGAAAGATAGGTTTTCACATATAAATATACTATCTTGCACATCTTTTATGATTGTGAGCACTCATTAAAATATGACATGCTAAAGAGATGATGTTGGACAAGGAATAGAACGTAATGGGTTATGTTTTCTTATATCGGAAATAAAGTATATTGTCATGGATCATCCAACATGTTGAGCTTGCCTTTCCCTCTCATGCTAGCCAAAATTCTTTGCACCAAGTAGAGATACTACTTGTGCTTGCAAATATCCTTAAACCCAGTTTTGCCATGAGAGTCCACTAAACCTACCTATCGATTGAGTAAAATCCTTCAAGTAAGTTGTCATGTTGCATGCAATAAAGATTTCTCTCTAAATATGTATGACTTATTTGTGCGGAGAAAATAAGCTTTATACGATCTTGTGATATGGAAGCAATAAAAGCGACGGACTGCATAATAAAGGTCCATATCACAAGTGGCGATATAAAGTGACGTTCTTTTGCATTAAGATTTCGTGCATCCAACCATAAAAGCACATGACAACCTCTGCTTCCCTCTGCGAAGGGCCTATCTTTTATTCTTGTCTTATACATTATGCAAGAGTCATGGTGATCTCCACCTTTCCTTTTTATATTTTATCCTTTGGCAAGCACCTTGTGTTGGAAAGATCTTGATATATATATATATATATATATATATATATATATATATATATATATATATATATATATCCAATTGGATGTAAGTTACCGTGAAATATTATTGTTGATATTACCCTTGAGGTAAAAGGTTGGGAGGCAACACTATAAGCCCCTATCTTTCTCTGTGTCTGATTAAAACTTCATACCCATAAGTATTCTGTGAGTGTTAGCAATTGTGAAAAACTAAATGATAGTTGAGTATGTGGACTTGCTGAAAAGCTCTTATATTGACTCTTTCTGATGTTATGATAAATTGCAATTACTTCAATGACCGAGATTATAGTTTGTTAGTTTTCAATGAAGTTTCTGATTCATACTTGACATTGTGAATAGATTGTTACTTTAGCATAAGAAATCATATGACAAAATATATATATATATATATATGTTGTTGTTATAAGAATGATCATGATGCCCTCATGTACGTATTTTATTTTATCGACACCTCTATCTCTAAACATGTGGACATACTTTTGGATTTCGGCTTCCACTTGAGGACAAGCGAGGTCTAAGCTTGGGGGAGTTGATACGTCATTTTTCATCATGCTTTTATATCAATATTTATTGCATTATGGGTTGTTATTACACGTTATGTCACAATACTTATGCCTATTCTCTCTTATTTTACAAGGTTTACATCAAGAGGGAGAATGCCGACAGCTAGAATTCTGGGCTGGAAAATGAGCAAATATTATAGACCTATTCTGCACAACTCCAAAAGTCCTGAAACTCCACGGAAGTTATTTTTGGAATTAATAAAGAATACTGAGTGAAGAAAGTATCAGAGGGGGCGCACACCTTGGCCACGAGGGTGGGGGCGCGCCCTACCCCCCTGGGCGCCCCCCTTACCTCGTAGCCCCCCTGGCAGTCCTCCGGTGGCCATCTTCTTCTATATGAAGTCTTTTACCCTGGAAAAATCATAAGCAAGCTTTCAGGACGAGACACCGCCGCCACGAGGCGGAACCTTGGCGGAACCAATCTAGGGCTCCGGTGGAGCTGTTATGCCGGGGAGACATCCCTCTAGGAGGGGGAAATCATCACCATCGTATCACCATTGATCCTCTCAACGGGAGGGGGTCAATCTCCATCAACATCTTCACCAGCACCATCTCCTCTCAAACCCTAGTTCATCTCTTGTACCCGATCTTTGTCTCGAAACCTCAGATTGGTACCTGTGGGTCACTAGTAGTGTTGATTACTCCTTGTAGTTGATGCTAGTTGGTTTATTCGCTAGAAGATCATATGTTCAGATCCTATATGCATATTAATACCCCTCTGATTATGAACATGAATATGATTTGTGAGTAGTTACGTTTGTTTCTGAGGACATGGGAGAAGTCTTGCTATAAGTAGTCATGTGAATTCGGTATTCGTTCGACATTTTGATGAGATGTATGTTGTCTCTCCTCTAGTGGTGTTATGTGAATGTCGACTACATGAAACTTCACCATTGTTTGGGCCTAGAGGAAGGCATTGGGAAGTAATAAGTAGATGATGGGTTGCTAGAGTGACAGAAGCTTAAACCCTAGTTTATTCGTTGCTTCGTAAGGGGCTGATTTGGATCCATATGTTTCATGCTATGGTTAGGTTTACCTTAATACTTCTTTTGTAGTTGCGGATGCTTTCAATAGTGGTTAATCATAAGTGGGATGCTTTTCCAAGAAAGGGCAGTACCCAAGCACTGGTCCACCCACATATCAAATTATCAAAGTAACGAACGCGAATCATATGAGCGGGATGAAAACTAGCTTGACGATAATTCCCATGTGTCCTCGGGAGTGCTTTTCTCTATATAAGAACTTGTCCAGGCTTGTCCTTTGCTACAAAAAGGACTGGGCCACCTTGCTGCACCTTATTTACTTTTGCTACTTGTTACCCGTTATGAATTACCTTATCACAAAACTATCTATTACCGATAATTTCAGTGCTTGCAGAGAATACCTTACTAAAAACCGCTTGTCATTTCCTTCTGCTCCTCGTTGGGTTCGACACTCTTACTTATCGAAAGGACTACGATAGATGCCCTACACTTGTGGGTCATCACATGCCTAATGGTAGCTTCACATTGGGTTTAGAAAGTGAAATCTTTTGAAGCTTGACAATCACAATATTGGTCATACAAGCAATTCACGAATGATTAGAAGGAAGAGAATTTTCACATGCAAATACACTATCTTGGAAATCTTTGTGATTGTGAGCCCCCATCAAAATATTATATGCCAAAATTGTTGACGTTGGACAAGGAAGAGAACATAATGGTTTATGTTTGTTCATATTCACATAGAAGTTATATTGTCATAGATCCTTCAACATGTGGTGCTTGCCCCCCATCTTTGCTAGCCAAAAATTCCGCACCAAGTAGAGATACTACTTGTGCATCCAAAAACCCTTAAATCCAAATCTTATTACCGAAAAAGGGTTTCCCCCCTCTTTGTATACAAAGCAACCAACCGAACATCCAACGATAGGTGCTGGGGCGGAAGCAGCACAGTCACGCCCAAAAGGAAAGAAAGAGAAAATACAAAAGAAACTAATGCCAACAACGGCGGATCGACAGAAAACGAAGAAGCCTCGAGGCCGCTGCGCCCACCGGAGATCGCCCACCAAGCTCCGAGCATCCAAAGCGCCGGTACCAATCAGCACCTCCAAGAAGGACCGCGATGATGACGATGCTGCTGCCAAGGGTTTCCCCCGATATGCTGTGAGGAGAGAGGAAGGGTAGCCCCAACGCCCTTCAGGAAGGTCAGGCGGTACCCACAAGCGCCATCGTGTCAGTGTCGACCAAGCCAACAGAGATTTCTCCCGATCCCAACCACCACCTCAGGCACTCCAGAGCTCGCCACCAAACAGACCCTCGCCCTGCGCCAAACCGGTCACGAAGCTTCTCACGTCGTCTCCCCACAGCACCGTGAAGCATGGTCCGCACAAAGAAGGAGAGGAGCCGGGACTAGGGCAGCAGCACCGTCGGCACGCGGGAGGGCCCCACCTCCACCGTCTCGACGGTAGCTGACCAGACGCAATAGCAGGAACATACCAGGCCCGTGGCCGCACAGGCCCGGCCGGGATCTCCGGGGCCCGTAAAGTTCCCGCCTTCGCGCTGCAGCCGGCACGCCGTCGACGTCGCCGCCCCTGTCCAAGCCGCTCCCCTGCCTCCCCACACAGAGAGCCGCCAAGTGGAAGCGCCACCACTACGTGCGCTTCCGGCCACCACCACCAGGACGTCGGACCGCCACCGGCCAAGCTGCACCACCACCGCACGCCCGCGACGGAGGGAACCAACGCGGCCGCCGGGGGCCCGAAGCCGGACCCCAGCCGCCGCCCATGCTGCCCGCAGCCCACGCCGCCTGCCGGACGGAACGGCCGCCCCGGCGAGGCGCACCCCACCGTGCAGCCGGCCACGCCGCGCCACGCCGCGGTGCCCTGCGCCTGCACTGCGCCCGCACCCGAAGGAGCAGCCCGCGCCGCCCCGTCGCGCCGGGGGAAGACCAGGCCCCGCCGCCACCGGCGCCGGTCGGGCTTCGCCCGGCCGCGCCCCCTGGCGGCGGCGAGGGAGGAGGGAGGAGGAGGGGAGGTGCGCGGCGAGCGGATCTGGGGGCCCTCGCCGGCCGCCTCGCGGGTGGCGGCGCGGGAAGGGAAACCTCCCCAAATCTTATTTTCAAGAGTCCACCATACCTACCAAAGGATTGAGCAAGATCCTTCAAGTAAGTTTTCATCGATGCAATAAGGCAATAAAAATTGCTTCTAAAAGTGTTAGATCATTTAGTGTAAGAGAAAATTGAGCGTTGTACGAACTTGTGATGGCAAAGAATAAATGCGACAGACTGCATAATAAAGGTTGCTATCATAAGGGACAATATGACGTGATGTTCTTTTGCACTAAGGGGTTGAGCATACAAACAAATAAGCGCATGACAACCTCTGCTTCCCTCTGCGAAGGGCCTACCTTTTACTTTTATGTATTTACTTTCATGCAAGAGTCAAAGTTTTTCTCTCTATTCCTTTTTATTTTTCTCTTATGGCAAGCATCATGTGGTGAGGAAAGATCTAGGCACATATATCCAGTTGGATATGGTAGCATGAGTTAGTATTGTTGACATCACCCTTGAAGTGAGTATGTTGGGAGGCGGAATTATAAGACCCTATCTTTCTATGTGTCCGATTGAAACGTTTTGCTCATGTGTATGCAGTGAGTGTTAGAAATCATAGAAGACTATATGATGGTTGAGTATGTGGAACTCTTACTTAGACTCTGTTGAATAAGTTGAATCGCAATTGTTTGGTGACTACGAATATAGGTTGTTGAGTTTCAAGAGAATTCAGTGTTTGAACCTTAACATGTGAATTGGGTGTTACTTTAACATGAGAAATTTTATGAAAAAGAATTGTTGTTATGATGCTAGGAAAAGTGATTGAAATTGTCATTGATCAAACTTGTGTACTTTTCTAGCATTCACACTTCATAAATTATTTCTTTTAACATTTACCTACTCGAGGACGAGTAGGAGTTAAGCTTGGGGATGCTGATACGTGTCCAACATATCTATAATTTATGAAGTATTCATGCTCTTATATTATCATTCTGGGATGTTTTACAATCATTTTATAGCAACTTTATATCATTTTTTGGGACTAACCTATTGACCCGGTGCCTAGTTCCAGTTGTTGTTTTTTGCTTCTTTTTTACATCGCAGGAAATCAATATCAAACGGAGTCCAAACACCGCGAAACTATTTGTGGATTTTTTATGGACCAAAAGACATCCAATGGGCCAGAGCAGCACCTGGGCCACCAGGCGCCCCCAGGTGGGTTGTGCCCACCTTGGTGGCCTCCCGCACCCCCTCTTTGCCCTATAAATCACCAAATATTCCAAAAAACCCTTGGGGTAACCCTAGATCAGAAGTTCCGCTGTTGCAAGGCTCTGTACCCATGAGAAACCAATCTAGACCCCGTTCCGGCACTCCGCCGGAGGGGGGAATCATCACCTGTTGCCGTCTTCATCATCCCTGCGGCCACCACAATGAGGAGAGAGTAGTCCACCCTCGGGGCTGAGGGTTTGTACCAGTAGCTATGTGTTTAATCTCTCTCTCTCTCTCGTGTTCTTGAGATGTCACGATCTTGATGTATTGCGAGCTTTGTTAATATTGTCGGATCATATGGTGTTTTCCCCTTTCTATATTGTTGTGATGAATTGAGTTTTTCCATTTAAGATTTCGTTGTTATCAGGTTGAATACTTTTATGGATTTGAGAGCACTTGATATATGTCTTGCATATGAATACTCGTGGTGACAATGGGGTATCATATTTATTCACTTGATATGTGTTTTGGCATTCAACTCACGGATTCCCGTGGTGACATTGGGGTAAACTATGCATAGGGGTTGATGCACGTTCTCGTCTTTTGTTTCTCCGGTAGAAATCTTGGGGCACTCTTTGAGGTTCTTTGTGTTGGATTGATTATTATGAATCTGAAATTAGGTGTTATTTTAGTACGATCTCTTGGATAGATCGATTGGAAAGAATAGCTTCAAGGTGGTTTCGTACCCTACAAATGATTTCTTCTTATGTTCTCCGCTAGATAGGAACTTTGGAGTGATTCTTCATTGCACGTTGAGGGATGGTTATATGATCCAATTATATTAGCATTGTTGAGAGATTGCACTAGTGAAAGTACGAACCACATGCCTCATTTTCAAGCATTGCAATACCGTTTTTGCGCCCATTCACTATTTGCTACCTTGCTATTTTTATTTATTCAGATTATAAAAATATATTTCTACCATCCATATTACAATTTTATCACCATCTCTTCGCCGAACTAGTGCACCTATACAATTTGCCATTGTATTGGGTGTGTTGGGGACACAAGAGATTGCTTGTATTTGGTTGCAGGGTTGCTTGAGAGAGACCATCTTCATCCTACACCTCCCACGGATTGGTAAACCTTAGGTCATCCACTTGAGGGAAAATTGCTAGGTATGCTCCCAGGTACCTGTAATTGTGATCTGTTTACCAGAACCAAGGGGTCTTTTTGTGGAAACCTTCACAAGCAATCGTCATTTTTTGATGGTTTTTCCGCTTTTCACGGCTGCTCTTTCCACACACCCGGATATCTGGTGCCAAACCATCGCTCATTTCCTTATATATTCAATAATCGAGTTCGCTATCTTTGTGGCATTGATTGTACAAGTTCGTGAAGAGGGTTGGACAAGTAGAATGAGGGAAAGCGGCTCCTGTCCTTCAAAAATCTGCGCTTGGAGGCCCAACACGAGTCTACAAGAACAAGTTGCGTAGTAGACATCAGGCTCTTTTATAGCCACCCCCCAAAACTAGCCGTTGGGGCTCCAATGGACACTTCCTGGACACCCCGTGCCCATGGGGTCCTGTTCCCACGGTACAAGCCCCGTGCGCACGGATGCCCTGTGCCCACGGCCTCAAACCCCGTGCCCATGGGGTACCTAGAAACAGCCTGTAGCAGCCCACTAAAACATGCACAACCTTGTCATACAAACTTCGAATTCGATGATCTTGGGCTCGTTTTAAAGCTATGGAAAAGCCCACTGTCCTCACATAGAGAACCACCCAAGATCAATAAGAAATAATGATGCAAATTATGCAAATATTTGAGGTCTCTACATGCGACGTGATCAAGCTATACACCTGAAAGTCCCTCTTGATAGTACGACTATCAAACCTATAATCTGGTCTCCCTCCAAGCACCATGAGACCAGCAAAACTAGGAAAACCTAGATAAGATATACCTTTGCCTTGAACATTCCACTTGAGCTTGATGTTGACTTTAATGTTTGCCTCAAGTTGGAGTCCTTTTCTTGTCCACAATCACTTGGTGAAGATACTCGAAATGCTTCCTCATATTGCAAAGAGGGAAGCCTTAACTTAAGCCCATCTTCACATGGACATTATCATGATGTGGACCGCAAGGTTCAAAGCATATAACCTCCGGCTTCTCATCTTGCACTTGGCCTCGAACCCGATGACCATCACCACTTGATGTCATGCACACATAGGCTACTTGAAATCTTTCCTTTTGATGCAAGCCCATGAGAAACACCTAACCCACATAGACATAGAAAACACATAGCAAGGGTTAGGTAACAAAGCACAATTCACAATTACTTACCATACCACTAGATCACTTGATCCCACATGGTACAAAGATTGCACTTTGTGAGTTGACCATCTAGATAATCTTCGAGCTTCATCTTGGTCAACCAACATCTTTACTTCATGCCCCATCTTGGTTTCTTGAAATCCACAATGAACTGTTCATTTCCCTTCATTGCTTCAAGACTATATCACCAAGACTCTTCCATGACCATATCAAGTTCCACTATGAATATCATCTTGGTCACCACATTCTCTCCTAAAACTCCATCATAATCTCTTGACAGGCACAATGAATTCTTCACTCTAGTTGCTTGCTTCAAGACTTGATCAACCTACACCCAATAGATGCAGCTTGAACTACATCGCTATTTCCCCAAAGAGGAAGGGATGATGCAGCACAACAACGGTATGTATTTCCCTCAGTGACCAAGGTTATCGAACCAGTAGGAGAACCATGCAACACTACATGAACATCACCTGCACACAAATAACAAATGCTCGCAACCTGACTTATTAAAGGGGTTGTCAATCCCTTTCGGGCAATGACACCAAAAATTGGCAAGTAGACGGGAGAAAGTTGTAATAGATTGAATAAATAGATCGCGAATAAAATAAAGTACAACCAATTATTTTTGTATTTTTGAATTAATAGATCTGAAAATAAAAGCAAATAAAAAGAGATCGCGAAGGCAGATATAACAAAGAAGAGACCCCGGGGCCGTAGATTTCACTAGTGGCTTCTCTCGAGAAAAATAGAAAACGGTGGGTAAATGAATTACTGTTGGGCAATTTGAAAGCACAAGTGCTCCCTGGGTGATTTTGATAATTAATGTCAACATATCTCTTGTTGGACTAATACTTTTATCTAGTATATTTCAGATAAGTTCAACAGTGGAGTGGCACGGAGAAGAGGATGTGGAACCCCTTCAAGGTGCTAAGGACAAAGGATTGGCTCAAGCTCAAAGCTCAGGACTCTACATTTTCTATTTTTAGTGATCCAAGATCACATTGAGTCCATAGGAAAGCCAATACTATTAAAAGGGGATGAGGTGTTGCTTAATGGCTTGCTTGTTCAAAGTGCTTAGTGATATGCTCCAAAGCCCTCAGCTACTTTCTCACATCCACATATGTCCCAAACCAAAAGTCAAACTCGACCCCACCGATTTGATCCATCCAGCGCCACCGAGTTCATGTGACATAGCCATTGCCAGAAACCCTAATCAATTCGGTCTCACCGATGGGATCTCGGTCTCACCGAAATGGGCTTGCAAACTCCCTGTTGCCTATTGCAATATTTTCGGTCTCACCAAGAAAATGTAATCGGTCACATCGAGTTTGCTTGACCAACTATCTGTTTTGCTTATTACCAATTCGGTCCCACCAAGTTTGTGTAGTCGGTCAAACCGAGATGAGGTTTTACCCTAACCCTTGCACATCGGTCCCACCGAGTTGATCATATCGGTCCCACCGAAATGCCTAACGGTCACATTATGAACTAAATCGGTCTGACCGAGTTTTATGATTCGGTCCCACCGAGTTTGGTAAATTGTGTGTAACGGTTAGATTTTGTGTGGAGGCTATATATACCCCTCCACACACTCCTCATTTGTGAGGAAAGCCATCAGAACATTCCTACACTTCCAACATTCATTTTCTGAGAGAGAACCACCTACTCATGTGTTGAGGCCAAGATATTCCAATCCAACCTATGAATCTTGATCTCTAGCCTTCCCCAAGTTGCTTTCCACTCAAATCATCTTTCCCCCAAATCCAGTCCTATGAGAGAGAGTTGAGTGTTGGGGAGACTATCATTTGAAGCACAAGAGCAAGGAGTTCATCAACAACACACCATCTATTACCTTTTGGAGAGTGGTGTCTCCTAGATTGGTTAGGTGTCACTTGGGAGCCTCTGTCAAGATTGTGGAGTTGAACCAAGGAGTTTGTACGGGCAAGGAGATCACCTACTTCGTGAAGATCTACCCTAGTGAGGCAAGTCCTTCGTGGGCGATGGCCATGGTGGGATAGACAAGGTTGCTTCTTCGTGGACCCTTCGTGGGTGGATCCCTCCATGGACTCGTGCAACCATTACCCTTCGTGGGTTGAAGTCTCCATCAACGTGGATGTACGATAGCACCACCTATCGGAACCACGCCAAAAATCTCCGTGTCTCCAATTGCGTTTGCACACTCCAATCCCATCCCTTTACTTTCTTGCAAGTTGCATGCTTTACTTCCCTCTGCCCATATACTCTTTGCATGCTTGCTTGATATGTATTGTGAATGTTAAATTTGTGCTAAAGCTCCACCTCAACTTGAAAAACTTAAAATCTGCCAACTTTGTGTGTTGAGGGTCTATTCACCCCCCTCTAGACACCTCTTCTTGATCCTTTCACAATTGATAGAACTTCAAATAATCATGACGATATCCAGGCAATGATCATTCTATAGGCATCACGTCCAAGATTAGTAGACCGACTCCTGCCTGCATCTACTACTATTACTCCACACATCGACCGCTATCCAGCTTGCATCTAGTGTATTAAGTTCATGGAAAAACGGAGTAATGCAATAAGAATAATGACATGATGTAGATAAGATCTATTTATGTAGAAATAGACCCCATCTTGTTATCCTTAATAGCAACGATACATACGTGTCGTTTCCCCTTCTTTCACTGGGATCAAGCACCGTAAGATCAAACCCATCACAAAGCACCTCTTCGCATTGCAAGATAAATCGATCAAATTGCCCAAACAAAACCCAAATATCAGAGAAGAAATACAAGGCTATAAGCAATCATGTATATAAGAGATCAAAGAAGACTCAAATAACTTTCATGGATAAAAACATAAATCTGATCATAAACTCAAAGTTCATTGGATCCCAACAAACACACCACAAAAAAGAGTTACATCATATGGATCTCCAAGAGACCATTGTATTGAGAATCAAGAGAGAGAGAGAGGAAGCCATATAGCTACTAACTACGGACCTGTAGGTCTACAATGAACTACTCACACAACATCGGAGAGGCACCAATGGGCATGATGAACCCCTCTGTGATGGTGTCTAGATTGGATCTCGTGGTTCTGGACTCTGCGGCGGTTGGATGGAAATTTCGTCGACTCCCCTAGGGTTCTGGAATATTGGGGTATTTATAGAGCAAAGAGGTGGTGCGGGAGGCCGCCGAGGTGGGCACAACCCACCAGGGCGCGCCTGGGCCTCTAGGTCCGCCTTTCTGTCTTGTGCTCACCTCGTGATCCCTCTTCGGCACTTCTTTGGCCCACTGGATGTCTTCTGGTAAAAAAAATCACAAAAAGTTTTGCTGCGTTTGGACTCCGTTTGGTATTGATTTTTTGCGATGCAGAAAACAACAACCGACACTGGGCACTATGTCAATATGTTAGTACCAAAAAATGATATAAAATGTTTGTAAAACATCCAAGAATGATAATATAACAACGTGGAACAATCAAAAATTATAGATACGTTGGAGACCTAAGTCCAACATATGAGCTCACCATGATCTTGTCTTGAAGCCATAACTTGAATTCTTCTCTTTAACTATTCTCTCAAGCCCTTGATCCTTAAAAGCCCAAATATGTTAATCTTTGAGATCTTCCAATGAACTCCATCTTGAACAAATTAGGTTGGGCATGGAAATCAATCTTGATGGATTCAATAGAAGTCCCCAGAGTCCAACTTGAAACCTCACTGAACATGGGATCTCGAAAGCCAAAAACCTAGGCCCCATTACACGGGGTATCCAGAGAGTTGACACTCGACCCATGCGCACGGTACAAGCCCATGAGCACGGGGTATCCAGTGAAGGATACCATGAGGATTTCTTCGGGTGCTTTGATGGCATTCTTCACAAAACAACCCAATGCACTTCAAGCATCACTATGGAACATATCTTCATATAAGATTCAGTACACTTTATGCTCCATAGGAATTGTCATTTAATACCAAGCTTAGAGCAAATCTATCATCGTATATATGGACTTCATCCTTGATTCCATCTAGTATCCTTGATGCACCATCTATGGACAATACCTTCGAATATATCTCAGTGAAAACATTAGTCGATAGAGATTGTCATTAATTACCAAGACCATACTTAGGGGCTACATGCCCTTTCACTTGTTCAACTACAACACCCCTCCAAGACTTTCCTAGCAAACCGCCCCTCAACCATACCTATATACCGTTGCCGTGCAGGCTTTGCCCAGGGACACGCCCTAATGGCGGCGAGAGGGGAAGGCAGCTAGAGGCGGCTAGGGTATGTTGATCACCTTAGCTCCCTCGCGAAGCGTATGTCCATGGCTTTTGTCTAGAGCCGCAATACTATGAAAACAGTTGTGCAATACTTTCTGCAAGTAGTAATCACGAGCATTAAGAACATAAATAAACTTTGTGCACAAATGTTTTGCTATTAAAAAAACTACTCACATAACTACCATTGGAACAATGCACTCAACATATTTAATATTTTGAATAAAGTTTTGTACATGACATCACACGATAAACTTTTATCAACTTACAATTGATTATTAAACATTCCATAACTTCAAGTTATGGAATGCTTTGTTTTTTGCATCATTTTTTGCTCGACTTTGCCAAGTTTGCCTACAACACCTTCACAACGCCGCACATCATCTTCTATTATTCCAACAAATGTATGCCTGCATGACTGCAACGCTTCGTAAAATTTAGCATGCATCAATCTTTCAGTGTAGATGCTATTATTTCTTCCATGTAGTTCTGGCTCACCTCTTTCTAAGGTAAATGACTGAATTCCGAGCAAGGAATTTCTAAAGTTGAGATTTTCTTTGTTGCATGTTTTTATTATTTTCTGACGTATTTTTATCAGGCTAACATTGGTAACAATAGAGAAGACTTCCTGAAAATGGATGCAAATTAGAGGCAACATGCCAGATTATAGGCCAGCCTTGACAATAGCTAGGTAAACACTGCAAGAAATTGCTCATGCAGCATGGACTTGTAGTAATTTTGCGATATATGTATTCAACATATTGTATTGGTTTTGTTGACGGAAAGGAAATTGAGTTAGGCTCTCAAGACATATAGCATGGGGCATTATACTCCCTCCGTAAACTAATATAAGTGTTGGGGGTTGGGTACGACATATGCCAACGGATGGCTTATCATGGTGGGAGCGAGTAGAACGTTGCCGGTGCCTGCAAGCGGGATAAGGCGTAGACACATACGCCGGTGAACTTTACCCAGGTTGGGGGCTCTGCGTGGAGATAATACCCCTACTCCTACTCTGCGGGGTCTCCGCATGATCACTAAGGCACTAGCGATACAAGGTGCTCCTTGAGCTATGTCTAGAGGTAGCAGAAGGCAAGGCTAGCTCTTCCCTGCCCTAGGTAACTGGCTAGTTCTATCAGAGTGGGAACCCTTTGCATGGGTGCCCTGGGGGGTTTATATAGGCCTACCCCACAGGGGTACAATGGTAATCTGGTCGGGTGCTGGGCCCGGCTGTCAGCGTCTCCGGCCTTTGGCTTCTCCACCGACCATTGGGGCCTGCCGCCTGGTGGGCCCCGCCGACTGGTTGGTGGCTGCTTACCGTAGCCGTGCCGTCAGTGATGAGGGCTTGGTCATCTCATCGTGGCTACAGTCCTGCCGTGTGGCGAGACCGCGGGAGATCACTGTAGCCACACCTGGTCTCATCAGCTTAATGGCATGCTTGCCTCGGGGCAAGGGACGGCCGCCTGCTGAAGACCGGCCCTCCCTGAGTCCGTCTGGTTGGGCTTCCGCCGTCTTCTATGGCGTTACTGTCCGATAGGGCCCGCCGCCGGTAGGCCGTACCGACAGGCCATCATGGGGAATAGGGCCCCGCCTGCCCACAGCGACATCAGGGGGGACATGGCACAGTGCCACGCCGTGCGGAGATCTCCGCCTGTACGGGGCACTGTAGCCATGCTTATCCCGGGATTCGGGGGCGACGGGCTTCACTATAGTCACGCTCTACCTTGTACTCTTGATGGGGGTCCAGACTCCGAGGGCGGCGGGAGGACACCCTCTCCAGGAGCTGGTCTACCGGAGCCGGCCGCTCTTAGGGCCGTCTTCTGGTGCTTGGACGTCCTCCGGTGGCCGGCCTCTGGGCCATCCGGCCCTCGGAGGGCAGAGCTTCTAGCTGGGGTCTTTGCAGGACGAAGCCGGCCCAAAGTTTTGTTACATCAAGGGACTCGGGTGAGGCTACTCGTGGCCCATTACTCTGACAGTAGTCCCTGAAGCCAGTGAGGCGTTGTGGTCGTGGGGCCGCAAAGTCTCAGGGGCTTCCCTCCTCACCGAGCTCCAGGAGGATATCGTGATCCGCCTTGCAGTGCGCCGGCTTCCGACAAGGCGGAATCGTTGGCCAATTTTGAACTCCAAGGCGGGAGAACAGGTGGCTTGCCTGCTAAGCTTCCCTAGGCCGCTAACCGTCGTAGGAATGCCACGCGGCGCTTGCCAGCCCGGCCAGCCTGCCATCCCACGCTCCTGATGGGACGTGACAGTGGGCCGGGCCCGCCACTACCGAGCCTCGGCATGCGGGCGGATCTGCTGTGCCGAGGCGGGCGGTTGAGATTCCCACGGGCATTCACGGTGCAGTAAGTTCGCGCGGCGAACATGGGGTCGTGGGGTCGTGGGTGCGGTTAATCCCACGACCCACGCCCCGTCCCCTCGGCTTCGTAGCCCAAGGGCTATAAGTAGGGGGAGGGAGGGGTGTGGTGGGGCACGTGTGCCCCCTCCCGCACTCTCTTCCTCGTCTTGCTCTCCCCACCATTGTTGTTGTCGCTGCTTCTTGCTTGCCGTGGTGCTGCCGCCGCCGCCGCCGCTGCGCTCTTGCTCCTCCCGCAGCTCCACCCAATTGTGCACGAGAAGGGCGGTGATAACCCACAAGTGTAGGGGATCGCAACAGTTTTCGATAAGTAAGAGTGTCGAACCCAACGAGGAGCTAAAGGTAGAATAAATATTCCCTCAAGTTCTATCGACCACCGATACAACTCTACGCATGCTTGACGTTCGCTTTACCTAGAACAAGTATGAAACTAGAAGTACTTTGTAGGTGTTGTTGGATAAGTTTGCAAGATAATAAAGAGCACGTAAATAAAAGCTAGGGGCTGTTTGGATAAAGAAACAATAATGTAAATATAGCGAGTGTGGAAAAGTGGTGGTAGGAGTTGTGAAATTGTCCCTAAGCAATTGACTATGTTACTAGACCGGCAATCACTATTGCAATTCTATTTGAGGGAGAGGCATAAGCTAACATACTTTCTCTTCTTGGATCATATGCACTTATGATTGGAACTCTAGCAAGCATCCGCAACTACTAAAGATTCATTAAGGTAAAACCCAACCATAGCATTAAAGTATGAAGTCCCCTTTATCCCATACGCAACAATCTACCTACTCGGGTTTGTGTTTCAGTCACTCACACAACCCACTATAAGCGAATCATGAACGCATTGCAACACCCTACAGCGGGAATCCCTCACGCTTGCGCGACACGGAGGGCACCATAGGACAGCACCAATAATAAAACATGCAACTCAAACCAATCATAGCAATTCATCAATCACCGATAGGACAATAGAAATCTACTCAGACATCATAGGATGGCAACACATCATTGGATAATAATATGAAGCATAAAGCACCATGTTCAAGTAGAGGGTACAACGGGTTGCGGGAGAGTGGACCGCTGGATATAGATGGGGGAAGGTGATGGAGATGTTGGTGAAGATGTCAGTGGTGTTGGTGAAGATCGCAGTGATAATGATGGCCCCCGACAGCGCTCCGGCGCCACCGGAAGCAAGGGGGAGAGAGGGCCCCTTCTTCTTATTCTTCCATGACCTCCTCCCTAGATGGGAGAAGGGTTTCCCCTCTGGTCCTTGGCTCCCATGGCTTGGGATGGGCGAGAGCCCCTCCGAGATTGGATCCATCTCTCTGTTTCTGCGTTGTCTGATTCTACCCCTTCACCGTTTCCTTTATATCTGGAGATCCGTAACTCCGATCGGGGTGAATCTTTCGCCCAGATTTTTCTCATAAAATTAGCTTTCTTGCAGCAAAAGAAGAGTGTCAACCGCCTTACGGGTGGCCCGTGAGAGTCCAGGGCATGCCCAGGGGGGAGGGCGTGCCCCCTGTCTCGTGGCCACCTCGGACACCGTTTCGCATTGATTATTCCTCCGGAAAATCCCAAATATTCCAAAATAATTCTCCGTCCGTTATTATCCCGTTTGGACTCTGTTTGATATTGGTTTTATGCGAAACATAAAACATGCAACAAACAGGAACTGGCACTTGGCACTGGATCAATATGTTAGTCCCAAAAAATAGTATAAAAAGTTGCCAAAAGTATATAAAAGTTGAATAATATTGGCATGGAACAATCAAAAATTATAGATACGACGAAGACGTATCATGCAGCGACTGGGACGGCTCGACGGTCATCGAAGACCATATCACCTTCCTCCGGGACGCGCGCTGGATGCCCAACGCGGCATTCGTCAAGGCACGGGTGCCGCCAGAGGCGGAGATCTCGCCGGCGCCGAGGGGAAACGAGCGGGTCGTCTTCCGCTCGCACTTCCTTCATGGCTTCGGCCTCCCAGAGAGCGGCTTCCTCCGCTCGTTCCTCGACTTCAACCATCTTCAACCGCATCATTTGACACCCAACACCGTGACCCTGCTCTCTGCCTGGGTCACGGCGTGCGAGGGATACATCGGCATCCTCCCCACGATCGAGTTGTGGGGAGCACTCTTCTACAGGAAGCTAGGCACCTCCGCCAAGGACACGGCGGCCGAGTGCAGCGGCTATGTCGCCGTGCGCCGGCCGGCGAAGAGGAACGTCTTCCCCATCATCAAGCTAGCCCAGTCGGTGAAGATGTGGCAGCAGTCCTATTTCTACGTCGAGAACGTGCATCCGGCCCCCACCGGGCCTCGGCCCAACTGGGGATACAAGCCAAAGCCAGTGTCAGCGGACACGGCGGCCGCCATTGGCCGACTTCGAGTGCTCCAGGAGTCGGAGGGCCTCGTGGCCTCCGATCTCCTCATCGCCTTTGTCGAGAGCCGGGTTCTCCCGCTCCAAAGCCACCCTCATCCGATCTTCCGGATGGGCGGGCACCGCGACCCGTGCCGACTGTGCACGAAAGAGATGCCGCCTGTCAAGATCGCGCAGATGGTGAATGAGATCTCCGACCTCAAGATGTCGGAGGGAGACTGGCGGTACGGGAAGCAGCCGTACTCTCGTGACAATCGGCGCCTGCCGTAAGTCCCTCGATTTCTTCCTTTAGAGTTGTCTTTTGGTCTTGCTCTTATCGTGACGCGACTCCCCTCTGGAGCGCAGATTTATATGTCCATGGCGGCGGCCGCCATCATGGTGCCGGGTGGTGACTACCTTCCGGACAGGGCAGTGAGTGACGCGGATGATGCAACAGGCGGAGGTGGCAGAGCAGGCGGCTCCAAGGAAGGCGGCGGCGTGGAGACCTGACCTGACGATGACGACGACGAAGGCGAGCCGCGCCCCGCCCGGAGCACAACCAACACCAGTGCCGGCCCCTCTGCAGGGCCGCCCGCCCGTGGCGGCAAGCGCAAGCGGAAACAAGGAGCTTCCCTGTTTGGCAGCGCACCGAAGAAGCCCAAGAATCCGGCCGCGGCGACCAGGCGGCAAGAGGCCGCAACTAAGGCGGACAAGTACCAGAGGCAGCCGAAGGTGCCGATTATGGTATCAACGTAAGTATCTTTATCTTGCCTTCACCTCTTTTGCTGATCCGGCCTCAAAAATCTCTTTGTCGTGTATTCACATCTCAGGGCCCCGCTCACCCTCGAGAAGTCGGGCGCCGCCTCGGTCATCAGGTCGGCGATGACCTCCTCCACCAGTCGGCGGATCAACCCGGCCGCCGACCTCCGGGAGGCGAGAGAGCGGAACGCGCGCGACAAAGAGGCCGACCACCTGGCGAAGGCGGAGGCGGACAAGGCCGCAGCATCGGCGGCGAGGAGCTGACGCAGGCGGAGGCCGAAGCCGCGAAAAGGGAGCGGCTCGCGGAGGCGGCGTGCCGCCAGGAGCCGCTGCTTGTGACGCCTCTGAACACCGCACCACCTCCATCGGAGTTCGAGGCGACGACCGGAGGAGCCAGCGATGAGCATCCAGTCATGGAGAGGAAGGGCGGTGACGTGACTATGCCGGACGTCTTCATGCCGCCGCCGCCACCGACTAGCGAAACGCAAGTCGAGCAGCCGGACGAGCCGCCAGTGCCACCGGCCGGGAACGTGGTGGTGACGGACCTAACTCCTTAGGTCCGCACACCCGTACGCCGCCGTCTTGAGAAGGCGGCCTCGGCGCCACGATCGTTGGAGACCGGAGCCGCAAGCTCGTCGGTCCCCGACACCGACGCATCCAGCGCCGCGCCAATCGGCTGGGTACGTGGAGGCGGGACGGGCGCCCTGAACCAGGCATCCCTCGATGTCTAGGCCAAGCTCCGGGCCGAAGCCGAAGCCCTTAGGCGCTGCAATGAGGCGTTTCTGGATTTGCGAGCAGCCATCGCGTAAGCATCCAGCTTCTCTTTACTTTGATCTTCTTTCATCCTTCGTGGGGGCACGCCAGCGCACCCACTAGGTGTAGTCCCCAAGTTTCGGGTCGGCTGCTGAGCAGGCGGTCCAGAACTTCATCTTGTCGGAGTTTAAATGCTAATCTTTTTTGATATTCCCCTCTACAGGACTACCACAACCTCCGCGTGGTCGCCTACAACTCCAGGGTCCAGGAGCTGGAGACGCAGACCGACCATCTGTCCGAGAGCCGGAGTAAGCTTCAATTCCCTTCTTTTGCGGGGGCGCACTAGCGCACCCGCGAGCTGTAGTCCCCGAGGTTCGGGCCGACTGCTGAGCAGTCGGGCCGAATTTCCCCGGCAACTGCATCCCTCTTTGTTATTTGACTGATGTTCTTCCTTCTCCTCCTTTCCTCAGAGGCCAATGCCGCCTTGCAGCAGTAGCTGGGCGAAGCCAACACCGCCCTGTGCGGCAAGGAGGCGGAGTGCAGCAAGCTGGCTGAAGAGCGAGACTGGCTGGTCACTCAGCTTGCTGAGCAGGTGGAGGCCCTCATGGCGGCCCAGCAGGAGGCGAAGACGAAAGAGGCCGACCTCCTCGCTGAGTTTGAGGCCGAGCGCTCTGCCTGGGCCGACAAGGAAGCCCAGATGACAGCCTGCTTCAGCAGCATTGAAGACTTGGTCGATGGTGAGCTTTGTTTTCTTTGTTTCTTGCGTTGAGCAGCCGACCCTTATTTAGGCCGATTCCTTGTTTATAACTTTGGCTTTTCTTTCCTTCTGTCCAAACAGACTTCTTCTTGGGCCACTCTGTTGCCGCGATCCAGATGATCGAGGCTCAGCGCGAGGAGCAGAGGGCGGAAGGCACGCAGATCGCTGCTGATGCCCCCGGACTCTCAATGAGCAGATCCTCAGCATCCAGGCCCGTCTTCGGCCTGCTCATCAAATGTTGCGCCGTCTTCAGCGCATCGGGGCCCAAGCGGTCTCCGTCCTCTGGCCAGGCATGCCGGCTCCGTGCACCCCAAGTCGGACTACCGACTGGCTGGAGGTGGCGGCCGGCCGCCTGGAAGCCTGGAAGGGCTCTGCAGCCCGGGCACGAGTGCGCCGGGCCTTAGAGTTTGTCAAGGCGTGGTACCCTGGGCTGGATCTAGCCCAGTTAACCACGTTCCGGCTGGAGGCGCAGGAGGAGCTGGTGGTGGTGGAAGCCGATCTTATCAATAGGACGGCGGCGATCGCCGACTTCACCGACACCAGCGTCTTCGTCCCGGAGATAGTCGAGGAAGGCGGCCAAGCGCCGCAGGAATGGCTCGGGCTGAACCCAGAGGACAACGAGGACTCCGCTGAAGTCATTGACTCCGGTGATGAAGGGGAGGAGGGGGAGGAGGAGGAGGAGGAGGAGGAGAGCGACGTCGACCTGCCGGAGGTTGGGGCGGATGGTCAGCCCCAACCTGACCAGGCCTCAAGCAACGATCCGTGTCCCAAGGCGCCGACTGCTGCTGGAAGCGGCCAGGCAGGGATCGACTAGTCGTCCATTCCTCCGACGGGCGCCACCGACTCCAACATCCAGGACTCCGCCGTCCCGACTGCCGCCGCCGACTCTACTGCCCAGACGGAGCCGCCTGCCGCATCAGGTGGCACGACCGACTCTGGCGCTCAGCCGGAGCCCTCCGCCACGCCAACCGGCGCTGCCCAGCCGGAGTCCTCTGCTGAACCAACTGGCACTGCCCAGCCGGAGTCTTCTGCCGCTCCTTAGGATTTTTCCTTTTTCCCTGTTTGCTAGAGTCTGGATAATCTTGGTTAAATTTCGCAATTCCACCCATGGGGTGTATGTCGAACTTTATTGAGTGCCGGCCGGTAGGCCTTTATCCATGTAAATATTCTATCGTTGTTTTTGCTTTGCCGACTTCTAACTTTTCTTGCCTTTTTGCTCCTTGGTCTTTTCCTTTGCCGCCCTCCCTTGGCTATCCTCTTGCCAGCCGAACAGCCGCTCTGCAGACTGCGGCTGGGTTGAGTATTTAGCTGCTTGTGGGCTAGTACTTAGCCATTCGGAGTGTTGGTAATAAAAGTAGAAGCCGGCCGACCGGCTGCTCGGCAGCCGGACGATTAGGTGCGATGCCGGCCTCAACTATATGTGTTTCTTCCTTAGTCGTTTTTTCGTGTGGGCAACCGTTTTGCAACCCCTGCCCACCATGCAGTCGCTCTGCGAACTGTGGCTTCTGACAAAGGAAGTTTCTGGTGCCGACACACTACTTGTCCGGCTGCAGGAGGCGGCATATAGCAGAAGGCGGCTAGCCTCCGGGCCGACTGGTCGAACCCGGTGCCAGGCGGAAATAAAACTATACATACTCATAGGCATAACACTTATCATATAGATAAAAGAGGGTAGTCCCCGAGCTCTTCTTGGGGAACCCGTAGTCTTTATACATAATACAAAAGATAGAGTGATACATACTACTCTCAACTGTAAAACCTTCGGAGGAGGTTTGCGTTCCATGGCCTCTCCATCTCTTTGCCTGAATCATCTCTCTTGCATGCTCTGGGCTTCTGGGCGTCGATCAGATAGTAGGAGTCGTAGCCCAGCACCTTGCTGATGATGAAAGGGCCTTCCCAAGGTGCCGAGAGCTTGTGCTGGACATCTGTTCACTGGATCAGCCGGAGCACAAGGTCTCCCTCCTGGAAAGATCTTGGCTTCACCTTGCGGTTGTAGTATCGGCACAGACTCTGCTGGTAGATGGCGGACCAACTGAGTGCCAACAGTCGGCCCTCCTCCAGCAAGTCGACACCGTCTTCTCGTGCCTCCTTGGCATCCGCCTCTGTGTACATGGTGACTCTCGGGGAGTCGAACTCTATGTATGTCGGGATGACGGCTTCAGCACCGTAGACGAGGAAGAAAGGCGTGAAGCCGGTTGACTTGTTCGGAGTGGTGCGCAAGCTCCAGAGGATGGCCAGCAGCTCGTCGAGCCAGCAGCCGGCCGGACGCTCCAGAGGCTCGACCCGTCGGGGCTTGATGCCGGACAGAATGAGGCCGTTTGCACGCTCAACTTGGCCATTTGACTGCCGGTGGGTGCTACGTCTTGAGCTAGTGTTGGTTTTCCCCGAAGAGGAGAGGGTGATGCAGCAAGTGTTGCGTAAGTATTTCCCTCAGTTTTTAAGAACCAAGGTATCAATCCAGTAGGAGGCTCCTCCAAAGTCCCACGTACCTACACAAACAAACTGAGAACTCGCAACCAACGCAATAAAGGGGTTTTCAATCCCTTCACGGCCACTTGCGAAAGTGAGATCTGATAGAGATAGTATGATAAGATAAATATATTTTTGGTATTTTATAATATAGATGCAAAAAGTAAAGATGCAAATAAAAGTAGATTGAAAACAAATATGATAAGAGATAGACCCGGGGGCCATATGTTTCACTAGAGGCTTCTCTCGAGAGCATAAGTATTACAGTGGGTGAACAAATTACTGTCGAGCAATTGATAGAAAAGCGAATAATTATGACGTTATCTAGGCATGATCATGTATATAGACATCACATCCATAACAAGTAGACCGACTCCTGCCTGCATCTACTACTATTACTCCACACATCGACCGCTATCCAGCATGCATCTAGAGTATTAAGTTCATAAGAACAGAGCAACGCATTAAGCAAGATGACATGATGTAGAGGGATAAACTCATGCAATATGATATAAACCCCATCTTGTTATCCTCGATGGCAACAATACAATACATGTCTTGCAACCCTTTCTGTCACTGGGTAAGAACACCGCAAGATTGAACCTAAAGCTAAGCACTTCTCCCATGGCAAGTGTTGGTGTCAAAACCGGCGGATCTCGGGTAGGGGGTCCCGAACTATGCGTCTAGGCGGATGGTAACAGGAGACAAGGGACACGATGTTTTTACCCAGGTTCGGGCCCTCTCGATGGAGGGAAAACCCTACTCCTGCTTGATTTATATTGATGATATGGGTAGTACAAGAGTAGATCTACCACGAGATCAGAGAGGCTAAACCCTAGAAGCTAGCCTATGGTATGATTGTTGTTCGTCCTACGGACTAAGACCCTCCGGTTTATATAGACACCGGAGAGGGCTAGGGCTACACAGAGTCGGTTAGAATGGGAGGAGATCTACATATCCGTATCGCCAAGCTTGCCTTCCACGCCAAGGAAAGTCCCATCCGGACACGGGACGAAGTCTTCAATCTTGTATCTTCATAGTCCGGGAGTCCGGCCAAAGGTCATAGTCCGGCCATCCGGACACCCCCAAATCCGGGACTCCCTCAGTAGCCCCTGAACCAGGCTTCAATGACGATGAGTCCGACGCGCAAATTGTCTTCGGCATTGCAAGGCGGGTTCCTCCTCCAAATACTTCATAGAAGATGTTGAACACAAGGATAGTGTCCGGCTCTGCAAAATAAGTTCCACATACCACCATAGAGAGAATAATATTTGTACAAATCTAATCTGCTGACGTATTCCGCAGCGTGACATCCTGCCACGGCCAAGCCTTTATTTGAATCGTTTTACTGTCCCACCTCAGCGCGTTTAACGAGGCGGTTTCCTTGGCATGTCTTGTCAAAGCAGAGATTGTGTCCACTTATTCTGGGATTCTCATCAATACGGGCGTGGGTAACCCAACCGCGCCATTAATCATGGCGCTTGGGAGATAAGCGAGTTTTACTAGGCTGGTGGGGGTACATAGTTTCGTCCACCCATATAAGGGGATAAGGATCCACTCTTTCCATTTACGCCTTCTTCCTCCTTTGCTTATCCATCTCCGCGCACTCGAGCTCCAGCGCCCAAGTCCGCACTTCCCACCTCAACCTTCTCCAACCATGTCCGGAGCGGGAGGCAGGTGGATGGCTTCCTCCGTCACGGAGGGGTAAATCAAAAAGTTGAGGAAAGCTGGATACTTGTCCAATGACATCGCGCACCGGCTCCCAGATGAGGGGCAGCTCATCCCCACCCCTAGGCCCCATGAGAGGGTGGTGTTTCTCCCCCATTTCCTCTGCGGACTGGGCTTCCCACTCCACCCATTTGTCCGGGGGCTCATGTTCTACTACGGCCTGGATTTCCACGATCTGGCCCCGAACTTCATCCTCAACATCTCGGCGTTTATCGTCGTGTGCGAGGTCTTTCTCCGCATCAAGCCCCACTTCGGCTTATGGCTGAAGACCTTAAATGTCAAGCCGAAGGTAGTGGGCGGTCAGCAGGCGGAGTGCGGAGGCGCCATGGTGGGCAAGATGCCCAACGTCACATGGCTCGAGGGCTCCTTTGTGGAAACCATCAAGGGGTGGCAATCGGGGTGGTTCTACATCACCGAGCCGCACGACCCTGAATGGGCGGCGGGCCCCGAATTCCGATCTGGCATCCCCACACGGCTCACCTCTTGGAAAGAGATGGGCCTGTCGTGGGGTAATTCGGAAGAGGTGACCGGACTCCAAACCTGCGTCCAAAACCTGATGGACAAGAAGGTTAAACTTGTCAACATAGTCTAGGTCATGCTCTCCTGCCGGATCCTCCCGTGTCAACAACGGGCTTTCAACTTGTGGGAGTTTGACCCGGCCCAGCACCAGACTTTGTCTAGGATCTTCGACACAACGCACGAAGACGCCTGGAAGGTGCTATTCAAGGGCTCCGAGGTTTCCCCTTCAATTACCGAGGATCGCGGATTCTGCGCGAAGCGCCAAGCCAGTGCGGTAAGCTTGTTTTACCCTTTATAGGATACTTGTTTTTTCATAGTTTGACTCTATGCGGGATCTAAGCTCTCGCTACTTTGACAGGACTGGAAGAGGACGTCCGGACAGATCGACTGTCCGGCTCCTTTGCCCGAAGGACCAGCAGGCGCCCACTTGGCAAAGCTGCTGGTTTCGGCACCTCACATGGTGCCGGAGAAGAAGGCCAAGAAGAAGGCCACGGGAACTCGAAGGAGCTCCTGGCGCCTGGTGGTGTCGGACTCATCGCCCGACGACCCCAAAGCGCACTCCTCCCCCGAAGATGAGGAGAAGGAAGAAGAAGCCTCTCCCCCTCCAACAGGGGGAGGAAAGAAAAGGAAGGTCGCCCCAACTGGGGAGGCCGGAGAGTCCAAGAAGGGGAAGACCCTTCTTCCGGACTACGCCTCCGACGTCGAAGACGTCGGAGAGGAGTGGCCAACCAGAGCCAAGCCCCTGGCAACATCGTAAGTATCCGGATACCAGAATAACTCATGGCGTCCTTTAGTGCACAGTACCTTCTGACGCCGAATATAATCATGCAGTCTGCCCAAGGCTCAGCTCGACGATTCGTCGAGCGGCTCCCTGGATTCGTCGGACGTGAATAGTCTTTCACTCTCGACTGCTACCTCCCCTCGCCCTACGGACGATGCCGAGGTGGAGTCCCAAAAGGGGCTAAGCCAGGAGGAGGTGGTCCTGGAGGCGCCGCAAGGCGACCTCCTGGACTCCAGGCCCAAAGGGGATAAAACCCCAGAGGGATCTAAGTCCGGCCCTGGGACGGACACCGCACCGGAACCTTCAGTGGTTCCGGAGTCCGGCAGGCGGCCCCTCACAAGAAGGGCAAGCCTACGACGCCGGTGGCCTCTGTCCAACCGGAGGCACCAGACAAATTGCTGGAGGTGCTTAACGGTGCCTCCATCGACGAGGAGCACCGCACTATTATGAGTGCGGTGATCCAGAAGGTTCAGTCCGCCAAGAGCGGGTTGACAGAAGCCTGTGTCAGCCTTCTAACAGGCTTTGAGGTATGTATTTGAAACATGTAAAAATGTTACCGCATAGATAGTAGCCCTTGATGCTCAGTTTGGTGTTCGGAAAGAAAAGTCGGGCTGAGGATCTAAAAAGATATACGCGGGAGTCTAACATAAATATGTCAATATGGGAATGCAGGCTGCACTGTTGACCTCTGCCGCACTGACTGTGGAGGTTGATGCATTGAAGTAGAGCCTCGAGCGGTCCGAGAACGAGCTCGGCCTTGCCAAGAAGCAGATCGAGGACAAGGGAGGTAGGTAGTACCTTATGTAAGTATATATAAAAATACCTGGTTGCAAATAGTGACAGGACCAACGTGAATGTTACAGGGGCCACAACCGAGGTGGTGACCCTGAAGGAAGCGTTGTCCAAGGCCGAAGACAATGCGGCCATGGAGCGCACTGAGCGAGAGAAACAAGAGGTGCGGGTGGCGGGGGTGCGGCAAGAGCTCAATGCTCTCGTGAAAAAACACGACAGTTTAGAGCTTGACTCAAAGACTCAAGAGTCCGAGCTTGCCTCGGCACTTGAAAGCGCCAAATCTGCCAAGGCCGAAGCCCAAAAAGCCCTCCAGGAGATTGAGGCAATGAAAAAGATAGCGGCAGGTAAGGCATTCTTTATGCAAAGCAAGCATGTGAAAGTGAATTACGTGTTACTTACCCGAATCCGGAGCTCTCCAGGAGCATTCGCAGATCTACCCCGCAGTGTGTCCGACGCTGCCGCATTCTACCGAGCCGAAGAAGGGAGCTCGACGGAGAAGGTGTTCTGGTCCCAGTATGCTGAGGCCGGACACCCGGTGCCCTTGAGCGACCAGCTGAAGCAGTCGGTCGAGCTCCATAAGGTAGCCGAGCAGGCCATGAAGGGCCTTATAGGCCGGCTGTGGCCTGGGGAGGTCCTGCCTGAGAGCTACTTTGGGCTGGTGAGGCGGCTGGTGGATGCTTGTCCATGGCTTGAAGTCATCAAGCGCTCCATATGCACCGAAGGCGCACGTAGGGCCCTTGCCCGTGCTAAAGTGCATTGGGGCAAGCTGGGTGCTGAGAAGCTGGTGACAGATGGGCCACCGGAGGGGAAGGAGCATCGCAGGCCCGAAATGTATTATGAGGACGTCCTGAAGGGTGCCCGCCTTATGGCAAATGAATGTACCAGGGATGTAATTTTTGAGTAAACTCGCTCGTGTTTATCCTGTGCGCTGAAAACTTGTTCATATGTGCTAAGCAACGCTTTTTGAATTTAAAATATTACCTTCTGTGCGGCCATTTATTAAATCTGAGAGATGCAAGTCGTCGGCTTCTACCCCCATGCCACGAGTGCTGGGGTGTTCGGGATAAACCTGAGCGCTCTTGTTCCCATTCTTGGGTCCTTCGAGGGAGGCGCTCAACACAACGAACAAGGCAATCGGACTTATAATGCTTTATCACTCTCACTTAGCCATAGAATTCTATAATTTTAAATTTCGGCGAAGCCCCTAGTATTCGGAAGACCGAGTTCGGGGCGCTATCCACGCCTAGGCCGGACAAAGCCAGCTCCTCGCTCTAAGCGGCATAAGTCTTTAGGGACTCGAAAAACCTCTCGAACAGCGACCGGCTCTCGCCCTATCATGACGGTCAGTTTTAGCTTTCTCTACTAAGGTGTTAACCCAGCTCAACTGGGGCACAATCACAGTAGTTCTCCGAGCGCTACCTTAGCCGATATAGCGGAACGTAAGGTACCAAAACATGGGAGCCGGGCAAACCCAACTATTGACCCAAGACATGATTCGGAGCCGATGCATATAATGATATAAGTTCGGGGTGCCGCACTCATGAGAGTCTTCGGTCTTCTCACACCATATTCTGGGGTACTTAAGCCCCTGGTGTATTGGCCATACCAAAGTGTACGGTTGCATAATGTCATAACTGAACATATTTACATAAAAAATGAATGCAATAATAGACAAGAGCTATGTATTGTTTATTAAAGGGCTGCTAAAAAAGCAGAATGATACAAATAGTGCGATAAGCAAGAGATGGGATTATTTGACATGTCCCCCTCCAGGGGTAAGCTGCGAGACTTTAAGTAAGACAGGTATTTAGCTCGTTATAGATACCACCTGGACATTCGACGTGGCTTGTTGTCTCCCTGGCTGTTGCATCGTGTGTTCGGCGATTGTACTGCTGGACAAGCCTTCCGAATAGTGGAGTCCTGAAAGTAAGAAAGAGAAATGAAAAAATCGGGAGCCCCTAGTGCGGTTGAGCCGCATTCTGGGCGTGCCATGGTTGTGCCCCTCCCCTTATGCCCATCGTATTTCCAGAGCGTAATTATGTACGCGTGGTACTGGTTTCGCAATCTCGCGAGGTCTAGGGTTGGGGCCGCACTGCTATGCTTGCTCGGAATGTGCCAGACGGTCTTGTTGTAGGTTACTCCGGGCGCGCTTGACGGTGTCCGGACGTTTAACAGCCGGACTGGAGAATTGCCTTGAGAGGCTACTTTGTACTTCCGCCGCGAGGGCTGCCGTGTGCTCCTCTATTCAGAGAGAGCGTTCGATGTTTCCATTGACCTTAATGACTCCTCGAGGGCCTGGCATTTTGAGCTTGAGGTATGCGTAGTAAGGCACCACATTGAACTTTGCAAATGCTGTTCGCCCGAGCAGGGCATGATAGCCACTACAGAACGGGACTATGTCGAAGATTAACTCCTTGCTTCGGAAATTATCCGGGGATCCGATGACCACTTCGAGTGTAGCTGGCCTCTACACCTGGTATGACGCCTTTAAAGGTCGTCTTTGTGGGTTTAATCCTTGAGGGATCTATGCCCATTTTTTGCACTGTATCCTGATAAAGCAGGTTCAGGCTGCTGCCGCCGTCCATGAGGACTCTAGTGAGGTGAAATCCGTTAATGATTGGGTCTAGGACCAATGCGGCGAATCTGCCGTGACGAATGCTAGTGGGGTGGTCCCTTCGATCAAAAGTGATCAGGCAGGAAGACCATGGGTTGAACTTTGGGGTGACTGGCTCCAATGCATATACGTCCCTGAACGCACACTTCCGCTCCCTTTTGGGGATGTGGGTTGCGTATATCATGTTCACCGTCCGCACTTGTGGGGGAAAACCCTTCTGTCCTTTGTTGTTCGGCGGCCGGGGCTCCTCTTCGTCATCGCTATGCAGCCCCTTGTCTCTGTTTTCGGCACTTAACTTGCCTGCCTGCTTGAACCCCAACAATCCCTATTGGTGTGATTGGCTGGTTGTTCGGGGGTGCCGTGTATCTGGCACGAGCGATCGAGTATCCGGTCCAAACTGGATGGGCCCGGAGTATTTCTTTTGAATGGCTTTTTCCACTGACCGGGTTTAGAGCCTCTGAATCCGGCATTAACTGCTGTATCCTTAGTATTGTCGCCGTTAATGCGGCGCTTGTGCTTGTTGCGATGCGACCTGCCATTGTTGTCCTTGGTATCCGAATTACCAGGGCTCTTGGTCATGTTATTGCTACGAGCTAGCCAGCTGTCTTCTCCCGCGCAAAAGCGGGTCATGAGTATCGTGAGGGCTGCCATGGATTTCAGCTTTTCCTGTCCTAGGTGCCGGGCAAGCCATTCGTCTCGGATGTTATGCTTGAAGGCTGCGAGGGCCTTTGTGTCTGAACAGTCAACTATTTGATTTGTCTTGGTTAGGAACCGTGTCCAAAATTGTCTGGCCGATTCCTCTGGCTGTTGAATTATGTGGCTTAGGTCATCGGTGTCTGGTGGTCGCACATAGGTGCCCTGGAAATTGTCAAGAAATGCGGATTCCAGGTCCTCCCAGCAACCAATTGACTCTGCTGGCAAGCTGTTAAGCCAATGTCGAGTTGGTCCTTTAAGCTTGAGTGGGAGGTATTTGATAGCGTGTAGATCATCACCGCGGGCCATGTGGATATGAAGGAGATAATCCTCGATACATACCGCAGGGTCTGTTGTGCCATCGTATGATTTGATGTTTACGGGTTTAAAGCCCTCGGGGATTTGATGATCCATTACTTCATCTGTGAAGCATAGTGGGTGTGCGACGCCTCTGTATTGGGCTATATCACGACGTAGCTCGGATGAGCTTTGTCTGATGTGTTCGGCCTGGCCGTATTTGCCATATCCGGCGTGACGGTTATCGTCACATGCCGTGAGGCGCCCACGCGATCCATAGATCGATCTTGTTTGCCTTGCCTTGTCCTCCAATATGTCTTGTAGGTCTGGCACGTTTCCCCGTGCCTTGGTACTTTTTGAGCGGCGCCGGGGTGTGGCTTGAATTGATGGCCGAGAGGCCTCTCTGTCGCGGCCACGAGGTGGCCGGTCGGCCGCGTCATACGCTGGTGATGTAGGTTTAGTTGCTTCCTCCTCTAATCGGGGTAGCAGCCTGCGCTTTGGGTAGCTCTTGGAGGGGCGTTCGAGTTCATACTCTTCGGCCGCAAGGACTTCAGTCCATCGGTCGGCTAGCAAGTCTTGGTCAGCTCTAAGTTGCTGCTGTTTTTTCTTGAGGCTGCTTGCCGTGGCCATAAGCCTGCGTTTGAAACGCTCTTGTTTGACAGGATCCTCGGGCATGACAAATTCATCGTCGTCGAGGCTTGCCTCGTCTTCGGAGGGAGGCATGTAATTATCGTCCTCGACCTCTCTGTCTGCCGCTCTCTCATGAGGGCTGGCTTCTCCATCCTCCTGTGCTAAATCCTGCTGGAGGGGGTTGTCTTCGGCACTGTCCGGGGTGTTGTTATCTCCCGTGCCGGAATCGCCGTTTTTGCTTTGGCGGGATTTAGAACGGCACCGCTGACGCTGGCGCTTAGGCTGTTTCTTGGAGGGGTCATCCTCCGTTGTTCCATCGCCATTCCCTTCTTTTGGGGTGTCCACCATGTATATGTCGTATGACGAGGTGGCTTTCCAGTGCCCTACAGGCGCTGGTTCTTGGTCGTCTCCTTCATCGGCGTCCATACCGTTGATGTCTTCGGAGTCGAAGTCGAGCATGTCGGTTAAATCATCGACAGTGGCTATGAAGTGGGTGGTGGGTGGGCTTCGAATTTCGTCGTCCGCATCCCAACCTTGCTGGCCATAGTCCGGCCAGGGCTCTCCTAATAAAGAGAGAGACTGTAGTGAATTCAGAATGTCACCAAAGGGCGAGTGTTGAAGGATGTCCGCGGCGGCGAACTCCATGATCGGCGCCCAATCGGGTTCGATCGGCAGGGGCGTGGAAGGCTCGGAGTCCGGAAAGGAGTCCGGCTCTTTGGAGTCGCGAGCTTCGTGGAGGACAAGACTGGTGTTCGGCTCGATCGCCACAGAGATTGCAGCCCCCGAGGCGGTGTCCAGCCACCCGTCCTCGATCGGCGCAGTCGGCTCCGAGCTAAGGGTCGGAGCGGACACCTGAGCGGCCCTCTGGGCACTGTCCGGCGGCAGAGCTAGATCATGCCCATCGTGACAGTGCGGCGCGCTCGGCTGTGGCTCGAATCCGTTGAAGATCAAGTCTCCGCGGATGTCAGTCGTGTAGTTCAAACTTCCAAATCAGACCTGATGGCCAGGGGCGTAGCTTTCGATCTTCTCCAGATGGCCAAGTGAATTGGCCCGCAGTGCAAAGCCGCCGAATACGAAGATCTGTCCAGGGAGAAAAGTCTCACCCTGGACCGCGTCGTTGTGGATGATCGGAGGAGCCATCGGGCCTAAAAGTGACGACACAGAGGAACTCTCAATGAAAGCAACAATGTCGGTGTCAAAACTGACGGATCTTAGATAGGGGGTCCCGAACTATGTGTCTAGGCGGATGGTAACAGGAGACAAGGGACACGATGTTTTTACCCAGGTTCGGGCCCTCTCGATGGAGGTAAAACCCTACTCCTGCTTGATTAATATTGATGATATGGGTAGTACAAGAGTAGATCTACCACGAGATCAGAGAGGCTAAACCCTAGAAGCTAGCCTATGGTATGATTGTTGTTCGTCCTACGGACTAAGACCCTCTGGTTTATATAGACACCGGAGAGGGCTAGGGTTACACAGAGTCGGTTACAATGGGAGGATATCTACATATCCGTATCGCCAAGCTTGCCTTCCACGCCAAGGAAAGTCCCATCCGGACATGGGACGAAGTCTTCAATCTTGTATCTTCATAGTCCAGGAGTCCGGCCAAAGGTCATAGTCTGGCCATCCGGACACCCCCTAATCCGGGACTCCCTCAGCAAGAAAGATCAATCTAGTAGGCCAAACCAAACCGATAATTCAAAGAGACTTGCAAAGATAACTCAATCATACATAAAATAATTCAGAGAAGATTCAGTTAATATCCATAGATAAATCTGATCATAAACCCACAATTCATCGGATCTCGACAAACACACCGCAAAAAGAGATTACATCGAATAGATCTCCAGAAGAGAGGGGGAGAACATTGTATTGAGATCCAAAAAGAGAGAAGAAGCCATCAAGCTAATAACTATGGACCCGTAGGTCTAAGGTAAACTACTCACAACTCATAAGAGGGGCAAGGGTGTTGATGTAGAGGCCCTCCGTGGTTGATTCCCCCTCCGGTAGAGTGCGGGCGAAGGCTCCAAGATGGGATCTCGCGGATACAGAAGGTTACGGTGGTGGAAATTGTGTTTCGTGGTGCCCCTGGATGTTTTCGGGGTCCGTAGGTATATATAGGAGGAAGAAGTACGTCGGTGGACGCCCGAGGGTCCCACGAGACAGGGGGCGTGCCCTACAAGGGGGGGCTCCTATCTCATGGAGGCTCCGGTTGTTTCTTGACTTGCACCCCAAGTTCTCTGGATCTTGTTCGTTCCAAAAAATCATGCTTCCGAAGGTTTCATTCCATTTGGACTCCGTTTGATATTCCTTTTCTTCGAAATACTGAAATAGGCAAAAAAAAACAGCAATATGGGCTGGGCCTCCGGTTAGTAGGTTAGTCCCAAAAATGATAATAATGTATAAAATAAAGCCCATAAACATCCAAAACAGGTAATATAATAGCATGGAACAATCAAAAATTATAGATACGTTGGAGACGTATCAAGCATCCCCAAGCTTAATTCCTGCTCGTCCTCGGGTAGGTAAATGATAAAAAAAAGAATTTTTGATGTGGAATGCTACCTAGCATAATTCTTAATGTAATTTTCTTTAATGTGGCATGAATGTTCAGATCCAAATAATACAAAATAAAATTTCATATTGACATAAGAAATAGTAATACTTCAAGCATACTAAGCAAAGTAATCATGTCTTCTCAAAATAACATGGCCAAAGAAAGTTATCCCTACGAAATCATATAGTCTGGTTGTTGCTCTATCTTCATCACACATAGTATTTAATCATGCACAACCCCGATGACGAGCCAAGCAATTGTTTCATACTTTAATAATCTCAAACTCTTTCAACTTTCACGCAATACATGAGCGTGAGCCATGGACATAGCACTATATGTGGAATAGAATGGTGGTTGTGGAGAAGACAAAAAGAGAAGATAGTCTCACATCAACTAGGCGTATCAACGGGCTATGGAGATGCCCATTAATAGATATCAATGTGAGTGAGTAGGGATTGCCATGCAACGGATGCACTAGAGCTATAAATATATGAAAGCTCAACAAAAGAAAACTATTGGGTGTGCATCCAACTTGCTTGCTCATGAATACCTAGGGCATTTTGAGGAAGCCCATCATTGAAATATACAATCCAAGTTCTATAATGAAGAATTCCCACTAGTATATGAAAGTGACAACATATGAGACTCTCTATCATGAAGATCATGGTGCTATTTTGAAGCACAAGTGTGGAAAAAGAGATTGTAGCATTGTCCCTTCTCTATTTTTCTCTCATTCTCTTTTTTTTCTTTTTCTTTTTTTTTTCTTTGGCCTTCTTTTTTTGGCCTTTCTCTTTTTTTTCTTTTTTTTCTTTTTGTAAAGTCCGAAGTCTCATCCCGACTTGTGAGGGAATCATAGTCTTCATCATCCTTTCCTCACTGGGATAATGCTCTAATAATGAAGATCATCACACTTTTACGGATTTACAACTCGAAGCTAGAACAAGATATGACTCTGTGTGGATGCCTCCGGCGGTATACCGGGATATGCAATGAATCAAGAGCGACATGTACGAAGATTATGATGGTGGCTTTGCCACAAAAAAGGAGAAGATAGTCTCACATCAACTAGGCGTATCAACGAACTATGGAGATGCCCATTAATAGATATCAATATGAGTGAGTAAGGATTGCCATGCAACGGATGCACTAGAGCTATAAATATATGAAAGCTCAACAAAAGAAAACTAGTGGGTGTGCATCCAACTTGCTTGCTCACGAAGACCTAGGGCATTTTGAGGAAGCCCATCATTGGAATATACAGGCCAAGTTCTATAATGAAAAATTCCCACTAGTATATGAAAGTGACAACATATAAGACTCTCTATCATGAAGATCATGGTGCTATTTTGAAGCACAAGTGTGGAAAAAGAGATAGTAGCATTGTCCCTTCTCTCTTTTTCTCTCATTCTTCTTTTTTTCTTTTATTTTCTTTTTTTTCTTTTTTTATTTGGCCCCCCTTTTTTTTCTTTTTCTTTTTGGCCTTTCTCTTTTCTTGTAAAGTCCGAAGTCTCATCCCGACTTGTGGGGGAATCATATTCTTCATCATCCTTTCCTCACTAGGACAATGCTCTAATAATGGAAATCATCACACTTTTATAGATTTACAACTCAAAAATTACAACTCAAAGCTATAACAAGATATGACTCTATGTGAATGCCTCTGGCGGTATACTGGGATATGCAATGAATCAAGAGCGACATGTATGAAGATTATGATGGTGGCTTTGCCACAAATACGATGTCAACTACATGATCATGCAAAGAGCAATATGACAATGATGAAACGTGTCATAAAAAAGGAATGGTGGAAAGTTGCATGGCAATATATCTCGGAATGGCTATGGAAATGCCATAATAGGTAGGTATGGTGGCTGTTTTGAGGAAGGTATATGGTGGGTGTATGGTACCGGCGAAAGTTGCACGATACAAGAGAGGCTAGCAATAATGGAAGGGTGAAAGGGTGCGTATAATCCATGGACTCAACATTAGTCAAAAGAACTCATATACTTGTTATAAAAATTTAGAAGTCATCAAAAACCAAAGCACTACGCGCA
Organism: Triticum aestivum; assembly: GCF_018294505.1. Lineage (NCBI taxonomy): Eukaryota > Viridiplantae > Streptophyta > Magnoliopsida > Poales > Poaceae > Triticum > Triticum aestivum. Next base: position 520,482,877 of record NC_057810.1, on the reverse strand, counting down.
TGCTCCTAGGGGGATAGATTTGTAGGAAAAGACCATCGCTCTTCCCCGATTGCCACTCATAAGGAAGACATTCAATAAATAAAATTGTGCTCCAACTTCATCACAAAGCGGTTCACCATACGTGCATGCTACGGGAATCACAAACTTCAACACAATCATTCTTTAAATTCATAATCACCCAACTAGCATGACTTTAATATCACTACCTCCATATCTCAAAACAATTATCAAGCATCAAATTGATCATAGCATCCAATTCACTTTCTATGATAGTTTTTATTATACCCAACTTGGATGCTCATCATTCTAGGACCAAATTATAATCATAGCAAATACCATGCTGTTCTAAAAGACTCTCAAAATAATATAAGTGAAGCATGAGAGACTAGCAATTTCTTCAAAATTAATCCACCACCATGCTCTAAAAGATATAAGTGAAGCACTAGAGCAAAAACTATCAAGCTCAAAAGATATAAGTGAAGCACATAGAGTATTCTAGCAAATTCTAATCAAATAGGCTTCTCCCAAAAGGTGTGTTATAGCAAGGATGATTGTGGTAAACTAACAAGCAAAGACCAATATAATACATGATGCTCCAAGCAAAACACATATCATGTGGTGAATAAAAATATAGCTCCAAGTAAAGTTACCAATGAACGAAGATGAAAGAGGGGATGCCTTCCCGGGGCATCCCCAAGCTTAGGCTTTTGGCTATTCTTGAATATCTTGGCGTGCCTTGGGCATCCCCAAGCTTAGGCTCTTGCCACTCTTTATTCCATAGTCCATAAAAGCTTTACCCAAAACTTGAAAACTTCACAACACAAAACTCAACAGGAAATCTTATAAGCTCCGTTAGTGAAAGAAAACAAAACCACCACATAAGGTACTGTAATGAACTCATTCTTTATTTATTTTGGTGTTAAACCTACTGTATTCCAACTTCCTTATGGTTTATAAACTAATTTATTAGCCATAAATGCATTGAAATAAGCAAACAACACACGAAAAACAGAATCTGTCAAAAACAGAACAGTCTGTAGCAATCTGTAACTAACGTAAACTTATGGAACTCTAAAACTCCTACCAAAATAGTACGTACTGGAAAATTTGTTTATTGATCAGAAGCAAAAAGAATCAATGCAAAATCACGTTTCTGTGATTTATTGAAGTTTTTCTGGTGAGCGCAAAGTTTCTGTTTTTCAGCAGAATCAAATCAACCATCATCATAGTTTATCCTATAGGTTCTACTTGGTACAAACACTAAACAAAAGATAAAAACACATCTAAACAGAAAGTAGAAACAAAATTTAACACTAAACAGGAACAAAAACAAAGAACATAAAGAAAATTGGGTTGCCTCCCAACTAGCGCTATCGTTTAACGCCCCTAGCTAGGCATAAAAAGTGAAGATAGATCTAACGAGTGCCATCTTTGGCACTTGATTCATAAGTAGCACGCATGATAGATTCATAAGGTAATTTGACTTTCTTTCTTGGAAAGTGCTCCATGCCTTTCTTTAAGGGAAATTGGAATCTAATGTTCCCTTCTTTCATATCGATAATCGCACCAATCATTCTAAAGAAAGGTCTACCAAGAATAATAGGGCAAGAAAGATTGCAATCTATATCAAGAACGATAAAATCTACGGGCACCAAATTTCTATTTGCAACAATAAGAACATCATTGATCCTTCCCATAGGCTTTTTAATAGTGGAATCTGCAAGGTGCAAATTTAACGAGCAATCATCAAGATCATGGAAATCTAGAATATCACATAAAGTTTTTGGAATTATGGAAACACTAGCACCAAAATCACACAAAGCAAAACACTCATAATCTTTAATTCTAATCTTTATAGTAGGTTCCCACTCATCATTAAGTTTTCTAGGTATAGAAACTTCGAAATTAAGTTTTTCATCATAAGATTGCATCAAGGCATCAACAATATGTTTGGTAAAAGCTTTGTTTTGACTATAAGCATGAGGAGAATTAACAACAGATTGCAACAAGGAAATACAACCTTTTAAAGAGCAATTATCATAGTCAAATTCTTTGAGATCCGAGATAGTAGGTTCAACATTATTAGAAGTTGAGGATTCTCCAATCTCACTTTTACCAAATTTAGCATTAAGATCTAAAGACTCCGAATTCTTGGGACGCCTTCTAGGCAAAGTTGATTCATCATCAGTCCCATAATCATCAAAATTCATATTGCGAAACATAGATCTAATAGGTGACACATCAATAACTTTAAGATCCTCATCATTATTTTCACATAATTTTTCTGGTTTAGCGGCCATCTTATTGACTAAGGTGGCTTGCTTGTCAAAATTTTGGCTGTAGCATTTTCAAGCCGGGTAATTTGAGCGTTAACACCATAGAATTCTTTATTCATATCATCAAGCTCTTTGTTCATAAACCCCAAAAAACTTTTTTGTTCCTTCAGCTCTTTTCTAAAGAAATTATTATGCTCAAATTGCAAATTCATAAAGCTTCTAATATTTGATTCAATCTCATCCATCCTTCTAAGAAGGTGGTCAGGACCTTTGGGCAAAGCCATAAGGACAAACAGGCACACAAGCAAACAGAAAAACGGCAAGCAAAAAGAGAGGAGGAGATTGGGAAAGATAGGACGAATAAAACGGCAAGGGTGAAGTGGGGAAGAGGAAAACGAGCGGCAAATGACAAATAATGTAAATGCGAGGGAGATGGGTTTGTGATAGGTACTTGGTATGTCTTGACTTGAGCGAAGACCTCCCCGGCAACGGCGCCAGAAATCCTTCTTGCTACGTCCTGAGCTAGCGTTGGTTTTCCCCGAAGAGGAGAGGGTGATGCAGCAAGTGTAGCGTAAGTATTTTCCTCAGTTTTTGAGAACCAAGGTATCAATCTAGTAGGAGGCTCCTCCAAAGTCCCACGCGCCTACACAAACAAACTGAGAACTCGCAACCAACGGAATAAAGGGGTTGTCAATCCCTTCACGACCACTTGCGAAAGTGAGGTCTGATAGAGATAGTATGATAAGATAAATATATTTTTGGTATTTTATAATATAGATGCAAAAAGTAAAGATGCAAATAAAAGTAGATTGAAAACAAATATGATAAGAGATAGACCCGGGGGCCATAGGTTTCACTAGAGGCTTCTCTCGAGAGCATAAGTATTACGGTGGGTGAACAAATTACTGTCGAGCAATTGATAGAAAAGCGAATAATTATGACGTTATCTAGGCATGATCATGTATATAGGCATCACATCCATTAAAGTAGACCGACTCCTGCCTGCATCTACTACTATTACTCCACACATCGACCGCTATCCAGCATGCATCTAGAGTATTAAGTTCATAAGAACAGAGCAACGCATTAAGCAAGATGACATGATGTAGAGGGATAAACTCATGTAATATGATATAAACCCCATCTTGTTATCCTCGATGGCAACAATACAATACGTGTCTTGCAACCCTTCCTGTCACTGGGTAAGAACACCGCAAGATTGAACCCAAAGCTAAGCACTTCTCCCATGGCAAGAAAGATCAATCTAGTAGGCCAAACCAAACCGATAATTCGAAGAGACTTGCAAAGATAACTCAATCATACATAAAAGAATTTAGAGAAGATTCAATTAATATCCATAGATAAATCTGATCATAAACCCACAATTCATCGGATCTCGACAAACACACCGCAAAAAGAGATTACATCGAATAGATCTCCACAAGAGAGGGGGAGAACATTGTATTGAGATCCAAAAAGAGAGAAGAAGCCATCTAGCTAATAACTATGGACCCGTAGGTCTAAGGTAAACTACTCACAACTCATAAGAGGGGCAAGGGTGTTGATGTATAGGCCCTCCATGGTCGATTCCCCCTCCGGCAGAGTGCGGGCAAAGGCTCCAAGATGGGATCTTGCGGATACAGAAGGTTACGGTGGTGGAAATTGTGTTTCGTGGTGCCCCTGGATGTTTTCGGGGTCCGTAGGTATATAAAGGAGGAAGAAGTACGTCGGTGGATGCCCGAGGGTCCCACGAGACAGGGGACCCTCCTATCTCATGGAGGCTCTGGTTGTTTCTTGACTTTCACTCCAAGCTCTCCGGATCTTGTTCGTTCCAAAAATCACGCTTCCGAAGGTTTCATTCCGTTTGGACTCCGTTTGATATTCCTTTTCTTCAAAATACTGAAATAGGCAAAAAAACAGCAATATGGGTTGGGCCTCCGGTTAGTAGGTTAGTCCCAAAAATGATAATAATGTATAAAATAAAGCACATAAACATCCAAAACAGGTAATATAATAGCATGGAAATATCAAAAATTATAGATACGTTGGAGACGTATCAGTGAGCAACGAACGCTAAGTCCAGCCGGATGCCTTGTGTTGCGCAGAAACGAGCCAAGGCTCCTTTGGCAAAGTTGGTGCCGTTGTCGGTGATGATGCTATGTGGTATGCCGTACCGTGTGGTGATGTCGGCGATGAATGTGACGGCAGCCGGCCCATTCAGCTTCTTGATTGGTTTTGCCTCTATCCACTTGGTGAACTTGTCCACAGCGACAAGCAAATGAGTCATGCCACCGCGAGCCGTCTTGAATGGTCCTACCCGGCAAGTGTGGCTTGGAGCAAAACCTCTGGCACCCTTGGCACTTCTGAACTAGTTCTTTGGCCTCTTCTAGAGCAGTCGGCCAAAAGAATCCTTGGCAGAAAGCCTTGGCCACAAGTGATCTTGAAGTCGCGTGGTGGCCGCATTCGCCTTGGTGGATATCCCTAAGTATTGTTTGGCCTTGGTCCGGCTCCACGCAGCGCTGATAAACCCCGGTGACACTTCGTCGCACCAGCTCTCTGTTGACTATGGTGTAAGCTGCTCCTCGTCTTTGCACTTGTCACACCGAGATCCCATCAAACGACAGCTCCTTGTTCACTAGGAACTTGAGGATTGGCTGGGCCCAAGATGGCGCTACTATTTCTTCGACTATCACCACCACAACTTGTATGAGGGCGGTTGGGCCGGGAGGTGGCGGGTTGGCAGCTGCTTCCGCCTGCTGCGCTGAAGAAGTCCCCTAGACGGGCTCTGGAGTCCCCGAGCCGGGTGCGGCTGTAGCAGTCCCCGGGCCACCTGCCGAAGTCCCCGTGCCGGCTTCTGGGACCCTCAAATCGGAACCGACTGCTTCGGGAAGGGTTGGCACAAAGATGGAATCTGATTCTGGGGATGGCTTGACGTACGGCTTGAGAAGGCGGCGTAGGGCGACGCCGGCTGGTATTGCTTGTCGGGTGGAGCCAATCCGTGCCAAGGCATCTGCTTGCTCATTGTCGTTTCTTGGCACATGGAGGAACTCGCACCCATCAAAGTATCCACTAAGTTGCTGCACGAGGAAGCGGTAGCTTGCCATGTTTGCATCCTTGGCGTCCCAGTCGCCTGACGACTGTTGGACCACCAAGTCGGAGTCATCATAGCACAGGATCCGGTGGATGCCGAGTTCCTTGGGAAGTCGGAGCCCGTGTATGAGTGCCTCGTATTCAGCTATGTTGTTGGAGGTGGCGAAGTGGACTTGCAGCACGTATCTGAGCTTGTCGCCTTTGGGAGAGGTGAGGACGACGCCGGCTCCCAGACCGGTGCGCATTTTTGAACCATCAAAATGCATCCGCCAATGGGTGGAGTCTGGTGTAGGCGGCAAATACTGGGTCTCGGCCCAGTCGACAAGGAAGTCGGCCAGCACTTATGACTTGATGGCGGTGCGAGGCTGGTAGTAGATGGTGTAGGGGGGCAGATCAATAGCCCATTTGGCCACTCGGCCAGATGCATCCCGGCTTCCAATGATCTCAGCAAGTGGAGCCGTGCAGACAACGGTTATCGGGTGCTCTTGAAAGTAAGGTTTCAGTTTCTTGGCGGCAAAGTGCACGCCGTAGCACATCTTCTGGTAATGTGGGTAGTTTTGCTTGGAGGCGGACAATACTTCGCTCAAGTAATACACCGGTCTCTGGACCGGCAATGCTCTGTCATCCTCCTTGCGTTGTACCACCATGACTACGCTGACGACCCGACTGGTGGCTGCGATGTAGAGGAGCATGGGCTCCTTCTCAGTCGGAGCCGCCAGGATAGGTGGGCTCGCCAACATCTTCTTGAGTTGGAGAAATGCTTCATCCGCCTTGTCGTTCCACTCGAAAAAAGTGGTCTTCTTCATGAGCTGATACAGGGGAAGAGCCTTCTCGCCCAGCCGGCTGATGAAACGGCTAACTGATGCCAAGCAGCCGGTGAATTTCTACACATCCAGCAGTCGGGTGGGCACCTCCATCTTCTCAATGGCCTTGATCTTCACAGGATTGCACTCTATGCCATGCTCTAAGACCAGGAAACCGAGAAGCTGTCCGGCTGGTACTCCAAAGACGCATTTCTCCGGGTTGAGCTTGATCTGGAATCGGCGCAGGTTCTCAAAGGTTTCCTTGAGGTCTTCTAGCAGCATGCCATGCTTCTCCGTCTTCACCACCACATCATCCACATAGACATGTGCATTTCTTCCGAGCTGCTTGAGGAGACACTTTTGCATGCAACGCTGAAACATGGCGCCGTCATTTCGCGAGCCGAACATCATAGTCAGGTAACAGAAGGCTCCAAATGGTGTGATGAAGGCGGTCTTCAGCCTGTCGGCCGGGTTCAGCTTTATCTGATGGTAGCCTGAGTATGCATCCAAGAAACTCAACAGCTCGCATCCGGCTGTGGAGTCTATCACTTGATCAATCCTTGGTAAGGCAAAGGGATCTTTGGGGCAGGCTTTGTTGAGGCTGGTATAGTCAATACACATGCGCCACTTCTTGTTCTTCTTTAACACTAGGACTGGGTTGGCAAGCCATTCTGGAAAGAATACTTCCATGATGAATCCGGCTGCCAGAAGCTGGGCTATCTCTTCTCTGACAACTCTTCTCTTCTCTTCCGACAGGCGGCGCAAGGGCTGCCTGACCGGCTTGACGTCAGGTCGGACATGTAGTTTGTGCTCGGCGAAATCCGTCGGAACACCCGGCATGTCTTTGGGAGACCATGCGAAGATGTCCCGATTCTCACGGAGGAAAGCGACGAGCTCGCCTTCCTATTTGCTGTCTAGGTTTGCACCTATGACAGCGTGCCTCTCCGGGTGCTCTGGGTCCAAGGGTATCTTATTTGTCTCTTTGGCCGGCTTGAACGAGCCCTCCACCTCCGACTCCTTGGGGGTGGGTGACATTTCCGGCTTCTTGCCTGCCATCGCCACCACCCGGTCTAGGAGCCATTTCTCAGTTGCAATCACGAGGGACTCGGCTAGCCGGCTACTGTCCGCGGCGCAGGCGGCCGACTTCTTGTAGTCTCCGACTACGGTTAGGATTCCCTTGGTACTTGGCATCTTCATCTTGAGGTAGGCGTAGTGGGGGACCGCCATGAACTTGGCCAGGGCAGGTCGGCCAAGCAGTGCATGGCAAGGGCTTTCTAGGTCCACCACCTCAAACCAAACTGGCTCTTGGCGGAAATGATTCTTGTCTCCGAAGAGGACATCAATCTAGGTCTTGCCGATTGGTGAGCAGGAAAGGCCAGGGACTATGCCATGGAATACAGTCCGACTGGGGAGGAGCTGCTTCTGCTTGATTCCCAATTTCTCCATTGTGTCACGGTATAAGATATTGATGTTGCTGCCGCCATCTATCAAGACTCTGGAGAAGCGAGCCGCTCGTCTTTCTGTTGCGAGGGTGGCATCCAGGACTAAGGCGTAGGAGCTGGGGGAAGGCATCACTTCCGGGTGGTCGGCCCTGCTCCAACTGATGGGCTTCTCGGACCAGTGCATGAACTCTGGGGTGCTTGAGGCCACCGCATGCACCTCTTGCTGTTGCTGTCGTCTGCTGCGCCTATCATCGGCCACACTAGTGAACACGACATAGGCTCTGTGCTCTATAGGATACTCGTCTTGGATGGCGCCGACTGGCCGGGCAGCCGACTGCTGGGGAGGAGGAGGCGGCGGGCCGACAGGCGGAGGAGGTAGGAGGCCATCTCCCTTAGCAATCCTAGTGAGCCAGTGACACTTCTGAGTGGTGTGGTTGGATGGCTTCACACCACTGTGGAACTTGCAGGGAGCATCAAGGGTCTGCTCGTACGAGAAGGCGGGTAACCAATTGGGCTTGCCGCCCTTCTGACGCTTGGGCGCTGGCTGCCCCTCTGGCTGCTGATCCTTGACTGTCGCCACCTGACGGCTGTTGAAAGTCGGCTGGGTGGCCTTCTGCTTGTTGTCTCTTGGGGGCTGTCTCCGACTGGTCTCACCAGCTGGAGTCTGAGGAGCCTGAGGTGCCACCTTGCCGGAAGCATCGACTAGGATCTCCGCCTTCATGGAGGAGTCGGTCGTGGTGTGCTTGTCGGCGATGATCAACAGTTCATTGAGAGTCGCAGTCTCGCCGTAGAGAAGCCAGTGCTTGAGGAGGGTGCCCTCTCGGCACCCGGCAGTGAACTATTCAATGGCTTGCACCTCGTGCACGCCCTCACAGGAGTTGCACAGCTCGGCCCAGCGCGTGAGATAGTCGCGGGTCGATTCGCTGGGCCCTTGGACGCACAAGGAGAGCTGGCGGGGCTTGGGAGGCCGCTTGTACATGCTGGTGAAGTTGCGGATGAAGGCCTCGGTGAAATCCACCCAGCTGTTGATGCTGCGGGGCTTCAGGCTGTTAAGCCATGTCCGGGCCGTGCCCTGAAGCATGAGCGGGACATACTTCACGGCAACGCGCTTGTTGCCGTTTGCTATGCTGACGGTCGTGGAGTAATCGACCAGCCAGTCCTCCGACTTCACGGAGCCGATGTATTTGGGCTTATCTCGCGGGAGAGTGAACCCTCTGGGGAAGGGCTCATCCCGGACTCGTGGGCCAAAACAAGGCGGGCCCAATGCATCTTCTTCTTCTAGCGCCAGGGATCAGTTGAGGCGGTCAATCCGATGGTGGGCATCGTTCTCTTCGACTCCCTCTCGGCGGCCAAGGCGGTCGCCGAGTGTCGGGTGCGTGACAGGCGGCGGAGTGGGGTGCCTTGCCCCGCGAGGCGGAGGAGGAGGCGGGTCGCCTCACTGCTCCACCGCTCGAGGGCGACCGTCTTCGTCTCGCTCGATGGAGAGGCGTGTCCGGCTGCGGCTGGCAGCTGGCTCGTTGCCTTTTCCTCCGCCGGCGCCACCTTTCGGCGTCCGGGATGTCGCCCCATGGTCTTGGCGAGGGGGCGGCTCATCGTATCGTCGGGCTGGAACTTCAGCGCGGCAGCCGGCCTCGTGCTTGGCAGCGGCCGCGTCTAGGAGCTGCTGGACTCGCTCCGTCATGTGGCGGCGCTCATCACCGTCGTATTTGTCCAGCTCATCCGTCACCGCCTGGGCGGCCCGGATGTTCTCTGCAGGCGTGGCGTAAACAGGGCGTTCCGCCCCGAACATACTGGCGACGGTCGCGCCACGCTGCCGAACCGTGCTGAGGCGGCTAGGCCCCTCGAGAGTTGGTGTGCCACCAACAGCTCGATCCATCTCGCGCCGGTAGGCGTCCGAGAGACGGCGCATGCTGGCCAGGCGGCCAGCGCTCTCGAGAAGCTGGACGCGGCGCGCCTCCAACACCTCAGCATCCGCGCCCTTTGGGATGGGCGCCATTAGGTCGCGCAGAGCCGCGTCGAAGGGGTCTCGAGCGTGCTCGTCCGAGTGCTCTCCGCTGCTGATGACGAGCACCTCCATGACCGTGCTCCCGCCGCTGTGCTCGCGAGGAGGCGGCTCGTCGTAGACCACCATGTTGGTGGGGAACGCATCAAACGACGTCGTGTCGGAGTCGACGATCATTGGATCGGTGGAGCCAATAGACTCTAGGTCCACAGCAGGCTCGCTGGTGACATGGAGCTGGTTGAGGAGGCTGATGAGGCGGTTCTCGGGGCAGCTAGTGCCCGCGTCGAAGGCCGGCATGTCGGAGAGGTCAATCTCGCCGACAAGGTCAGCAAGGCAGCTCGCCGCGCAGGCGATCTCCGCGCCGTGCAGCGCGTCGAGGCTGACGCCGTCAGGCGTGCTGGGCTGGCTTTGCTCGCCAGGAAGGAACAGGGTTCCCGTCCAGAGAAGATCTCCGGGAGACGGTGCACCTTGCCCCATGGTGGGCGCCAAATGTCGGGGGTTACGACATATGCCAACAGATGGCTTATCATGGTGGGAGCGAGTAGAACGTCGTTGGTGCCTGGAAGCGGGATAAGGCGTAGACACGTACGCCGACGAACTTTACCCAGGTTGGGGGCTCTCCGTGGAGATAATACCCCTACTCCTGCTCTGCGGGGTCTCCGCACGATCACTAAGGCACTAGCGATACAAGGTGCTCCTTGAGCTGTGTCTAGAGGTAGGAGAAGGCAAGGCTAGCTCTTTCCTGCCCTAGGTAACTGGCTAGTTCTATCAGAGTGGGAACCCTTTGCATGGGTGCCCTGGGGGATTTATATAGGCATACCCCCAGGGGTACAACGGTAATATGGCCGGGCGCTGGGCCCGGCTGTCAGCGTCTCCGGCCTTCGGCTTCTCCGCCGACCATTGGGGCCCGTCGCCTGGTGGGCCCTGCCGACTGGTTGGTGGCTGTTTACTGTAGCTGTGCCGTCAGTGACGAGGGCTTGGTCATCTCATCGTGGCTACAGTCCTGCCAACTGGTGGGAGATCACTGTAGCCACACTTGGTCTCATCAGCTTAATGGCATGCTTGCCTCGGGGCAAGGGACAGCCGCCTACTGAAGGCCGGCCCTCCCCAAGTCCGTCTGGTTGGGCTTCCGCCGTCTTCTGTGGCGTCACTGCCCGATAGGGCCTGCCGCTGGCAGGCCGTACCGACAGGCCGTCGTGGGGAACAGGGCCCCGCCTGCCCGGAGCGACGTCAGGGGGACATGGCACAGTGCCACGCCGTGCGGAGATCTACTCCTGTACAGGGGCACTGTGCATGCTTATCCCGGGATTCGGGGGCGACGGGCTTCACTGTAGCCACACTCTACCTTGTACTCTTGATGGGGGGCCCAGACTCTGAGGGCGGCGGGAGGCCGCCCTCTCCGGGAGCTGGTCTACTGGAGCCGGCCGCTCTTAGGGCCGTCTTCTGGTGCTTGGCCGTCCTCCGGTGGCCGGCCTCTGGGCCAGCCGGCCCCCGGAGGGCAGAGCTTTTAGCTCAGGTCTTTGCGGGGCGAAGCCGGCCCAAAGTTTTGTTACGTCAAGGGACTCGGGTGAGGCTACCCGTGGCCCATTACTCCGACAATAAGAACGTTAGATAAATGCTCTTATATTAGTTTACTGAGGGAGTGGATTGTAAATTTAGTCATGGTTTCTATTTGTAATGTTTGCAAAGTCCTACAATTTTGCAACGTCTTACAAATTCGATCATCTTAGAGCAACTCCAACGGGCTGACCCAAACAGACGACAATTTTGTCCGTCTGGGTCGGCCAGGCGGACACGAACGTCCGCTTCGGCGTTTGGGTTGGCACGTGCGCCCAACGCTGGCGCGACCCATTTTGACGGCGCAAGATAAATAAATAAATGCATGCATATTTAACATAAAAACAAAATTAATTAAACATTAAAGCCGACCACGAAGGCCGGCGGGAGTCCAAGTGTCCACATTAGCATTTAATAAAAATAAAAACAAACTAAAAACTACATGCCGGTGCGCTGCCCTTGGCGTCATCGTCGTCCTCGGGGTCCGTGAGGTCGATGAGCGTCAGCGCCGGACCAGCCCAGCCGAATGCCGTGTTCCAGAGCGCGATCATCTCGGGCACGGGCAGTGCTGCGGCTTGGCGCGCCTCCTCCTCGGCCTTGAGCTGCTCGGCCTCGGCGTCGCGCTTGAGCATCTCGAGGTACTCGCCGTCGCGGCGCTCCTCGGCCACCCTGATCTGGCGCCAGTGCTCGAGGTACGCCGCTTCTTGCTTCGGTGTCGCCCCCAGCCAGACCGGCGGTGCCCTGACCCACTCGCGCACTACTCCTGTCCAAGAGTAGCGTTCGATGGGCTCTGGCTCCAGCTGCGGCTCGGCATTGGTGAGGCGGCGGGAGGGAACGGCGGGGCCACCAGCGGCACCATGGAGTGGCCGACCGCGGAGAGGGCCATGGCCTGCCCCATGGCCGCCTCGTACCGAGCCTCTTCTTCTTCTGCCGCCTCCGCCCTGCGCCGCTCGTCCTCCTCACTCTCTCGGTAGACGGCCGCAAGGGCTGCCTGGTAGGCGTCCTCTGCCATCTGGTCTTCCTCGCGGACGATGAGCGGTGACAACGGCAAGCTGTGGTCGACCTCGCGCACGCCGCGCCGCGCCGCCTCGCCTCCTCGTGCTCGAAGGCGAACCAGCGCGCCCAGTTGGGCGAGTAGGAGGCGTAGGCCTGGTCATGGCACTGCTCCGGTGTTAGGAGCACCCGCCGGCGACACACCTCCTCCGCGTGAGCCCTAGCTGACCGCGGCGCAGCCGGCACTGGGACCCTCTCCGGATCAAGATGCCACTCGTGCGACAGGGTGATGTCAGGGTACGGCAGAGGTGCGCGGTGGCGCTAGTGCCACTCCGCCTAGTGCACAAGCACGTTCATCCGCTGCCTCTGCCGGCGAGCCGGCGCAGGCGAGGCGGGATGAACTCCGGCGGGAAGGGGACGACGGGGGCCTTGCCCTTTGTCACGCCCTATATGCGACCCTATCCTAAAGGAACTCGAAGGTCCCACCAAGGATAGACCCGCATATTGAAACGCTTTTGCAAGGTGGATATCATTACATCAACATTACATAATAGATGGGGATACATACATAAGGCATACAATGTCTCACGAATACAACATCACAATACATAAGAGCATCATCCGACTACGGATGAAACACAAACAGAAACTCAAACGACATCCACCCTGCTAGCCCAGGCTGCCGACCTGGAACCTATCCCCTGATCGAAGAAGCAGAAGAAGAACTCAACGCAAGCAAGCATCGCTCTCGCGTCAAGATCATCCCATAAACCTGTACCTGCAACTATTGTTGTAGTAATCTGTGAGCCACGAGGACTCAGCAATCCCATTACCATGGGTATCAAGACTAACAAAGCTTAAAGGGAAAGGAAGGGGTAAAGTGGTGAGGTTGCAGCAACGACTAAGCATATATGGTGGCTAACATACGCAAATAAGAGCGAGAAGAGAGCAAGCGGAACAGTCGTGAAACTAGCAATGATCAAGAAGTGATCCTGAACTCCTACTTACGTCAAACATAACCCAAAGACCGTGTTCACTTCCCGGACTCTGCCGAGAAGAGACCATCACGGCTACACACGAGGTTGATGCATTTTAATTCGGATATGGTGTCAAGTTATCTACAACTGGACATTAACAAATTCCCATCTGCCTATAACCACAGGCACGGCTTTCGAAAGATTATACCCTGCAGGGGTGTCCCAACTTAGCCCATGACAAGCTCTCGCGATCAACGAAGGAATAGACCTTCTCCCAGGAAGACCCGATCAGACTCGGAATCCCGGTTTACAAGACATTTCGACAATGGTAAAACAAGACCAGCAAGACCGCCCGATGCGCCGACAATCCCGATAGGAGCTGCACATATCTCGTTCTCAGGGCAACACCGGATAAGCTAAGTGTACAAGTACTGACGTAACCCAAGTTGCCAAGGGATGGTCCCGCACGGTGCTCTAGTTTGGACCAACACTTAGACAAGCACTGGCCCGGGGGGGCTATAATAAAGATGACCCTTGGGTTAATTACTCCCAAGGGAAAATATAGGTGGTGGTGAGGCAAATGGTAAAGCCAAGGTTGGGCCTTGCTGGAGGAGTTTTATTCAAAGCGAACTGTCAAGGGGGTCCCATAAATCACCCGACCGCGTAAGGAACGCAAAATCCGGGAACATAACACCGGTATGACGGAAACTAGGGCGGCAAGAGTGGAACAAAACACCAGGCATAAGGCCGAGCCTTCCACCCTTTACCAAATATATAGATGCATTAATAATATAAGAGATATTGTGATATCCCAACCAAAATCCTGTCCACCATGGAGCAATCTTCAACTTCACCTACAACTAGCAACGCTATAAGAGGGCTGAGCAAAGCGGTAACATAGCCAAGCAACGGTTTGCTAGGAAGGGTGTCAAAGGTTAGAGGTTCATGGCAATTTGGGATGGCTTGATAAACAGGTGATAGGTAGCGCAGCATAGCGATAGAACGAAGCAACTAGCATAGCAATGATAGTAGTGAGATCCAGGGTAGCGGTCATCTTGCCTGAAATCCCGTTAGGAAGAAGAACGAGTCCATGAAGAAGACAAACGGGAGTAGTCGAACGAATCCTCACAATCGCAACGTTACCGGAACTAAGAAGCAACACCGGAAAGAAATAAACAACATGGTAAATGCACAAGCATAAACATGGCATGATGCACAAACAAGTATGATGCATGTCCGGTTTAATGAGGCATGGGATGGCAAAGTGCAACAAACAATATTACAAGTTAAGTGGAGCTCAATATGCAACGAGTTATATATTGACGAAACACCACATCCGAGTTATTTGGTTCGCTCTCGTTTAGGTACACAACAATATTAAATGTTGTTAAACATGGCAAGAGGTAAAGCATAATGAAACTACCTATCTAGGCAAATTTAAATGAGGCCGGAAGTAACAAACAACAAGTCCGGAAAATCCCCATATGCAAATTATGGATCTGGTACTGTTCTGCTCTAAACACAATTTTATTGTTGTTAAACAGGAAAATAAAGCGGACCATGTTAATCTAGGAATTTTCCACCCCATTTACATATAAAGTTTATTAAAATCCGAGCTACGGTTATTTAGTTACGAAATAAATCATTTTAACATGGCATTATGCAAAATAAACACAAATAGCATGTTAAACATTTTTAACATAGATGAAAGTGGCATATTATTAATCTACACAATTTTCTGAGCATTTTACATGTTGAAATCATTTTAATATGATGCACGGTTGAGGAGTTATTATATGCATGAACAACAAGGGGTTTTCTGCAAAACTGTAATTCACCGGATAATGTTAAAATTGCTGGACAGGAAAAAAATAGCAACGGGCCGAATCTAGTCAGCCCACAAGTGCACATGAGAGGGGGCGGGGCTGCTCACACTGGGCCAAGGCCCGGTCGGCTTGGAGACGGGCTGGGTCGGACAAGGCCGTGGCCCACGCGGTCAACGGCAATGAGGGGAGACCGGATCGGGGCGATGCAGGGCGCGGCGGCGGAGAGGGGGCATCACCGGCGAGGGCAGGCGCGGGGAGGCCGGGACGGGGCCGTAGGTGGCCGGATCCGGTGGTCCTCAACCGGATCAGGTGAAGAGGAGGTCGGGCGACGATCTACACGACGGCAAGGCTCGGCTCCGGCGGCGGCGCTTGGCATCCCGGGCGGCGGCGGTGCCCTGCGAGGGAGAGAGAGAAGATGAGAGGGCGAGGAGGAAGAAGGACAGGAAGGAGAGGGAAGGAGGAGAGCGGGGCGGGACGTCGCTGACCTGCTGGCTCCGGCGGGGCTGCCGGGTCGCCGGCGGGAGGTGTGAGGCGGCGGTCTCGATCCGGCTCGGGATCGAGCAGGAGGAGGGAGCCAGGGGCTCGCGGGGCGCTCGAGCGGCGAACGGGCTCGGGCGGGCTTCGACGGGGCCCAGATGGGCCTGGCAGGGCCGCGGGGAAGTGGGGATACAGGGGAGGCGACGTGGCGGGGCTTGAGTGGCTCCAGGCAGCGGGGACAGCGGCGCTGGCCCGTGCGGTGGTGCCAAGTGGCGAGAGGAGGATGGGGGGGTGCGGAAATGGAGGTGGCGGCGGCGCTGATTCCGAGGAGGAGGGGTGGATGCGGCTGGGAGGTTTGGCTGCTGCCAAAAATGGAAGGGAAGCTTCCATTTATAGGTGGGGCTAGGGTTAGGAGGGGTTTGGGGCGTTTCGGAGCCTCGGATCGCCATCGGAGGGCTCCGGATCGGAGGAGGGTTTAGGTGGGCTGCAGGTGGGCTGAGAATAGGGGTTGGGCTGAGAGAAGAGGAGAGAAAGAGAGGCCCGGCGGTAGTTTCGGAGACCGAAACGTCCGACGATTAAACCGGCAACGGTGCCGCTACGGATGACGGTTGGGCTATCAAACGGACTCCGAATGCGATGAAATTTGGTAGGCGGTCTGTCTACACTATAATAAGACCGCATGACAAGTTGCAACCCATTTCGAGAACATTTTTATGCCACTTATAAAATAATATTTCGGAGGTGCCGCAGGCGCGTGCGAGTGTGGTCGGGCTCAGAACGGACAACGGAGAGGACCGGCGGAACACGAACGGATGCAAGTTTTGAAAAACATGCAGATGAAATGCAGATGATGACATGAGCTGAGATGCATAACAAGAACAAAATGCAAAACAACAGATAAAACCCAACCACAAAGGAAATATCATATAGCATCTCCGGAAAAGGCAAGAGTTGGAGTTATGAATATGGAAAGTTGTATCCGGGGCGTTACAACACTCCACCACTACGAGAGGATCTCGTCCCGAGATCTAGGATGGCACCGGAGGGAAAAGGAAGAGGAAGAGAAGAGGTAAAACTAAGTTGCTTCTTCGACAAACGAGTGAAACCATGAACCTTGAGAGGTTGAGCAAAATGACAGGAAGAAAACAACGAAGATGAGCAAAGTTGAAAACACTCCGTTAGAAAAGAGGAACAAGGGATACAACGAGAACCAATAGGTTGCAAAGACATGAATGACGAGCACAATGGACAAGAAGGAATTCGAAACCACTACGGTTGAAACAAGATGAGAGAGGAAGAATTCGGGCAGCACTCCGGTTGAACATGGAAGGAATAGAACATGAACTTGAGAAGATGGGATGATACTTGATGAAATCAACAACACACTGCCTCCAGAACTATTGAAGGAATGGCACAAGGGGTAAGAAGGATTTCAGACAGCACTCCGGTTGTTAAGGGGCAAAACTTGATAAGATGAAAGCCTTGAAGAGATGACACAACACTCCGGTTAAATGGAGAAGCAAGGAGAAGAACATGATCTTGCCAAAGCAAGATGATGAGTGAAAATAGCAACATCACAATGCCTCCGGAACGAAAGAATAGAAGCTAGATTGTTGGGATAAAGGGGCGGAGAAGAAAATGACAATTTCTGCCACAAATGAACTTGGAAAGCATCCTTGCAAAGAAGGATTGAACGGAGTTGTTGGAAAATCAACAACGAAAAACACAAGTTTGTAGTGGGCTTATGGAAAACTTCTCAAAATTGAGGCAAAATTCTGCCACTAACGGAAACAATAGATTGTTTGAGATCAACGAAGAGATGAAAAACCTCTTTCACCGAGAAGGATATGGAGAAAGCTTGGATCAATGATAAGCACCACAATAGCAACATTCCTTAGGGAAGGCTTTAGGTGAAATATGACACAAGATAACTCCAACGAAGAGATTAAAATGGGTTGAAACAATTCACGATCGAAGAGAAAATGATGGTTTCACAATATCTCATTCTTGACAACTTGTGAATCATGAAACATGAAGGAAATTGTCAAGAGTGACATAACACCACCTCAAAAGATAAGGTAGAAAGAATTGCACTTTGGAATGCAAGATGAAGAATACTTGAACTCCTCAAAACAAGACATGTGTTGAGCACCATGTTTATTTTTGAGTATAGCTTGGCGGATCTTAGCTTCGAGAGAAAATCTTGAAGAACAAAAGAAGAATGAAAGGAATCCTTCACGAACCATCATGTAGAGCCTCCATGAAGAACTCCGGTAATAAAAGAATGATCAAATGAAAGAGAAGTTGAAAACACAA
The DNA here is from genome assembly GCF_018294505.1 of Triticum aestivum. Classification (NCBI taxonomy): domain Eukaryota; kingdom Viridiplantae; phylum Streptophyta; class Magnoliopsida; order Poales; family Poaceae; genus Triticum; species Triticum aestivum. The sequence goes on along the minus strand of NC_057810.1, from coordinate 520,465,118 downwards.
GGTGAAGCCTTGCGATGATTTAGATGAAGCTTCGCGACGAGATAATGCGGAAAACTTGGAACTCCGGAAAAAAATAGATGAAACTCTAGAACCAAGAATTACTTCATCATGAACAATCTCCGGAAGAAAAGAATTGAATCACCTCGAGGAAATAAGAATAAGATTTATTGTATGCTTATCCTTCATCAAATTAAATTGATGACAAGCAATGGATTTGGCATACTACTTATTCTCGTAGAAAGGATTAAGAGAGATATAGCGCAAACTTGAGAAGGTATTGATGGAACCACCGGTGGGATTGGAAACAATGAATGAATTGATATGATAACAAAGGAAGTGAAATCTTGAACGAACCACCATAAGAACTGAAAATGAACATAGCAAAGGCACAATTCACCGGGAAGAATTGGAAAACGAATGAAGATACTTGAGGGGATTTAGATACATGAGAACGAAGAGAACATGAACTGATTGGAGACCACTTGAGCGATGCACCGGTAAGATTTGGAGAATGATAGCTACACGCTGAGAATGAAGAATTATGACATGATGGCCTTCGTAGGAAAGAAATGGAAACAACTCATGAAATGCTCCGGATGATAAGAAAAGAATTGTCACAATCGAAAACAATTATGAGAGGATGACATAAGCTAGAACTATGAATCTTCAAGAGAATGGCCAAGATTTAGAGGAAACACTCTTCTTCAATCTTCAACTGACGACGAGAAACACCACAAAAATTGTTGAGGCACTCCTGAATGAAAATTGGAAAGGTTGAACCCACGATGAAAAGAATTTGAAGGATCTTGGAGAAAGACATATGACTGATGATAATTCATACTCATGTCAAACTTCGAAAGACTTTGGGAATGGCTCCGGGAAAATTAGAAGAGTCAGGTAAGATCCTGGGAAAAGACCTGTGGGTTAGGGCCCACTCAAAAGAAAACACCGTTGAAATAATTTTAAAGAGAGATTGCACCGGTTGAATTAAATAGCTTGAATGAGATAATGATCTCCAAATAGATTCAACGGATTAACAATGGAAACACAAATCTTCTGAGATATCTTCAACACTCTGGAACAAATGAATAGCAAGAGGTGAGTGATTGAGAGGTGCACCGGCATGGAAAAACATTTGAAACGAGGAAAGGGATATGATCAACACCGAAAGCTTGAAATTAATCCACCGGAGAAGAATACGAGAATGAAGAATGATGAACTTGAAACTGTTGAGCATCTTCATGGGAAATCCACCGGATAAGAACACTGATTGAAAAGAATGAAGATACTTCACATGAGTAAATGGATACTTAATTAAAATATATGAGTCCTTGTAGAAAAGGGTGGGAGGGCGGGAAAACAAAGGCAACTTGGGATGAAAGAAACAAACACCGTTGAGAAAACTTAGAATTGATCTTGCGGATGGGGAGAATGATGGGATCATCTCGAAGAGAAGCGCACCGGTTGGAAAAGGATTAACATGACAACCTCAATGATAAAAAAGGATTAGTATTCACAAAGCAATATGAGAACACCGTTTAGGAAAGGTATGGATTCAACATTTGACTTTGAAGCAACTCGAATACCATAAATAAAACAATACAAAGGATTTGGCTTGCAGAATAAGCCGGAAACAAACATATGATAGACCCCATATCGTATCAAGTGTCTGTTGGAAAGATAAAACTAGAGCTACTTGAATTCCCACCTATAAAACTCCCAAAACTTTCTGGTTATGCAATCTGGTGTTGGGGATACAGGGGAAGCAATATATATCTCACCCAAACTAACAATACCTACATCCAAGCTGTATCCATCCGTCAACACATAACCAAGAAACCTTCGGAAATCGTGTACCTCAACCTTCGAAAAGCATCCATTATACGAGTTATGGCAATACTCCCGAACTCCCCAGTACTGGGTGACGTCGAGGTTATCTCACCAACAACTGCATAAAAGAGATTTTCGATGTCGGCAAAACTCAGGTATTCCAGAACTGCAACGATAAAATTGTGACGACAACACCTCGGAGCTCAACTCCCCGGGTCAATGCCACATAATAGACAGGAGGCACCAAGAACAATGTTCTCGTCACAAAACCATCGGAACGATTCCAAGATACCCGCGTGATCCTAATTTTTTTTAGTGAAATTTGAGGAGAGGAAAGACAAAACATCTACGTCAGGAGACCTCACCAGAGCGACGAAGGGGCTGAGGAGTAAAAAGAATCCTACTCTCCGATATATATAATCCTAAGACTCAAAATAGTTTTCTTCTAGACTCAACAACGGCCAACAATCAAGGGGGCTCCTATGGTCGGTCGAGGCTCTGATACCAACTTGTCACGCCCAATATGCGACCCTATCCAAAAGGAACTCGAAGGTCCCACCAAGGATAGACCCGCATATTGAAACGCTTTTGCAAGGTGGATATCATTACATCAACATTACATAATAGATGGGGATACATACATAAGGCATACAATGCCACACGAATACAACATCACAATACATAAGAGCATCATCCGACTACGGATGAAACACAAACAGAAACTCAAACGACATCCACCCTGCTAGCCCAGGCTGCCGACCTGGAACCTATCCCCTGATCGAAGAAGCAGAAGAAGAACTCAACGCAAGCAAGCATCGCTCTCGCGTCATGATCATCGCATAACCTGTACCTGCAACTGTTGTTGTAGTAATCTGTGAGCCACGAGGACTCAGCAATCCCATTACCATGGGTATCAAGACTAGCAAAGCTTAAAGGGAAAGGAAGGGGTAAAGTGGTGAGGCTGCAGCAGCGACTAAGCATATATGGTGGCTAACATACGCAAATAAGAGCGAGAAGAGAGCAAGCGGAACGGTCGTGAACTAGCAATGATCAAGAAGTGATCCTGAACTCCTACTTACGTCAAACATAACCCAAAACCGTGTTCACTTCCCGGACTCCGCCGAGAAGAGACCATCACGGCTACACACGCGGTTGATGCGTTTTAATTCGGATCTGGTGTCAAGTTATCTACAACCGGACATTAACAAATTCCCATCTGCCTATAACCGCAGGCACGGCTTTCGAAAGATTATACCCTGCAGGGGTGTCCCAACTTAGCCCATGACAAGCTCTCGCGATCAACGAAGGAATAGACCTTCTCCCAGGAAGACCCGATCAGACTCGGAATCCCGGTTTACAAGACATTTCGACAATGGTAAAACAAGACCAGCAAGACCGCCCGATGCGCCGACAATCCCGATAGGAGCTGCACATATCTCGTTCTCAGGGCAACACCGGATAAGCTAAGCGTACAGGTACCGACATAACCCAAGTTGCCAAGGGATGGCCCGCACGGTGCTCTAGTTTGGACCAACACTTAGACAAGCACTGGCCCGGGGGGGCTGTAATAAAGATGACCCTTGGGTTAATTACTCCCAAGGGAAATATAGGTGGTGGTGAGGCAAATGGTAAAACCAAGGTTGGGCCTTGCTGGAGGAGTTTTATTCAAAGCGAACTGTCAAGGGGGTCCCATAAATCACCCGACCGCGTAAGGAACGCAAAATCCGGGAACATAACACCGGTATGATGGAAACTAGGGCGGCAAGAGTGGAACAAAACACCAGGCATAAGGCCGAGCCTTCCACCCTTTACCAAATATATAGATGCATTAATAATATAAGAGATATTGTGATATCCCAACCAAAATCCTGTCCACCATGGAGCAATCTTCAACTTCACCTGCAACTAGCAACGCTATAAGAGGGGCTGAGCAAAGCGGTAACATAGCCAAGCAACGGTTTGCATAGGAAGGTGTCAAAGGTTAGAGGTTCATGGCAATTTGGGATGGCTTGATAAACAGGTGATAGGTAGCGCAGCATAGCGGTAGAACGAAGCAACTAGCATAGCAATGATAGTAGTGAGATCCAGGGTAGCGGTCATCTTGCCTGAAATCCTGCTAGGAAGAAGAACGAGTCCATGAAGAAGACAAACGGGAGTAGTCGAACGAATCCTCACAATCGCAATGTTACCGGAACTAAGAAGCAACACCGGAAAGAAATAAACAACATGGTAAATGCACAAGCATAAACATGGCATGATGCACAAACAAGTATGATGCATGTCCGGTTTAATGAGGCATGGCATGGCAAAGTGCAACAAACAATACTACAAGTTAAGTGGAGCTCAATATGCAACGAGTTACATATTGACGAAACACCACATCCAAGTTATTTGGTTCGCTCTCGTTTAGGTACACAACAATATTAAATGTTGTTAAACATGGCAAGAGGTAAAGCATAATGAAACTACCTATCTAGGCAAATTTAAATGAGGCCGGAAGTAACAAACAACAAGTCCGGAAAATCCCCATATGCAAATTATGGATTTGGTACTGTTCTGCTCTAAACACAATTTTATTGTTGTTAAACAAGAAAATAAAGTGGACCATGTTAATCTAGGCATTTTCCCACCCTATTTACATATAAAGTTTATTAAAATCCGAGCTACGGTTATTTAGTTAAGAAATAAATCATTTTAACATGGCATTATGCAAAATAAACACAAACAGCATGTTAAACATTTTTAACATAGATGAAAGTGGCATATTATTAATCTACACAATTTTCTGAGCATTTTACATGTTGAAATCATTTTTAATATGATGCACGGTTGAGGAGTTATTATATGCATGAACAACAGGGGGTTTTCTGCAAAACTGTAATTCACCGGATAATGTTAAAATCGCTGGACAGGAAAAAAAAAGCAACGGGCCGAATCTAGTCAGCCCACAAGTGCATAGGAGAGGGGCGGGGCTGCTCACCCTGGGCCAAGGCCCGGTCGGCTTGGAGGCGGGCTGGGCCGGACGAGGCCGTGGCCCACGCGGTCAACGGCGAGGAGGGGAGACCGGATCGGGGCGATGCAGGGCGCGGCGGCGGACGAGGGGCCATCTCCGGCCGAGGGCAAGGCGCGGGGAGGCCGGGACGGGGCCGCAGGTGCTGGATTCCGGTGGTCCTCGACCGGGGATCAGGTCAAGAGGACGGCCGGACGACGATCTACAACGCGGCGAGGCTCGGCTCCAGGCGGGCGGGCGCTTTGGCATCCCGGGCGAGCGGCAGGGTGCCTGCGAGGGAGAGAGAGAAGATGAGAGGCGAGGAGGAAGAAGGACAGGAAGGAGAGGGAAGGAGGAGAGCGGGGCGGGACGGCGCTGACCTGCTGGCTCCGGCGGGCTGCCGGGTCGCCGGCGGGAGGCGTGAGGCGGCGGTCTCGATCCAGCTCGGGATCGAGCGGGAGGAGGGAGCCAGGGGCTCGTGGGGCGCTCGAGCGGCGAACGGACTCGGGCGGGCTTCGGCGGCCCAGATGGGCTGGCAGGGCCGCGAGGAAGTGGGGATACAGGGAGGCGACGTGACGGGGCTGAGTGGCTCCAGGCAGCGGGGGACGGGGCGCTGGCCCGTGCTGGCGCCAACTGGCGAGAGGAGGCTGGGGGGGTGCGGAAATGGAGGTGGCGGCGACGCTGATTCCGAGGAGGAGGGGTGGCTGCGGCTGGGAGGTTTGGCTGCTGCCAAAAATGGAAGGGAAGCTTCCATTTATAGGTGGGGCTAGGGTTAGGAGGGGTTTGGGGCGTTTCGGAGCCTCGGATCGCCATCGGAGGGCTCCGGATCGGAGGAGGGTTTAGGTGGGCTGCAGGTGGGCTGAGAAGAGGGGTTGGGCTGAGAGAAGAGGAGAGAAAGAGAGGCCCGGCGGTAGTTTCGGAGACCGAAACGTCCGACGATTAAACTGGCAACGGTGCCGCTACGGATGACGGTTGGGCTATCAAACGGACTCCGAATGCGATGAAATTTGGCAGGCGGTCTGTCTACACTATAATAAGACCGCATGACAAGTATTTTTATGCCACTTATGAAATTTGGCAGGTGGTCTGTCTACACCATTCCGAGAACATTTTTATGCCACTTATAAAATAATATTTCGGAGGTGCCGCGGGCGCGTGCGAGTGTGGTCGGGCTCAGAACAGACAACGGAGAGGACCGGCGGAACACGAACGGATGCAAGTTTTGAAAAACATGCAGATGAAATGCAGATGATGACATGAGATGAGATGCATAACAAGAACAAAATGCAAAACAACAGATAAAACCCAACCACGAAGGAAATATCATATAACATCTCCGGAAAAGGCAAAAGTTGGAGTTATGAATATGGAAAGTTGTATCCGGGGCGTTACACCCTTCGACTTGCTGCTGCTGCCGGCGCTGGAGAAGAGCCCCATTTTGATGGCTGGGGTGGTTAGAGTTGACTAGGGTTTGCTTGCCGGCGACGGCGGAGCGAGTGTGGCCTAGATGGGGACGGAAACTGGATGAGGACGGCCCCGCCACACGGTCGGTTTAAAAAAGGACGACCGCCGTTGCTGATGCGTGGGCCCAGGGTCATAAATTAAGCTGACCGACGAGGTGACGGGTAGTTGAGCGACCGCCAGGTGGGGCCACGACGCACACCGAGAAGGCGCGCGTTGCGTCCGTTCCACGTCCGTGCCGACGCATTTGGGTCGCAAATGCGTCGGCGCGGACGCGTTTTGGGTTTGGGTCGTCGCGTTGGGTGTCCTCTTTTGTCCGCGTCGACCTAAACGGACGGCGGCGGACGACGCCCCGTTGGAGCTCTTATGAACCCTTCCACTGTACTGCTACTATGTAGCTCAGTGATGACAAAGAAGGTGTACGTTTGTTCAGAAATCCACACAAAATTAGCAAAACCACTGTTTTTCTTTCTCTGCTGTGGAGGATAGATATGCTCCCAAATTCGGCAGTCGTTCATCGTTTCTGTGGACATGGGCAGCGCGCCGCCCTGCACCATCCGACTTGCCAAATATCTCGAGTGACCCCACCTTCTGACCCACGTCCCCTGCTTCCACTGACAACGAGGAGCTCGTCCCCACCAATCCCGTTAACCCCCCTCCCTCTCCGCCGGCTCCGTGCCATATCTCCACGGAACGGATAAGCCACTGAAATCCAAGAAACATCGCAGCTTTCCACTGAGAATGGGCTCATGAGAACGCGGCCCACGAATGGGACCCTCGCATCAGTGAATAATACGTGCACCTCTCGGTGACCGCAGGTTATTTACCCGAACCGGATTAACAGCCCGGCGTGACGGCGAGATACGCAGGTAACGGCGACACCCTTCGCTCCCCGTCTCGGTTCGTCTCGTCCTCTGCCTTCCTCTGTTCCTCATCTCCCCACCTCACTCCGTCCCCTCCCCACCGATTCCTCCACGCGAGGTCCTCGACCTGCTCCCGTCCTCCCGGTCGCGAATCTAGGGTTCGGGGCCCGCCCCCCTGCCTCTCCCATGGCCTCCGCCGCCGCCGAAACCCTCGTCTCGCTCCCCATCGTGCCCCCCTCCCGGTCGCTCCTCCGCCCCCTCCGCAGGCGACCTGCTTACAGAGGCAGCGCCGCGTCGGTCCGCCTGTCTGCCGTGCCGCCCCGGGGCCTCGGGTTCGCCCTCATCCATCGCCGCATTCGCTGCCCGCCGGCGGCGCGTGCCAACGTCGAGCGCGACGGCGACGGCGCCTCCGGGTCGGGAGAGGCCTCGTCCACCGGGGACGGCGACCGCGACGCGGCGGCGGAGCAAGGGAGTGATAGCGCGGGCACGAGCACCCCCAGCGCGGCCGCGACGCCGCCGTCGCCGCCCTCTTCGTCCAAGAGAGGGGAAAACAAGTGGCGCCGGCGGGTGGCTAAGGGCGGCGGTGTTGGCCGATGGTTTTGGGAGCCCATAGTGCAGGGCCGGGAGATGGGGTTCCTCCTGCTACAGCTCGGGTTTGCCATATTCGCCCTCCGCATGCTGCGGCCGGAGATCACGTTGCCTGGCTCAGAGCCCCGGCCGCAGACCACATACATCAGCGTCCCCTACAGCGACTTCCTGGCGAGCATTGATAAGGACCAGGTGAAAAAGGTTGAGGTGGACGGGGTGCACGTTATGTTCCGGCTCCGTCCCGAGGTTGAGGCCAGTGTGGTGGAGCAGCCACAAACACAAGCAGATGGCGTTGCTGATAATGCTGCCATTTCGAGGAGAATCGTCTTCACGACGACACGGCCAGTGGACATTAAGACTCCATATGAGAAGATGGTGGAGAATAGTGTTGAGTTTGGGTCGCCAGATAGGAGGTCCGGCGGCATGCTCAATTCAGCTTTGGTAAGGCATTTCAGCTGAAAATTATCTGTGTTACACCTTACACGTTTGATTATTTTTGCTTGAAAATTGTTGCAGTAATAGCATTTTAGGTCATTAGTGACATGTCAATAGGGAACATGGGAAATATGATTTACTACATATGGTAACGGAAATTGTAGAATTGGAGATGGTGTTTAGTTTTAAAAAAGGAGGAATAATTTGTAATGTTATTTCCTTTAGTATGGTTTGTTTCAGCAATCTAGATTTTATATACGTTAACTAGTTAGATGTGACGTACTGGCAATGAAGGTGAAAAAAAATCAGTGTTTTGTTATGTGTCAATACTTAGAGATGCTCGCAAGAGATATTTAATCAACCCTACAACCGTTGTAGATGCTTAAACAATCTAGCATCCTTTGGTGTTTTGGTTACCCTAAAGTTGAATCCTGGTGCATCTATTTCCTTGTTTTCACGTGCAAAAGGAAGGTTAAACTATTGTCAAGAGTAATGTAGAAGTAGACGCTTCTCTTTGATTTTGTTTCCTGTTAGCAACTATAACTTCATTAATTCTTTCGTTCTCCCAATCCTATGCAGAAAATTAAGTTCCACCATTCTGCTCTGATATCAGTTTGACAAATAGTACAAATTAACAATACTGAGGCTGAGAATCGCAACTCACAAGCATTTTCCTCGGTGTTTTTTTCTACCCTTGCTGGGCCACCACACTTGAATGCTATTGTGTTCAGTAATCATGTGTCGACTGTAGCATAGCAAAAGTCTAGGTAACAAAAACTCTAATCTAGCTTCCTAGTAACTGTACACTCAAGATTTTACCGAACTACTCCCTTTGTAAAGAAATATAAGAGTGTTTAGATCACTAAAGTAGTGATCTAAACGCTCTTATATTTCTTTACGGAGGGAGTACATCTGAACGAGTTAATAATAAGCAGGATGGAGCTGGTGATGGATTTCTTCACATGAAAGAAAGATAAATTGAACCCCAGTTTGATATGTGAACTTATGTACCTAGCCTAATACAGGAATATGCAATCCTTAATTTGATCCGCAAAATAGAAATTTCGCAGACTCCAAATATTGTACCGATGCGTGTTGATAGGCGCAAGGGGTAATCTTGTAAGATGTTTGTGTATGTTTACATCTTTCAGTGTTCATGTCCACGTGTGCAATGTGCAAGTCTCTCTTCAACCTGTGCTTTTGGCCCTAATTACACTCTTATATTGTGCAGGTGGCTCTTATTTATGTTGTATTAATTGCAGTAGTTCTTCAGCGACTGCCAATAAGCTTTTCTCAGGTACTGACGTGTGTATATATTTTTCTACCCCAGTCAACTGGTGAATATGGTCTTCAAATTTGATTTTTTTATAGACATTATTTCTTGTGTATTACCAGCAATCAACAGGCCAGCTGAGGAATCGAAAGAATTTGAACTCTGGTGGGGCAAAAGTTTCAGAAACTGCCGATATAGTTACATTCGCTGATGTGGCTGGAGTTGACGAGGCCAAAGAAGAGTTGGAAGAAATTGTGGTATGGGTTTTATGATGACTTGTTACTGGTAATCTTGTATTCTAGTATGTGCAGTGATGTTCTGGTCTATCTATTGATTGGAGGAAAATAACCTGGTTTTATCTTTTCATTATGTTCAGGAGTTCCTAAGGAACCCAGAAAAATATATTCGTCTTGGTGCACGTCCTCCTCGAGGTGTCTTGTTGGTTAGTTCTGCATTTATTTATAGTAGTGAGTGTTGCTTGGTTATTGCATTTGTTACTTACAGTGCAATTTATACAGGTGGGCCTTCCAGGAACTGGAAAGACACTCCTTGCTAAAGCTGTAGCAGGGGAAGCGGAAGTTCCTTTCATAAGTTGTTCTGCAAGTGAATTTGTGGAGCTATATGTAGGCATGGGAGCAGCTCGAGTACGTGAACTATTTGCTAGGGCCAAAAAGGAATCACCGTCAATTATTTTTATTGATGAGGTAATCTAGCATTTGTGGATATAATTACTTGTTTTCTATTCAGATGCATGCTAACCCTTTGCATTCGGCTGCTCTTTGTAGATTGATGCCGTGGCAAAAAGTCGTGATGGCCGGTACCGTATCGTCAGCAATGATGAGCGTGAGCAGACACTAAATCAACTGCTCACGGTAGGATAATGACAATAGTTTCTTCCTCTTCAGTCTTTACTTCAATGGCACCCTAATCTTTGTTTAGCCATTGTTAATTTTCTCTTTTTTTAGGAAATGGATGGTTTTGATACCAACTCAGCTGTCATTGTACTTGGAGCAACAAACAGGGCAGATGTTTTGGATCCTGCCCTTCGGCGCCCAGGGAGATTTGACCGTGTAGTCACGGTTAGCTTTTATTCTCAACACAAATGTATAACTTGCTTCTTAGTTTGCAGGGGTGACATACATTTTCATGACAGGTTGAAGCTCCCGATAAGTTTGGAAGAGAATCTATCCTGAAAGTTCATGCGAACAGAAAAGAGCTTCCGCTTGGTAAAGATGTAGATCTCAGCGGCATTGCTGCAATGACAACTGGTTTTACAGGGTAACAATTTCTCTTCTAGTTAATCTTTTTAACCATGTACCACTTTCCATTTGACTTGTGTGTACCCTATGCAGGGCAGACCTTGCTAATTTAGTGAATGAAGCTGCTTTGTTGGCTGGTAGATCAAATAAAGAAATAGTGGAAAAGATCGACTTCATCAGCGCTGTTGAGCGCTCTATAGCTGTATGTTTTTCTGTTATCTCAAATCTCGTTCTATTACTTTATTAAAGTAGAATATGATGTGTATGCAGTCCCAACTATATTGTATTCAGCTTCAAGTTATATCTATCTTAGTCCTTAACTGTGCAATGCGCAGAGGATTACATGAAGTGCACCATCTGTAAAACTGTGTTTGTTATGTGGGGTGTTCCGTACAAATGTCGGACTAAACCAAAATCTGATTATAATCAACTTAGGACCAAGTTGTATTTGTGCAGGATTGAATCCCGGGTGGAGGTGTGTTCCTGTTTGTTTCTGATTGAGTCTTTACTTTCCTTGTGTTAAAATTGATCATCTCCTATATAGGAGCAGGAGTGTGTACTAGGACTTCAGGAAATAATTCAGTAGTTCTGGAATCCCTAATCTCCTTCTCTCCTCCTGAATCCCCCCTACCCTTCTCTACCAGCGCCGGCCACAGGGCCAAAGCAGCAGCCGGTAGGGCCGCGCTCCCCCTGGCCATGGAACTGCACTAAGGACCAGAGGCTCTTCCAGTCCTGCGGGTCTTTTTGGGTTCTGTCTCGGTTAAAAACGGCAGTTAATGATAACACACGTAAAGAATATTCAAAATTGTGTCCAGAAGTGATTTTTATATGCAAACTGCCCCCTTAGAGTATGCAATCAAGCAAACAGTGCATTTTGTCTGTTAAATGCTTAACTCATGTATGGTGAATTTGTATCTATTCAGAGCATCTACAGCCGGGCTTGGCAAATCTGACCCCCTATATGTCTGCAGACGCGCCCACGCCCGCGGGCGCATCCGGACGGACCCTCATATTTCCCTTCCAGCATTCACATATCTCAAATCCGGACTCTCAAATCCATGCACGTCGATCATAAAAGACAATGTCGCATGTAAATAACAAATGTTTGTATGGAGCATATATAGCATTTACATAAAATTTATTTTAAGTGCACAACTCAAGCATTAGCTCCTTGGTTTCTATTGTGGGTCCACATGTGCTCCACAAGATCATTCAGTAGCTGCGTGTGCACCTGATGATCTCGAAGATTCTGATGCATCTGCAGAAAGTTCATAAGCTGAGCCACATCTTGATCTTCTGGGATTTCAACTTGTTCTCCAGGTGCTCCACAAGATCATTCAGTAGCTGCGTGTGCACCTGATGTCCTCTTGCATGCTCATGAGCATGATCATGTCCACTTCTTCGTCCGAATCCGAGGAATCGAAGAACTCATCTTGTATCATTTGATCAAGCTCCGTCGGTTCATACTCCTCGTCAGACGAAGCATCGGAATCCATCGTTTTCCTAATAAAATCACAAAAAATCCGGTCGGACAATGTGTCGAACACATCAAGTGCAAGGTGGAGCCAGAGAGTTGCCGGCCGTACCGCGGTGACGTCCTGGCCGGCGACGACGTCCCCCGCGGCGAGGACGGGAGAGAGGACTGCTCTGCCGGAGCTGGCGGCGCAGAGGCTAGGATTGGCTGCGGAGCGGGCGCGTGGCGGAGCTGCGAGACGGACGGTGCGGAGGAGGAAGAGAGGAGATATCAAATGGATCCGGCAGGTCTTGGGGGTGGATTTGGTGCAATTTGCGGTGGGGTCGGGCTGTCGGGTCCGACGTGGCGGGCGTGCCCATATCCGCCCCATATTTGGGCTGGATATGAGGGGTGCCGGTCAGCCCGGGCTTTTGTGGCCCGTTTGAGGGGGCTGTCTGGGTCGAAAAATCGTGACCGGTCAGTGACCGGGTGGCCCGCCCCGGCGTATGAGGCAGGTTTGGGGCGCCCAGCTGTAGATGCTTTCACATCAATGCTGGTTTCGTGATAGATTTTTTTGGGAGGAAAATATATTTGGTGGCACCCAAATATCACTTTGGTGGGGGAGTGGAGGTGCAATCCCACCACCTGGGTTCTAGTCTCCGTGGACTCAGTTTAAGGGGTCTCTGCAGTTTCCTTAAAGGAAAGCATTAGTTTAGTTCTTGGCACTAAACTTCTCCAGTACACTTTTTAGCATAAAACTCTAACCTCCCCATAACTAGCATTCTGTCCTGTGCATTCAGCGTGTTTACAATAATGTTTTCCTAGCCAAAACATGTACGACATACAGGTCCTTTATGTAGGACAACCAACTTGATCCACAAGTCGGATCTGAATACAAACTCAGCATGTACCAAAGATAATTAAGATTTAAGACCTTTCCTAATCTAGCAGGTTTCCTGTCCATGTACGTCACATGCACATATCATGCTGCATGACTGCATCTACTGCTAGTCGTATCCTTATTCCTTAAGGGATACTAGCTGTACAAAACTAATCATCTCTATTGTATGACTTCTGCCCTCAGGGCATGGCTTTGCTGTTGTTCTTTGCTCTATTTTGATATTGCCGTGAGAGATAGATGTTCCTGTTATTAGTCATTATAGTTCTCTATGCTACTGTGATGTTAACTGTGAAGTCTATTTCTTAGGGCATAGAGAAAAAACATGTAAAGCTGAAGGGCAATGAAAAGGCTGTTGTTGCACGGCATGAAGTTGGTCATGCAGTTGTGGGAACTGCTGTAGCAAATCTGTTGCCAGGCCAGCCACGTGTGGAGGTTTGAATTGAAACAATTATTGATAAGAACAGTCAGGATAATTATAAATTGGTCTTACTTTCTTTCACTGTTTATTTTCCCAGAAATTGAGTATACTGCCGAGGTCAGGAGGTGCATTAGGCTTTACATACACTCCTCCCACGACAGAAGATAGATATTTGCTCTTTGTTGATGAACTGCGTGGACGTCTGGTAACGCTTCTGGGTGGGCGGGCAGCAGAGGAAATAGTTCTAGCAGGACGGGTTTCTACTGGGGCACTTGATGACATCAGGCGTGCAACTGACATGGCTTACAAAGCCGTGGCAGAGTATGGTCTTAATCAGCGCATAGGCCCAATATCACTAGCTACATTGTCAAATGGTGGGCTAGATGATTCTGGAGGCTCTCCATTTGGAAGGGACCAGGTCTGTCTCAAAGTCCTTTCAATTGCAGATCGAACTATTAAGCTGCCTACTAAGCTCACATTGTAAAACTAATGACAGGGCCATCTGGTTGATCTTGTCCAAGGGGAAGTAAAAGCACTTCTACAGTCAGCACTTGAAGTTGCTCTTTCAGTTATTCGTGCTAATCCAGCAGTTTTGGAAGGACTTGGAGCATATTTAGAAGGTAATTTGACATATTATCTTACGTTTTTTACGGTGCACTTTTCTTCATGAGCTATGCATCACAAAGGCTGAAATTGAAATTATTTGATGTGTGGTATGTCTAACTGCTCATCTCTATGCTCCTTCAGAGAATGAAAAGGTTGAAGGCGAGGAACTACAAGAGTGGCTTAAGTCTGTCGTTGCCTCAGAAGAATTGACCTCTTTTATTACAGGAAAGCAAGAACATGTTCTTCAGCTGGAAGTAGGCCCCTAGCATCAGGAGTATAAATTGGAGTTTTAGACTTAATTAATTTAACCTAGCGCCAACCGCTAAAATTCTGTAAATCCAGAGGGATTCAATGAAAGTCCACATGCCCAAGTGATGCTGTATATATATATGGTCGCGGTTGCCCTTGACTCGAGGAAGTCCAGAAGTGATTATCGAGTTCTAACCTCCACAATATTGTAAGTCCATCTGTTTGCTCCTTTGCTCTACAATGTTGTTATAGGGATTAGGCGGGTGGTGCACATGTAAAAGAACATTCTTTTTTCTTCATACATTCTTTTCTTTCAGCCCTCCCAGTGAAAGGTTCATGTTACATGTCATCAAATATTAATAGAAATAATTCATATACGGTTTGCATACAATATTCCTTGCCTCGGTATACTCGAACTGTCCATCTGCATTACTTGATTCATCTACCTGCGTCGGCTGTTATTTTGCTGAGCAGAATTGTTCACTTCTCAGCATTTACGAGGTGCACTAATGCGAAATGATATTTCCCCCTGCGCTTTCTGAACTCCGAAATGCTTTGTTTCTTCTCATAGAAAGAAGTCCCTTGGTGATGGGCATCTGAGGTTTTTTGATAGGAGATTCTCCGGTTTCTGTCTAGCCAGTCCATGTTGAATCGGTCATGGAACTGGAAGATATATGTACTAGAAAAACAAATTGCGATTGGTGTGTGGAACGACTATAGTTAGTTTGTAACTGAAGTGTTCTTAAAAAACACTGATAACATGTCAAAACACTTATTTTTTAATTAGATGTAGATTCCAAAAGGCAAGGGTAGTGAAAACAGATTAGCAAACGACCAACATGGCATGCATCATTTGTACTGCTGGGCGCTGGCATCTGCTGCTATTCTCACACTTACCTTTCGTTTGGCGTCTTCTAGATAGTTCTTGACTTTTGATCGGCCCCAGCTAAAAAAAAGGTTATGGCTGAGCAAAGAATAAGGGGTACGGATTCAAATTTAGGACTCAGGGAGGGAGCTAGATTGCTGGCTTCTCGGAGGCTGAACTCCACGTGCACAATCTAGTGCAAAGAGCAATCCAATCCAATGGTCAGAAGGCAGAAGTGTAAGGATTTGCCAACTTTCCACCATTGGACTGAGTGCATAGTGCATCCAGCGGCTCACGTTTTGAGTTAGTCCCACACTATATAGGATTATAGTAGATTTGTAACTGAAGTGCTCTTAGATAACATGTCAAAATACTCGCATTTTCCCCCACTTAGATGTAGCCTCCAAAAGGTCACGCGTAGCGAGAACAGATTAGCAAACGACCAACATATCATGCATCATTTGTACCGCTGGCATCTGCTGCTATTCTCACACTTACCTTTCGTTTGCCGTCTTCTAGATAGTTCTCAGACTTTTGAGAGGCCCCAGTTATATAGGATTATAGATTTTCTTTTTGTCTGAAACTCGGCGATTATAGATACTCCCTCCGTCTAGGTGTGTAAGTCATCTTATGAAAATCAAATATTCTCAAAACACTTAGGCGCGGTGCATTAAATTCTACCTTGTTTCTTGTTTCTTGACATATCAACCAATAAAAGATGTGGGGTGTGCATGGTTTTAATGACTTGAGACTACCAAACACGACATGCAGTGGTTAGTTCATTGCATGCAATGCTATTAATTAGCAAATGAACATTAAGTACTCTCGTTTTCCCTTTCTCTTTGGTCACGGTGCACAACCTAAGATGACTTGTTCACCTAGACGGAGGGAGTATATGAATTCCACCAATAATTACGTCAGTACACATAGGGGAGATGGAACCACAACGATTGCAGCGGTAGAGATGTTGACATCAACTGGTTGGACGTGCAGATACTTCCAAGAGGCCGCAGGCCGGTATCCGCGACGGTATCCGTCCTTTCTCCTCATCTACTCTGTTTTGGTTTTGGCGAAGTTCTGAAGCGCGAAGGCCATGGCCACCAGCAGGAGGGGCAGGGCGAGCTGCAGCACCGTTAGCCAGACGCCCTGGCCCGTGCTCGCGCGTGGCGCCGGAGCCGCCGCTGCCCCCTTGGCGGGGAGGACGGCGTGTGCGAGCTTGGCCGGGATGGTGGCGGCGTCGACCTCCCCGATGCAGTACTGCGGCATCAGCTCCTTGGCGGCGTCCGAGTGGCCGATGTCCTCGAAGTCGGCCGTCGCGTCCTTGCCTGCACGCCCGCCCAGGACATGCCAAATCACTCCCGGCCACAACAAGGAGAACGATCTGCGAAAGCACGCGAGAGAAGGGGAGGGGAGGGCTCACCGGTGCACGCCAGCAGGACCTCGTCGCCGCCCGGGTGCTCCTCCATGAAGGGCGTCACGTCGTACACCTGGCAGCGAGCAGAGGTAAAGCATGGCCGGCCAGATGACCCAAATCATGTGCGTCGACACAAAATTCATCTGAAGTCTACAGTGGAGTGGTGATGGGTAGATGCAAGAAGGGTTTATGACAAACTGACCTTGCCGGAGATGATGAGCCAGCAATCCTTGCGCTGGCTGTGCTTCCGCACCTCTTGGAACGAGTACACCTTCCCTCCCCCCGCCATCGCAAGCAGCCTGTGCTTCCTTGCCTCGGAAGCCGAGCCTCCAGGAACGAACAGAACCAGATCGAAGGAACCGGATGGAGTACTTTGGTCTGGGAACTTGTGAATGACGAGCAGTTCAGGCACCTGCTGCAGTGTATTTATACGCGAGCCGTGCGTGTTGGACTGCACGGGCGGTGTCTGCTTGAGCTGCCCACCGTTTCGGGCCGGCTGCTGGCTGATATAGACAAAACGAGCGGGCGATGATGGACTGGACGCCGGGTCAAAATAAAATATAGATGGGCTGGACCTGGACGGACGCAGTGCGGTCTCGTCACGTGTGGATGACCTGCCGTTTGGTGTTTGACCCTGGCAGCACGGCAAGTCTCTAGCGGAGACAATTCGGCTCCGGTGCACAAGACTGGCGATCGAAATCAACCAAAGTCATCAGCGCTGTGATGGGAAAATCTCTCAGTAATTTCATGGCTCGTCACCGTTAACTCTACCGCGCGCACACGGTCACACTTTTTCATTATCTTAATTCCCATGGTTTACGCGGCAAGAGCAGATCAGATCAACCCCGCTTCAAAAGGGAAGGGGAAGACCGACCGATCGATCTCGGTCTGCTTTGATGTATATGGTCAGGGGTGTTTTCACGGGCGATCCAACAAAGTAGTACTATGATGGTGCGGGCACCCGTCAAAAAAGTGTAGTGATGCAGGCAGCCCCCCTGCAAAAAAAAAAAAAGATGCAGGCAGCCGATGGGCGCGTAGACGCAATGTTTGGACGTGAGCGCGACCTCAGGAGCGTCATCAGGCGCAGCATCCAGGCCAGGGGGAGTTGGTGAAGCCATAGCAGTCACAGGCGCGGAGGAGGAAGCTTGAACAAGAGTGGTCTTGATGCTGTCCATGGTGAGCGACGGCTGCACCTTGGACACTCTGGAAGCCGTGCCGCAGAGCCATCCCAAAGCCGAGCTCACAGGGGTAATCTCGATGATGTCGCTGGAGGTAGTGCGTGGGGAAGGCGACAGGGAGCGACCACAGACCATCTTGCGAGCTCCAGCCGAGCGATCCCATGAGCTGCCTTCTGCGCGGCGCCTGTCGTCTCGGCCAAGGTCCCCGCCACGCTCCTCGCGACGCGAACCATGGCGGTCATCATCAGCCCTACGCACGGGGGCGTGAGAGCGGCTCCGAAAGAAACGGTCGCGCCAGGAAGACCGTGAACGATCATTGTCGCGGCCTCTGTTTCCATGAAAAACTGCAATCAACCATAATCCTTCAAGCTTATTACAGTTTATGGCTCTACTCGCAACAATCTCAAAGATGCTTTCTTCCTTGAGCTAAACTCTCAAAAGCCTCATGTAGGAACCAAGTGGCTGGTTAATGGTGATTTCAACCAAATCTACAGGGCTAGAGATAAAAACCGTGCAAATGTGAATCGTTCTCGTCTTGTGAGATTCCGCAACGCACTCAACTCCTGCGAGCTAAAGGAAATCCCCTTGCAGAATAGAAAATTCACTTGGAGTAACGAGCAAAATGATCCAACGATGAGCAAGCTTGATGGTTTCTTCTGTAACGAAGAGTGGGATGTCGTTTTCCCTACTCACATTCTCCAAGCCCTATCATCTTCGCTCTTGGATCACTGCCCTCTCTTGCTTGCCAATGCATCTGGACCGAAGAGACCCAAATCATTTCGTTTCGAGAACCACTGGATCAAGATGCCTGGGTTCCAACAGGTTGTTAGTGACTCCTGGAATGAGGATTCCCCCCATGGTGAGCCCTATCAACGGCTTTTCCATAAGCTTAAGAGAACTAGTAGGAGGCTGCGTTCTTGGAGCAAACAATTGTTCGCTGCTTCTAGAATTCAACTCCATATGGCCCTGGAAATCATCCTACACCTAGATATGGCACAAGAACGTAGAGAACTTTCTCCCGATGAGAGGGACCTCAGAAAGAGACTAAAGAGGAAGGTCATTGGCTTGGCGGTCCTGGAGAAGGCTAGAAAGCGTCAAAATTCCAGAGTTACCAATCTTAAGGTAGGAGATGCCAACACTCGCTACTTCCATCTCCGTGTCAACCACAGAAGGAGGAAGAACTTCATACAACGCCTGAAAAACAATAACGGTTGGGCTACAGAACATGCTCACAAAGAGGACATCGTGCACCGACACTTCAAAAACATTGCCAAAAAGCCCCCCTCGCGTAACATAGACTTCAATTGGGGGCTTCTGCATACCCCTGATTGTGATCTTCATGAGTTGGACAACGCCATCACAGAGGAGGAGGTGAAGGCTGCTGTGTTCTCCATGCGAGGAGACAAAGCCCCTGGACCGGATGGTTTCTCCGGTGCGTTCTTTAAGGCATGTTGGAGCATCATCAAGGCGGACATTATGTGTGCCATCAATCATTTCTCTGATCTACATGCACCCCATTTCCACTGGTTGAATTCGGCAGATGTTGCTTTGATCCCTAAGAAGGATGGTGCTGATGACATCACAGATTTTCGCCCCATCAGTCTTATCCATTTCATTGCCAAGATTATTTCCAAAGTGATGTCCAACCGCCTTGCGCCACACATGAATGACCTTGTCTCGCAGGCTCAGAGTACTTTCATAAAAAACGATGCATTCATGATAATTCCATGTATGTTCGCAACCTAGCGAAACGCCTGCACCGCAAAAAGACCCCGGCACTCCTATTCAAACTCGACATCAAAAAAGCATTCGACTCGGTTAGATGGGACTTCCTCCTCGACTTGCTCAACCACCTTGGGTTCCCTCCGAGGTTCAGGGGCTGGATCTCGACTTTGCTTTCTTCAGCGTCCTCTCGTATTCTCCTTAATGGGGTTCCAGGGGCCCCCATCAAGCACGGATGTGGTCTGAGGCAAGGGGATCTGCTTTCCCCTCTCCTATTCGTGCTTGCGATTGATCCGCTACACCTAATCCTCCAGAAGGCCACCGCCCAAGGAAAACTCCATCCCCTCGATGGTCAGGCTATGTCAATTCGGGCCTCCCTCTACGCGGACGACACAGCTGTTTTCCTTGCCCCCATCAAGTCGGATGTTGAGTTCTTTGCCCGCACCCTAAAGAGTTTTGGGGAAGTCACTAGCTTGGTCACGAACTGTACCAAAAGCTTGGTTGCTCCTATTCGTTGTGAGAACCTGGACCTGGTGGACATCTTACACTCTTTCCCGGCCAGCCGTACCTCCTTCCCAATGAAGTATTTGGGCCTACCTCTCTCGGTCAAGAATTTGAAAAGAATCCACTATCAACCGCTTGAAGACAAGATCGCAGCCCAATTGACACCGTGGATGGGTAAACACGTTGCCTCTCCAGGACATGTTGTGTTGGTCAAATCCGTGCTTACGGCCATTGCTATCTATTATATGACGACGCTGAACCTCCCAGTTGAGGTGATGAACAAGATTGATGCTCTCCGACGGGCATTCTTGTGGGCTGGATGTGACAAAGTCACTGGAGGAAAATGCAAGATTAATTGGGAGCAAGTGTGCAAGTCAAAACTTCATGGGGGCCTTGGCATTCTCAATCTGAAAAAGTTTGCATCTGCTCTGCGCATTCGTTGGCTCTGGGGTGAGTGGCTTACTCCGATCAAGCCTTGGGTGGGATTAGGGACGCCATGCGACCGACAGGATAGAGACATCTTTGCGGCCTCCACAAAAGTCGTCGTGGGCGATGGTACACGTGCCATTTTTTGGGAGTCTGCTTGGCTTGATGGTTTGCGACCCAAGGACATTGCACCAAAATTTTTGAGCTGTCACAAAGAAGGAATTGCTCGGTCCAGAAAGCGCTCCTCAACAATTTTTGGGTGTCTCAGGTGAAGACCTCTCAGGGCATGACTGTTGACCATCTTCATGAGTTCGTCAACCTATGGGAGAAGCTATCTCATGTTCAGCTAATACCTGACATGCCTGACTCCATCATTTGGAAGCTCACCAAGGATGGTCACTATTCTGCAGCAACGGCTTACAGTGCGCAGTTTCTCGGTTTAGTCGACTCGGACTTGCCTCAAATTGTTTGGACAACTTGGCCCCCCCCCCCCCAAAATGCAAGTTTTTCGCTTGGCTAGTCATCAACAATAGAATCTGGACGGCAGACCGGCTTCAGAAGCGAGGGTGGCCTAATTGCAACATGTGCCCCTGTGCAAGCAAGTCCAGGAATCGGCGGCTCATCTGCTTTTCAAATGCCGCTACACGGTTAGAGTATGGAACATGATTAAAGCGTGGCTTGGCCTTCATGACATTTACCCGCAGAACTGGGCCATGGTTGACACGGTGAAGAATTGGTGGAGCGCCAACGCTTCCAACACGACGCAATCTCGACGACCGTTTACCTGCCTTATGCTGCTCGTCTCATGGGAAATTTGGAAAGAGCAAAATGCTAGGGTATTTCGTAATGTCGCAGTGCCTGTTGGGGTTTTAGTAGCTAGAATCAAAGACGAGATGGCGCTATGGTGTCTGGCCGGTGCGAAACATTTGTGTAATATCATGCCGCGAGATTGATACGTTGTATTTGGCCTTTGGCCAAACCCCTAATACTCCTTATTCAATGAAAATGGCAAATCTTTTGCCTTGTTTCATAAAAAAATGTTTCTCTACTACTATTAAAAGAGCAAACATGAGTTTTCCTATGAACACACCGTGAAGTGCACACAGAGAAACCCCGAACGTCCGATCTAGCAAGCTAAATCACATCCAACTGCCCACGTTACATCTGTGAGTTCAACGGTTGAGATGAAATGTTCTGCCGGCAGACCTGCCCTCGCACGTCATGCCAGCCGACCCAACACCCAACGATCACTATATCCCAGGAGCAAATTTGGAGCAGTTTCCTTATTTTCTTGATGGTGATTAACTGATGACCCTGTATGCAAGGAAAACAATTAAAGCTTGAGACATTAACGGAGCTATGCATGCAGCCCTTCAGCCCAAACATTGCGCAGATTTGTTTTAAATCCCGATGCCACCTTCCACCTGGGGTCCCGGGGCGTGTCCGCTTCCGATCATCGGCAAGCTCCTCGACATCGTAGTCAAGCTGCCGCCCGTATCCCTAGGGCGCCTCGTCGAACGGTACGGCTTGCTAATGACACACTGGCTGGGCACGATCGTCGTGAACGCCGCCTCCTCCGCGGCCACGGCCCGAGATGGACGTCGAACACTTGTTGTCGTCCATACGGCTTCACGGGGACGTGTTGCAGCCGCAGCTGCAGGACGCTGTCCTCGGCATGCTCCGCGGCGTCCGGCCTGCCCGTGGAGGCCGGCCATCGTCGGCCACCTGGTGTTCGCGTCCATGATGGACCTACAGTGGCGCGTCATGTTGTCTGCCACCGCTGGGGACATGGACGCACGCGGCGTGGCCGCCGGCGAACAACGCTACACGTGTGCCTGCGGCGCGGAGCCCCTGCCGGTTCGAGATCCACACTGGTCTTTTCACCGCCGTCGAAGTGCTCCCTGCTGCCAGTCCGCCCTCCTCCACCACCACTATCTCCTCGGCAAAGGGGCCGCTCCATCCATCGGTGCTTAGAAGGTAGCGACCATGCCATCTTTCTCCCTCTCAATCCTTCTTTCTGTTGTTTGTGCATTGGACATTCAATAAACACACGATAGCACGGAGGTCTCTGCACGAGAGCACGACAGCGGGTTCAGATAAGCACTCTTGCCTCTGTCATGTCCCTCGCTTAATGTGCTCCTCATGTATTTGTTGTCTCCAGCGGCCGCTGTAGGGCAGGCGCGGCAAGAACGGTTGAGGGAGCGGGGTCGGTTGCCGAAGGGGGTGCGGCGGCCCAAGGTCGACGACAAGCGGAAGGGCACACACGGGTGATGGACTGAGTCTACCCCACAATCTCTATCTCCGATTTTGTCTCGCGTCGGCACGGCGTCAGCTGGCCTTTGTGGCAGAAGTGCAGAACCAGCCATCTTCCCAGGGCTAAGAATGTTTAAGTTGCGTATTCAGCGGAGGCGTGTGTATGTGCACCGGGAACGAGTCAGATGTTCTACACAGTTGTAGTTTGTTGCTGCTCCCTGGTGCTGCCGGTTAAACATGTGTAGTTTCCAGAATGTGTTGAATAGCTCATGATGGATCTATGTGTGTGTTGAATCGATGCTTGTGTGGTGTTTGATACTTGAGTCATGGCCTTTGATATGAACACTACAGCGTCTAGAATATTATCCAGCGCGGATGCTACTAAACTCGAACCAACTGAGTCGAGCGAGGAGAGTTTAATCAAGGATGCTGGTAAAATTATGAATTGTCCAAATATATTGCACACTGGCAGAGATGGCAAGAAACGTATGATATGCGGACCAGGTATTGGTGCTGCGAAGATGGGCGCACATCAAGCTGGTTATTTGGACTATAAATTGATGCATGGATGTGTTACGAGTCTTGTACGTGCACCTGCACAAGGCAATATGAGAGAATCAAGATTGATTTATAGAGAGAAAAACAATCAGCAGAAGCCTTGTGAGCCACGCCCATACATAAAGCCAATATGTCAATTTGGTTTGATAAATAAAAAGAAGTTAGATCCTTTCCAAGAAGTATATGCTCATCACGGCAAGAAACCTGAGGTTATGGAGGAACCCGTACGTGCCAAGGTGCATCCTAATTTTCGTACACCTCCTGGATGGATTAGGATTGGCACCATAGTGCTACACGTTTAGGTCTGCATGGATTTAATCACGCCATTTCCTTCCTTCACGTGGTTGTTACCTTTTTAAGCTAGCAGGTAGGAGTAGATATATTTTGTTAGGTAGTGCACTTGAGGTTAGTTATATACCAGATCACGTTTGTATTTTTTCTTCCTTAGAGATAGGCCGAGCTGGTTGCAGCGTGAGCCATATAAAGGCTGGCTTCGGCCGATGTGAAGGGGGGAGTTTTGAGTTTTATTCCGGGTATGAGATATACAGAAAAACGTCCGAGTTACGGGCGACCATATCTTGTGTATTATCTGTGATTTTTCCATCGTGAAAATTTACTAGCAACGGAGGGTTGATCATCACATCGACGCCTACGTGCTGATCCGAGGGGGTCATTATTTTCGTTTGTGTATTTTTGTACACAGGTGAAAATTGTTCTTGGAGGTTACGAGGAGGAACAGGGAGACGAGGTGTTGATCGAGTATCGTCGTGAAAGATCGAGCCATCTACGCGCACGAATTAGCATCTTGGTAGTCCGTGCCTCATCAGCCTTGTTCAGAAGTGGAGTTGTTTGATGCATTGCTGCTGGCGTGTTGTGTGATCGATGCACTTTCAAAGAAATATGTATTTTGGTCTCTCATTGGGCACAGTCGAGTGGCAATTACAAGCACACGGAAGATGATGTTCTACTTGATGCACTCTGCAAAGAAAAGAAGGTTCATACACTTCGCAACAAAAAAAGGTCATTGGTCTGATATATGCACACGACATATGCAGTGATATTGTGGAGAATGTGTTGTTGTGCTGATGTTTTGAGCTACTCTGCATTTTTTTAGCTGTCGTGCAGGAACTATAATCTATTGTGCAGAATATTTCTTCAGAAAATGTGTTATTGTGCAGAATATTTCTTCAGAGAATGTGTTATTGTGCAGAAACTACATCAAAGCGTCAGACGAGAAGATCCGTGAACTCATCGCTCATCTACATCGCATTGGGTGATAGTATGTTGTATGTTTCCTGGTCTGCGTGCTATCTCAATGTATTTCTGTCAAGAAACACATTTTGATACTTTAGAGGCATGCCATATATCTCTAACAAGATTCAGGTATTATGGATATTGTACATATTCAGGTCCTTCAAACAGTCTATTGTGCGTCGAAGGTCGCGTTCAGCACAGACAAAATTCCACCCAGCCTCGGTGGTATGTGTGCTTCGATCTATTTTCATGTTATTTTCTTGGGCACTTGACAAACGCTTCACAAATTAAACTCCTGTTAATATACACAACTCTGTAAGATGTTTCTACCTGTCTATAATGTACTTGCAGTCTGACATACATTGCCAATTTGTATTGTTTGTAAGCACAAGCAAAAATTATGTGTATCAATCGTATATTTTACTGAAGCTACTAAATTTGACCTGTACTGAATTTTGCTAAAAATATAAATTCAAAATTCTATGAGATACATCCCTTCCATTTTCCCCGACATATAGAGGTGAATGCTCAATATTTTCTATCTGTAGTGCTTGTGGTTCTAAGCTACCTTGTGTTTCAAGACTACTTTTTTCTTTCTAATAGCTATCCAGATGTTTTTCTGTGTAGGCGACTTATAGTCGATATATGATTATTTTAGTGGATATCTGGAATATCTTGCCAAAGCAAAGAGAGTGTTTTTATTTTATTAGATTTTAAGCCATAAAATTGGAATTGTTCCTGTCAATAGTTATGTCCACATGCATTTTCAAGCATTCACTATATGTTGTTATTAACTGATTCAGTACTAATGCATTGCTTACTCACTAAATATATATTTGTTTATTATACTTCTTTTCTTATAAACTACTGTTCTCAAGTGGAGACATGATTGTAAAGACCATCCCTGTAGTAATCTCAAATGGAATAAACATGTCTACCTTCTGTTGGTGTACATAGAAATTTGTCTTCTCTTTTATTAGCATACTTTAGAATAGGCTAAACCAAATTGTTTTGAATTTTTGGTTGTATACATCAACTAGAAGCTTGTCATATCAATAATTGGCAACGTCGCTTTTATTTTGAAGAGTCAATTCATTTCCCAAGCTTATATCTAATGTTCATCTTAGAGTTAAGAAAATGTATTCAGGTTAGTCGGTTCAGAAGGATTATGTTTTACTGTTTAAGACTATTTAGTTGATGGTTCTTGACAGTTGATATTACGACCAAGGAAAAAATTAGCGCGCTACAGAAAATAGCGTCGCTCCTGAAAATACGCTATTAGTGTGCTATAACGTGCTATTAGCGAGACATTGTACATTGATTTATTTAGCGAGACAATTCTCTACACGCTATAGCGCGCTATTAGCGGCGTTATAGCGTGCTATTTTTTTCCAGTGATTACGACCTATCAAATGGTGAATTAGTTCATCAGATTGACATCTTTAGCCATGGTACCAACATTATTCCTAATGCTTCTTTTGTTCACGGTTTGAACTATTATTGCTTAGTTTTATTGCAGAGTGGCCATTATTCACCGCAACATGTGGTTGCCTTTATGGATGGGGAAGAATGCAACTCTACTTGGTACCACACACAAAATACAAGGCAGAAGCCGTCGTCGCCTCCATGGCTGCCAGAGTTGATTGGGTGTGCGGAAGGCGAAGCTTCGGTCAATGTCGACGACATGGACGGTGAGCGGTTGGCCAAGTGGAGGAGGATGGTCTTCGAGGATGCCAGGCAGGACCACGTTATTTGCTTCTAGCTGCTCAAGACTCACCTCACGCTCATGGCCATAGTAATACTACATACTTATATTTTGTGATTTTATTTCTCCTTATCGAAGTGATGGATTTTCTGTGATGCCACAGATGATTGCTTCACAATGGTAAGACAACGTGGTATATAGTATTGTCCCACTTTTTTCCTTCAATGGGTAAAATTCAGTCAATGGTAGCACAACTTGAAACTCCGGTCAATTTTTAGTTCAGATAAAATTCAGTTTACATAGTGCAAGTTTCAAATGATAATATATATTTTCATGTGTATTTTGTCATCTTTATAACCAAGGATCATTGGCCTATGGTACCTTCATAAAAGTCAAAGGTCATGACGACAATGTTTGTGTTCCTTAGATGCACAAGTTTGTATCTTACAACTTTGATGAATTATGTCATTGGGTCAGCTTATTTGGAAACCACTTATTTCCATTACCTCTGCACACAGACTTGCATATCATTTTTTTTTATTTTTTGGTGGCTACTGTAATGAACCGTTCATACGAACCAAATAGAAGGAAATAAGCTTGATAATTTCTTGATTGGAAATAATATACCTCATATTTAATTAAAATTGAATACAATGATGACAAATCTTAGGCAGAACATGGTATGAAGTTACGTGCACGCTTACTAGTGGACGTAAACGTGCCAAAAGTAGTAGTACGTATCTGGCAACTGGCAAGAAGATGGCTGCAACTACCGCGGTCCTGCAGGCTGCAGCTCCAGCAAACGACAGAGCCGCACACGATCGCATTCCAACGCGATGGCTCGGGCAGGGCAACGCAAAAAACACGCGGCCTTTCCGTGCAGTGCAGGAATCCAACTGCGCTGCTGCTGCTGCCAGCTGAAGTTCAGTGGCTGCTTGCCCTTGCCTGCTTCGGGAGTTCCGTGCGCTTCGGACTCTTGCCAGCCAGTAGTATTTCCTTTCGAAACAGAGGAAGCGCAGACGCAGTAAGAAGCACACTGCTGAGGTGAAGGAACACGAATGGCAAGTCTCTCATCGGCTCTCAAGACTAATCGAAACACTACCAACTGTATCTGATAATCGATGTCATCGTCATCCTTATAAGCTCTGCTTTGTCCGATAAAACCATTCTTGAGCGGCGTGGTGTGGTCCGATTGGTCTATGCCATGAAAGTATCAACCAGCGACTAAACACGACACGTGGCAAATCGGTGACAGGACGGAACCGTGATGGGTACCACTACCGTAGTGCTGGTAACGGCCATTAATCCAAGACTATCTTCTGTGTTTTCTGGGGGGCTTACCGTTTCTAAACCATGAGACCGACAAAACACGGACAGAGTGCTGTTCAAGGTTTACGGTGTCAGGAGACTGAACGACAACAGCAAAGCTATGTGTTGAGCTTGGGGGCAAATTATTTTTAGGAGGACTTAGATGAAAACTTTTTTAGCCTTTGGCGCCTTCGAACACTCATATTTTGTCATTGCCCCCCAGCAGAATACGTCTAGCTCCGCCACTGCTGACCGATTATCTTCAGTGACTTCTCAGTCACATAGATTACTACTTTTCACAATACTGTCCACGGTATGATTCGTACATATACAGTATAAAATGTCAAGTACAATCAAACAATGCTTTGTCTGGTAACAAACATAGCTTTAGTTTTATACACCAACAGAGCACCTAAAAGAAGTACCTCATCAATCATGGAAGCACAGTGAAAAAGAAAAGAACATCAAAAACATATGTGCAAGTATCAAATTTAGTGTCTCAGTGATATCCATCCATGAAATGCCCGTTTCTCTAGCTTCCCGGTGTGAACTTCATGCAGATGGGCGGGTTAACCTTAGCAAGGGAAAGCAAGGAAGAAGGAAACATCCATATACCATCTCCACAGATAAAACCAGAGGCAACTGCAGGCACCAGCAGCTTAGCCTTCTTTTTCTTCATCTTGTGCCAGCTGAAGACTACCAAGCTCCCCACACACATGTCAATGGCAAAGTTGGCGCCAACTAGGAACGGCACAGCCATCGCCATCGGAAGGGGAACGTACTTCCGGTACTTTTGTGGCGAGAAGTCCCTGACAAGGTTCACGAGCACAGAAAATGCGAAGCAAGAAGCAGACAGTTCAAGGCAACGCTTTGGCAGTGCAGAGAAGCCCTCGACGCCGAGAATGGCCATGTTCCGGTATATCAGCGCGTACGGAGCCTTCCAGTATCCGTCTGGGTTTCCAATATCAAATGCTTTGTAGAAGAGCAAAAACGTAGACGGCGCGATGATGCAGCCCATGACTGTACCAATGGCCTGCCCGACAAGCAGTGATCTCGGTGATGTCAGTGTCAGATGGCCCGTCTTGTAGTCATGCATCAGATCTGCGGAGACTTGCACTAGCTGCTTCACTATCGCACAACCAACAAGGCCGGCAATGACACCATCATCCTTCCCTCCCCAGGCTGCAAAGATGAAGAGAGCAATCTTGCCATAATTATAGCTCATGCTCATGTCAGTGAGCCCAGTTCCATAGGCATTGGAGAACCCCAGCACGGGAGCAAGCACATAAGCTACAACGACATAGTACCACTTGGCCTGCTGGAACATTATCGGTATGACAATTATAGCAATGATGCTTAATGAGGCATATCCGGCATACGCTAGCCAGTTTGGAATGTATTCCCTGGTGAAGACCTCATTGCGCTGCAAATCATCAAATGAAACTGTATCCTCATTTGCCGCTGCAATTCACTCAGCATTAGCTCAATATTTGGTGACAAAATGTGGAGGAAATGTGGAAGGAATTAATTTTGCAGTGCATATTTACCTCTCTTAACATGTTTACGGTTGTATTGTGCATGCAGACTCTTAGCAGTGATGCCTGTGAGTTTGATGAAGTGATAGAGGCCATCCCCCATGATCAGAGCTACACACATGAAGGACTGCACATAAAAGCACATTAAAGGTCGTATGAAAGTACATGGTGTCGTGTAGATTCATTTGGAATGACCAAGTGATTTATCAAGCAAACCTTGTAACCAAACAAGCTAGTCATGCTGCTTTCTGGTACATTTGCCGGGTACCAAATGCCCTTTTGTTTGCTGATGAGTGGCCACATTATTCCCCAAGAAAGTACCGCACCGAAAAGTGTGGATAGGTTTACAAGGTGTGAGCAGATCATCCCCGCGCCGACATATGTGAGACTAAAATCAAAGAAGAACCTGATAGTCGAAAGGGTCAAGAGTTAGGAGTTGACTAACAAATTAGCATGAAAACAGAATGATGAGCAATGGGCAACCCATAGGGTATACGTTTGCTTCCAAGCCTTTAGACCAAAAGTAGGGAATTGTAGAAACCCACAACTCTGGCCACCTGTGTAGAACCACTGGAAGAAGCTCCATATGAGGCTGATCCCGAAGCTCCTCAGGAATCCGCGGACCTGCATTCTGACATGAGAGATGAAGTCAGGCCATGAATTCACCATGTATCGTCAAGACTATGATGATTTTTTCAGCATATGTGGGACAAGAGGCTTGTACTTTGCGTTCTTTTCTCCCTGAGGGGTATGGAATCCGTTTATGAGTACAGCAGTTGCAGTCCCGCTTGGATAAGTCAATTTGTAATCTATGACCAAAGCCTGAAATGGGATGCAAATCATCAGAGGAGACACAAAAATATACGGTCATAATTTTTACATGTATGTCTTCATCACAGCAATTAAAATTATCGCCTTATCTTACAAAAACATGTATGCCTTCAAACCTGTAACATCATATTTTGAGAAAGTGTGTGTAAGTCTGTCACATTTAAACTATGAGTTTCCTCTTTTCATTTCTACAAATTTAGTTCAGTTTACCATTGGTCAATGCTAACGAAAATGTGACATGCAGTACAAAATTAGAGTAGAATGTAAAGCACATGGTACTGTGAACCCGGGAAAGAAAATCCTGAATTTGCAGAGACAGAGCTGATGATACGTTGAACGATTTTAGCACACCTTTCTGAGCGGAAGCAAGTTGAGGAGCCCCACGAAGCTGATGGCTAATAGGAATCCGGCCATCCACCCGAACCCGGGCTCCTTATAGCTCGCCGGCGCGTTGCCCGGCGTGCTCACCCCGGCAAGCTCGTACGTCTTCTTGTTCAGAGCCAGCAACGACGACCCGAACCCACCTGCGCGCACACAATATTCCCCATGTTCTAGATGCAGCCGTCGACTAATTAAGAAAAGACTCGGCTTGGGATGCTAAACGGCGTGGTGCCGGGAGGAGAGGCGCGAGCGCACCGCCGAACCCCATGGAGTAGCAGGCGACGGCGCAGGTCTGGACGACGGTGTTCTCCTGACGAGTGAAGGGGCGGGAGGGGACGCCGAGGCGCCCGAGCACGTGCGTCCACCCGCGGAGCGCGAGGAAGGCGAGCAGCGCGGCGGAGACGTTGAGCGTGGGGATGATGCCCGTGGAGAGCGCGAGCTTGAGGATGATGACGGTGAGGACGAAGCCGATGAGCAGCGCCGCCACCAGGCCCCGCGCCGTTATCTGCACGCGCCACGGCGGCACGCGCTCCTCGTGCTGCGCGGACGCGGCCGGCGCCGGCTCCGGCTCCACGCCGCCGCCGGCCTCGCACTGCTCAATCTCGGTCGCCACGCCCCGCGCGGGAGTGACTTCCATGGAGGCTGTCCGACGGCGGCACCAGCCTGGCAGAAGGCTCTGACCACAGGGCCGATGAGTAGCAAACACCACTCCAACACGAATGCCGCAATACAAACTCCAAGGCAAAAAGGCTTGTCCTACACCGACGCCGGTCACCTCCAAAAAGCAATAACTTCAAAAGAGTTTTCCTCGCCGACACACCAACCACTCGAAAAGTTGGCAGGTGGACGGCGGGACTCAGAGAATCCTGAAAAAGTTTTCATCTTGGACTCATCGACGATGGCGTAGATAGAGCCCTGACGAACAATCTAGAACCGCGACGAGCACCGAAGAAACACCAACTAGGATCTCCAAGCCATCTCTCATAAAGCAATGCTCTCAACAGAGAAACGATGTCGAAGACGCCGCCATCACCAATCCACCAATTTGAAGGTGTACTTAAACTCAAGTTGTTTGTTTGGATAGGTGGCGGAATAAGCACAAGTATAACATCCCGATCTCCGCAAACCAGAAAAATGGTCCAACAGTAAATGGACTACCACCATGCTTCAAATCGCGGATCCAAGAAAGATTTCGACCATGGATTAGTGCCGAAGAGGAGTGCATTGAGTGAGCTCGTGAGAAACATGTTGTCACAACTATGCACCTATCAGAGGCGATCAAGGTCAAGAGGCGAACCGACGAGAGGCAGAGACAACGTGAAACCCAGGTGAATAGCGATGCCCAACAACGTCACAAGGCCTAGCCCAGCCCAGCGAGTAAGCGCTCCAACAATACAAGAAGGTGCGACTGGAGTGTGGAGAGGGCAATCAAGAATAGTGTATCGAGACTCAGTCTATCCTTCCCCTACCTTTCTTCCTCCTCAAGCTGTCGCGTCAGCATTTCTTCCCCAATTTCGGCGTGACACCGCGAACCCTGTATCGAATATGGTGTATGTGACGCCCTCGATTCAATCGTACACTAATCATACACGCAAATGTGTACGATCAAGATCAAGGACTCACGGGAAGATATCACAACACAACTCTAGACACAAATTAAAATAATACAAGCTTTATATTACAAGCCAGGGGCCTCGAGGGCTCGAATACATAAGCTCGAAAACACAAAAGTCAGCGGAAGCAACAATATCTGAGTACAGACATAAGTTAGACAAGTTTGCCTTAAAAAGGCTAGCACAAAAGCAACATCGATCGAAAAGGCAAGGCCTCCTGCCTGGGAGCCTCCTAACTACTCTTGGTCGTCGGCGTCCGTCACGTGGTAGTAGGCACCCTCGGGGTAGTAGCCATCGTCAAAGGTGTCATCTGGCTCCTGGACTCCGTCATCTGGTTGCGTCATCCGAGAAGAATGGAAAAGGGGAAAAAGAGGGAGCAAAGCAACCGTGAGTACTCATCCAAAGTACTCGCAAGCAAGGATCTACACTACAGATGCAACATTATCAAAGGAAGGCTGTATATGTGGACTGGGCTGCAGAAATGCCAGAATAGAGAGAAGGCCTAGTCCTATCGAAGACTAGCATCTTCTGGAAACCACCATCTTGCAGCAAACAGGAGGGAGTAGAGTAGCATAAAGTAAAGTAGTAGTAGTGTTATCAACCTCGGCCAGAGATCCTTTCTCGACTCCCTGCGAGAAAGAAATCCCAGAGCCGTACTATCCAATTATCATCACAATCCAATTCTCATCACCATCCATTCTCATCACAAGTATCCAGTTCTAGTTGTATCGATCGGGATACAACTCCAAGTGTCCGTTACCGTAGGACAGGCTATCGATAGATGTTTTCTTCCCTGCAGGGGTGCACCAACTTACCCACCACGCTCGCTTAACTCCGGCCGGACACACTTTCCAGGGTCATGCCCGGCCTCGGCCAAACAATACGCCGCAACCCGACCTAGGCTTAATAGAGAGGCCAGCACGCCGGACTAAACCTATGCCCCCAGGGGTCATGGGCCATCTCCCCGGGAACTCCTGCACGTTGCGAGGGCGGCCGGTGAGCAGACCTAGCTACCTCCTTCAACAAGGCAGGCGCTTACGCAGTCCAACCCGGCGCGCGCCGCTCAGTCGCTGACGTCTATTAAGCTTCGGCTGATGTATACGACGCAGAACGCCCATACTATGCCCACGTGATGGTTAGTGCTATCAGGCCAGAGGCCCCTCGGATCAAATATCCAAATCGTAGTGGATTAGGAACGCGCGGTAACAAGCAGAGACTCACGAAAGATGTGACCCCGTTGCCCCGTCTCGAGGACTTGCGGCAAGGGCTAGGAATGCCCGGCCATGCCTCGTAATTATCTCGCGGGCACCCTCCAGGTCAACCCGACTCCACATCACTCGCAATTAAGCTCGCGCGGGTACCCCTCAGGGTCGACCCGTCTTTCCAAGTAACAGTGGTAAAGTTCAAGTATCCGTGTGTCCAAACATTAAGGGGAAAACCCGAGGAATCACCCCCGGTGAATTCCACTCGATGTAATCATCAAAGTGAACGTAAGAGGATCCACCCTCGAGGTTCACACTTGAGGGGTTGCACGACAGAGCCGTATCGGAAGTGGTTAAGGAGGAAATCACCCTCGATGACCACGACCGAATAGCTACACTACAGGTTAACATCAGAAGTGCTGTAGAGGTCTCACCCTCGGCACTCAATAGTAACACTGTAGAGTCGAGCAACGAAGGGGCGTGATGTGACGTGAGGTGTCGGGTCCTGGTCTTCGATCCCGTTGATCGGGTCTTCTGATAATCCAGCGGGGCAGTCGAGTCAAGTGGGGGGGGGTCACTGATGGGTCTCTAACCAACTTATACTAAGCAGTTTAGGATAAGCAGGTAAGGTACAACAGTAGGTACACAAGCAAGCTATGCATCAGAATAGGTGCAAACAATAACAGTAGCAAAATCTAATGCAAGCATGAGAGAATGGAATGGGCGATATCGGGATGATCAAAGGGGGGGCTTGCCTGGTTGCTCAGACAAGAAGGAGGGGTCGTCATCGACGTAGTCGATCACAGGGGCGGCATCGGTCTCGGGGTCTACCGGAGAGAAGAGGGGGAAGAAACAGTAAATATAAAGCAGACATAGCATCACAAAGCGTAACATGGCAATATGTTGTGCTGGGTGTGACCTAACGCATGGCTACACGATATAGGTGAAGGGGGAATTCAACCGGGAATGTATTCCCGGTTCCGGACCCGTGTCACACAGATGACCGGAGGGGAAATGTTCCATGTTCAGCATGCTAGAGGCATGTGACAGCTGAACGGACCGCATTTTCAGATTCGTTGGATTTTTCTGAGGAACTTTCATATAGAAAACATTTTCATCCGAGTTACAGATTATTTTATATGGATTTTCTAAGTTTTAAACATATTCTGGAATTATTTATATTAACAGAAATGGAATATGACGTCAGCATGACGTAGGAGCGACGTCAGCAGTCAACAGTGCGGTTGACTGGTCAAAATGACCAGTGGGGCCCACTTGTCATGGCAGGGGCCTTAACAGTGTTTATTAAAACTACTATGAGGTTAATTGGCAACTGGGCCCCACATGTCAGTGTCTCATTAAGTTAACTAAATAGTTTAAATAAATAAAACATTGATTAAGGGAGTGGGGCCCGCATGTCAGCGGCTGGGGCCTGCCCAGTCAGCACGATTGACCAGGTCAACGTGGTTAGCTGGGGTCCGGGGACCCACGGGCAGCAACCTGGGGTGGACCCCACGCAGTGCCAGCTCAGCGAAGCCGCCGGAGTTGCTCCGATGAGCCTCCCGCGGTGGCGCTCTCGCCGGAGGCGATCAGAAATCGCGTACGGGGCACCAAATCATGCGTCGCAACTTGCGTTAGAACGAGGAGAGCGCACCGCGTCCATTTACGGTGGCGGCGCGGCCCGTAACTGGCTAGAACAACGACGACGAGAGGCCGGGCGGACGCCGGCATTCGGCCGCGGTCGGAAACGAGGCTAGAGGGCACGGGGAGGCACGAGCTCGAGCTCGTTGGGCTCATGGGAGCACGAGGAGCTCGTTGCCGTGTCCTGGTGAGCGCGATAGGGGCTATGGCCACGGCGGCGAGGCGATCCGCGGCGACGGGCTCACGGCAACGGCGTCGAGGTAGCTACGACACACGAAGAGGCTAACGAAGGGGAGCAGGAGACGGAGAAGCTCACCGCGTGGCTCACACGTAGGCCCGTGACGGTTTAGGAGCTGCAGGCTTCGCCGTAATCGACGACGACGCCGGCAACCGAAGAGGAAGAAGACGACGGCGATCTCGCGTTGCAGAGTTGAGGAGCTCCAACGGGCGGCACTAGTCGATGGAGAGGGCGATGGTGGACCTCGTAGACGTATCGACGAGGTGCGGGTGCGGCGGTGGTCGCGGTGGGGCGAAGTGGCCGGCGACGAGCGCGTCATGGAGGTGGAGGGAAAGGGGATCTGGGGAGAACCCAGAGGAAAGTGGGGCGATAGAGGAGAGCATGGGAGTGAGTGGGGCACAGAGGAGAGGACCGAGGCGTCGGGGTGTGGAGGCCTTATCCTCCCCCTCGTCGTCGACGGCGAGGCGGTCCGGGGCGACCGCGCCCCTGTAGCGACGGGGTCGGTCGAACAGGGAAGGCGACCCGGGGTAAGGTGGTCCGGCTGGTCCGGATGGGCCAAGGCCCAGGGAGGTAGGGGCTTCCTTTCCCCTTTTCGTTTTCTTTTTAAAACTTTTCTGTTTTCATTTAACAGTAGCCTTTTGCATTTTCTTTTGCAGTAATTATCTTTTGCAAAAATGTGCCACTGGTGAAAACAAATACTAGGGGCAGTGGTGCACTGCCACCATAAGCTTGGGATTTATTTGAATCCATTTGGAATTTTCATAATTGGAGTAGCATTTTAAAATGCTAGAATTTGCACTGGATTAATTGCTACTGCTCATTTTAGTAACATAGTGATGTTCTTTTTCTTAACATCAATTGTTTTGGAATATTTGCTAAATAATGAACATTTTTCCAGCAAGTTTACGCAACTTCAAATTTCACTTTGAATTTGAATAGAATTCAGAGAAGGGATTTGAGCTGAGATATTACCCCAACATGATTAAGCTTTGTAAAACAAGATGACTTGGCACTGATCATAAGGGATTGCTGTAGTGTGATTCTGGGGATGTTACAAATCTCCTCCACTACAAGAAATCTCGTCCCGAGATTTAAGGGGGTGGAGTAAGGGGGGGGGAGACTCGGGAAGGGCGAAGCAAAGCACAAGATAGGTGCCTAGGGGCTATCTCAGTGAACATGGCATAGAGGCACCTCTTGAGACGAAATTCAATAAAGTCGTCGAGAACAAGGTAATGAGATGCAATAAGAAGCTTCAACTGGGTAGGCAATCATTTGTTGCCTGAAACAAGGGGGTGAAAGGGGTTTCAGAGCGACGGGGATATGTATTGTGTCTGATACCAGAATTGGTGATCTCACGGAAGGTGGCTATGATTTACATACGAAACCAAGTGTGATAATTTTTTTTGAAACAGGGGGGTATACATGAGAGTCAGGTTTTGCTCCTGTGGAACTGTGGTTTATGGACCCACCATGTGGGTTAAAAGCAGGAAGGAGCTAACATTTTGCACGGTCATGATAGCAAGGCAGGTTAGAGGATAACCTGTCAGTTATGTTGATAACAACGTAGGTACCAAGGGCGAGGGATGAAGAGAACTATTTTCCTGCTCGTTGAACGAGGCGGACCAATAGGCAAAGTTCTCGTCCATCGGTGGCTACCGGAATGTTATCAACAATAGTAACAAGGTCTTGCTGACAGAGTCGCACGCCGAGGTGTTTACCTAAGCAGAGAATTAACTCTGCTCCGATAAGTTAGATTACGAGAATGGTTAAACAAACGAATGGAAAGGAAAATGTGATTATTAGTTTAACCAGACCAATGGAAAGGAAAAGGGTGCTTATACAAAAGTATTAGAGTATATGCTTCCCAAGAACAAACAAAGCAAGATATACATGACAGGACATCAAGTACTTATCCATTTAGTTAATGGGGCAATGAGAATCATGATATTACCCATACAACGGTGTTTGGATAATAGATCAAGAAACATTCGGCAATGTGCTTCCAATGTTCTTGTTGATATTCAGAATACCTCAGTCATGCTTTGAGGTAGCATTAACATGGTGTTCCAAGTAGTGGTTTGAGTTGAAGATCACAATAAATACTCAAGGAACAGTTTGAGTTGAAGATCACAAGAAATGCTCAAGGAACAATTGCAGGAATAGCAAGGAGTCTAAGGTATAATCATGATCAAATATGTGTTGGAAAGAAGACAAGGGGTTGTCGATGACAACTCAAATCATCGAAGGTCAAGGATGGTAATTCTTATCCGAATTCGATTGATATGCTGGAAGGGCTCAGAATGTTGACGAGCACGACACAATTGTGGAGAGATTTCAGGAAGATGTAATCGATCGGCGATGACATCAAGTCAAAGGAATGATCAAGTGAAAAGTTATTGGAACCATGGGTACGACACAAACTCGAAAGCAAGCTTGCTGTTCAAGGCGAAAAGATAAGATGAGGACGATCGACGTAAGCTTCGCTCATTGTCGAAAGTTGTGCTCCGGGAATAAGGACCAGGTAGCACAGTTAAAATTTAGCACGATAATGACATAGCCTGCCAGGCTAGGAATGACTAGAAGGATTATTAAACTCATAAGCAATGAAAATTACTTAGAGTTATAGAATCGGAGTGCGGAATCGATTCAACCGATTCACTTATCGGTGTCCTCGAGTGATTAATAACTCAGATCCCGGGGGAAATCTGAAATCGGTGAGAAGCAATACTAGATGAAGACTCATAGGAAGCAACACGGTTCTTTGATATTCTCGAGATACCGGAGGGTAATACTTGAAGGAAGATCAAAATAGAGGTTGTGGAGTTGCATTGATCTGCAGAAGACAAGTGCGTGAACTTGTCCGAGAAATGGAATCGAAGGGGAACAATCATGGTCAGAACCACGGTTGCAAAGGACCAAGCATAGATACCAGATGAACTTATAACAAGGGGATTATTATTATCACAAGAAGCTTCCATGATAAGTGCCACATCGGGTCCATGGGCATGAACACAAAGTTCAAGGTCGACTCCCACTTCTTCAATGCATAACCTTTCATTCACTCCTCGTTTTTTGAAGAAATTGTAGTGCAGAGGATTTATCTGCCGAAGTACCAAAACAGTAAGACTCGGGAGAACTCTCGGGTTCACACAGATTATGGAAGGCATAAGTTCAATCCATCGGGGCATTTTTACGAATCTATACAACAAAAACCAAGCAAAAGATACGAGTTCAAAAGTAGAGTATCGGAGTCAAAGCAGATGATACAATTTACCGAAGGTATTATGTATCAGGGAAAAACTCACAAGACTTTGGATGTGAAGGACATTGTCGGATAACAACCCAGCAATGGATCTGGCGATTCACGACAGAGTTGATGTGAGTATCGGTAATCAATCAGATGAAGAAGGGGATGTAAAGGCATCGGCTTATAGAAACGTCTGAATGATTCGATGCTTGGGTACAAAGGAATTATGTTTTCAAGACGAAGGATCAGAAGCAGAGGCTCTGATCAAAAGATGAGTAAGTTGAATAGACTTAGAGGTGTACCCGATCAAATCTAGATTGGGCAAGAACCAGCTCATATCTCGAAGGATGTCTGAGCCGGAAAGAAAATTTCCAAGGATTGATTGATGATTGCGAGTATTCGCACACACGCTGAATCCATAGGAACAAAATGACAATCACAAAGAATTTTAAAGAATATTGCTAGACATATGGAATTAATCCTAATGCAAGCAAGAAAGGAGAATCAAGAGCAATAGGTTGCAAAGGATTTTGAAAGATCAGATAGCCTTTTCAGGTATTAGGAAAGCAAATGAACAACTAGGGATGAACGAACCCCGGTTAAGTGAATTATCCGCAGTCTGAAAAGAAGCTGCAAAGCACAAGGCCACAAAGGATTCTCGGAACAACGGAGAGTACTAGTGGTATCTCGTAATAACAGGAGCAACTAGGGATAAAGGTACAAGCAGCAAGGATGTTATTCAGGGGGATTATCAGTGGTCAAGACCTGCAAGGCAGTTGGCACAGGGTCTCGAGAAACATCGAGGAGTATCCGCAGAATCTTCTCGCGAAGCAAGCAATCATCGATAATGTTGGGGTTCTTCAGGAGGAAGTGGGTACGAGAACCTAATGTCAGAGTTAGTAAAATGTTTAACCCGAATAGACGAGATATCAGAGTCCCAGAGTATAGACGAGGAATAAAAGATCCTAATACCACCCAATGGCGAAGTGGGCCCGTAAGACACACAACCAATCTTAGTAAAAGTTTTTCAGTGACTAGACTCAACTTTGGCCAAGGAGTTGGAAAGGGGGCTACATACAGGCAGTCGGCTCTGATACCAACTTGTGACGCCCTCGATTCAATCGTACACTAATCATACACGCAAATGTGTACGATCAAGATCAAGGACTCACGGGAAGATATCACAACACAACTCTAGACACAAATTAAAATAATACAAGCTTTATATTACAAGCCAGGGGCCTCGAGGGCTCGAATACATAAGCTCGAAAACACAAGAGTCAGCGGAAGCAACAATATCTGAGTACAGACATAAGTTAGACAAGTTTGCCTTAAAAAGGCTAGCACAAAAGCAACATCGATCGAAAAGGCAAGGCCTCCTGCCTGGGAGCCTCCTAACTACTCTTGGTCGTCGGCGTCCGTCACGTGGTAGTAGGCACCCTCGGGGTAGTAGCCATCGTCAAAGGTGTCATCTGGCTCCTGGACTTCGTCATCTGGTTGCGTCATCCGAGAAAAATGGAAAAGGGGAAAAAGAGGGAGCAAAGCAACCGTGAGTACTCATCCAAAGTACTCGCAAGCAAGGATCTACACTACAGATGCAACATTATCAAAGGAAGGCTGTATATGTGGACTGGGCTACAGAAATGCCAGAATAGAGAGAAGGCCTAGTCCTATCGAAGACTAGCATCTTCTGGAAACCACCATCTTGCAGCAAACAGGAGGGAGTAGAGTAGCATAAAGTAAAGTAGTAGTAGTGTTATCAACCTCGGCCAGAGATCCTTTCTCGACTCCCTGCGAGAAAGAAATCCCAGAGCCGTACTATCCAATTATCATCACAATCCAATTCTCATCACCATCCAATTCTCATCACAAGTATCCAGTTCTAGTTGTATCGATCGGGATACAACTCCAAGTGTCCGTTACCGTAGGACAGGCTATCGATAGATGTTTTCTTCCCTGCAGGGGTGCACCAACTTACCCACCACGCTCGCTTAACTCCGGCCGGACACACTTTCCAGGGTCATGCCCGGCCTCGGCCAAACAATACGCCGCAACCCGACCTAGGCTTAATAGAGAGGCCAGCACGCCGGACTAAACCTATGCCCCCAGGGGTCATGGGCCATCTCCCCGGGAACTCCTGCACGTTGCGAGGGCGGCCGATGAGCAGACCTAGCTACCTCCTTCAACAAGGCAGGCGCTTACGCAGTCCAACCCGGCGCGCGCCGCTCAGTCGCTGACGTCTATTAAGCTTCGGCTGATGTATACGACGCAGAACGCCCATACTATGCCCACGTGATGGTTAGTGCTATCAGGCCAGAGGCCCCTCGGATCAAATATCCAAATCGTAGTGGATTAGGAACGCGCGGTAACAAGCAGAGACTCATGAAAGATGTGACCCCGTTGCCCCGTCTTGAGGACTTGCGGCAAGGGCTAGGAATACCCGGCCACGCCTCGTAATTATCTCGCGGGCACCCTCCAGGTCAACCCGACTCCACATCACTCGCAATTAAGCTCGCGCGGGTACCCCTCAGGGTCGACCCGTCTTTCCAAGTAACAGTGGTAAAGTCAAGTATCCGTGTGTCCAAACATTAAGGGGAAAACCCGAGGAATCACCCCCGGTGAATTCCACTCGATGTAATCATCAAGGTGAACGTAAGAGGATCCACCCTCGAGGTTCACACTTGAGGGGTTGCACGACAGAGCCGTATCGGAAGTGGTTAAGGAGGAAATCACCCTCGATGACCATGACCGAATAGCTACACTACAGGTTAACATCAGAAGTGTTGTAGAGGTCTCACCCTCGGCACTCAATAGTAACACTGCAGAGTCGAGCAACGAAGGGGCGTGATGTGACGTGAGGTGTCGGGTCCTGGTCTTCGATCCCGTTGATTGGGTCTTCTGATAATCCAGCGGGGCAGTCGAGTCAAGTGGGGGGGGGGTCACTGATGGGTCTCTAACCAACTTATACTAAGCAGTTTAGGATAAGCAGGTAAGGTACAACAGTAGGTACACAAGCAGGCTATGCATCAGAATAGGTGCAAACAATAACAGTAGCAAAATCTAATGCAAGCATGAGAGAATGGAATGGGCGATATCGGGATGATCAAAGGGGGGGGGCTTGCCTGGTTGCTCTGGCAAGGTGGGGTCGTCGTCGACGTAGTCGATCACAGGGGCGGCATCGGTCTCGGGGTCTACCGGAGAGAAGAGGGGGAAGAAACAGTAAATATAAAGCAGACATAGCATCACAAAGCGTAACATGGCAATATGTTGTGCTGGGTGTGACCTAACGCATGGCTACACGATATAGGTGAAGGGGGAATTCAACCGGGAATGTATTCCCGGTTCCGGACCCGTGTCACACAGATGACCGGAGGGGAAATGTTCCATGTTCAGCATGCTAGAGGCATGTGACAGCTGAACGGACCGCATTTTCAGATTCGTTGGATTTTTCTGAGCAACTTTCATATAGAAAACATTTTCATCCGAGTTACGATTTATTTTCTATGAATTTTTAAAGTTTTAAACATATTCTGGAAATTATTTATATTAACAGAAATGGAATATGACGTCAGCATGACGTAGGAGCGACGTCAGCAGTCAACAGTGCGGTTGACTGGTCAAAATGACCAGTGGGGCCCACTTGTCATGGACAGGGGCCTTAACAGTGTTTATTAAAACTACTATGAGGTTAATTGGCAACTGGGCCCCACATGTCAGTGTCTCATTAAGTTAACTAAATAGTTTAAATAAATAAAACATTGATTAAGGGAGTGGGGCCCGCATGTCAGTGGCTGGGGCCTGCCCAGTCAGCACGGTTGACCAGGTCAACGTGGTTAGCTGGGGTCCGGGGACCCACGGGCAGCGACCTGGGGTGGACCCCACGCGGCGCCAGCTCAGCGGAGCCGCCGGAGTTGCTCCGATGAGCCTCCCGCGGTGGCGCTCTCGCCGGAGGCGATCGGAAATCGCAAACGGGGCACCAAATCGTGCGTCGCAACTTGCGTTAGAATGAGGAGAGCGCACCACGTCCATTTACGGCGGCGGCGCGGCCCGTAACTGGCTAGAACGACGACGACGAGAGGTCGGTCGAACGGGCGGACGCCGGCATTCGGCCGCGGTCGGAAACGAGGCTAGAGGGCACGGGGAGGCACGAGCTCGAGCTCGTTGGGCTCATGGGAGCACGAGGAGCTCGTTGCCGTGTCCTGGTGAGCGCGACAGGGGCTATGGCCATGGCGGCGAGGCGATCCGCGGCGACGGGCTCACGGCAACGGCGTCGAGGTAGCTACGACGCACGAAGAGGCTAACGAAGGGGAGCAGGAGACGGAGAAGCTCACCGCGTGGCTCACACGTAGGCCCGTGATGGTTTAGGAGCTGCAGGCTTCGCCGTAATCGACGACGACGCCGGCAACCGAAGAGGAAGAAGACGACGGCGATCTCGCGTCGCAGAGTTGAGGAGCTCCAACGGGCGGCACTAGTCGATGGAGAGGGCGATGGTGGACCTCGTAGACGTATCGACGAGGTGCGGGTGCGGCGGTGGTCGCGGTGGGGCAAAGTGGCCGGCGACGAGCGCGTCGTGGAGGTGGAGGGAAAGGGGATCTGGGGAGAACCCAGAGGAAAGTGGGGCGATAGAGGAGAGCATGGGAGTGAGTGGGGCACAGGGGAGAGGATCGAGGCGTCGGGGTGTGGAGGCCTTATCCTCCCCCTCGTCGTCGACGGTGAGGCGGTCCGGGGCGACCGCGCCCCTGTAGCGACGGGGTCGGTCGAACAGGGAAGGCGACCCGGGGAAGGTGGGCCGGCTGGTCCGGATGGGCCAAGGCCCAGGGAGGCAGGGGCTTCCTTTCCCCTTTTTGTTTTCTTTTTAAAACTTTTCCGTTTTCATTTAACAGTAGCCTTTTGCAGTAATTATCTTTTGCAAAAATGTGCCACTGGTGAAAACAAATACTAGGGGCAGTGGTGCACTGCCACCATAAGCTTGGGATTTATTTGAATCCATTTGGAATTTTCATAATTGGAGTAGCATTTTAAAATGCTAGAATTTGCACTGGATTAATTGCTACTGCTCATTTTAGTAACATAGTGATGTTCTTTTTCTTAACATCAATTGTTTTGGAATATTTGCTAAATAATGAACATTTTTCCAGCAAGTTTACGCAACTTCAAATTTCACTTTGAATTTGAATAGAATTCAGAGAAGGGATTTGAGCTGAGATATTACCCCAACATGATTAAGCTTTGTAAAACAAGATGACTTGGCACTGATCTTAAGGGATTGCTGTAGTGTGATTCTGGGGATGTTACAGTGTATAATTGAGTGAGGGTCGTGACATCAGGTATCAGAGACATCTCGATCCGCAACATCCTTCGAATCAACCGGGTAAATCCCCGCGTGAGGCCGAATTGGGGGAAAATTTCCCCAATCCATCAGTTCGAGCAACGGGTCGGTAGATTTCGGGGTGTGGGATCTGAG
Source organism: Triticum aestivum (assembly GCF_018294505.1). Lineage (NCBI taxonomy): Eukaryota > Viridiplantae > Streptophyta > Magnoliopsida > Poales > Poaceae > Triticum > Triticum aestivum. Next base: position 520,421,454 of record NC_057810.1, on the reverse strand, counting down.
TGGAGGCGTCCAGGGTGATCATGGAGAAGGTGGTGGCGGAGATCACGCAGATGCGCAAGGAGAGTGAGGCGACGGCCACATCCATCCAGTTGCTACTCACCACAGCCCAGAACCTGGGAGCCTGGATTCCGACAGTGGATTCGACCATGGAGGCACTTCACATCTCCATCGATGTGGTCGGGTGGGGGGGGGTCGCGTCACAATGCTGGAATCCGGTACCTCGCCGATGACTCCCAAATAGCCTCATGGGCAGCGATCCACGAGCAACAACGTTGCTGAAGCACACCAGGGTGATGCAATTTGGGCGCCCTTGGCCCCAGCGCCCGCCCTAGTCAGGGGTAAGAAAAACTTTCCCCAAACTCCAGGTGGATTCGAGTTGGGGGTTTACTCTGGCATGGAGGAGAGTGAGAGATCCAATAGCAGGAGTCGGTTTGGATCGTCTCACATGCCAAAGATAGATTTCCCTCGCTTTCATGGGGGAAATCCTCGATGGTGGAAAGGAGTGCGTGAAAAATATTTTTCCATGTATCATGTGCCTAGAGACACTTGGGCAACGTTTTCCACCATGCATTTCATAGGCAATGCAACTCTGTGGTTGCAAACTTATGAGGCAGATCATGAAGTAGAAAGTTGGAAAGAGTTAGTGGTAGCCATACATACAAAGTTTGACTAGGATAAACACTTAAAGTACTTAGAGGCATTAGAAAGGTGTAAACAAATTGACTCTATGGAAAATTATCACCACAAGTTCGAAGAGCTCAAACATAAAGTGTTAATACAAAACTGTCATTATGACGAGGCATTTTTTGTTACTAAATTTGTAGGAAGATTGCATATGAACATTCAAAAGGCTATTAGGTTGCATAATCCTAGAACAGTTGATGTTGTGTTATCTCTTGCTTTGACACATGAAGAACCACTGGAAGAAGCTCGGTAGTATTCGAGTGCTAAGTACAAGCACGACTACAAGAGTCCGTCAAAACACACTTATGGGGGCAAAGGCATCATGCCCACTAATGACTTGCAAGTGCACAATGCTGTTGTAGCACTTTCGTGATAAGTGAAGTATCGAACCCACATGAGCAAATAGGAAGGAATTACAAACCCCTCAACTACGCTATCACTTACGTAGTTACGTACGCACACAAAATGTAGTTTGAAGATAACCTACTTTAGTAAGTTGCTTGGAACACAAATAAAAGGGTAGCACTTATCTAAACTACAAACAATAAATAAAAGACAGAAAATTAAATGAACTAAACTGAGAGAAATAGTGCTTGAGTAATAAACGTTCTCGAAGGAACTAGAGTCATCACCATAGGTATGATGCTGACAACACATGATAGACATGGCTCTCTAATTGTATCATTAAGCCACTTGTATATGATCTCGCATGGGCGAAGCCAATAAAGTACGCATCCCCACTAAGGTTACCGCATACATTCGTGCCACCACCGTGCTTCCCCACTCCGATTATCATAACGATGATTAAGGGGAGTGAACTCTCCGTGGTCACGCCTTAAGTTCTAGGGTTCTCCACTAATCCCTATTGCAATGATCAGGGACGAAGCAAGAATAGGTCTTGTCACCACCTACCCTCCACAACTACCCTTCTCACCAACATAAATCACCACAAGTCCATAGGTGGCTAATGTTGTGTGGGCGCCCTTCACAACACGATGAGACAATCAACGCAATACATATAGGGAGAATACCAGGCTATGAAGACAGTAATACCCACTCACCCCTTGAGATGAGATCTAGAAATCGCGAAGCAACATCAGTTGGAGCATCACCCCACACAGTACATACTTGCAATCAATCATCACCACTTCAGAGGGTTGGAGAAACCGGACCCTGCCATGGAAAAACATGGAAGAATATGTCAAAGTCGTCACACGAATAGCCAACCAATAGTTCTCATCAAAATATACACCAACTGCCAAGATATGAAGAGAACCAGCATATCTAGGGACACAAGCTCTCATAGGCCCTTCGTTAATTGGTGTCGGATCGAACACCGTCGAGGTAGGGAGAGACCTTATTCCAATACACCATCGCCGCATCACCTTGTCGATGTCACTAGGGCACAAAAGCATAAGGAAAAGAAAACAAGACAGGCGGATCCCCACTCCTCTTGTCATCGTCGAGGCCGCCAGATGGGAAAGAGGAGCGAGACAGTGGCAATGGCGTGTAGGGATGTTGTGGCGGCTAGGGTCGGAGTCACGGCAAGGTGAAATCTGAACGAGTATCATTTACATGCTTAGCTGTACTTGCTGCATCAACAAGTAAAAACAAGATGTATACTTGTGCGGGTCATATACTAAGAGAAATATCAAGTTATGTGAAAAATGTACAAGCACAAAGTACATACTATGTATTCACGTCAACTTAATAGTCACACCAGATTAACGTTATAATCACAAGAAATATCAATAATAGGGAAAACTCCTTCAAGCTGTAATACTGTAAAACCACACACCATCATCTCTAGACAGCTCGAGTACTAAAACATCTCGAATAAACACAACACATTGCAAATATAGTTCAGGGAGGCACAACTATGGAAATTCAACGCATCTTTGGTCACCTAGCACACTTTTCGATTGTTTAGGCAGCAGGTAGAAACTTCATGCAAATTGGTGGTTTAATCTTGGCAAGAGCAAGTATTGAAGCAGGAAACGTCCATATGCCATCCCCACATATCAAAGCGGATGCAACTGCGGGCACCATGAAGCCAGCCTCCTTCTTGTTTATCTTGGTCCATGCAAAAACTATCAAACTCCCGAGGCACATATCGATAGCAAAGCTCCCACCTACAAGGAATGGAACTGCCATTGCCATTGGTAGGGGCACATACTTCGCATACTTGTGTGGCATGACATCTCTTACTATACTGACAACTGCCGCAAATGCGAAAAATCCGCCAGATATTGCAATGCAATACTTCGGTAACACTGAGAAGCCCTCCACACCAAGTATTGCCATATTGCGGTATATGAGTGCATAAGGTGCCTTCCAAGTACCATATGGGTTACCAATATCAAATGCCTTGTAGAAGAGCATGAACGTGAGGGGGGCGATAATGCAACCCATGGCTGTTCCAATAACTTGTGCAATCATCATCGATTTTGGTGATGTTTGAGTGAGATAACCCGTCTTGAAGTCTTGCATCAAATCGGCGGAGATAAGCACCAGTTGCTTGACTAGGGTGCCAGCAACAAGGCCTGCAATGACACCATTATCCTTGCCGGCCCATCCCGCAAAGACAAAGAGAGCGATCTTGCCATAGTTATAGCCCATGTTGATGTCGGTAAGCCCTGTACCATAGGAATTGGCGAATCCAAGCATGGGGGCAACGACATAGGCTATAACAACATAGTACCACTTCACTTGTTTGAACATTACTGGTATGGTAACCACTGCAAGAACGCTAAACAAGGCATAACCGGTGTATGCCATCCAAGATGGGATCTGGCCTCTCTTAAAGATCTCCTGGCGTTGAAACTCCTCAAGCGAGACTGTATCGTCCACATTTTTTGCTGCAATTCATTCGCTCAACATTACAAAAAAGAACTCATTTCTTGATTGGTGATGCACTGAATTTTATGTTGTCCTTTGTTCTTACCTTTGTTGTCAACCTGCTTGCGACTAAATTGTCGATACATGCTCATAGCAGTGATGCCAACAATTTTTATGAAGTGGTACATGCCATCCCCCATGATGAGAGCTATGCATATGAAGGCCTGGGTGGTGACAAAATCATGGTCAGTGACATACAAGTTTTCATTACGACATGCTATTAATTTATGTGATTGTAACTAAGGAAAAAAGAGAGTTGTGGTAGATACCTTGTAACCGTACAAACTTTTCATGCTGCTTTCTGGTGCTTTTGCAGGGTACCAATCCCCCTTGTGTTTACTAATGAGTGGCCACATTATTCCCCATGAGATAATTGCACCAAGGAGGGTAGAGATATTTACTATATGTGGGCAAATCATCCCGGCACCAACGTATGTCATGCTAAAGTCAAAGTAGAAGCTGAAACACAAATAATAAGCTCTGAGTTAAGAGATCACATGCCAAAAATTGTGGCAATCCACAATGAGAAGCAACAAGTCAAAAGAATTACGTTTGCTTCCAGGCCTTCAAACCGAAAGTAGGGAACTGGACAAATCCACAGGCATCGCCCCCGGTGTAGAACCATTGGAAGAAACTCCATAGAAAACTACCCCCAAAGTATTTCAGAAATCCACGGATTTGCTTCCTGTCATGATTGAAAGGTAAGATTAATCCATACAGATCAAGAACTCACCACAAATTGCTTGGTTTAATGATTGAAAGGTCACAGTGTGCATACCTTGAATTCTTGTCGCCTTGATCGGTATGAAACCCGTTTATAAGAATAGCAGTTGCAGTCCCACTTGGGTAAACTAATTTGTAGTCGACGACCAATACCTGAATATATTATGTCAAATCATTGAGTGCCCAAGACAGATGAAAACCAGGCTCAGTTGTTTAACACGTAATGAATTGCGTTATTTTCTTAAAATTCGTACCAGTTCTAAAATTAAATTCCTTGAAAAGCTGGAAAAATGATAGCAGCATCGGTTCAAAACCTAGTGACAGTTTTGGTGACCAATGCTTGCGGCAAAGAAACTCCAATCAATAATACCGCCTTTGTATCAAAAAAGTTTTATAAGTTTGATATAGAGGGAGTATAGTATAGATAGAGTTGCGAGATGGAGTTTCCAGGCACGTGTGAGCAGCCCATGTAGGCTGTCATCGGCAAGGTTTCGTAGTGCTAGAGACATCGATGTCTCTACGTTTGGTGGTCTAGAGACATCGATGTAATTTTAATTATATTTAGGGTGTTTTATCGAAAAAGGGCTGCCCCCCGCTTTATATTATAAAGCAACGACCACACGATATAAATGTTGGGGCCACAGCACACGCAAGCAAAAAAAACAAAAAAAGGAACTGAAGAGAAAATAATGCCAACAACGGCGGATCAACGAAAACGATGAGGATCCGCAACCGCCGCGCCCACCGGAAAATACCACCACGCTCCTAGCATTCCGGACCGCCGCATACCAAACAACACCCTCAAGAAGGATCGCGACGATGACGACGTTGTTGCCCGGACATGTCCTAGGGTTTCCCCCGGTACGCGAGGGGTGAGGTGGAAGGGGTATGCCCGACGCCCTTCAGGAAGGCACGACGGCGCCCACGAGCGTCACCGCGTCGGTGCCGGCCCGGCCGACAAGGATTTCTCCCGACCACCAACCAGCCACGACCCCAGACAATCCATCCCGCGCCACCAAACACACCGCCCACCAACTTGCGCCACCATGGTCGAGCAGTCTCCATCGCCGTCTCACCATGGCAAACGAAACGGGACCGACGGAAACAAGACGACGCAACCGGGAACCAGGAGCGGCAACATCAGCAGCCTCGCGGGAGGGGACATCCTCCACCGCCCCCGGCGGGATCCGGCCGGACGCAGCACATGGGCAAACCGGGCCACCCCTAGCCCAGCAGAGCCCGAAACGGGCTCGCGAAGCCCCCGTCGCCGCGCTGCAGAACGCGAGCCACCGTCGCCACCACCCCCCGCATGAGTCACGCCCCCGACCCGCCGGAGACGCCGCAAGCAGACCAGGCCAGGCCCGCCCAGACCCAGATCGAGCCCAAAGGGGCCTAGATCTGGGCCGGGAAGGCCCGCTGCTAGCCACCGCGTCGCCCCGCCGCCAAGCGGCCGCGCCACCGCCCGCACGCCACCCAGCACTGCGCCACCGAAGGAGCTGCGCCGCCGCCGGATCCATTGTCGCCGAGGAGCACCCCCATCGGCCGCCGTCCGCCCGAGCCGAGGCGCCAAGCGGGGGGGAAAGGCCGGGGCCGCCGCCGCCGCCACCACGCGGGCAAGGCCCGGTGGCCCAGGCCGACGGCGGCGAAAGGTGAGGAGGGGGAGGGGGGGCTGGGAGGGGCGACGAGAGCCCGCGGTCGCCCCGCTCGGGGAGGCGACGCGGGGGAGGAGGGGGCTGCTTTGATTTAGGGTGTTTTGTAGTGCTAGAGAAATTTTTTACTAATATTTTTTTTTGAAAAGGAGGATGACCCCTGACCTCTGCATTTGGAGATGCATGCAACAATTTTATTGGTTAGTTATTCACAAAGATCTTATAAAGTAATACATCAATATGTGTGAAGCCGCCATCTTGGCAACATCTGTCGCTACTCCTATCCAACGATGAAGGGGTGCAAAAAATATGAGCCGAATACCCAGATCTCTAACCTAAAACTAACATCTAAAGTCCGAGGCCCCAACCAAATCACATACCATGCCTAGGGCACAAACCGGTCCGACGCACTCTCATAGGTCATCGCCGCCACCTTCCATCGATTCATCTTCAGAACAGATACTGACGCATCGACCTTGCTAGGCCACATGGATAAGTCTCACACATGGATGGAGATCATGTGTTCCAAGATGGTGAAGCGCTAGGTCGCTTTCGGGTGGGCCTTAGGGCGTTGTCAACATTGCACAGTCGCAGGAAAAAAAAACTAGGATAGCGTACGGTATGTGTTGTAGGGGAAAGAAAGTTTAGTTAGTTTTTCTTTATTTTGAACTGAAGTTTAGCTAGTTTTGGGTAGCCTGATAATTTTGTTACTTTCAATCAATCGCCTACAGGCTAAAGCTGCGCATATATCCGGCGCGGATGAGCTCATTTAATGTAACGTGTATCTTAGCCACACAGTGCACACAGCATGTTGGAAAAACTGAAGGGAAAGCAGAAGAAAGAGACCTGTCTGAGGGGAATCAAGGTGAGGAGGCCCCCGAAGCTGCAAGCCAGGAGGAACCCCGTCATCCAGCCTATCCCTGGCTCCTTCCAGCTTCCCGGCACGTTGCCCGGCGAGTCCCCGGCCAGCTCGTACGTCTTCTTGTTCAGGCCCAGCAATGTTGACCCGAACCCACCTGCAGCGCGCCAGTCACAAACACCAATCAATCAAGAATTATGCTACAGAGACTGGCGTCATGGCCTCCATGGCCAGGAATGAATGATGCGGTGCTAACCGGCGAAGGCGATGGTGTAGCAGGCCACGCCGCAGGTCTGGACGATGGTGTTCTCCTGCCGCGTGAAGGGGCGGGACACGATGCCGAAGCGGTCCAGCAGGCGCGTCCACCCGCGCAGCGCCAGGAAGGAGAGCAGCGCAGCGGAGACGTTCAGCGTGGGCACCAGCCCGGTGGTGAGCGCGATCTTCATCACGATGACCGTGTAGATGAACCCGATCAGCAGCGCCGCCACCATGCCCCGCACCGTCAGCTCGTCCTGCCACCGCGGCATGGCCTCCAGCTGCCACTCGCGCGTCGACGCCAGCGCGGGGTCCGACTCCCTGTCGCCCTCCAGGGCCTCGTCCCTGTCGATCTCCGGCGCGATCTTGGTGCGGTCCGGCGCGATGACGTCCATGGCGGCTCTGCTCCTTGACTCCGCAGCTGCTGCTACCGGAGCACGAAACCAAATTAAACAAGAACAGAAAAAAAATTCTTCTTCGCCAAGACCAAATTCTGCCCAGCATTTTCGAGCAAGAACTAGCAGGGAGCATCGCTCACCTCAACGATCAAGGCCGTACTGCTCGACTGATCACTGTACCGTGGAAGAAGAATCACTCAAGGCTGTAGCTTCGAGGAAGTCGTACCCCGTTTCCGCCCACGAGGCGAGCTGCAACCGTGTGCTTTTGGGGTGAGATTGTGATGTTAATCATGGCCGATGCCACGGTTTTTATAGAGAGAATCATGGGGAAAAGTCCACCCTCTTACTTTTCCATGTACTGTTTTATTCATGGTGTAAGCCGATGTTCCTGACCAAGTACTACAGATGATGTAGCTGCGGCCCAGATTTACAGTACCTCCCTCGGTGATCCATCCGAAGCTGATCGGCAGTGTTACGGGATGTCAGATTCGCGGGTTCCTTTGACTCTGGATCACTGATAAACTAGTAGGAAACTGTCGTGTCAGTGTGTACCAAGACTCCCTTCAAAAAAGAACTGCGTATAAGCTGTCGGACTCAAAGAGAGTTGTTAAAGAAAGGAACAGGGAAGGGAGGAAGACAGCCAAAGGGGGGCTATCAGTGGCGGCACTTTTCGTGCCATCATGCCGTAAGCTTCATTCCGAAAGTAATTAATGGATCACGACTTCCTTGGACGTGGAGCTAATGACATGTATTAGGGAAAATAACCTATTGATCATGCTGGGATATCAGACGTGCCGGTGCCTCAAATCCGTAAAAGAACTGAAGAATCTATTGAGTTCACGCAATAAAAGGAACTCCTAAATCAACGAAATTAATATGGATCAGAGGGAGTATTATTTTTTGTGTGTAGCTTCATTTAATTATCTGAAGAAACCAACTCTATTGAAGCAACCGAAAGTTGTTCTTCCATCCGAATTGTAACTAAGCACGGTCCGCATTTCTAAAATTCGATTTGAAACAGAACCTTTTCAATAAAGGGAGATTTAACTGACGCTTAACGTCGATATCGAGATGATTCAGCCATAAAAAGTTCACACCCAACCAGTTGTCAAAGAGAATAATGTGACGAATAAAAGAACAGTAGGTTTTAGCAAGTCAACGAGAGAAAACAATGTTCATTTAGGCAGCTTGGAAATGGCACTGTATTTCCCTGTAGAAGATACAGCACAACAATACGCCTGCTTCATGCCGCTTTTCGTGCCTTACCTATGCGATGGCAATTTTGGCACGTACAATATGCTGTGCTCTAGTTGACCCTGGCTAAAAGAAATACAATGTCCTTCAGTTTAAACAGCAAGGGCTTATCAAAAACACAGGTTCAGGCACCAAGCACTAACCAGGAATTACAAAGGAGTAAGGAAAGTAGTGGTGGTGTGTGAGCAACAATCTTGCCGCTGGGTGCAAAGGGAACACGAGATTCGGTCAAAGAAAAGAAGCGGCTGCCAATGATCCATATTCGCGCAATCTAGAAAGTCCAGAATATTTGGATTAGCCGAATAAGCCGAGTCTGCTGACTTTGCTAGGATTCCTGTTTACAAGGACCTCCCTCCTTTATTGAGTTGGTAGGTTCGTCTCACTTTCTTCCTAGGTTTTTTCCTCCTCGCCTTTGGTTTTCTGTTGATTTTTTTGGTAACCTCAACCAATGCTGCACAAAATAAGAAGGATTCCAATATGGCGCTGACGTTCGATCTGGGTAGCTCCCACATCAAATGAATCGTTCCCTCGAAACGACCGATTGAACAATAATTCCTGGTCGCAAATTCTGCTAGCCCATCTGGCACAAACCCAATTGCCCAAACCGAAAAAAGGTCAATCACAACCTAGTTGCCTGCTGTTGCACTAAAAAAATCCAAAATCCAAAAAAAGGGAAAACACAGAAAAACCTTGCAAAACAGAAACAAAACGATTTGCCATGATATGCAAACTGAATTTGCCTATTATTTAAAAAGCATATATACCATAAAACTGCCATCATCATGTTAACAAAGGATTAGATAAAAAGAATGATACGGTGTACAAAAAAATAAATTTGCAATGGTTTCCTTTAACAATTTTTGCATGTCAAGATAAATAATTAAAATTGACCATGCTACTATTTTTTTTTGCCATGGTACCAAAATTAAATTTGCCATGGCCAAAATATATAGGACAATTTGCCATAATAGAAAACAAAAAACAATTTGCCATGGTCACGCAAAAAAGAAAATTACCATGGATTATTCAATAAATTTGTCATGAATTGTTAAAAAAAACATAATAAAAAAGAAAATATTACCATGGGTTGGTCAATAAATTTGTGGTGATAAAAAATGTCAATGGTTCAAAAAGTAAAAATTGATATGGTTCATAAAGTATATCTGCCAACGTCCGTAAGCTACAATTGCCATGGTGCAAAAAATAATTTGCCAAGATCCAATTCTTTTTACATGGTCCAAAGAAAATCATGGTAAATTTTATTGCCATGGTACAGTAGCTTGCCGTTGCAATTCCACTAGTTGCCATGAGGGCATTAAAAGTGTTTTGAAAAGACCTAAAGTTGCCATCTTGGAAAACAAAAAATGGTTTTAATTTGCCATGTGACCATGAGAAGAAAAAGTGATGGTAAAATTAGTATAAAAGGTGTGTTGGTTATATGGCAACCGTTTTTTTTTACTTTTTGCCATGGCAATAAGTTTAACAATTTTGCCATGGTAGAAAAGGTATTTTGTGACATGGCAAGTTTTCTATTGGTGACATGGCAAAAGCTATGAACACTTTTGCCATGGATTTTTTTATAAACATATAAAAGTTGGCATTGTATGGTTGAATTATTTGTCATGTTGTATGACACCCTAGATATGCTTGTTCAATTTGTTGCCAACCTTGTGAATCTAGATTTGCCAAGCATGTGGGAATTTAGGAGTACAAAGGGTACAAAGTGATATGAATTTTTCTAATGAAATTTGATCTGTGCGTTATGGAGAAAACATTAAGATACCTTTCTTGTGAAAAAACTGTTCTATACGAAATGACATGGCAAATTTTGATCTAAAAAAGGTCATGTCAAGTTTCTCTCATGGCAAAAGGAATAAGAAAAAAAAATATCTACCAAGTGAGATGGAAATTTTTGCTCTAAAAAGGTGATGGCAAAATGGAAAAGAAAATGTTATAAAGAAGTTGTTCTGTACTAAGTGACATGGTAATTCTTTTATCTAAAAAAGGTCATAGCAAAATGGAATTTAAGGAAAATTGTGTAAACCTTGTTGTTTGTGCCTAAATTAACAAAAGTAGCCATCCTGATGTATTGGCCCATGAAAACACACAACTTAAAAAGGCCAAGTATGTGCAAAAGAAAGATTGCGCCTGAGCATATCAGCGATAATATCTACAATCGCCAAACACTCTACAATGACCTATAGTATCTTTAAATTGTCAACCACTCCGCAAAAGCGCAACTAACAATGATTTGCATATACAAAAGCATTACAAAGTGGACACAAAATTCAGTGGCACAAAATCACAGCCTTGGGTGACAAAAAATGAGTTAAAATGGTCAGGTTGCCTACCAATCCCCATATTTACCTAGAAAAATTGGGAAAAAAACCTCATAGTAGATAGTGGCAGAGCCACTACCTAGTGTGCGAAGTCGAGGTGAAGCTTGTCGAGCTCATGGACTTGGGATCACGGTCGTCCTCCTCATCCAAGGAGACGGGCGCCTATTGCACGAAACCAGGAAAATAGCTTCAGCAAATCTGAGATAGGCTGTGAGGCATGAACGCCAATAAACCAAGGCAGAAGAGAGGGAAGCGATAGAAAGGGTTGAAATTACCAGAACCATAGGAAGAACACCCACATGACCACCAAGCGCAAGAGCAACATCTAGGAGTAACCGCACCGGTAACGAAAGCGATGTGGCTATGATATGTCTCAAACACATCTTAATTTTGATTATTTCATGCCATGTTTATATCATTTTGATACAATTTTGACATCAATTTATATTACTTTTCTGGACCTACCTATTAATTCAGTGCACACGGTGCCAGATGTTATTGTGATTTTTTTTGAATTTTTAGGAAAACAACAATTTTATCGGAACAAAAATTTCAGAAAAAAACAACAAAAGTTTTTCGGTCTAAAAGCTTCCGATGGCAACCGACGTAGTCCGAGGGGCACCCTGAGTAAAAAATGTTACACTCCCAAGGGATAGATACTGGGGTCTCCCAGTTTCTTCAATGGAGGCTAGCCACTGCGCCAACTTCATCTTCGTATAGATTAGGTAGGGTGCGACGTACTAGTAGGAAAACTAGTCGGTTTTCATACATGTTCATTTCTTTTCCTGTTTTTACTGGGTTTCTTATTTTCTCTTTTTCCTCATTTCTACTCAGTTTCGTTATGTTTCCCCCCTTTTCTTTTCTTTTTTGCTTGCTTTGCTTGTATTTTTCTCCAATATTTTGTTATTCTTTTGTTTTTTCTCCTCTGGGTTTTTTCATTTGTTTCTTTAGTTTTTTATTTTCTTTTTCTTTGTTTTTTCTGTTTTCATTTTTTCATTTTTTGTTTCTTTTTTCATTCTACATTCCGATACACATGATCAACATTTTTTTAAATACTTGTTCAACAATTTTTAAATAATTGTTCAATATTTTTATATACATGATCAATATTTTTTCAAATATTTGTTTGATATTTTTTCAAATACTTGTTCGACATTTTCCAAATACTTGGTCAACATCTTTATATACATGATCAAGATATTCTCAAATAATTATTAAACATTTTTCGAAAGCCTTGTTCAACATTTTGAAATACTTGTTCAACATTTTAAAATACTTGTCTAATATTTTTCAAATGCCTGTCTAACATTTTTATATACATGATCAACATTTTTTCAAATACTTGTTCAACATCATTTGAGTACTTGTTGAAATTTTTTGAAATACTTGTTCAACATATTTTGAAATATTTTTTGAAGAGTGTTTCTGTAACATATATATTTATAATATTTTAAAGTATAAACAAAATTAAAAAAATAAAAAGAAAAGAGAAAAGAAAAATGTAAAAAAGACAAGAAAAAGAGGTTGTCGCCTCTGCACTCGTGGGCTGGCCCAGCTCGCTCGCCCCTTCAGCGAGTCCGAAGGCAGACTCGCTGAAGGCGAGATATAGGCACGCCCAATAGAAGCTGAGAGCAAGTAATCGAGGAGCACTCATTCGGAGCCTCACCAAGGATCACTTGGGATGGACTGAGAGCGCGCCACAGTCATCGTCACATGTCACACTCTGGACGCTCCATCCGGATTTTGTTTCTATTCTATTCTATTTTTTCACACGCGTTTTTTGCTTTTTAGATGGGTTTTCCCTAGTTTTTTCGGCTTTACGGATTTCCGTCCATCTTTCTTACCTTTTGGACAAAAAAATTGCAATTTTTTCTTTTGTCTAAAGAAACGCCTTTCTTTTTTTCTCCTTCCGCGAGGGGCACGTCCTTGCCTCTCGGAAACGGAAAAAACATGTTTTTTTCTTTTACTTCCGCGAGAGGAACTATTTTGCTTCCTTTCGAAAACAAAAAAAAACATGTTTTACTTTTTTCCCTTCCGCAAGAGGCATAGTTTTTGTTCCACGAGAGGCACATATTTTCCTCCACGAGAGGCATAGATTTTCTTCCACGAGAGGCACGGTCGTACCTCTCGGAAATAAAAAAACACACATATTTCCCTTCCGTGAGAGGCATTTTTTTGTCCTTTTTTCTGAAAAAAGTTCGTCAAAATCTATCAATGTGTGATTTAATTTTAAAGATCTCAATACGAGGAAAGGAACTTCTTGGGCCCAAAGCGTGCCCATTTTCTTCTCAAGCATTTAAGTGCCTACTTGCCCACACCGGGCTAACGGTGCGCGCGCGCCCGACGTTCGCGCCTTCCTCCTTGCTACCTCAAACCGGAATCACTAACAGAATCACCATATGCATCCACCGCCCACCGATCGATGGGTGACGCCCCCTACCCCCCATGGAAATTCCGGAGACTAATCATATCACCTCCCTTCGTTCGCCAGTTCAAATCTATTGTGTCGAAGGACGGGGAACCAGGGCGACAGATCGGGCGCCATGGACGGCCTCGTGAATGGCTTGTCTGGCGCCACGCACGGCGGGGCTGAGGACGTCGCATCTAGGGCGGCCAACCGTACCGCCGCCGCTCCAGGGGAAGGGGACCGCCAGGAGAGAGCACGGCCGTGTTAGGACCCTGTATGTTGTATCTTTTCTGTTCTCGTTGATTCAGTTAAATTCAGACTGCTAAACATGGGCGCTAAGCTTGGAAAACCGTCCATCTTCCATCCAACGCACCTGGTTGCTTCGTACCGCTTCGGCAAGCTACGGAAGATGTGGTGCATTGATCTTCCATCGGACATCTCTTGGTGGTCAAGGCGTCGCTGTTGATCTTTCTGTAAAGCTCAACCACTCCCCTCTCCTCCATGTGCGTTTCTCGCCCCTTCTAGTGGCTTGTAAGGCTATATAGTCAGGATTTGAGAGCCTGCATGCTCATGATTATTCTCCCTTGGGGTAAACCCTAGCCGCCGGTGTTCCCGGTTGGTCTCCTTGTAACCAAAACCCTAGCCAAACTGTCCTCTGAAATCAAGTTGTGCTAGTGATATTCTCTGAATACTGAGTGCGTTTTCTGAATTTAGTCCGTCAGACAACTCGAGTCTGACATTTGGTATTCAGAGCAAGGTTGGATCCTTGGCGGCGAGTTGGATTTGGGGCCGGAGAAGAGTTGGAGGCGCCGTAAAATCCTCTTTTCCCCCCTCGATCCCGGCGGCGGTGCTTCTTGGTGGCGCAGGCGGCGGTGAAATTCGGGTACTGGTCTGGTCAGGTTAGTGGTTGCTGAAGCCCCTTGCTTTGGTAGTAAAATCCCACCACCCTCCCGGATCCGGAGTACTTCGTGGCGGCGCGGCGACGGCGGCGGCGACGGCGGCGGTAGGATCTTCAAGATTAAGGTCAGGTTGCAGCCTTGTGCTGTTGTAAAATTCCCTCCTTTTTCTTGTGGATCGTCGGTAGAAAGGTAGTTTGGCTCCCTGCCAACTTAATTCCTTCCTACTAGTCCTAGTTCACAGTATGGGGGGAGAAGTTGAGTCCTCGTGCACTCAGTCTCTGGAGTTCCAATCTCTGCAACTTGATGTTAAAACCCTACAGCAGAACAGAGAGTTGGACAGAAAGGACTTCCTGGATTTCAGAGAACATCTAGCAAACAATTTTCAGTCAGTGCAAAAGACCTTGGGTGAACTGCAAGTTTGCTTGAACAAGTTCATCACCTCATTTCCCCCACCCAGAGATGTACCACCCCCAGTTCTTTAGGAGGCTCCTGACACAAGCAATAATGCAACTCCACAGGGCCCGACTAAAAAAACTGGAGAGGGTCTGCACACTCCGGAGACAGCAAGATCAGCTGTCCTAGTGGATGTCAACACTGGTAAGGAACTACATCTGGATGGAAGTAACAAACCTCCCTACAGACATCCACATTTCTCTCAAAACAGGCCAGTCCAAACTGGGTTGGAAAATCGATTGGCTTTGCAGGATCCACCGCCAGTGCAACCACCTATTACCCTACCTCCTCTTCCTCCTAATGCACAAGCTGAAGCAGAGGCTCAAGTAGAGCTGCATAGGAGAAATGCTGAGGCCAACAGAGAAGTGCAGATTGATATCAGATGACCTCTAGCTTTGGTTAAACCTGCCAAGATGAACATTCCTGAATTTGATGGAAGAGGCACAGATTCGTGGATACAAACCATTGAAATGTATTTTGATGCCGCTAGAACGCCGACTGAAAGTAAAACAGAAATTGCAGTAACATACCTCACTGGTCCTGCAATGGAATGGTGGAGAGGCACTAGAATCCAAGCTAACACTCTGCCCTGGTATCGATTTTGCAGACATGTGGGAGACAGATTTGCTGAAAATTCTGTTTGTGATAATGTCAGGGCATTCCATGCACTCATTCAGTCAGGCAGTCTTAATGATTACATCCTCAAATTTGAACAGCACATGAATCTCATGAGGAGGGACAATCCTGCCCTCCCAAATGACTATTTCAAAAACAGTTTCATAGCTGGCCTGCATGACAGCATACAACACTATGTCCAGTGTCATGAATCTGCTGATTTACAAAGGGCAATCTGGCTGGCTAGAAGAATGGAGCAAGCCCAACCCCCAAGAAGGAATTTTGCTCAGTTCCCTCCAACAGCTGCCAAGAAATCATTGGAGTTGGAACAACCCAGAACTAACATCAATAACACTCCGGCTGTTATTCAACAAGCAAGACTCAAGGGTATTTGCTATAAATGCAAAGAAACTTGGTTTCCTGGACACAAAAAGGTGTGTAAAATGAGCAACCAAGCTCAAATTCAGGCCTTGCAAGAACAGAACCCTGATGATACTGATTTGGTCTATGTCACTGAAATGTCTGAAGAAATGGAACAAGACAATTATGAACCACCTGATCAACAGCAGTTACAAATTTCCATGCATGCCTTAATGGAAATCAGCAATTCCAAATTCAGTTTTACTGTTACAGTAATGGTGGGCAAACTCCCTGCTACTGCCCTAATTAATAGTGGTAGTTCTGCAACTTTCATGTCTCCTGCTTTTGCTACGCTGAGCAAGTGCACTCTTACACCCACTAAGAAAACAAAGGTGTTGGTGGCCAATGGAGGCACTTTGTGGACTGAATTCATGGCCCCAAACTGTCCATATACCATTCAGGGTGAGGAATTTGCTTCAGATTTTAGAATTCTCAAACTTCAAGGCTATGACATTATCTTGGGAGCTGATTGGATGTCCACCCACAACCCTGTCAAATTAGGTTTTGACCTTATGGAATTCCAGATCACAAAGGACAAACAAAGGTTGTTCACTTTCTCGGATGAAAGTTTGCCATCTACTCCTGTCACTGAATCTAGCTTGGATAAGCATATAATGGAGCAATCAGTTTGTGGTGCAGTTATTGTTGTCAACAAGTTACAGTCTGAAGATACATCAACAACCCCTGTGCACCCTCAAATCAAGGCCATGATGGGAAAATACAAAAAAGTCTTCTCTAGTCCTACTATGTTGCCCCCTGCTAGGGCTTGTGACCATGCAATTCCTTTTATACCTGGGGCCAAAGTAGTCAATCAACGACCTTATAGACTGCCTCATCATCAGAAGAATGCTATGGAGACCATCATCTAGGACATGGTCAATAAGCAAATAATTCGAGACAGCTCTAGTCCTTATTCTTCTCCCGCTATTCTCATTAAAAAGAAGGATCTGTCTTGGAGGCTGTGCAATGATTTCAGAAAAGTAAATTCCCAAACAATCAAGAACAAATACCCTATTCCATTTATTGAGGATTTGCTGGATGAGCTTCATGGAGCTACTGTGTTTACCAAATTGGATTTGAAGAGTGGCTATCACCAAATAAGAATGAAAGAGGAAGACATTGAAAAGACTGCTTTCACTACTCATTGTGGACATTATGAATATTTGGTTATGCCTTTTGGCCTAACCAATGCCCCTGCCACTTTTCAGATGTTAATGAACAAAATCCTCAAGAAATATCTCAGAAAATTTGTTTTGGTTTTCTTTGACGACATACTGATATTCAGTGAAACATTGGAGGACCATTTGGCACACTTGGATGAGGTTTTTAAAACCCTACAGGAAAATCAACTGGTGGTCAACTTAAGCAAATGTATTTTTGCTCAACCTCAGGTGGAGTACTTGGGCCACATCATTAGGGGAGATGGGGTTGCCACAGACCCTATAAAGATCGAAGCAATTACTCAATGGCCTGCCCCTGAAAATGTTTCACAATTGAGAAGTTTCTTGGGCCTCACAGGGTATTACAGAAGATTTGTGCAAAATTATGGATATATCTGCAAACCTCTTTTCAATGCTCTTAAGAAGGACAGTTTCCAGTGGTCAAATGAGCAGCAAGAAGCATTCAACACACTGAAACACAAAATGATCCAAGCTCCTGTCCTTGCTCTACCTGACTTCACAAAACCATTTGTGCTCGAAGCTGATGTGTGTGCTTATGGAATTGGTGCTGTCCTCATGCAGGGTGGACGGCCCATTGCTTACTTCAGCAAAGCAATTGGACCTCGGGCTACTGCTTGGTCCACTTATGACAAGGAAGCTTTGGCTATTATAGAAGCACTCAAACAGTGGAAACATTACTTCTCAGCTTCTTCTCTGATAATAAGAACTGACCAACAAAGTTTAAGGTACATCCAAGACTAGAAACTTACTGAAGGAATTCATCATAAGCTCTTGGTTAAACTGTTGGGGTACAACTACACAATTGAGTACAAGAAGGGAAATACCAACAGAGTTGCTGATGCACTCTCAAGAGTGCAACACAAACTCCACAGTTTGTTTGTTAGTACAGCCAAACCTGCTTGGATAGGAGAGGTTACTGATACTTACAAATCTGACAACAAGTGCAAGGACTTGATCACCCAATTATCCATTAATCCTTCAGGATTACCAAACTACACTCTCTAGAATGGTATTCTCAGATACAAGAACAGAGTAGTGATTGGAAACAGCCAACCCCTCCAAAACAAATTAATTGCTGCTTTACACAGCTCGGAATTGGGTGGTCACTTGGGTCATAGAGCTTCATATCAGAGAATCAAGTTATTATTCCATTGGCCCGGCATGAAACAAGCAGTAGTGGACTATATCAAACAGTGTCCTGTTTGCCAAATCAACAAAGCAGAGCATTGCAAATATCCTGGCTTGCTACAGCCACTACCAGTCCCTGACTTTGCTTGGTGCCATATCAGCATGAATTTTGTGGAGGGGCTGCCTACATCCAACAACAAGGACTTGATCCTAGTGGTCGTGGACAGGTTCACCAAGTACAGCCACTTTATTGCTATGAAACACCCTATCACTGTCAGTTCTGTGGCTAGGGCCTTTGTGGATAATATCTTTAAACTCCATGGTCTTCCATCCGTGATAGTAACTGACAGGGACAAGATCTTCACTAGCAACCTGTGGCAGGAACTTTTCAAGAAATTGGGCATTAAACTCCACCTTAGTACCTCCTATCACCCCCAGTCGGATGGTCAGACTGAGAGGGTTAATCAGTGCATGGAGAATTATTTAAGATGCATGGCATTTCTCAAACCAACCAAGTGGCACCAGTGGCTCTCCCTGGCGGAATGGTGGTACAATACAAGCTTCCATACAGCTCTTCAAATCACACCATTTCAGGCTTTGTACAACAGGAAACCACAAATGCTAGCGGAAGCTGCTTTATACCCAGAGGACAGCACAGACACATTACCTTCGGTACTCACCGCTGAACAGACAGCCAATCAGATCAAGGGCAACCTACTCACAACACAGGAAAGGATGAAACATTATGCAGACAAAAAGAGAAGTGAAAGGTCCTTGGAAGTAGGAGACATGGTCTACCTAAAGTTACAACCTTATAGGCATACCACACTGAGCATTCACAGGTGCCTGAAGCTCCACTCCAAATACTATGGACCCTTCAAAGTCCTACAGAAAATAGGCAAGGTCGCTTACAAGCTGCTGTTACCGGAGGATTGCAAACTCCACCACACATTCCACATCAGCCAGTTAAAGAAACACATCGGCCCTACTGCGGTGCCCAATCCCAAACTTCCTTTGATCAACCCTGATGGCACAATTCTTCTGGAACCAGAGATGCTGCTGGAAATAAAATTGGTTCCTCGAACCCAGGGGACATCGACATACCAGTGGTACGCTGGAAGATCAAGTGGGCCAACCTGCCATTGCAGGACGCAACCTGGGAGGATGCCCAGTTCATCCAGAAGGTGTTTCCTTTCTTTCAGCCCTGAGGACAGGTCTGGTCTCGCGCGGGAGGAATTGTCAGGACCCTGTATGCTGTATCTTTTCTGTTCTCGTTCATTCAGTTAAATTCAGACTGCTAAACATGGGCGCTAAGCTTGGAAAACCGCCCATCTTCCATCCAACGCACCTGGTTGCTTCGTACCGCTTCGGCAAGCTACAGAAGACGTGGTGCGTTGATCTTCCATCGGACGGCTCTTGGTGGTCAAGGCGTCGCCGTTGATCTTTCTGTAAAGCTCAACCACTCCCCTCTCCTCCATGTGCGTTTCTCGCCCCTTCTAGTGGCTTGTAAGGCTATATAGCCAGGATTTGAGAGCCTGCGTGCTCATGATTATTCTCCCTTGGGGTAAACCCTAGCCACCGGTGTTCCCGGTTGGTCTCCTTGTAACCAAAACCCTAGCCAAACTGTCCTCTGAAATCAAGTTGTGCTAGTGATATTCTCTGAATTCTGAGTGCATTTTCTGAATTTAGTCCGTCAGACAACTCGGGTCTGACAGGCCGACGCGGGCCGAGGTGCTCGCGTGCTGTTTGATGTAATGGCTATGTAGGCTGTAGGGAAAAGAGAGTTCGGTCGTGGGGTCGTCAGACTATATATGTTCTCTACTTCTCTTATTCGCTTGTTGCAGGTAGTATCCGAGGAGTAACAAGAGGAGAGGCGGGAGAGGGCGGAAGATGATAGGAGGCCCACGCAGCACTGGCATTATACGCCCACATCCACTCAACAGCACAATCTGGTATTCTGGTTGCACTGCTTTTGCTTTGGCATTCGAGTACTTAGAGTCTAGGGCCTAGGAGCCCTTCCGATTCCATTGTGATGTGTTCGTCATCTTTAGGGTGAGACGAGTGGAACGAAGGGCGGAGTCTAGCATAACCGCAGGCCGCATCAGCAGACCTTCAAATGTAGAAGAGCACAACAGGTACCAAATTAATTATGTATACTGTATGAGAATTATTTGCCTGTTTTACTCTCCTATTGCTTGATTTCTAGCGAGTTGATTATTCGACATACATTTGCTCCTATCTTATTCTGCTGATATAAATAAATTTAGTCATTACTGAAAGGAAATGGGTTGATTTTTCAACATTAATTTCCCCTTGGCGCAGATCCTTATTGGTTATAATGTTCAATTGACAATATTTATATGTTAGAAGCTCAAGTTGACCAATCTCGGACATGCTTTGAAGCCTTCTTTACCTTTTAAAAAAAATCACATATAGTATTTTGAAATAATGATATCAAAGGCGCCTCTACATATTAGTCTGAAGAAAGGCCCGAGAACAGCACCGTTAGAGGAAAGGGAATGAAGAGAAAACGAAGAAAAAAAGGGATGAAGAGGAGAAAGGGAGAAAGGGAGAAGGCAAAGTGACCTCGTTCACGCCTACCAAAACAATTAAAAATATTCTTATAAGTTATAATAATATCTATATATGACGTGCTATGCGTCGGCAGGCGGATCATTTTAAAAGACCCGCCGCCTCGCGAGCCATTAGATCTGGCACAATTTAGCACCAAGCATCGTTCTTCACTTTTGCCACTTTTGCAACATAGGTTGTGTTCCAGAATCTTTTTGCAACAAAGTTCATGTTGCATAACACATTTGTAACAAAGGTTGTGTTGCAGGTAAATTTTTTTTGCAACAGAGGTTATGTTGCAAAAAAAATTCACCCACATTAGCACCGTGGTGTTGCCAACTTGCCACTGCAACATTCCCCATGTTTCAGAAACATGGACGATGTTGCAAAATCCTAAGACTTGCAGTGCGTGGGATTGGTCTGACATGTGGTTAGCTGTCGACGCGTGGCGTAGAATCGACCGGATGATTCTAATCATTTCCCTATCTGCATTGCTATATAAGTGTTCTCGTTAAATAGTTAGACTGATAATATCATGCCTAACCTGAGATTCCTCAATCTGCTCTAGAGATTTGTTGCTGGTTTGTCCCTTGAACATAGTTTAGCCAGCCTTGTAGTTTCTGTTGTCGTCTGTTCCAACTTTTTCAGTTGGTTGGTGTCACCCTTGTGTTGGTGCTTGTGTGCCTTAACCCCATTATGGCAGCCTGTAGCGACCCGACCCGGTAAGGATAAAAGTCTATGTGCTTATCATGCTAGTCCCTGAATCGAATTGCTAGCACACATAGTACTCGATGAAATAACAGAAATAACAAACATCTCTTTATTACATCGATAATCCAGGAGCAATACAATTTATTACAAGATATGGCACAATGCCAATTAAAGAAATACCGTGGAAGCAACGTAGTAAATGAGTCCATCAACTCCGCGAGCAAAAGCTGAGTGTAGAACATCAAACTATCGCACATTAATCTTCGTCGGATATATCTGCAAGCGTGATAAGTTGCAGCCATATAGGTCAGTACATTGAATATACTCGCAAGTCACATCATAAGTATAAAGAACCTATTTGTACATGCAGGGACGAATCCAAGGGGGGGCGAGGGGGGGCTAGACCCCCCCTAACGATCTCATTTTACTCGGTAGCGAGTAGCAGGTCGGTAGAAAAAAGTGGATATTTAGCTAATATCGCCCCCCCTGACCACCTGAAGCCCAACTAAATCACAAAGCCCATCTTTTAACACCCCGCAGGAAGTAGCCCAGCGCGAAGGGAGACGGTCAGATCGTTTGATTTTCCATCGTCCGATGCCTGTCGCCAAGGTCTAGCTGTCTAGGGTAGTTCCTGACCAGCGCCGTTTCAATCTGAGTCCATGACCAGCGCCGTTTCTGAGCTCTAGGGCAGTTCATGACCAGCGCCGTTTCAATTTGAGCGGACAATCCTTGCTTAGACGAGATAGCGTCTAACGTGAACGAGGGCCATCTTGCGCGGACGCGCGGCCGGCCGGCCGCGCAACCAGTGGAGAGAAGCGGCGACCAAGGAAAGGGTTAGGTTAGTCTATTTCTCACTCATTGGTTTGTCCTTGCTTATGTTTCTAAATCAGATTAATGGATGCCTTCAGAACTACACAAGTCGAATGGTAGTAACTGTATAAAAGTAAACGATTGGGGACATATCCCTGTACGGCTGTACCCATCGGACAAGCTTTTGCATTGTTTATCCCATCCAATAGTAGAAAGATTTAGTTCATTCACACGTGAATTGCTTTGGCATTTGCCTGATGGTAACTTTTGATAAAAATTCAACTTGCTCACAGCAGAATATGTTTTGACGAAGATTTAGTTCGTTAACAAGGCTGTCTCTTCTATTTTTTTTACGAGTCTCTACACTAGAGGAATTTTTTTTTGCCCCCCCTATGTTCAAATCCTGGCTCCGTCCCTGTGTACATGCAATTTGGCTGGTGAAAAAATCTAAGTTTAATTTTGCATAAAGCTAGTTTTTTCCTAGAATAAAGATATTATTCTACCACTACAATAATAGCATAGGATGAGTTGGCAACCCCAACTCAATCCATTCCCAAAGTTTATTTAAAATCTCACTATTTAAACTAAGGATGATGAAATCTCTCAGCATTTCCACTACTAGATGCTCAATTTGTCCACAACTGGGGACACGACTAATCGATTAGGTTGACACTCTGCAGAGGTTTGTGCTCTTTTCCCCACAAGACTCGACCACCTCCATGATCGGAATATTGAGACATAGTCTTTTGAAAGTGTCCCCCCTTAACCCACGGATAGGCCGACACACCTACATATTCTACATCAACCAACCTATCCCGGAAGAGGTCACACTATCTACTCAACTAAGCTAGAGCCCATATTGGCTTGTGGCTGCACACGTAAGCTTCGAGACATGAAAATATGTTTGATCCCTTTGATCCTGAGCGGACGGACCACTAGTGGTGCACCACCATGGATTTCCCATGCATGCTCCAACTATACTTTGCCACCATTCAAACCAATTTCCGCCCAGGTAGTTCATTTAAAACTCTTGGTCCTGATTACTATTTTGTCACTCAAGTCTCGCCATGAACACTCCCCAATCCACCTCTACATTAGCGAGGCAAAAATAAATTTACCCGGTGGTGATGAAGGTTGTATAGTTTAGACCTACCTCAAATGAACTACTAGGTAAAAGCACAGTCATCTGACATAAAATTCCTACCATGCAATCCTACCACAAAGGACTAAGTGCATATATAAAAACATAGATAAATAAAAGTATGGTCAAATGTGAACTTGCCTTGGTACTGCTGGTTCAACTCTAAAGAATGATAATATTCTGCTTCGCACTCCAGACAATCTATCGCAAAGTAATAAACATACATAAGCAATCATTTCAAAGAACCAAAATAACATGCAAAGCAAAAGGCTCGGAAAAACCAAATGAACATACAACACAATTAACTATCACAAAAATATTCTAAGTGCAAAACAACATATGATATGGGTTCAAAAATGTGATGTGAACTATAGTGCATACTACGCATACAAGTAAAATAATCATGGATAGATCCTAGTTGTGTGAAAAAATTGAGACAATGGTCTAAGTCATAGGGTTTGGCTATGGTGACAAAGTGCTAAAAGAATCAACTTAATCGGAGCTACGGTTTAGGAGATATGGCCATTTGAAGTTTGAATTCAAATCTGAATAAATTTCAAATTTGAATCTGGCAAAAGTTTGCAAAGATGGGTTCTCTGGATAGATCTAATCAGGACGAAGAATTTACTGCTGGTTTCAACGAGTTTGGATCTACGGTTAAAAGTTTGTGGCTAGTTGAAGTCCAGGGACTAAACAGTGCAACAGAAAAAAAAAATGCTAACAGGCCCTTGGCCATGTGGCGGGTTCCTACTGGCTAAGCAGCGTCCGCTGCGGGACTTATACGGCGAATACCCGAATCTTTAGCAAAACGACGATGGCGGCTAAAAAAACAAAAACCAACGTCGGTTCGAAAATAAAACCGCACTGTTAATTAAAACCATGGTTAACCGATTCAAACTAAAAAAATACTAAAAGAACGGGGGGCGGGCGGCTTACAGTGGGGGACGGCGTTGGTGTCGAGCAGGGTCCCAGTGTCGGCGGGGAGGCTGCCTGCGGTGGTGGGGAAGAAGGCGACGAGGTCCGGCAGGTCGAGGGCGTTGCGGTGGTGGTGGCGGGGGTCCTCGAGGTAGCCGGGACGGGCGAGGCGAAGGGTGGTGGCTTTGTGCTCCGGCGAGGGTGCGGCTTCGACTGGGCATTGACTCGGGCGATCTAGGGTGAAACAAACATGTCAAAACAATGCGCATTGGCACGGGCATAAGATTGACGAGGAGAACGGAGCTCGGTCCAGCTTACAGGCGACGAAAGTCTCCGACGAGGAAGCTCTGGCCGGCGAGATGCAACCGGCGACAGCGAGCGGTAGGAGCGGCATGGGATGATGCAGGAAGGCGGGATCGACAGAGGAGGATGCAGGGGGGGGGGGATTTTATAGGCGAGGGAAGAAGTGCGATTAGTGGTCGGATGATGCTTATCCCAAAGGAGGCGGCCGGCGCGTTCGGGCGGCACGCGCGGTGTCCCTCCCATGCTCTCCGCGGAGGTTGGGACATCAAGGTGGGGCGGGTCCCACTCGTCAGCGAGTGCAGGAGGGGAAGAGGCAGCGGGCGATAGGCGGGTAAGGAAATCGGGCACGGGGTTGGCTTGGGCCAGAAGCGCGGTGGTCGCGGGCCAAATTGTTGAGTGGGCCGGCTCCTTCGGGATAAGCATTATCCGGCCGCTCCCCGCACTCCTCCCTTCGCCTATAAAATCCCTCCCATCCTCCTCTGTCAAACTCGCCTTCCCCATCGTCCCACGCCGCTCCTACCGCTCGATGGCGCCGGTTGCATCTCGCCGACCGGAGCTTCCTCACCGGAGCATGTCATCGCCCGTAAGCCGGACCGAGCTCCTTCTCCTCGTCAATCTTACGCCCGTGCCAGTGCGCGTCGTTTTGACATGTTTGTTTCGCCCTAGATCGCCAGAGTCGACGCCCCGCCAGAACACCGGGCCGCCGCCCTTTGCCTCGCCTGTCCCGGCCACCTCGAGGAGCCCCGCCACTACCACCGCGACGCCCTCGACCCGCCGGACCTCGTCGCCTTCTTTCCTGCCGCCGAAGACCGCCGCAGGTAGCCGTGAAAGTGCAACTATCCCTAGGTGGTTTTGGTAATTCATAACAACATATAGCTCATTGAGCTAATGCTATTCCAAGACATATATTTCAGGAAAGCTCAATGAATGGCATGGCATGGATGATGAAAGTGGATCCCTCAAAATACTAAGGACAAGGATTGGCTCAAGCTCAATAGCTCAAGACTCTTCATTTTATATTTTAGTGATCCAAGATCACATTGAGTCTATAGGAAAAGCCAATACTATTAAGGAGGGATGAGGTGTTGCTTAATGAGCCTCTTGCTTCATGTGCTTAGTGATATGCTCCAAAACCCTCAGCTACTTTCTCACATCCACAAATGACCTAAACCCAAAGCCAAAATCGGTCACACCGATTCTTCCTATCCGGCGCCACCGATTTCAAATGTCATAGCCACTGCCACAAACCCTAGGCAAATCGGTTCTACCGATAGGGATCTCGGTCTCACCGAGATGGGATTGTAATCTCTCTGTTTCCCTTCGTAACGTTTCGGTCAAACCGAAGTGAGCAATCGGTCCCACCGAGATTGCAATGTAAACTGTCTGTTTCCCTTTTTAACACCGAAAAGAGCAAATCGGTCCCACCGAGTTTACCTGACCAACTCTCTGGAAAGCTTATTACCAAAATCGGTCTCACCCAGTTTATGTAATCGGTCTTACCGAGATTACGTTATGCCCTAACCCTAACCGAATCGATCTCACCGAGTTGCATGTCAGTCCCATCGAAAATCACTAACGGTCACTAGGTTTACTAAATCGGTCCGACCGAGTCTGTTGAATCGGTCCCACCGAGTTTGGTAAATTGTGTGTAACGGTTAGATTTTGTGTGGAGGCTATATATACCCCTCCACCTCCTCTTCATTCGTGGAGAGAGCCATCAGACTAAACCTACACTTCCAACTTACCAGTTCTGAGAAAGAACCACCTACTCATGTGTTGAGGCCAAGATATTCCATTCCTACCATATGAATCTTGATCTCTAGCCTTCCCCAAGTTGCTTTCCACTCAATTCTTCTTTCCACCAGATCCAAATCCTATGAGAGAGAGTTGAGTGTTGGGGAGACTATCATTTGAAGCACAAGAGCAAGGAGTTCATCATCAACGCACCATTTGTTACTTCTTGGAGAGTGGTGTCTCCTAGATTGGCTAGGTGTCACTTGGGAGCCTCCGACAAGATTGTGGAGTTGAACCAAGGAGTTTGTAAGGGCAAGGAGATCGCCTACTTCGTGAAGATCTACCGCTAGTGAGGCAAGTCCTTCGTGGGCGATGGCCATGGTGGGATAGACAAGGTTGCTTCTTCGTGGACCCTTCTTGGGTGGAGCCCTCCGTGGACTCGCGCAACCATTACCCTTCGTGGGTTGAAGTCTCCATCAACGTGGATGTACGATAGCACCACCTATCGGAACCACGCCAAAAACATCCGTGTCTCCAATTGCGTTTGAATCCTCCAAACCCTTCCCTTTACTTTCTTGCAAGTTGCATGCTTTAATTTCCGCTGCCTATATACTCTTTGCATGCTTGTTTGAATAGTGTGATGATTGCTTGACTTGTCCTAAGATAGCTAAAATCCGCCAAACTCTAAAATTGGGAAAAAGTTAAGTTTTTAATTGGTCAAGTAGTCTAATCACCCCCCTCTAGACATACTTCAAGGTCCTACAAGCCGCTCCGCCGATGCTGAGACCCTGCTCGACGCCGACGCCGTTGCCCACTGTGAGCCGCCCGCCTCCACCCCGTTCTTTTAGGATTTTTTTAGTTTGAATCGGTTAACCGCGGTTTTAATTAACAGTGTGGTTTTATTTTTAAACCGATATTGGTTTTTCTTCTAGTTTAGCCGCCGCCGCCGTTTTGCTTAAGATTCGGCCGTTCGCCGTGTAAGTCCTGCATCGGATGCTGCTCATCCAGTAGGAACCTGCCACATGGCCAAGGGCCTGTTCGCAGTTTTTCTTCTTTTCTGTTTCATTGTTTAGTCCCTGAATTTAGCAGATTAGTCCCTGAACTTCAACTAGCCACAAAATTTTAACCGTAGATCCAAACTCGATGAAACCAACGGCAGGTTCTTCGTCCTGATTAGATCTATCTAGGGAACCCATCTTTGCAAACCTTTGCCAGATTCAAATTTGAAATTTATTCAGATTTGAATTCAAACTTCAAATGGCCATATCTCCTAAATCGTAGCTCCGATTAAGTTGATTATTTTTGCACCTTGTCATCGTAGCCAAACCCTATGACTTGGACCATTGTCACAATTTTTTCACACAACTAGGATCTGTCCATGATTATTTTACTCGTATGCCTAGTATGCACTATAGTTCACATCACATTTTTTTAACCCATGTCATTTGTTGTTTTGCACTTAGAATATTTTTGTGATAGTTAAGTGTGTTGCGTGTTCATTTGTTTTTTTCGAGCCTTTTTGCTTTGCATGTTATGTTGGTTCTTTGAAATGATTGCTTATGTATGTTTATTACTTTGCGATAGATTGTCCGGAGTGCGAAGTAGAATATTATCATTCTTTAGAGTTGAACCAGCAGTACCAAGGCAAGTTCACATTTGACCATACTTTTACTTACCTATGTTTTTATATATGCACTTAGTCCTTTGTGGTAGGATTGTATCGTAGGAATTTTATGTCGGATGGCTACGCTTTTACCTAGTAGTTCATTTGAGGTAAGTCTGAACTATACAATCTTTGTCACCACTGTGTAAATCTATTTTTGCCTCACTAATGTAGACGTGGATTGGGGAGTGTTCATGGCGAGACCTGAGTGACAAAGTAGAAATCAGGACCAAGACTTTTAAATGAACTACCTGGGCAGAAATTGGTTTGAATGGTGGCAAAGTACAGTGGGAGCATGCATGGGAAATCCATGGTGGTGCACCACTAGTGGTTCGTCCGTTCAGGATCAAAGGGATCAAACGTATTTTCATGTCTAGAAGCTTACGTGTGCAGCCACAAGCCAATATGGGCTCTGGCTTAGTTGAGTAGATAGTGTGACCTCTTCCGGGATAGGCCGGTTGATGTAGAATATGTAGGTGTGCCGGCCTATCCGTGGGTTAAGGGGGGACACTTTCAAAAGACTATGTCTCAATATTCCGATCATGGAGGTGGTCGAGTCTTGTGGGGAAAAGAGCACAAACCTCTGCAGAGTGTCAACCTAATCGATTAGTCGTGTCCCCGGTTGCGGACAAATTGAGCATCTAGTAGTGGAAATGCCGAGAGATTTCATCATCCTTAGTTTAAACAGTGAGATTTTAAATAAACTTTGGGAATGGATTGAGTTGGGGTTGCCAACTCATCCTATGCTATTATTGTAGTGGTAGAATAATATCTTTATTCTAGGAAAAAACTAGCTTTATGCAAAATTAAACTTAGAACTTTCCACCAGCCAAATTGCATGTACAAATAGGTTCTTTATACTTATGATGTGACTTGCCAGTACATTCAATGTACTGACCTATATGGCTGCAACTGCAGATATATCCGACGAAGATTAAGGTGCGATAGGTCGATGTTCTACACTCAACTTTTGCTCGTGGAGTTGATGGACCTCATTTACTACGTTGCTTCCGCAGTATTTCTTTTATTTGGCATTGTGTCATATCTTGTAATAAATTGTATTGCTCCTGGACTATCGATGTAATAAAGAGATGTGTGTTATTTCATCGAGTACTGTGTGTGCTAGCAAGTCGATGCAGCGACTAGCACGGTAAACACATAGACTTCGATCCTTACCAGGTCGGGTCGCTAGACAGCCTTTCTTCTAATGCAAATGACGCGTGTTCGAGAAAAAATTCTGATAGTATCAACCGAAAGTTGCATACCATTTGAAAATTCTGATTGGAAGGATGGCGGTCATAGCTATATCAGTAATTTGTAAGATGCTCTTTCATGGATTCTTAACTTTTATTGACTGTATGAAGAACTCCAAGGAATGGAAGCGATACAAAAGTCCACCTTCTGAACAAGAATACTCTGAGGATGTCAATGAGCTCCGCCATGGTCTAAATGTAGAGCCTAGCAGGGAGTAGCTCAATCATTTGTCAAAGGCATGCTGTCGGCTATGAGAGCTTGACCTGAACCGTCTCCTTCCTGGTAAGGACTACACAATCGAATGTGGCCAAGGGAAGAAGGTTTATCAGAAGGGTGACATGGCATCTGAAAACTTGTTCAGCTGGCTGAAGGATGACGTACTGCGGAGGCCTACATACTCTCGCTTTTGTGCACTTCTTGACAACTACAACCCACGCCAAGGATACAAGGAATTAGTCACCCAGCAGGACAAGAATGAAGAAGCTGCTTTTATTGAGGAGATTGCTAGAAGTGCACCAATCAAATTCTTACACCGGTATCTGGTGCTGAAGGGAATCACGTCTCAGGACCAGAAGGACTTCACGAAAATGCTGGCATCCCTGTGGTTTGATTTGTATGGAAGGGGTGGATGCTCTGGTAGCTCTTCTGCCTTTGAGCATGTCTTTGTAGGAGAGATCAAGGGGCGGTGTCGAGGTGAGCATGAGGTCACAGACTTCCACAACTGGACTCAGGCAAGTTATTGTGTTATTTCAGCAGCATGGTTCCATTATCTGAAAGACATGTTATCATGGTGTTGTGTGACTAATATGCAGTTTTACCTGGAAGAATCCAAAGGCAATGTGGATTACCAAGGGTACATATTTCCAAAGAAATACGGGGACCATGTGAGTCTATGATTTGAACATACATGGCATATGTTTATATCGTAACACTTATGCTGAATTGCTTGTCTGCAGCCAGACTCTCAGACGCAGCTGCTCACCATTCAGTTTGAGTGGCATGGCTTGCTGAAATCTGTATCCAGCACATTGATTGGCGTCAGTCCTGAGTTTGAGATTGCGCTCTACACGCGCTGCTTCTTTGCTGGAGAGGATAATAACCATGTCCATGTGGGTCCATATGCGATCAACATCAAGTGCTACAGGATGGGGGTTAACAAGATCGGATCAGCTTTCCCTGTCGCAGAACATTGATGGTTATGGTGGCCACATGCTGAAGGTCAGCAATCTTCTGTTTCTGGATTGCTGGTCATTTTGTGAAGCTACTGATGTACATATTCAACTCATTTTCCTCAACTGAAAAATAATGTGCTGTTTAATAATTTGCTGCCATGTTACAAGATGCACTTATGATGTTTCTCTGATCAAGACATAACTACAGGATGCTAATTTAAAATATTTTTTTGTCGTTGGGCAATAGTACCTCTGTAATTTAATGCAAGACATTTTTGCAGTTCAATTTGAACTGCAAAAATATCTTATGTTAAGTTACTGAGGAAGTACTTTGTATCTGTTCCTTTCTTCTTCTAGCAGACAGAATAAAGTTATGCCAGATGTTAATTAAGAAATATCATTTTACATGTCAAAGAGGGCATACTTACTTTGGCGGGGCAAGCTTATTGCTGTTTAGACCAAGAGAGCCTGACTAAGGGATAGTGCTAGCGGTAGTTAATGGTGATTGGCCCATTTTTTTATGCTCTTGTAATTCCTCTGTATGACGCCCCCCCCCCCCCCCCCCCCACACACACACACATTTTCAATGAGAAAGCTGCGCTGACAGCATTTTCGTTAAAAAAAAGTTCAAAATAACATCACATAAGTTTTTGTTTTATGATATCAAGAATGGGAAGCATGAAATGAACCTGTACAAGTAGGAACTCAAAGCGCTTATTCATTAATCTTTAGCTTAATTTACTTGTCAAAAGTGAAGAATTGACAAATCCATATGTTGAAGCAGGAGGTATATACATAATATCTCTTTCACATCTTGGCATGTTGAAAATAAGCAGTCAATAATATAGCACAAAATTATCTTTCATACCTAAGGTACCATCTGCAAAGTGCCATTTACCGATATCAGACCTCAAATATATGGCTAGCAACTGCAGAAACAAGACGCCACCATTTTTAATGTCTACCTTACGAGGTTGGATACATGGTAAAACATAGAAAGCAGACTTACATTTCATACCTACATTGGTACTATAAACAACCCTTCACATCAGGAACTCTCAAGTTCCAAATATGCAACTCAACCTAAAGAACTACGTATGAAGAGAAGTAAACAAAACATTAGATCTTCTAAAGGTTGTACACTGATAAGGAGGGAAAATCACCATTAATGGATATTTCTTCATAGACGCATTACAATGTACACGGAGTCTAGGACATTAATTGTTACAGAAGATCACGTCGGAGTTGGAGCGGCGGCAGCCTTCATGAACATGAATCTCCTCCTTGCGATGCTGTTTCCATTTTCACCTAGAGCAGCAAGGTGAAGCATCCGCCGCCTTGCTGAAGCCACGGCAATATCGTCTGCTGTTGGCTTACCCTGCACATCATGAGGTGGCGAGTTGTCCCCTGATGCAACACTTTCACCATCCAACTGCTTGAGCTGCATCACTTGCTTTAGGCTGTCAGCCACCTGTCTCATCGTTGGACGGTCCCTTGAGCGCTTCGCAAGGCAGGTGTTGGCCAACTTAGC
Source organism: Triticum aestivum (assembly GCF_018294505.1). Lineage (NCBI taxonomy): Eukaryota > Viridiplantae > Streptophyta > Magnoliopsida > Poales > Poaceae > Triticum > Triticum aestivum. The sequence goes on along the minus strand of NC_057810.1, from coordinate 520,389,487 downwards.
AATTTCTCTAGTTCCCTGCCTAGAGTAACGGCCTTCGAGTCTTGTATCTATAATCTTGTTGAACTGCTTACTTCCAACAGGATACTGCTTTACCCATTCCAGCAGTTTCTGCTCATTCTTGGGGCGGTTCTTTTCCATAGAACGTCGTCCGGTGAGGATCTCATAGAGTACTACTCCAAAACTCCAAACATCACTCTTGGTGGTGAGATGACCTGTCGCAACGTAGTCTGGAGCCGCATAACCATAGGTCCCCATAACCTGATTACGATAGAGCGAGTTATCATAAGGAACTATTCTTGAATGCGTGAATGGAGCATGAGGAAACTCTGTTATCTTGCTCTGAAATAAAATTAACACGTACCGCTGTAGACACATGAGTTTGATCTGCTGATGGCCCTTCCCTCGCTAATCCAAAGTCTGAAAGTTTTGGTCTAAACTCCTCATCCAGCAGAACATTGGAAGCTTTGAAATCACGATATATGATCTAAATCCATGAAATTTGATCAAAACAAAGATGGCATCTCTATGTTATTTTCCTAAGCAAAATCAAAACCTTTCTTCAGAGAAAAACAGAATCAAAACCTTCAGGTTAGAGATAACACTTGTTCTAAAATCACCCCCTTAACTAATACTCCCTCCGTAACAAAATGTAAGAAGTTTTTTATGCCCTATGCAAAACCAAAAAACGTCTTACATTTTGGTACAGAGGGAGTAGGAAATAATATTAATGACATCCATTTTCTCTCAACTATGTGGTTCAATTAGTATGATCACTCCACAACATTGTTCCATCCAGAAACTAATGCTTTAGCACAAACGTATGATCACTCCACAGCATTGTTCCATCCAGAAACTAATGCTTTAGCACAAACGTTTTAACTTGCAAAAGTAGTTGAAACAACAGGGAATGAGTACTGCATCCATCGAAGTTATGATCCGGTCTATTAGATTTATTAATACAATGAATTATTAACTATATCTAGGTATCTTGATATCTACAGTTATTCTGAATTACAAAAATTCCAGCATTTACCGGTAGGAGGTATTTTTCACAATTTTACGCATTTTTCATTCCCTGTTATTTTTAAATCAGGTATCACTCAAGTTCCAAAATATGTTGTTAAATAGTCATACATTGGACTCGTTCTTGTCCAATATAATGCAGTATTCTCACACAGAAAACCTATTGGGAAAGTTGGCAAGCTGTACCTGAACCTCCAACCCTTCATGGAGATACATCAAACCCTGAGCAGCGCCAAATACTATTTCCAACCTGACGCCCCATGGAAGAACAGGGTACGCTCGATTGAATAGATGATCATCCAGGGTTTTGTTCGTCATGAACTCGTAGACAAGCAGCCTCTGAGGACCTCTTTCGTCACGGGCAGCACAGTAACCGATGAGCTTGACGAGGTTCGGGTGCTCGACAACCCCTAGAAAATGAACTTCTGCCAGCCACTGCTTATGCCCCTGATCAAGGTTGGTAGTGAGCCAAAAGGAAGTCAAATACAAGTACTGGATGAATCCTTGGCTCCTAGTAGTATCAAATAGTAGGACAATATAATGATACCACTCCCTCCGATCCAAATTAGTTGGCGCAGGTTTAGTACAACTTTGACGCAGGTATAGTACAACTTTATACTACTGAAGTTGCACTAAACATGCGTCAATTAATTTGGATCGGAGGGAGTAGAATGCAATAGTACTGAAAGCATCCAACCACGCATATAGTTGGCAGAATTCACACTGCACAGATGTTTGATTGTATTCGCATATTGCATATCATCAGAAGGATTGCAGCCTTAGGCCACAGAGATCAATGAACTACTCCAACAACTGAAACAATTGTGCAAACCGTGTCCAAATTTAGGAGTACTAGTAAACTGTAGGGTTAAATCCGGGCTAGATCTTACACTGAATCAACCTATGATGACCAAGGACATGAAAGAAAGAAAGAAAGAACAAGAGAAGAGCACCACCGAATGAAATTCCTAATTTTAACCATGGAAATAGGAATGGAGTACCTGGTGGCCGCTGGTGTTGAGCCTTTTGATGGCCACCACGGTGCCGCCGGCGGGGCCACCGGGCAGGCGGACGACCCCCTTGTAGACGCTCCCGAAGCCGCCCTCGCCGATTTTGAGCAGCCGGCTGAAGTCGCTGGTGGCGGCGTGGAGCTCCCGGAGGCCGAACTCGCGCAGGCTGCTCGCGCCCCGCTCCTCGTACAGCTCCGGGATGCTCCGCGCCGACGAGGCCGACCCCGACGACTTGCTCCCGCCGGGCCTCACGGTCGCGCCCGAGTCTTGGGACTGAGACTGGCTCGTGGCCGCGGCCGACGAGGACGCCGTCGAGCAGGTGGCCTCGGAAGTGAACGACGCGCCCGGCCCCGGCACCGGCCTCCCGTGCGGTCTCTTGCCCTTGCCCTTGCCTGCCCTGATCTTGCTCCTGAAGCGGCCGAGGCAACCCATTTCCCCGGAGAACGAAAGCTCTGCTACGATTTCAGCCTCGCGGTGGCCTTGTTTCCTCCATGCGCGTGCGTGCCTCCACCTCGCTCGCTCCACAGGCCACAGCTCAAACCACGAGAGGGGAAAGGAGCCCAGGCACCACGGCACCGCGCGGCGCAAAGCCGCCACCGGGAAAGTCAATAAAACCGACGCGGAATGGTTTGACGCGAGAAGAGAATGGCAGGCTGCATGGCGCCACCAAGGAGAACACACGATGAATTTCACCAACCTTCCTGGCAGAACTTAAGTTTCGGCTGTTGTTTCTGAACTTAAATTTTGGTTTTACGCTGTGAGGCGTAGGAAGAGAAGAAGCAGAAAACGATGTGTGTGAAGACTAGTACGGATTACTACTACTACGTGCCTAAGTTTCTGAACGGAGTTACACTAACTAGGCATGGGTGGTCGTATCGGTCAAACGAAATGGTCTCCGGTGGCGACGGGAGAGGAGACGGGTGGGGGTTGCAATTGCAAACCGGAGGGATGGCTTTGACCCCACGTGCTTTTGCTTTTCTACGTGCCAAACTAGTCATCGTATATCTTGCCTAAAGAAAAGAGTACCCCAACTATGATAGTTAAATAATGTCTGCTGGGGACGATTGGTACTCCCATAATGTAGTGCGTATAGATTGTTTATAAAAGGTCAAGCTAAGCAAACTTAAAAAAAAAAAAGAGGTTTTACTCCAGCCTCTGCATCAGAGAGATGCATACGGCTCATATTATTAATAAAAATATCCAGCAACAAGTCTCCAAGTCTCGAAGTATGAAATAAACAAACGCTCATAAGAGCTAAACAGAAAGCCACAACCGTCTGGCAAATAAAAATAGGAGCACTACATGCCTATCCTATTACATGACCGCTATCCAAACCGGTTGAAAATATCCCGAGCTACCATCTCCCATCGGGTAGACGCAGTAACCAAACGCTCCCTGGCCTCCGTCGGAGTGAGTAGCGACCACATACGTATCAACGTTGTGGCCCTGAAGATAACCTGCAAAAAGTGAATGTTCGTTGATCTGTTAAAAACCAAATCACTTCTGCAGTTCCAGACTGCCCATAATAAAGCACAAACGCCAACACGAATGTGCCTCGCTGTATTGGAGTCAACCCCATCAAGCCACGTTCCAAATAACATGTTGATGGAAGTAGGCGGATTAATATTAAAAGCAATATGAATCGACCGCCATAGAATCTTAGCCAGCGGACAATCAAGAAAGAGGTGTTTGATAGTTTCGCTATGGTCACAAAAACTACATCTAGCAGAACCCACCCAATTGCGTCTCGCCAGATTATCCTTAGTCAAAATAACTTGTTTATGCACGAACCACATAAACACTTTGATTCGCAAAGGTACCTTTACTTTCCAAACGTGCTTCAAGGAAGGAATGACGCTAGAGTTTATGATGTCCAGATACATGGATTTGACCGAGAACACGCCGTTCTTAGTTAGTTTCCAATACAACTGATCTTGCTGCTGAGACAACTAGACATCCATCAAACATCTTACAAGATGAAGCCAGGCCTCCCAATGATTGCCAACTAGCGTCCTCCGAAAACTAATATTGAGGGGAGTGGATTGTAGAGCGGTTGCAACATAAGCTTCTCTACGTTGAACAACGTTGTACAGAGTAGGATATTGAAGTGCAAGGGGAGTCTCACCAAGCCACGTATCCTCCCAGAACCTCGTATTAGCTCCATTTCCGACTAAGAACCTTGTCCTATTGAAAAAGAGTGGCTTGACTCTCATCAAGCCTTTCCAAAATGGTGAGTCAGTCGGCCTCACTGTCACCTGGGCCAAGGTTTTAGACTGAAGATACTTATTTCACAAAATCTGAGCCCAAGTAGCCTCCGTCTCGGACGAAAGTTTAAACAACCACTTGCTAAGGAGACATCTGTTTTTGACTTCCAGATTTTCAATACCTAGACCCCCTTGGTCCTTCGGCCTACAAATTATATCCCATTTAGCAAGCCTATACTTTCGTTTAAGCTCATCACTCTGCCAAAAGAATCGAGATCGATAGAAGTCTAGCCTCTTCCTGACACCCACCGGGACCTCGAAAAAGGATAGGAGAAACATAGGCATACTGGTGAGGACCAAATTAATCAAAATTAATCGCCCTCCATATGACATGAGCTTCCCTTTCCAACAACTCAGTTTCTTCTCAAAACGATCCTCGATGCATTTTCACTCTTTGTTAGTCAGCTTCCGATGATGAATGAGTATACCTAGATACGTGAACGGTAACGTGCCCAATTCACATCCGAACAATTGTTTATACGCCTCCTGGTCATCATTAGCTCTTCCAAAACAGAACAATCCGCTCTTGTGGAAGTTAATTTTGAGTCAGGACAATTGTTCAAATAAGCATAACACAAGCTTCATGTTTCTCGCTTTTGCCAAGTCATGCTCCATAAAGATGATAGTATCATCAGCATACTGAAGGATGGAGATACCGCCATCAACTAGATGCGGAACAAGGCCACCTACCTGCCTCGCATCCTTAGCCTGTCCTATTAAAATAGTCAGCATATCAGCCACTATGTTGAATAGGATCGGTGACATGGGATCTCCTTGCCTTAACCCTTTGTGTGTCTGGAAATAGTGACCTATATCGTCATTCACTTTAATCCCTACACTCCCTTTTTGCGTAAAGGATTCAATCTAGTTTCTCCAGGCCGTGTCAAATCCTTTCATACGCAAAGCCTGTTGAAGGAAAGGCCATTTAACTTTATCGTATGCTTTTTCAAAATCCACTTTAAAAACAACGCCATCTAGTTTTTTTGAGTGAATCTCATGGAGCGTTTCATGCAAGACGACAACCCCTTCAAGGATATTTCTATCTGGCATGAAAGCAGTCTGGGACGGTTGCACAACTGAATGTGCAATCTGTGTAAGTCTGTTCGTCCCAACCTTGGTGAAGATTTTGAAACTAACATTAAGCAGACATATAGGCCTGAACTGCTCAATGCGAACGACCTCTGTCTTCTTTGGAAGAAGAGTTATCGTTCCAAAATTCAGCTTAAACAAATGAAGTGTCCATTAAAAAACTCATGAAACATCAGCATCAGGTCTCCCTTAATGAAGTGCCAACACTTTTTTATAAAACTCCGCCGGAAACCCATCCGGTCCTGGAGCCTTATTATTTTCCATTTGTGCGATGGCCTCAAACACCTCTTTCTCCGTAAAGGGAGCAGTCAAAATCTCATTCTCGTCAGTCTCAAGTTGAGGAACATCCTCAACCCTTGACTCATCTAAAGACACAAAATTCTCTTCCGGAGGTCCAAACAACTACTTATAATAGTTGGTAATGTAAACTTTTAGGTTTTCTCGACCAACTATCGTTCCTTCGTCTTGTTCTAATTGGAAAATTCTCTTCTTACGATGCTTCCCATTAGCAATCATATGAAAGAATTGAGTGTTATCCTTGCCTTGGACGATTTTGCGAACCTTAGCTCGCAATGCCCACTTCAATTCCTCCTCACGGAGAAGCTCTTTCAGCCGCAACTCAGCCTCCATCTTAGTTTCCAGCTCACTGGTACCTAAGATAGAAGTTTCAGCTTTTACTTCAAGGGTCTGAATAAGTAGAAGGAGTCGCTCCTTCTCTGCCTTATATATCCCATGCGTATGCTTAGCCCATCCACGAAGGAACCTTCGAAGATGACGAATCTTGCATTGCCAACGCTCAATGGGTGACCTTCCTCCTGAATCCTTAGCCCACTCTCTAGCTAACAACTCAAGGAATCCTTCTCTTTCAAACCATGCAAGTTCAAACGAGAAAATATTCTTGTTACCCACATGAGTTTGAGCCCCCGAGTCAACTAGCAGCGGCATGTGATCCGAGATACCTCGTGTCAACGCCTGCACTGTTACCAGGGAAAACTTCTGTTCCCATTCGACACTAGCTAAAACACGGTCAAGCTTCTCAAAAGTCGGTACCGGTAACGAGTTAGCCCAAGTGAATTTCCTACCCGAGATCTCTATCTCTCTGAGATCCAAGCTTTCAATGATAGTATTGAACATAAACGACCATCTACCGTCAAAATTATCATTATTCTTTTCCTCCCTTCTTCGAATAATGTTGAAATCATCCCCCACTAAGACAGAGAGCTGCTCATTACCACAGACACGGACCAGATCGGCCAAGAAATCTGGCTTGAGTTCTGGTTGCGCGGCTCCGTAAACCGCCACCAAAGCCCAATCAAATCCGTCGGCCTTAGTTCTGACCCGAAACTTTACCGCAAACTCTCCAAAAACTGCACTCCGAACTTCCAAAGTTTCACACTTAACCCCAAGTAAAACCCCACCGGATCTTCCTCGAGGGGGGAGGCAATGCCAGTGGAAATCTACCTCCCAGATAAAGTGCTAAGAAATTGTGGAGTGAAGTTGCCTCTTCCAGTCTCAGACAAAGCAATAAAATCCAAATGATGTTCAAGAGAAGCATCCGCTAGAAACCTTCTTTTAGCCAAGTCTTTAAGACCTCTGCTATTCCAGAAAATGCCTCTCATATTTCATCATGAAATTTTTTAGAGGTACGGATCCTAGCACTTCTACGCACAGCCGACACTGGATAAACCTTCCGTTTCCAAGTCCGTTTAGGCTTAATGCGATCATCAGATCGGTCACCACACTCGGGCTCTGCCGCAATCACCAAAGACTCATCTACATGATTAGAGGTCTCAGGATAGGCATACCCCTCCTCCTCCTCCGTCCCCGGTAACGCAGGGTCAAGATCGGCACACAAACCATCAAGAGCCCTAACCCCAAGCGCATCAATCTCCGACTCATTCATAGGCTTAACGGCAGCTATGTGACGAATCATTTCTAATGCCCGTTCAGCTTCCAAATCAAGAATGTCATTAACAGACCTAGAGATCTCTATATCATTATTACCAAGTGATACTCCTAGTTGGTTTGCATTGTGAACAATCTCATCATTGGTAAAATGCATAATTGAATTCGATTTATTAACAGACATACCAGTGGAGATCTCGACGTCACGCAGCTTGGCCGCCCTCATAGCACACCCCAGCTGCATGTCATCAACGTCCGGCTGCTCCTGCAGCCTCCCGCTGATCCGCCTCCCCTTAGAGACAGGATCCGGGATCCCACCAAAGGCGATGACCTCCTCGCGCGAAGCTCTGCTAGGGGAAAGGCTGCCTGCCCGTCCCCCAATAGTGGTGACCTGGGCCGGGACCACTGGCGCAGCACCACAAGACGATGACAACTCCTGTGGCCTGTCCACGGAAGTCCCGCTGAAAGCCGAGACCGGCGAGACCAGCCTAGTGCGATCTGGGGAGTGTGGCGATAAAACGGCCACTCCACCCGACTCGCCCTCCGAAGCAGAACGCGTCCTGGCAAGAGGGGATACGGCGGCCTCCTGCACGCCCACCCCTCCGCAAGCAGCCGGCCTCAAGGGAGGGAACGCCGAGCTCGCCCTCGGCACCGACGGCGACGACAACTCGGAGCGTGGGGCCTCCTGCCCGTCACCTCCAACCAAGACCACCATCGCAGCCACCTCCACCATAGCCGGGGGAAAGGTAAGAGAAGAGGGAGGGGCCTCCTGCCCCTCGGCACCTCCCACCTCAACAGGCTTCGTCACGCACAGACTCACCATAGGGCTCACAGGATCAACTCGGTCGCACCAAAGCCTAGGCGGAGCCGAGAACGCTCCCAAGGAACCAAGCTGCAAAGTGCTCGTCGGGACCGCACCAGTTAACCCAACAGGAGCAGTGTCACCAGAATCAGACGGACCCAAAGGCCCCTTAGCCTTATCATCATCACTCTTAGCAGTATCATCCTGGTTCCCCGAAGCACCTCCTCCCTCAGAGGTGTCCATGGTATTATCATCCTCAAACTCACTGAAAAGGTTAGGATCCTCATACTCAACATCCAACTAATACAGAACGCCTTCATGCGTCCAAGGCACCACGTCTGGCAGGAACTCAATGTTAGCAACACTAACAAGTAAACGCGCCACCCCGTGAGCATGTGTGAACTGCATATCCACCTGCTCAGTCTTGCCAATCAAAGAACCCAGGCTCCACGTCACCAACAAGCTATCCAGTGGAGCAGATGGCGCCCCAGAGAAACGAACCCAAATCCGAGTTAACGGCGTGCCCTGCGGATCCTTCTTTTTCCACTCATCAAACTGCAACACAAAACTAGTGCTCGTGACCCTGCTCATACTGAACTTGAGGATTCTCAGCTGATCCTCCTTAGACGGGAAATCTACTTTATAAGTTGTATCTGTGAGCTTGAGCAACGACCACTGAAAATTTCTCGGAGCGAGCTCTCTCAACTGCTGAATGATCTGCGCCTCGGTCAATGGTCCATGAACCACCTTCACCACACCGGGGAAGGAGGTCTCCACCGCGGGTGCCAAGGGTTCCACACTGGGAGACTCAAAAAACATCAACTCCGAGCAGCAAACCCCGTATATCTGAACGGAAGGTTTAGGCCCCAACTTAAGAGGACACTCGGCAGCTATATGTTTAGGTTTCCGGCACAAGTCACATAACTCCGCAGTGCATTCAACCAAAAAGTGTCCCGGTTCACAACAATAGAAACAGGTTAGCTTCTTCTTTTTAGCCGCCCACTTGGACACCTTGTCAACCTCGGACTTCTCCGTACCTTGCTCAGAAGCAGAATCTCCAGTCTGCATGGGCTCCGGCAACGTGACTGCAGCCAATGCTTGAACCGTCTCCACCACCACCTGCGTAGAGCCGATCCACCGTCAGCCACCTCCGGCTCGGCAGAAGTCTTCAGCTGCCTTGGTGGAGGGTGACGCCGGTTCCCGCCCCGACCTCCGCGGAAACGACCCCGAAAAGAGCGGTTATTAGGGCCAACCGCACCCTCCACAAAGTTTCCGGGCGGTCCTTGGAAACCTCGGTTGGCATTGCCATTGTCCACCCAAGCATAGCCACGGCCACCTCCGGTAGACGAAGAGCCCCGATGCAGACCAGAACCATAAGCATCATATCCATCATCGCCCCACTGACTGCGAGGAGGGTTACGATCATCTCCCGCAGACGCACCCGCCACGCGACCGATCGAGCCTTGGCCCGAGCCACCGCGACCACCCGCCATCTGCCTCGGCCACGACCGTTGGGGCGGCGGCGGCTCGGCCCTAGGTGGAGGCGACTACGCTACCCTAGGCTGGTGTTGTGGAGGAGGCACAGTCCTTGGTGGCTGGGGAAGGGCCGCCCTAGCCGGAGGCAGAGGAGGTGCCACCCGAGGCAGCGGCAGAGCCTCCCGAGGTAGAGGCGCTGTCCGCGTGGGAACCGGCGCGGCAGCAGCCGCAGCCTGAGCAGCGGAGACCCCCGCGGCCTCAGTCGGGTTCCTCAGTACCGACGCGACCCGCGGTGGATGCGGCTTTGGCGGCATCGTAGCCGGACGAGGTCTAGGTGGTAGGCGGCGGCCAACGCCAGCGATCCCTGGAGCAAGACAGCGCAAGGACGCCGACGGAAAACCAGGCTTCCCGCGACGGTGAACCCTAGCATGGACGGGGTGAGAGGAGGGAGATCATGCATGCGGGGGTGACCGACCCGAGGCTACCACATGCACGTCGCCCACACCCGCCGCAACGCAGGCCTGGCCAGCCCCATGGGCCTCTAGCCCAGTACTAGCCAAACCCATGGCACCATCGATCACTTGCGGCCCATCTATGCCCAAAAACGAATTCAAACGCGCAATTCTGGCCGCCCGAATATCACGCGCACCGGCCACCGCCGGCGATCGCTGCGACACCATCCGACCACCCTTCTTCTTTCTCCTAGTCACTCTCATCCAGCACTCGGGACGAAAAAAGTCGGACAAGGTGATAGCCGGCGGCCCCACCTTCGGCAACGGTCCACTCCATGGTTTCACCTTCGACTTCTGCGAAGGAACCGGAGTACCGAGCGATAACGATTTCTTGCAACTCACCATAGGTTTAGTCACTGGGATAGATGTTACCAAGCCAAGCATAGATGGCGGCCGAACTGTCGTTTACGGCAGTTCATCATCATCTTCATCCTCATCAGCAAGAATCTAGAAACGTCCCCCAAACCGCTGTGTAGGCTTTGGCCCGTCGGTGTCCTCCATAAGATCAACTACGACAGTTTGATCTTCACACTCCATGGGCACCTACACACACTCAAGAATCTCGATATGGAATATATCAATCGATAAACTCTTACCGATAGCAAGCTCTTCGTTAACATTGAGATGTCATCCGGCCAAAATTTCTCCTTCTTCATCTCGGATCATCATCCAACGAGACGGGTGCGAGTAGATCAGGCCATTGATCCATCACCCCACCTCTCGAGCATCTTCAAAACGCACATACCATTTCGTAGGATTCAAAAAACCCCGATCCCGATCCTCCATTGAGGGATCTCGACGAGAAGCCGGGGAAAGGGGCAGATCGAGCACCACCACGGGAGCCACCACGAGCGCCGACCGCGTCTAATCCAGAGGAAGAGGCGGATCCAGCAACAGCCGCAGCGGCGGCCGAGGCGGAGGCGTCTCTCCGCGAGGCAGGTCAGCCAGGCGGATCGGCAGCGGTGAAAGCCCCCCTCCGTCGGCCCCCAAGCCCTCCCCATCGGCCGGCGGGAGCGGTGGCGGTGGCTCCGGCTGGATCAGCGGTGGCAGAGATTCACGCCCGTCGCCACACCCGTCGCCTGACGCCACGGCTCTATCTAGTGACGTGAAGTTGGTCAGCAATGGTAGGGACTTAGTATTTTGTGTGTGTGTGTGTCAAGTTTAGAGAGAAAACTGTTTATATATACAATTCCAAACATATACAACATGAAAATATAACTGATGATGATGTATCTAATGATATACATTTGGTACTTTAAATGTGCATTTTTTGTCCATAAATATGATCAAAGTTTGTAATGTTTGATTTTTGAAAAAAATTCTATATGCACTGCATTATGAAACGAAGGGAGTAATAATTACCAGAAGCAGTTCGTTCAAAGCATCCTTTGGCGGCTCGCCTGTGCACCTAGCCGCACTAGGGTTTCTTGTGCCTTCTGGTCTACCTCATCTTCTGTGGTCTTAGGGCCATGAAGGTCGGTGGATCCCTGTCCCACCCAAGATGCGACCCTATCCTAAAGGAACTCGAAGGTCCCACGAAGGATAGAAGCGCATCTTGAAGACGCTTTTGCAAGGTGGATATCATTACATCAACATTACATAATAGATGGGGATACATACAAAAGGCATACAATGCCACACGAATACAACATCATCTTACATAAGAGCAACATCCGACTACGGATGAAACATAAACAGAAACTCAAACGACATCCACCCTGCTAGCCCAGGCTGCCGACCTGGAACCTATCCCCTGATCGAAGAAGAGCAGAAGTAGAAATCAAGCAAGCAAGCATCGCTCTCGCGTCATGATCATCGCAAAACCTGTACCTGCAACTGTTGTTGTAGTAATCTGTGAGCCACAAGGACTCAGCAATCCCATTACCATGGGTATCAAGACTAGCAAAGCTTAAAGGGGTAAGGAAGGGGTAAAGTGGTGAGGTTGCAGCAGCGACTAAGCAAGTATGGTGGCTAACATACGCAAATAAGAGCGAGAAGAGAAGCAAAGGAACGGTCGTCAACTAGTAATGATCAAGAGGTGATCCTGAACTCCTACTTACGTCAGACATAACCCAAAGACCATGTTCACTTCTCGGACTTCGCCGAGAAGAGACCATCACGGCTACACACACGGTTGATGCATTTTAATTCGGATCTGGTGTCAAGTTGTCTACAACCGGACATTAACAAATTCCCATCTGCCACATAACCGCAGGCACGGCTTTCGAAAGATAATACCCTGCAGGGGTGTCCCAACTTAGCCCATGATAAGCTCTCGCGATCAACGAAGGATATACCTTCTCCCAGGAAGACCCGATCAGTCTCGGAATCCCGGTTTACAAGACATTTCGACAATGGTAAAACAAGACCAGCAAAGCCGCCCGATGCGCCGACAAATCCCGATAGGAGCTGCACATATCTCGTTCTCAGGGCACACCGGATAGGTCAGCGTACGAGTAAAACCAACCCTTGAGTTGCCCCGAGGTGGCCCCGCAGTCTGCCCATTTCGGACCAACACTCGAAGGAGCACTGGCCCGGGGGGGGGGGGGGTTAAAATAAAGATGACCCTCGGGCTCCGGAAACCCAAGGGAAAAAGGGCTAGGTGATGCAAATGGTAAAACTAAGGTTGGGCCTTGCTGGAGGAGTTTTATTCAAAGCAAACTGTCAAGGGGGTCCCATAAATCACCAAACCGCATAAGGAACGCAAAATCCGGGAACATAACACCGGTATGACGGAAACTAGGACGTCAAACTTGGAAAAGAATTTGGGAATGGCTCCTGATAATTAGAAGAGTCAGGTAAGATCCTGGGAAAAGACCTGTGGGTTAGGGCCCACTCAAAAAAACACCGTTGAAAATGATTTTAAAGAGAGATTGCACCGGTTGAATTAAATGGATTGAATGAGATAACAACCTCAAAATAACTTGAATGGATAGAGAATGAAACACGGATCTTCCAAGATATCTTCAACACTCCGGATATGAGCTGGGAGAGGTGAATAAATAAGAGAGCCTTGGATAAGAGATTCACATGGGAAGACATGTGAAACAAAAGGAAGAGATATGATCAACCCGAAAGCTTAAATTAAATCCATCGGAGAAGAAAAATAATGAAGAATGATGAACTCAAAGCTCCATTAGTATCTTCACGAGGGCTCACCGAATAAGAACATTGACGGAAAAGGGTGAAGTGACTTCACATGAATAAATGGATACGTGATTAAAATAAATGAGTCCTTGAAGAAAAGGGTGGGAGGGTGGGGAAAAAACAAAGACAACTTGGGATGAACGAAACAAACACCGTTGAGAAAACTTAGAATTGATCTTGCGGATGGGGAGAATGATGGGATCATCTCGAAGAGAAGCGCACCGATTGGAAAAGGATTAACATGACAACCTCAATGATCAAAAAGGATTAGTATTCACATAGCAATATGAGAACACCATTAGGAAAGGTATGAATTCAACATTTGACTTCGAAGCAAGTCGAATACCACAAATAAATCAAAGGATTTGGCTTGCAGAATAAGCCGGAACAAATACATATGATAGAGATTTACCCAATCCCGTATCATGCATCTGTCGGAAAGATATTCTAGGAGCTACTTGAATTCCCACATATAAAACTCGCAAAACTTTCTGGTTATGCAATCAGGTGTTGGGGATACAAGGGAAGCAATATATCTCACCCAAACTAACAATCCCTACATCCAGCTGTATCCATCCGTCAACACATAACCAAAAAAACTCCAGAAATCGTGTGCCTCAACCTTCGAAAAGCATCCGTTGTACGAGCTATGGCAATACTCTCGAACTCCCCAGTACTAGGTGGCCTCGAGGTTATCTCACCAACAACTGCATAAAAGAGATTTTCGATGTCGACAAAACTCAGGTATTCCAGAACTGCAACGATAAAATTGTGACGACAACACCTCGGAGCTCAACTCCCCGGGACACTGCCACAACCCCTAAATGTTAGGAGGCACCAAGAACAATGTTCTCGTCATAAGACTATCAGAACGATTCCAAGATACCCGCGTGATCCTACAAAAAAAATTGAGAAAAATTGAGGAGAGGAAAGACAAAATATCTACGTCAAGAATCCTCACCAGAGCGACGAAGGGGGCTGAGGAGTAAAAAGAATCCTACTCTCCGATATATATAATCCTAAGACTCAAAATAGTTTTCTTCTAGACTCAACAATGGCCAACAATCAAGGGGGCTCCTAAGGTCGGTCGAGGCTCTGATTACCAACTTGTCCCGCCCAAGATGTGACCCTATCCTAAAGGAACTCGAAGGTCCCACCAAGGATAGAAGCGCATCTTGAAGACGCTTTTGCAAGGTGGATATCATTACATCAACATTACATAATAGATGGGGATACATACAAAAGGCATACAATGCCACACGAATACAACATCATCTTACATAAGAGCAACATCCAACTACGGATGAAACATAAACAGAAACTCAAACGACATCCACCCTGCTAGCCCAGGCTGCCGACCTGGAACCTATCCACTGATCGAAGAAGAAGTAGAAGTAGAAATCAAGCAAGCAAGCATCGCTCTCGCGTCATGATCATCGCAAAACCTGTACCTGCAACTGTTGTTGTAGTAATCTGTGAGCCACGAGGACTCAGCAATCCCATTACCATGGGTATCAAGACTAGCAAAGCTTAAAGGGGTAAGGAAGGGGTAAAGTGGTGAGGTTGCAGCAGCGACTAAGAAAGTATGGTGGCTAACATACGCAAATAAGAGCGAGAAGAGAAGCAAAGGAACGGTCGTCAACTAGTAATGATCAAGAGGTGATCCTGAACTCCTACTTACGTCAAACATAACCCAAAGACCATGTTCACTTCCCGGACTCCGCCGAGAAGAGACCATCACGGCTACACACGCGGTTGATGCATTTTAATTCAGATCTGGTGTCAAGTTGTCTACAACCGGACATTAACAAATTCCCATCTGCCACATAACCGCAGGCACGGCTTTCGAAAGATAATACCCTGCAGGGGTGTCCCAACTTAGCCCATGATAAGCTCTCGCGATCAACGAAGGATATACCTTCTCCCAGGAAGACCCGATCAGTCTCGGAATCCCAGTTTACAAGACATTTCGACAATGGTAAAACAAGACCAGCAAAGCCGCCCGATGCGCCGACAAATCCCGATAGGAGCTGCACATATCTCGTTCTCAGGGCACATCGGATAGGTCAGCCTACGAGTAAAACCAACCCTCGAGTTGCCCCGAGGTGGCCCCGCAGTCTGCCCGTTTCGGACCAACACTCAAAGGAGCACTGGCCCCGAGGGGGGGGGGGGGTTAAAATAAAGATGACCCTCGGGCTCCGGAAACCCAAGGGAAAAAGGGCTAGGTGAGGCAAATGGTAAAACCAAGGTTGGGCCTTGCTGGAGGAGTTTTATTCAAAGCGAACTGTCAAGGGGGTCCCATAAATCACCCAACCGCGTATGGAACGCAAAATCTGGGAACATAACACCGGTATGACGGAAACTAGGGCGGCAAGAGTGGAACAAAACACCAGGCATAAGGCCGAGTCTTCCACCCTTTACCAAGTATATAGATGCATTAATTAAATAAGAGATATTGTGATATCCCAACATAATCCTGTCCATCATGGGGCAATCTTCAACTTCACCTGCAACTAACAACGCTATAAGAGGGGCTGAGCAAAGCGGTAACATAGCCAAGCAATGGTTTGCTAGGAAGGGTGAAAATGTTAGAGGCTGACATGGCAATTTGGGGGGCTTGACGAGCAAATGATAGGTAGCGCAGCAAAGCGATAGAACAAAGCAAACTAGCATAGCAATGATAGTAATGAGATCCAGGGTAGCGGCCATCTTGCCTGAAATCCCGCAAGGAAGAAGAACGAGGTCCATGAAGAAGACGAACGGGAGTAGTCGAACGAATCCTCACAATCGCAACATTACCGGAACTAAGAAGCAACACCGGAAATAAACAAAACAACATGGTAAATGCACAAGCATAAACATGGTATGATGCACAAACAAGTATGATGCATGTCCGGTTTAATGAGGCATGGCATGGCAAAGTGCAACAAACAATACTACAAGTTAAATGGAGCTCAATATGCAACGAGTTGCATATTGACAAAACACCACAACAATTATTTAGTTCATCTCGTTTAAGCTACCAAACAATATTAAATGTTGTTAAACATGGCAAGGGGTGAAGCATAATTAAACTACCTATCTAGGCAAGTTTAAATGAGGCAGGAAACAACAAACAACAATTCCGGAGAATCCCCATATGCAAATTATGAATTTGGTACTGTTCTGTCCTAAACCATATTTTATTGTTGTTAAACAGGAAAATAAAGTGCACCATGTTAAACTAGGCATTTTTCCACCCCATTTACATATAAAGTTTATTAAAATTGGAGCTACGGTTATTTAGTTATGAAATAAATCATTTTAGCATGACATTTAGAAAATTTAAACAAACAGCATTTTGAACATTTTAAACATGGATGAAGGTTGCATAATATGAAACTAGATGAAAAACTAAGCATTTTACATGTATAGTTTGTTTTAATCCGATGCATGGTTAATTAATTATTACATGCATGAACATGAGGGTTTTTCTGAAAAACTGCAGTTTTCTGGATAATTGGTAAAATCGCAGGCAGGGAAAAAATATGAGTCGGGCCGAAACTATTGGGCCAACAATGCACATGAGGGGCTGGGGGCTGCTCATCCATGGGCCAGGCCCAGCCGGTGGAGGAGGCCAGGCAGGCCGGCTGCTGGCTGCACGCATCTGGCCGATGCGGTCAACGCGACCAAGAAGCAGAGGAGGCAGGGGATCGAGGCTGGCGCGCCTTCTTCGCCTGCTCGAAGTAGAGGCGCGGCCATGGCACCGCTGGGGCTTGGTCGTGATGAGAAGCGGGGGATGGAGCGGCGGCCTGGCGTTGCTTGGGACTCCGGCGAAGGACGATGCGACCGGGAGGTTGGAGGCGTTGGTGAACCGTCGTGGCGATGAAGCACAGGAATGAGCAGATGGCGGCTTGGGCGCGAAGCAGGGCTGTGGGGCGACGCTGCTGGCGAGCTGGGGACGCCGGGACCCGAAGCAGAGGAGCGGGCACTGCTCCGGCGGTGAGAGGTCGACCCGGCGAGAACCGACGCGATGCAGGGGCGTGAGCGTCCTCTTCTGTTCGACCAGAAGGAAGGCAGCAACGGAGACAACTTGCAGGAGGGCGACGGGTCAACGGCCACGGGCGAGCGCTCATCCGCTCGAACTAGCCAAGACAGAGCGGAACGACGGCGGGACTTGCAGCGACGGCCGACCTCTGGGAAGAGGATGGCGGTGGGCGGAGGCGCGGCGACCTGGAGGCGAGGACGAGGCCAGAGAGGCAGGGCCTCACCGGATCGGGCGGAGACGACGACGAACAACGCAGGGCGGCGGCGGGAGATGGGGCTTCGTCCGGTTCCTGCTAGAAGAAATCGGAGAGAGAGATATGAGAGCTCCGGGAGAGAGAGAGATGTGGACGCATGATGGCGGGGTCTCACCGGCGAGGTCCGGCGAGGTAGAACGGCTGCGGGGGGCTGCAGCTCGGGAAGGAGGAGCTCGGGCTCCTGGCTTGCGGCCGACGGCGGGAGGCGGCATGGATGCAGATCAGCGGCGGCTGGTCTCGAAGAAGCGGGGCGACGTCCATGGTCCTGTTGCTGCTCCTCGCGGGACGGAGGAGGTGAGGGAGATCGGGCGCAACGGGCCTTGCTCCTTCGGGCATTGGATGGTAGGGGCTCGGAATCGAGAGGAGGCTTGGGGATACAGGAGAGCGAGGAGGATCTCCTCTTCTTGGATCGTGCACGCGAGGCAGAGCGCTCCGGCTCGGCAGGGCGAAGGGATCGAGGGAAGGCTTGGGTTGGTTGGTAGATGGATCGGACAGATCTCGAGGAAGAAGGTAGGTAGGTGGCGGCGGGCAGGGGGATGGATGGGACATTGCTCCTAAAATTTAGGGTTTTGTCCGGTTATATAGCAGGTAGGTTAGTTCAGGGGCTACTCGGGCCCTCCAATCATAATCGAACGGTCCAAATAAATAGGTTAGGAGAGTCAAAGAAGAAACCGAAGATGTTTTTTAGATGTTTGGGGATGATCCGGACCCAACGGTAATGACCGAGCGGTTCGGGTTTGGGAAAGGTTTCGGACGCGCACGCGAGGGGGTCTAAGAGAGGTTAGGTGGTTTGACAAAGGGAATCCAAAACACGGTTGATCTCGAAAGGGTCAATGAATGCAACATAGAGGGAAGTGAGGAGCGGCAACTACGAGCGGATGCAAGTTTTTAAGAAAACAATGTCGATGCAATGCGCATGATGCTATGAGATGAGATGTATGACATGAACAAAATGCAAAACAAAGACAAAAACCCAACCATGGAGGAAATAAAATATCACATCTTCAGAAAAGGCAAGAGTTGGAGTTACGAATATGGAAAGTTACATCCGGGGCGTTACAATCCCGGCCTTTGCCGACGAGAGGGCTCCATTTTTCGATATTTTTTTAGTTTTATTAGGGTTTGTGTCCAGCCTGGAGAGACGAGGCGGCATCGGAGGCTCTCTGAAGATGGAATAAGATTCTCCCCGTCTAGGCCCCGTCCCGATGGTATTTCTAGCATCATCGGGGGACGTGTGGAGGTTTTTCAAGAGCGGATCTCGCGGGATTTGGTTAGTGTTTGTCTTTGGTGGATCCACATGGATCCGGTCTTCGCTTCATGTGTGTTCATGTGTCTACAGGTTGGATCCTTCCAATGTACGCTTCTCTTCATCGACGGCGGTTGTTGTTCTGTTGCATTGGTCCTATGGGGCCTTAGCACGACGAGTCCCGACTGTCTAGTACAACAAGGTTTGCCCGGCTCCAATGAGGGAGGGGTGATGATAGCAGCGCGCCTTCGGCCCGCTCCCCAGTGATTGTAGTCGTCGCTAGGTGGTCTACGGACCTGTATGTATTTTTTACTTCTGGTGTTCTCAGTAAGTTTTCCCCGCAAAAAAATGTCTGCAGGGCTATGAGTTTAATATATTACCTCCATCCCAAATTAGTTGTTTTAAATTTGTGATGTATCTAACAACAACCGATCTGCACATCTTCATTTGGAGAACTGAACATCTGTTTTTTCTCTGCTACACCGAAATCAATGGCCATCTGCTTGATGTCCTAAAAGTCCGGAGGTCGCTACGTCACTCTTCATGAGCGACTTGAGTGACGACTAACCTTGTCGCCTCCGGCCTTCTCTTCCTCTCCTCCTTGCAGCCTCCAGAGAGGGCCTGAGGGCAAGCCCTCAAGGCTCTCAAGAACGGCGGCGACGGGGCCTTTGTCCTTCATCGGACAGTGGTGCGATCATGGGCTTCCTTGGAAGCGCGATTGCGAGGCGGCGGCGTGAAGGCATGGTTGAGGCGTGACAGTGGGCATGCTCGAGCCGGGCGTAGTGCTCTGCTCGGGAGGCGCGGCGTCATTTTGGCGGCCGGTGTACTCCTGATCTAGCTGCGATTGCACTTCGCGTGGTTGCGCATCGGCAATGGGGATCTGCCTTTCATGCTCTAGATCTGGCCATGTTGGCCTGTGGGCCGACGGGCATGGGCAGAGCTCTTTTTGGGGAAGTGGCAGTTAGCGGTGTTGTGCTTTGCCATCAGTGTTGTTCTGAGTGGTGACCACTCCGTCCTGCGGTAGTGGCCTTACTGTGGATTGCGGTGGCCATCGAATAAGTCTTCGTAAGGGTTCTCCCTTCATATCAGATGGTTGTATTCAGCCGTGTGATGTAATCAACGAATGATGGTTTGACGCAGAGGGTATGGTTGTGCAGTGACGGCGGTTGCAAAATCGCATGTACCTGCTGGTATATCAGAAAGGTGGTGGAGGCAACATTTCAGTGACTTTGATGTGGTGCTACTCGAGCACCCGGTCTCGAGCTTCGGGGTGAAAACCTAGGTCTAACCGGGTTGGTATACCTGACAATGCCGATATTTTTGCATCGCTGCCTTGTTGAAGTCATTGCTTGGATATGCTGAGACTAACTCTTCAGAGTGAAAATCTAGAATCCGGCCTTTGGTGGTTACATCCGGTGACTATGTGAGTCCTTGCCTCTTAAAGCAACTGTGTAATTCCTTAACTCTCAAGTAACTATGTGATTGCTTGACACCCAAGCTTCCTTTAAGGGGGATCTTGGTGCGCTAGACCAGGGGTGTGGGGCCATGAACAACTACCCACGTCCATGTGCTCCCATGCAGGTGGGCCCCACTCTAGAACCTTCCCGATACAATACCGAAAAATCCCAAACATTTTTAGGAACTCTGAATATAACTTCCCATATATAATCTTTACACCCAGACCATTCTGAAGCTCCTCGGGATGTCCCGGATCCCATTCAGGACTCTGAACTACTTTTGGACTCACCATATGAATATCCCAATACTACCCTAGCGTTACCGAACGTTAACCGTGTTACGCTACAGGTTCGAGAACATGAAGACATGACCAAGACACCTCTCCGATCAATAATGAATAGCAAACCTGAATGCTCATATTGACTCCTACATATTCAACGAAGATCTTTATCGATTTGAACCATGATGTCAATGATTCAGTTAATCCTGTACACAATTCCCTTTGTCCGGTGATATGTTACTTGCTCGAGATTCGAACGCCGGTATCGCCATACCTAGTTCAATCTCGTTACCGGCAAGTCTCTTTACTCGTCCTGTAATACAAGATCCTCGTGACTAAACTCATTAGTCACATGCTTGCAAGTTATTCACGATGTTGTATTACTGAGACAGCCCAGAGATATCTCTCTGTCACACGGAGCGAGAAATCTCAGTCTCGATCCATGCAACCCAACAAATACTTTTCGAGATACCTGTAGAGAACCTTTATGATCACCCAGTTACGAAGTGACATTTGATAACCCACAAAGTATTCTTCCGGTATTCGTGAGGAGCATGTTCTCACGGTCTAAGGAACATATACTTGACTTGAAGAAAGTTGTAGCAATTAAACTAAGTGATACAATCTGATGCTAAGCTGACGGTTGGGTTTGTCCATCACGTCATTCTCCTAATGATGTGATCCCATCATTAAATGACAAGTCATATATATGGTTAGAAAACCTTAACCATCTTTAATCAATGAGCTAGTCTAGTAGAGGCTCACTAGGGATACTGTATTCGTTTATGTATCCACACATGTATTTAAGCCGGCCAATACAATTATAGCATGGCGAATAAACATTTATTCATGAACAAGGAAATATGATAATAACATATTTATTATTGTCTCTAGGGCATAGTTCCAACAGCCTCCCACACCCAAGTCCACATATACGTTTTTTCAACCTATTTTGGTGCAATGAAGCATGTGCATGTAGTTCAAATTTGAATTATGCACATTAAATGCGTAGAAAAAACAATAAATGATTAAGAATGCCAAACGAACCACGGATAATTTAAAGCAGTTTTGTACAACCATCTGACACCCGTGGGTAAGCATTGTGTGCGCACGCGCCGTGCTAGCTCACTTCCTTCTTTCCTATGTTTTCCATATTATATTAATGGTGTTGTATCGAAACACACTACCATCTCCCGCCACTCCTGATACATCTCCAACATATATATAGTTTTTGATTGTTCCATGCTGTTATATTATCATTGTTGAATGTTTTCAATTATTGTATAGCAACTTTTTATCAATTTTGAGGACTAACCTATTGACATAGCGCCCAATGCCAGTTGTTGTTTTTTGCTAGTTTTTTACTTCACAGAATATCAATACCAAACGGAGTCCAAACGCAGCGAATTTTTTTGGAGATTTGTTTTGGATCACAAGACATCTTGGGGGCCAAGAAAGCACCAGAGGGGATCCCCGTGGGGACCACAAGACACCTGGGCGCGCCAGGAGGCCCAGGCGCGCCCAGGGGGGTTGTGGGCCCCACGAAGGTCTCCTGCACCACCTCTTTGCCCTATAAATTCTCAAATATTTCAGAAACCCTAGGGGATTCGACGAAACACAATTCCAGCCGCCGCAAGTTCTAGAACCACGAGATCCAATCTAACACCATTACAGAAGGGTTCATCATCCTCATTGGTGCCTCTCCGATGATGCGTGAGTAGTCCACCGTAGACCTAAGGGTCTGTAGGTAGTAGTTGTCGGCGTTCTGGGAATGGGGGTCCCCAGACTTGCCTGCCTGCGGCCTGCGGCATGGCTCGAGTGGTGGCCCAGAACGGCCCATCTTCATCAGCGCAAGACTCAAGACCCTCGCGAGGGGCCAAGCCTCGCGGGGCGGATGACACTAGGCTTCCTCAGGAGCGGCCTCGCTAGGCAGCCTCACGAGGAGGCGGAGAGATCAAGGCAGGGGTACCTCGCGAGGTGCTCGTGACGCAAGCCGTGACGATCGAGACCAGGCGGGCGCCGGCCTGTGCAGTGTCCTTGTTTCCTCTTTGGTGCAAAGGGGGCAAGCACAGTCGTGGAGTACCGAGGCACTAGGCAAATGTTGCCATTTCAGTGCAACGAGACCAAGACCAGCAGAGCGGCAGGATGGAGGTCACCGTGGAGCCCAAGACGGCGTCATCGCCAGTGCCTTTGGCAGCCGAAGACCAACTTTAGTCAGGATAACTTGTACTAGATGTTCCCTTTAAAATGGCCGTTGTTGGCGCCCTTCCCACTCAATATTTGGGAAG
This sequence comes from Triticum aestivum, assembly GCF_018294505.1. Lineage (NCBI taxonomy): Eukaryota > Viridiplantae > Streptophyta > Magnoliopsida > Poales > Poaceae > Triticum > Triticum aestivum. The sequence goes on along the minus strand of NC_057810.1, from coordinate 520,366,707 downwards.
AGGACCAGGGCCTCTATAAATAGGGCTAGCCACCACAGTAGGAGGAGGGTGATTATTAGATCGATAGGCGATCGAGCTCATCCAAGCAGCTCATCGCACCAGCTCAAGAACACCTCTCGTGAGGCAGTTCCTCCCTGTACTGTTCATCATCTGCCCTTGAGGCAACCCACCACACCACACTGGAGTAGGGTATTACACCGCAACGGTGGCCCGAACTAGTATAAACCTTGTGTCCCTCGTGCTGTTCATCGTTTAGCTTAGATTCTCGCGAGGCGATCGGACGTGGAGTGGTAGGGGGAAGATCTTCGCACGCACCCCAGAGTTCGAACCTTAAGGGTCTGCCGGAACCCAACATCCAACATTTGGCATGCCAGGTAGGGGTGCACCGAAACCTTCCTTCTTCCGTCCTGCATTCCGCCGCTTCACCGCCTCCATGTCCAGCGACCCGACGACCAACTCCGTCCGCTGGGCGGCATGGCCTGCCCATGCCGTGCCCCCTGCCCAAGGTGACATCAACCCCGCACCTCAGGCAGCCCGCGCCCCGCAGAGCGCTGCAGGCCGCGGGCGATGCGGCCAAGTGTCGCCTGCCCTCACTCTGCGGCAGGTACGATCGATAGCGAGGGCCTCCAGCCATGCTGCGGCCACGGTACTGCACACCCGACGGGAGCAGGCAAACATGAAGGCCGCGCTCACGGTGACGCGAGAGCTGCTGCGGTGCAGACTGCAAGAAAGCAGCCACGACATGCTGCTGGAGCACGTCACTGAGCTCCTGGATGCCGCTGCTTCAGGGGAACCCCCGTTCTGCGTCCAGCTTCCACCCCAGGCCCCGGGCGGATCACGCTGCGGGCCAATCCATGCCCACGCGCCCCGGGCGCACCTCAAGGCTTCATCAACACCAGCCTGGCCATCAGCGCCGGGCGACAAGCAGCGCCGGCACCGCCCCTAAGCGAGGGCATGCGCATCACCGCCTACGGCCCTAGCGGGCCGTCGCCCTACCGCCCCCAAGATGGAGCTTCAAGTCGAACTGCATGGCACGCGGAGCACTACGGCGAGGCTTTTGGGGTGGTGACCCCGGAGGCCTATGTGCCCCACAGGTGGATCGAGAGTATGCACTGGAAGAAGACCATGACTTGTTCCTCGGGCCAGGCTGGGAGGAAGAGGCGCCAGAAGCCGAGCTCTTTCAGGAGCCTCATGGAAGCCTTGACAACCATGCCGGCGGCAGCAACTATCGGGTACCGCTAATTCCTCAGGAGCAAGCTTATGCTAACCATGGGTTGCAGGAGGTTCAGGTCGCTGCAGCGGATGGTTGCCCCAGTGCAGCAGCCTCCCTCCCCTCAGGAGGAGGGCACTGGGGGCAGCAGGAGAGGGACCGGGAGCCAGGCTCCTCCCAACGGCATGCGGAGCAAGGCGTTCTTCGAAGGTAGGCCCTCTGCCGGGGAGGTGCCCGAGGGCCTGCCCCAGGCAGAGGACCCGTGGTCGTCGGGGAACCGCTGGCATCCCCTTTTCCCCATTGGCGTCGTCCTGGTTTCCTGTCGCCGTCGACGGTGGTCAAGGGTGGCGCAAGGCGGGGCCCTCATCTGGCGATATGAAGCAAGGCCGGTACCTATGAAGAAGGCCCAGTGCCTGTGAAGCTCGCCGCCCATGACACTCTCACATAATAATGAGTTGGGGCTGTACACGCCCTGGAGTCTTCGGAGAGCCTCCCTCGGGGGGGGGGGGGCTCCCTCCCACGCCCAGTGGCAGCACTTAGCTCCGCGCTGGTGAGAAGACGTCGAAGACTAGACTAGGTGCCGGACGCGGCCTTTTGCTTTTGCTTCTTTTCGTGCGAACAAGCTTTATCATTTCAGATCTAAGTAGAATTCGAATTTGTGTTTGCGTATGCGGGGAGGGGTGTCGTGTCTTATTCGTGTGCTTTCTCGTGCTCCGATTTCTGTTCAAGTTGGAATTCACATTAACTGCCTCCCTCTCACGAGCCCCTCGTGAGTAGGGCAGGGCCCATCACGTGCGCCCGCCGTCCCGCGGCCGGTGTTCGCTCTCGCCAGGCTCTTACCGCATGGTCAAGCGGGACCCTCATGAGGCCCCCGGATGGACGCTGCGAGCCTACTCGAGACCCGCCAAGACAAAGGTAAAACCAAGACAACCTACTCATCATGGAAATCACGACATCATGCAGGCGCCCATCCGGCGCCGATCTCGACAACACATAGGCAACAATCTTTTTACATGAGGGGCTTCCCCTCCCAAAATGCTCTCACGACCTTTAGGGCCACGCCCGAGTCTTTTCCTGCGCAAGACAAACAGCAGGGGGAATCATGGGATCAGTCGTACATGTCGCTCACTGCATCCCCCAGGGCGTCCCCAGTGGCGTCGCTGGCACCACTGTCGTCGCTGCTGGCCTCCCCATCACCGTTGTTGGCACTGTCTTTGCCACCGTTCACCATGTCACCTTCGTCAGCAGCAATGATCACCCCATCGTCATCAGAAGTGAAGGCCCGGACAAGTGCATCTACATTATCCTCCACCCATCGCGCTAGGTCGCCTCGGACGGCCTCAGACACCAGCGCGATGGCGGCGTCGAAGTCGAAGAGGGGGTCGATGTTCTGGAGGTAGCTGAAGACGCAGGAGAATTCCCGCGCGAGTAGGCCGCGGCTCCGTTCCTCCACCAGCTGGCGAGACCTCTCAGAGTGGCTCTCCAGATGCATCGCCACGTCAGTAAAGAACTGGAGATTTCCGGCGTAGTTGGTCACATGCGGCTCCTCAGCGGCTGCCTCGCAGATATTGCTCAAGGCCGCATTGGCCCTTTCCCTGAGAGTCCGGAGCATGGGGCCATTGATAACCCACAAGTATAGGGGATCACAACAGTTTTCGATAAGTAAGAGTGTCGAACCCAACGAGGATCTAAAGGTAGAATAAATAGTCCCTCAAGTTCTATCGACCACCGATACAAATCTACGCACGCTTGACGTTCGCTTTACCTAGAACAAGTATGAAACTAGAAGTACTTTGTAGGTGTGATAGGATAGGTTTGCAAGAATATAAAGAGCATGTAAATATAAACTAGGGGCTTTTTAGATAAATAAGCAATAAAGTAAGTATTAGTAGAGAGCTTTTTGTTATGAGAAAGTTATTTGTCCAAGGCAATCGATAACTAGACCGGTAATCATTGTTGCAATTCTATTTAAGGGAGAGGCATAAGCTAACATACTTTCTCTACTTGGATCATATGCACTTATGATTGGAACTCTAGCAAGCATCCGCAACTACTAAATATTCATTAAGGTAAAACCCAACCATAGCATTAAAGTATCAAGTCCCCTTTTATCCCATACGCAAGCAACCTACTTACTCGGGTATGTGCTTCTGTCACTCACGCCACCCACCATAGGCAAATCATAAACATATTGCAAACCCTACAGCGGGAATCCCTCACGCTTGCGCGACACGGAGAGCACCATAGGATAGCACCAATAATAAAACATGCAACTCAAACCAATCACGATCATCAATTAACCCATAGGACAAAAACGGATCTACTCAAACATCATAAGATAGCCATACATCATTGGGAAATAATATATAGCGTTGAGCACCATGTTTAAGTAGAGATTACAGCGGGTAAGAGAGAGGTTACACCGCTGCATAGAGGGAGGAAGAGTTGGTGATGAAGGCGGTGAAGTTGATGGTGAAGATCGCGGTGATGATGATGGCCCCCGGCAGCGCTCCAGCGCCACCGGAAGCAAGGGGGAGAGGGCCCCCCTTCTTCTTCTTCTTCCTTGACCTCCTCCCTAGATGGGAGAAGGGTTCCCCTCTGGTCCTTGGATCCCATGGCTTGGGAGGGGCGAGAGCCCCTCCGAGATTGGATCTATCTGTCTATTTCTGCATTCTCTGATTCTACCCCTTCACAGTTTCCTTTATGTCTGGAGATCCGTAACTCCGATTGGGGTGAATCTTTCGCCCAGATCTGTCTCATAAAATTATCTTTGTTGCGCCAAAATAAGAGCGTCAACCGCCTTACGGGTGGACCACGAGGGTCAGGGGCGTGCCTGGGGGTGTAGGGCGCGCCCCTACCTCGTGACCACCTTGGACACCGTCTCGCGTTGATTTTACTTCCCAAAAATCATAAATATTCCAAAAAAAATCTCCGTTCGTTTTTATCCCGTTTGGACTCTGTTTGATATGGATATTCTGCGAAACAAAAAACATGCAACAGTGTAGGACCTTGAAGTATGTCTAGAGGGGGGGTGATTAGACTACTTGACCAATTAAAAACTTAACCTTTTCCCAATTTTAGAGTTTGGCAGATTTTAGCTATCTTAGGACAAGTCAAGCAATCATCACACAAATCAAGCAAGCATGCAAAGAGTATATAGGCAGCGGAAATTAAAGCATGCAACTTGCAAGAAAGTAAAGGGAAGGGTTTGGAGGATTCAAACGCAATTGGAGACACAGATGTTTTTGGCGTGGTTCCGATAGGTGGTGCTATCGTACATCCACGTTGATGGAGACTTCAACCCACGAAGGGTAACGGTTGCGCGAGTCCACGGAGGGCTCCACCCACGAAGGGTCCATGAAGAAGCAACCTTGTCTATCCCACCATGGCCGTCGCCCACGAAGGACTTGCCTCACTAGCGATAGATCTTCACGAAGTAGGCGATCTCCTTGCCCTTACAAACTCCTTGGTTCAACTCCACAATCTTGTCAGAGGCTCCCAAGTGACACCTAGCCAATCTAGGAGACACCACTCTCCAAGAAGTAACAAATGGTGCGTTGATGATGAACTCCTTGCTCTTGTGCTTCAAATGATAGTCTCCCCAACACTCAACTCTCTCTCATAGGATTTGGATCTGGTGGAAAGAAGAATTGAGTGGAAAGCAACTTGGGGAAGGCTAGAGATCAAGATTCATATGGTAGGAATGGAATATCTTGGCCTCAACACATGAGTAGGTGGTTCTCTCTCAGAAATGGTAAGTTGGAAGTGTAGGTTTGTTCTGATGGCTCTCTCCACGAATGAAGAGGAGGTGGAGGGGTATATATAGCCTCCACACAAAATCTAACCGTTACACACAATTTAGCAAACTCGGTGGGACCGATTCAACTGACCCGGTCGGACCGATTTAGTAAACCTAGTGACCGTTAGGATTTTCGGTGGGACCGACATGCAACTCGGTAAGACCATTTTGGTTAGGGTTAGGGCATAAGGTAATCTCGGTAAGACCGATCACACAAACTCGGTGAGACCGATTTTGGTAATAAGCTTTCTAGAGAGTTGGTCAGGTAAACTCGGTGGGACCGATTTGCTCTTTTCGGTGAGACCAAAATGTTACAAAAGGGAAATAGAGAGTTTACATTGCAATCTCGATGGGACCGATCGCTCACTTCGGTTAGACCGAAACGTTACGAAGGGAAACAGAGAGATTACAATCCCATCTCGGTGAGACCGAGATCCCTATCAGTAGGACTGATTTGCCTAGGGTTTGTGGCAGTGGCTATGACATTAGTACTCGGTGGCGCCGGATAGAAAGAATCGGTGTGACCGATTTTGGCTTTAGGTTTAGGTCATTTGTGGATGTGAGAAAGTAGTTGAGGGTTTTTGGAGCATATCACCAAGCACATGAAGCAAGAGGCTCATTAAGCAACACCTCATCCCTCCTTGATAGTATTGGCTTTTCCTATAGATTCAATGTGATCTTGGATCACTAAAATGTAAAATGAAGAGTCTTGAGCTTTTGAGCTTGAGCCAATCCTTTGTCATTAGTATTTTGAGGGATCCACTTTCATCATCCATGCCATGCCATTCATTGAGCTTTCCTGAAATAATAGTCTTGGAATAGCATTAGCTCAATGAGCTATATGTTGTTATGAATTACCAAAACCACCTAGGGATAGTTGCACTTTCAATCTCCCCCTTTTTGGTAATTGATGACAACATATAGATCAAAGCTTCGACAAATGATAATAAGATTGAAAAACATCGTCGCTTTGAGAAGTATGTGATAAGCAAGAGCTCCCCCTAAATTTGTGCATAGTTTAGGATTTGCTTTGGACTGCAAATGCACAAGGAATTAGGCTCATGGGTTACTCTTCCATGTCACATACATCTTGGTGGAGCGCTCAAAATGATAAAGATTGAATACATGCACTCATCACCAAGCAAAGTGAATGATCATATAAGGATAAGATAAGATAATATCATCAAACATGCATAGTGTAGCTTATGATCAAACACATGATCATCAATGTCTCACAGATAATAGCATAGTACCTCAAGCAATCAAAAGCAAACAAAGTTTAACCACCAAAGCAAGAGAGAACAAAAGCAACTCTCTCTCTCTCTCGAAGCCTATGATCTATACATTTTTATCCCCCTTTGGCAACAAGTTACCAAAAAGTTCATAGAAAATGCATAGCGCTAGATCGACTCTCAGGCTTGATCTTCAGGTGGTGGTGTCCGGAGAACTCCAAGAACGAAGGCTTCAGTTGATGTAGAGGGAGCTTGATGAGTTGGTGCTGGAGCTGGTTGCACTGGAGCTGTAGGAGCTGTAGCTGGTGCAGATGATGTAGCTCTGGTGTCTGTCACAGACACTGCAGCTGACCTCTGAGCTCTAGGCACTCTGGCAAATACATTAGTAGTAGTCTTGCCCTTCCTCTCCTGCATGTCATCCTGTAGCTGCTCCACATCTGACTGAATCTCAGTTACTTTGACATCTAGATCATAGAATTTTCGTTCCTTGATTCTTTCCAAGCTCTCCTGATTTTGAGTGAGGGTGGCCAATCCCTTCTCAATCCTCAGTGTTGATGCTATCAAGTAACCAAGCTACTCCTGCTTGTTCTTCAAAAAGTACTCAGATGCCTCCTCTTGAGTTGGCATCTTGGCAACCTTCTCTCTCTTTGCCTTCTCCTTCTTCTCTTGAGCTTGTACTGATGATGGTTCATTCTCATTCATGACAACCTGATTGTCCTCAAAGTCTAGATAGAGAGCAAAATGTTCCTTATCCAATAGATATTTTCCTGTGCCCATCTTTGAGTTAATCAACTCCTGAATCTGAGGGGCATATCCACAACTTCTCTTTTGGTCTGCTGCAGTCCTCTTAATGGTCTCAACCATAAGGCTCATGACCTTGAACTTCTGTGGCACATCAAACAAATGCAACATGTTGATTGCATGCCCTCTAATCATGTTATGGTCACCTGACTTGGGCAATAGAGTGTGCCTTAGGATCCAATTGATTGTTGGCAGCCCTGACAGAAGAAAGTGGACTGACCCAAACTTATGTGTCTCTATAGCTTTGTCTGGGATCTCCTTGTACATGTGTGCCATGGAATTGTGGTCCATCTTCTTCTTGGCATAGACATCCAAGTCATCTTCACTCTCCTTTGGGGCATTGATCAGTTTTGCCCATTCCTCAACGGTTGACTGGTACCTTGTACCTTCAGACATCCAAACTATCCTCCCATCTGGATAGAAGTGTGCTGTGGAGTAGAATTGCATAATGAGTTTATCATTCCAGTTGGCGAGCTTTTGCCCAACAAAATCTGCAACTCCACAGGCAACAAAACTGTCTTGCACTCCAGGATAGTGTTCTTCATTTTCTTTCATGTAGGTCCAGTCGACCCACCTCATATCACACACTATGGGCTTCTTGTCCAACAAGATTGTCTCATAGAAGTCCTGCTGTTCCTTTGTATGGAACCTATAATCAATAGCAGTCCTTTTCCTTGTGGCATATGGATCTGTCATCCTCCATAGCCTCAACCCTGAGTCTCTTCTGATGTTCATGTCCTCAGCCATAGGATGGGCATCATTATGGTCTGGTATCTTGGGCTTGAGCTTCCTCAGGACTTGTCCTTCATCCTCTTCATCATCAGCAACTTCAGGCACTGGGGCCTTGTTCTTCTCAGCAGTTGGAATACTCCTGGTATTCCTCTTTGGTGCAAGCTTGGGCTTAGGGGCAGCTTTGGGTGCTTCCTTGGGCTTTGATGTTGCAGCCCCTGACTTAATAACATCACCCATAAACTTTTGTGCCTTGGGTGCTGGTGCAGCAACCTCTTCTTCCTCTTCAGAGTCTCTCCTCATTGAGGGATTTCCAAGAACCTGGGCAGTAGTGGTTCTGGCTCTCTTCTTCTTCTTATCCTGAGCAGCAGCTTCATCTTCTGATTCAATGGTAAACTTCATGGTTTCTCCAGTGGGAACTTTCTTGGGTTTGGAGGTTGTGACTCTCTTTGCAGGTGCCTCTTTGGGTTCAGTCTTTTCAGGCACTTGAGTAGATCCTCTGACCTTCAGCATAGGTGTCCTCTTGGCAGGAACCTTCCTATTGAGTCCAGGTTTAGTGTTCTTTGCTGAGGCATACTCCTTTTTGAGCACTACCTTCTTGGAGGTAGCCTCATCCTCTTCTGCTCTATAATCCTCATCCTCAGAATCTGAGGTTCTCTTCTTCCTTGTCCTGGTGGCAGCTTTAGGCAGATTGCTTGGGGTGCTCCTGCTGCCTTCATCTGAAGTGCTAGAGGGACTAGTGTCCTCACTCATGTGACTGTGCTCTTCTGACCTGTTCTGACTATCACTTTGGTCTGACATGCTGCAAATCACTGACTGCTGACCCTATGAAGAGTTATAGATGAGATAGAGTGGATGAGCATCACAAAATGCAGAGATTTTTGCAAAAGAATGATTCAAAAATTCAGTTTTAGTTTTCCACAGAAAGCATTTCGGATCAACCGATTTTCAAACTCGGTGATACCGAAGCAGTTTTGGAACCTAAACTGGTGAACTCGGTTGGACCGAGTCACAGTTCGGTGGCACCGAGACTGCTAGGGTTTCACAAAGTCCTAAAATCGGTCTCACCAATTAGCAATTCTCGGTCAGACCGAGAGTTACTTAGTGCTATGGCGTTAGCCAAATCAGTGGGACCGAGTTTTTCAACTCGGTGGGTCCGAGATGGTTTCGGCAGAAACCTAACCCTAAATTTTCGAATCCCATCTAATCTAAGGATTGCATTGACTGGATAGGAGTGTTTCAATCGTGGCAAGAATCATTAAGAACACAATGTGCTAGGAATCGGACGAGGATAGCACTGTGATCGAGTCCATACCATAGCTTGGCGATGAACTCGCTATGGCGGCAATGACAGGGGTGAATTCCGTTAACGGCGGCGGGGACCAGCGACAGGAGGCGGCTGGTGACGAGGAGATGATCTGGAGACCCTGATGGCAGAGCGAGCTATTGCACGGGCGAAGAGGTTCGGAGAAATTTCCAAATTTTTGCCCGTGAGTATATATAGCCCGACCCTGTCGGTGTGACCAAGTGGAACAACTCGGTGGCACCGAGATGCATAATTGTGTACAATTACAGCAACTCGGTGTGACCGAAAAGTTCAAATCGATTGCACCGAGATTGAAAATTTAGATCGACTTAGTGATCTCGGTAGGACCGAAATGGAGGAATCGGTCAGACCGAGAATCACAAAGAAGTTTTGGAAGTTTAAGTCTATGACGAATCGGGGACTCCGAGTGCTCCTCACATAGAGTGGTTCGAATCTGACTTGATCAAATTTTGTGATGTAGCATGAATAGAGTTTGAGACGAGAAAAACATAGATAGCTAGAGAAGGTTCTTAGGCATTCTTGTCCATCCACTTGGCAAAAAGAAAAGGAATCCAATCACTCAAAACAACAAGAGGATGTTCTTGAATGAGTAAAATATGCACCAACATGCTCACACAATAAGATGGCAAATGAAATATGTGGCAAAACATGCACAACCAATTCTAGCATCTATCAAACAATTGGCGATGACTAGGTCATCTATATATGAGTATATTGACTTAGGAGTCAAATGAAAACATTTGATCATAGGTCATACTCATCGTTTAAGCTCAAGTGGGGTTACCACTTTTACATAATGCATTGATGTGTTCACACCATTAGAGTTGCTTTGACTCAATTCTTAGAGTTAAGCTCCCCCTAGATGTGAGATCCCCTTTTAGAGGGATGAACTAACCTTGGGTTTTGTTGACGATGACTTCATGTAGGTGTTGAAGATGTGGATGCTCAATGTTGATGTAGATCATTTGGAGCAATCCTTTGGAGTGAGTTGCACTTTCAACTTACCTACATGGGTTAGTCCCACAAGGAACAAACAAGAATATCCATAGACATAGAGTGAAGCATACACAAGATGATGTCCATGAAATCATTAGGTTACCTTGTCCCTTGCCTTACCAACATGAGGGTTTGTGACTCCTTGAACTAGTGCATGATGTGAAAGTTGATTGCACTTGTCGTTGCCAAAAAGATATGAGTGAAGAATGTTGGCGGAGTCACCCTCAAGAACTCTCTAGTTCTTCTTCTTCGGGATCCACATCATCTTGATGGGAATCCTTGGAGTTGTAGTCGTACTTGATGAAGTAGAACTTGATGTAGTCTTGGGAACCCACTTGACCGAGGCCTTAGGTGCTTCTTCAAATGCATCAATCTCTTCTTGAAGCTTGCCCTTGCCTTTGTTCTTGTGGTCTTGTGGTGGAAGATCATCTTGTGCTTGTGTTCCTTTGAAGGAAGTAGGATCATACTTCTCTTGTTGAGGAACAAACTTCGTCTTGGGGTATTGATCTTCTTCCCACTCAACTCCATTGGCATTGAACTTTCGTTCAAAACCAACACCTTGATTCTTCCGGTGCCTTCCTTGCTTGCGTACAATTTCCTCGAATTGCTTACTCCCGGCAAGGCTCTTGTAAACACCTTTCTCTATAATTCCCTTCAATAAGCTATTTTCTTGCTCAAGTGTAACTTGGCTAAGAGAATCATTAGTGGAATCAAGAGAACTACTAGAAGCAACAATATTGGATTTGACATTATTATTGTTACTACTAGAGGAAGGATCTTTCTTGTACTTGTTACTAGACTTGACTTGAGGCATGTAAGTAGATAAGAGTAAATGCTTGGCAATGTAAGAAGAACTTTTCTTACGGAGATCATCATTGATTGCTTTTAAGAACTCATGCTCTTGCTCAAGATTGAGCTTTTCAAAGAGTAACTTCTCATGAGCCCTTAAAAGTTCTCGATGATCTTCGAAGATAGTTTCATGAGCAAACTTAAGAGTGTTTAGTTCTTTACTTAGAAGCTCAATCTTAATTGTCATTCGTTCTATCTTGATTAGCATGATTAATTGACGTTTCATCATAGTATTCATCACTAGAGTTGTCAACAAGTAAATCATCATCCACAAGTAAGTCATCTTTATCACTATTGAAATCAACATACTCAGGATGTGTTGCCTTTGGACCTTTGGCCATGAAGCATCTTCCAATTCCTTCATTTGGTGAATCAAATATGTCATAGGAGTTGGTTGACACAAGTGCTGGACCGGCAACTCCTTCATCTTGAGTATATTCGGAGTCGGAGTGATAGCTTCTCTCGGAGTGATTGTCGGAGTCGGAGCCGGATACCCATTCACCAACATGAGCTTGATGTCTTCATTTTGTGTAGCTCCTTGATGACTTGTCCTTCCTTTCCGAATCCTTGCTTCTCCGTGAGGGTCTTCGTTCATAACGATCATCTCTACTCCTCCTCTCTCTCGGTGGTGATTCTTCTCTTTTGCTTCTTATTTTTGGAGAATCTTCTCTTCTTTTGTAGGGTGCCGTACACTCATTGGAATAGTGTCCGGGTCTCCCACAATTGTAGCAATTTCGCTCTCGACTAGAAGATCTTTTGTCATTGTAAGACCTTGACTTGGAGCTTCTTTCCTTGCTTATACTCTTGTAGAATTTGTTGAAGTTCTTCACCATTAAGCTCAATTCTTCATTGAAGTTTTGTTTCTCACTTGATGATGTGGGGGCTTCACTTGAGGCTTTGTAAGCACCACTTGACTTGTTGTGAAGTTCCTCCTTATCCTTAAGTGACATCTCATGAGCAACAATTCTTCCAATGACTTCGGTTGGCTTGAGATCTTTGTAGTTTGGCATCATTTGGATCAATGTGCACACGTTATGATACTTTCCATCCAATGCTCTTAGGATCTTCTTGATGATGAATCTGTTGGTCATCTCTTCACTCCCTAAGCCGGCAATCTCATTTGTGATAAGTGCAAGCCTAGAGTACATTTCAGCGACACCTTCACCATCCTTCATTTTGAACTTGTCAAGCTGACTTTGGAGCACATCCAACTTGGATTCCTTGACGGAGTCGGTACCTTCATGCATATCAATCAAAATATCCCAAATTTCCTTTACATTCTCAAGACGGCTGATTTTGTTGAATTCTTCAGGGCACAATCCATTGAAGATGATATCACAAGCTTGAGCGTTGTATTGCAGCATCTTCAGTTCTTCCGCATTAGCTGCACAGTTCGGCTCTCTCCCATCAAAGAATTCAGCTTGCAAGCCCATACAAATAATTGCCCAAATGGCGGGGTTATGTTCGAGAATATGCATTTTCATCTTATGCTTCCAACTAGCAAAATTAGTACCATGAAAGTAAGGACCTCTACGGTGATAATTTCCCTCACTAGACGCCATACTCTCCTAGGTTGTGAAACCAAGGCTATGACCACCAAAAGCTATGGAAATCAAAGCAAATGGAGACCAAAGCTCTGATACCACTTGTAGGACCTTGAAGTATGTCTAGAGGGGGGTGATTAGACTACTTGACCAATTAAAAACTTAACCTTTTCCCAATTTTAGAGTTTGGCAGATTTTAGCTATCTTAGGACAAGTCAAGCAATCATCACACAAATCAAGCAAGCATGCAAAGAGTATATATGCAGCGGAAATTAAAGCATGCAACTTGCAAGAAAGTAAAGGGAAGGGTTTGGAGGATTCAAACGCAATTGGAGACACGGATGTTTTTGGCGTGGTTCCGATAGGTGGTGCTATCGTACATCCACGTTGATGGAGACTTCAACCCACGAAGGGTAACGGTTGCGCGAGTCCACGGAGGGCTCCACCCACGAAGGGTCCACGAAGAAGCAACCTTGTCTATCCCACCATGCCGTCGCCCACGAAGGACTTGCCTCACTAGCGGTAGATCTTCACGAAGTAGGCGATCTCCTTGCCCTTACAAACTCCTTGGTTCAACTCCAAAATCTTGTCAGAGGCTCCCAAGTGACACCTAGCCAATCTAGGAGACACCACTCTCCAAGAAGTAACAAATGGTGCGTTGATGATGAACTCCTTGCTCTTGTGCTTCAAATGATAGTCTCCCCAACACTCAACTCTCTCTCATAGGTTTTGGATCTGGTGGAAAGAAGATTTGAGTGGAAAGCAACTTTGGGAAGGCTAGAGATCAAGATTCATATGGTAGGAATGGAATATCTTGGCCTCAACACATGAGTAGGTAGTTCTCTCTCTGTCGGAGTAATGGGCCATGGGTAGGCTAACCCGAGCCCCAGAACATTTCAAGACATCAGGGCAGGCTGCGCCCCTCAAGCCGAGTCCCAGATGGCGACTCCAAGATAAGACGAATCCTAGACGATGACTCCAAGATAAGCCGAGTCCCAGACGACGACTCCAAGATAAGTCGAGTCCCAGATGGCAACTCCAAGATAATCCGAGTCTCATATGGCGACTCCACAATAAGCCGACTCATGGAGGCGACTTCTGGAGGAGCTGGCTATAGAGAGTCGGCCCGCGACTCCACTCTCGTCATGATAAGCGAGGCGGGTACGACCACGGCGTGGCCGTCACCTCCTGCTTACGTGGGGCCGGCATGGCTACAACGTGCCATACCGCTGGAGATCTCCGGCGTGGCCCGGCACTGTTGCCATGCCTGCCCTGACCTCAGCCACTGTGGGCGGCGCACTGTGGCCACGATGGCCTACCTGTACGGCTTAGAGACAGCGGACCCGCCTGTCAGTGAGAGCATGGAAGACGACGGATACGCCCCGAAGGCGGCCCTGCGGGAGTCGGCTCCCTAGAGTCAGCCGGCCTCTCCCGCGGGACCCACGCGCCATTAACCAGACAAGACGGGGAGTAACGACAGTGATCGCCCGATAGACGGCGGCACTGTTGCCATGACCCCGTGACCAAGCCCGCGTCATCAGAATCACGTCTACAGTGCCGGACTCGCTAGCGGGGCCCACAAGTCAGCGGGCCCTAGCAGTCGGCGGGCCCCAGCAGTCGGCTGAGAAGACGGCGGCCTGAGAGACAGACGGCTGGGACCCGCGCCCAGCCGGATTACCATTGTACCCCCGGGGGGTGGGCCTATATAAACCCCCCGGGGCACCCATGCAAAGGGTTCACATTCACTAGCATTAGACCAGATCACATAGGAAGGAGAGAGCAAGCCTTGCCTTCTTCTACCTCCCTAATACAGCTGTAGGAGCAACCTTGTAGTCACTACGCCTTAGTGATCATGCGGAGACCCCGCAGAGCAGCAGTAGGGGTGTTATCTCCCCGGAGAGCCCCAAAGATGGGTAAGATTCGCCGGCGTGCATGCCTTCGCCTCATCCCGTTTCCTGGCACCGACGACGTTCTACTTGCTCCCACCATGATAAGCCATCCTTTGGCATATGTCGCACCCAACCCCCGACATTTGGCGCCCACCGTGGGGCGAGGTGCACCATCGTCCGGAGACCTGCTCTGGACGGGAACCCTCTTCCTCCCCCGCGAGCGTAGCCAGCCCGGCACGCCCGATGGCGCTTGCCCTGACGCGCTGCAAGGCATCGACGACCCCTGCGCGGCGAGCTGGCTCGCTGACCTTCTTGGCGAGGTTTGCATCTCCGACGAGCCTGCATCCGATGCGGGCACGGGTGGCCCCGAAAGCCTCCTCGTGGGCCTCCTCGACCATCTCCATGTTGCCGGCGAGCCTGCCATGGACTTGGAGTCCGTAGGCTCCACCGACCCGATGCTGGTCGACTCCGACAGCGTGTCGCTCGACACGTTCCCCACCAATGTGGTGATCTACGGCGAGCCGCTCCTCATGAGGAGAGCGGCGGAAGCGCCGTCACGGAGGTGCTCGTTATTAGTCATGGCGAGCACTCCGGTGAAGGAGCTCATGACCCGCTCGATGCGGCTCTGCGAGACCTGAAGGTGCCCATTCTGGAGGACGCTGACACTGAGATGCTAGAAGCACGCTGCCTTCAGCTCATCGAAGGCGCGAAGGAGCTGGCAAGCATGAGACGCTTGTCGGAGGCCTACCAACGTGAGATGGATCGCGCCGTGGGCGGCTCGCCAGTCCCAACTGGGCCTAGCCGCCTAGGCACGGTCCGACAATGCGGTGCGGCTATCGCCAACCTGTTCGGGGCGGATCGCCCCGTATATGCCACGCCTGCGGAGAACATCTGCGCTGCCCAGGCAGCAGCGGACGAACTAGACAACTTCGAAGGTGAAGAGCGCCGCTTGATGACCGAGCGAGTCCAGCGACTCCTCAAAGCGGCTGCCGCATAGAACGAAGCCGGCTGCCGCACGGAGGCGCCGCAACAACAAAATGACGACTTACCTCTCGGACGCCGACTGGCGGAGCCCGCGGAAGAAAAGAGAAGGATCCGGCTGTCAGCCACAGTCGGACTTGCATCACCATCGAGCGCGACCAAGACGGCCGCCCGAGAGCAGTGGAACGGCAGGGCGACTACCTGCCTCCCCCACCATGAAGAGAAAGACGAGTCTCCCCGCTGCCTGTTGAGCATCCGACTCTCGGTGACCGCCTTGGCCGTCGAGAGGGAGTCAGAGAGAACGCCACCCGCCACCGGATCGACCGACTCCACCGATCCCTGGCGTTGGAAGAAGAAGATGAGCTGGGCCCGCCCTGCTTCGGACCCCGCATTCGAGACGAGCCCTTTCCCAAAGGATTCACTCTCCCCCGAGACACGCCCAAGTACACTGGCTCCGTGAAGCCGGAAGATTGGCTAGTTGACTACTCCACGGCCGTCAACATAGCAAACGGCAACAAGCGCGTTGCCGTGAAGTACGTTCCGCTCATGCTCCAGGGTACGGCCTGGACATGGTTGAACAGTTTGAAGCCCCGCAGGATCAACAGTTGGGTCGACTTCACCGAGGCTTTCATCCGCAACTTCACAAGCATGTACAAGCGGCCCCCAAGCCGTGTCAGCTTTCCTTGTGCGTGCAAGGCCAAGACGAGTCGACTCGTGACTACCTCACGCGATGGGGCGAGCTTCGGAGCTCCTGCGAGGGCGTGCACGAGGTGCAGGCTATCGAGTACTTCACCGCCGGGTGCAGAGAAGGCACCCTCCTCAAGCACAGGATCCTCTGCGACGAGCCAGAGACCCTCGACGAGTTGCTGGTCATAGCACACAAGTATGCCACAGTCGACTCCTCCATGAAGACAGAGATTCAAGTTAGTGCGACTGGCAAAGTGGCCCCCCAAGCTCCCAGAACTCCGGCTGGAGACACCAGTCGGCGGCAGCAGCAGAATGATCACAAGCGCAAGGCCCCACAGCCGACTTCTAGCAGTCGGCAGGTTGCGACAGTTGAAGACCAACAGCCTGAGGGACAGCCTCCGGCGAAACGATAGAAAGGCGGCAAGTCCAACTGGTGGCCGGCCTTCTCTTACGAGCAGACTCTAGATGGTCCCTGCAAGTTCCACAGCGGCGCGAAGCCGTCAAACCATACCACCCAAAAGTGCCACTGACTCACCAGAATCGCCAAAGGAGACGGCCTCCTTCCTCCTCCGCCTGCTGGGACGCCGCCTCCACAGCCGCCCCAGCAGCCGGCGGCCAGGCCAGTCGACACCGTACAAGATGAATACCCAGAAGAGCACGGAGCTTATGTAGTGTTCACCAGTATGGCTGACGATCGACGCAGCAGACGGTTGCAACAACAAGAAGTAAATGCAGTAGCATCAGATACTCCGGTATGCATTGGTCCGAGAAGCCTATCAGTTGGAGCAGAGCTGATCACCCAGAGGTGATGCCGAATCCAGGCTCCTATGCCATGGTTCTGAGTGCTACCTTGGCCACTGATAGGCGGGCTGCTCGCTTCTCGCGAGTGTTGATAGACGGAGGCAGCAGCATCAACATCCTATACAAGGATACCATGGAGAAATTAGGAATCAAGCAGAGACAGCTTCAAAGCAGCCGAACTGTTTTCCACGGCATTGTACCTGGCCTTTCTTGCTCCCCAATCGGCAAGATCCAGATAGATGTCCTCTTCGGAGACAAAGATCATTTTCACTGAGAGCCAGTTTGGTTTGAAGTGGTGGACCTTGAAAGCCCATACCAAGCATTGCTTGGCCGACCTATTGGTAAAGTTCATGGCGGTCCCCCACTACGCTTACCTCAAGATGAAGATGCCAAGTTCAAAGGGGATTCTGACCGTGGCCGGCGAGTATAGGAAGTCGTCCGCCTGTGCGACCAAGAGTAGTCGGCTGGCCGAGTCCCTGGTGATCGCAGCTGAGAGGCGGCTCCTTGATCGGGTTGTGGCGATGGCCGGCAAGCAGCCAGAGATGTCGCCCGACCCCAAGGAGTCGGAAGCTAGGGTTCGTTCAAGCCGGCTAAAGAAACGAAGAGGATACCTTTGGACCCGGAGCACCCGAAGAGGCACGCTGTCATAGGTGCAAACCTAGACAACAAATAGGAAGGCAAGCTCGTCGATTTCCTCTGTGAGAATTGAGACATCTTCGCATGGTCCCCTAAAGACATGCCAGGTGTACCGACGGAATTCGTCGAGCACAAGTTACATGTCTGATCTGATGTGAAGCCCGCCAGGCAGCCCTTGCGCCGCCTGTCATAAGAGAAGAGAAGAGTTGTTGGAGAAGAGATAGCCCGACTCCTAGCGGCCGGCTTCATTATGGAGGTGTTCTTTCCAGATTGGCTGGCGAACCCAGTCCTGGTGTTGAAGAAGAACAAGCAGTGGCGGATGTGTATCAACTACACAAGCCTCAACAAAGCTTGCCCCAAAGATCCATTTGCTCTGCCAAAAATTGATCAGGTGATAGACTCCATAGCCGGATGCGAGCTGTTGAGCTTCTTAGATGCATATTCAGGATATCACCAGATCAAGCTGAACCCGGCAGACAGACTAAAGACTGCCTTCATCACGCCGTTTGGAGCCTTCTGCTACCTGACTATGACGTTTGGCTTGAGGAATGCCGGCGCCACCTTTCAGCGTTGCATGCAGAAGTGTCTCCTCAAGCAACTCGGCAGAAATGCCCACGTCTACGTGGATGATGTGGTGGTGAAAACGGAAAAGCGTGGGACACTGTTGGAAGATCTCCAAGAAACCTTTGAGAATCTGCGCCGTTTCCAGATCAAGCTCAATCCGGAGAAGTGCGTCTTCGGAGTACCAGCCGTCCAGCTCCTTGGCTTCCTAGTCTCTGAACGCAGAATAGAGTGCAACCCTATAAAGATCAAAGCCATCGAGAGGATGGAAGTTCCCCGCCGACTGTTAGATGTGCAGAAGTTCACCAGCTGCTTGGTGTCCATCAGCCGATTCATCAGTCGGCTGGGCAAGAAGGCTCTCCCTTTGTACCAGCTGATGAAGAAGACCACCTTTTTTGAGTGGAACCACAAGGCGGATGAAGCATTTCTCGAGTTGAAAAAGATGTTGATTACTCCCCCTATGCTGGCGGCTCCGACTCCTAAAGAGCCTATGCTCCTATACATTGCCGCCACCAGCCGGGTAGTCAGCACAGTTATCGTAGTTGAACGCAAGGAGGAAGGCAAGGCGCTCCCTGTCCAGAGACCGGTATATTACCTCAGCGAGGTACTATCGACCTCCAAGCAGAACTACCCCCACTACCAGAAGATGTGCTACGGCTTGCATTTCGCCGCCAAGAAGTTGAAGCCTTACTTTCAAGAGCATCCAATCACTGTGGTTTGCACCGCTCCACTGGCCGAGATCATCGGAAGCCGTGATGCTTCGGGCCGAGTAGCCAAGTGGGCCATAGATCTGGCTCCCTACACAATCTACTACCAGCCCCGCACCGCCATCAAGTCACAAGCACTGGCCGACTTCCTTGTCGACTGGGCCGAGATCCAGTACCTGCCGCCAGCACCCGACTCCACCGATTGGCGGATGCATTTCGATGGCTCCAAGATACGCACTAGCTTGGGAGCCGGTGTCGTCCTCACCTCCCCCAAGGGTGACAAGCTCAAGTACGCACTGGAGATCCACTTCGCTGCCTCCAACAACGTTGCCAAATATGAGGCGCTCGTTCGCGGGCTCCGGCTTGCCAAAGAACTCGGCATCCGCCGGATCCTGTGCTACGGCGATTCCGATTTTGTGGTCCAGTAGTCGTCTGGCGACTGGGACGCCAAAGATGCAAACATGGCGAGCTACCGTTTCCTGGTGCAGCAACTCAACAGATACTTTGAGGGGTGTGAATTCCTTCACGTTCCAAGAAATGACAACGACCAAGCAAACGCCGTGGCACGAGTCGGCTCCACCCGTCAAGCAATACCATCCGGCGTCGCCCTTCAGCGCCTCCTCAAGCCGTCTATCAAGCCTTCGCCAGAATCAGACTCCATTTTTGTGCTGGCTCCCCCCGAAGAAGTCGGATCCGACTCAAGAGCACCAGTAGACGGCACAAGAATTCTTACAGATGGCTCCAAAAATACCGCAGTCGAAGCCGGCCCGGGGACTTTAGAACCTGGTCCG
This sequence comes from Triticum aestivum, assembly GCF_018294505.1. Classification (NCBI taxonomy): domain Eukaryota; kingdom Viridiplantae; phylum Streptophyta; class Magnoliopsida; order Poales; family Poaceae; genus Triticum; species Triticum aestivum. Next base: position 520,347,167 of record NC_057810.1, on the reverse strand, counting down.
GGGACTGCGACGGTCAGCCCGAAGACTCCAGAACTCGGCCCGGGGATCGCGCCAGTCAGCCCGGAGACTTCACCGATCCAGCAAGCGGCCGCGGATCCCAGCCCGCCGCCTCCCAGCCCGGTGTGGCGCCTCTTCGCGCTGCCTTGGCCGACCAAGCCGGCAGAGGAACCCGCGCCCGAGGGGCCGACCCTTGGCTGATGGCGCGGGACGACTTCCCCTTCGGTGCCGTCCTTAGGCCAGTCGGCGAAGGTGGCCGAGGGCTTGAGGCCGCTTCCCGCTCCTCCTCCGCCTTCGGCGTCGGCTTCCATCGCCGCCGCCCCCAACTCAGGGTCGTCGACGTCGCTCTTCGCTCGGTCGGGGACGAACTCGCGGGGCGGTCTCATGACGCCGGCTGCGGGCTGTATGAGGGGGTTCTAGTTCAGAAGAAACCAATAAAAATCGGAAGTAGGATTCGGCTATAAAGAAGACAAAGCAATAAGGAGATGCGACTTACCACTGGAGGGGGGTTGGCGCGCGAGTACGGCTCCTTGCCGAACTGCCAGTCCTCCCCGAGCTCGCAGTTCGCGATATGGTTCACCATGTTTGCCACCTCCGTGCGGGGCATCTCCTTGGTGCTCATCCGACTCGGGTCTCGGTGGCCGCTCATCTGACTAATCGCATGAGGCCGGCCTTGGAGCGGGAGGACTCGGCGCGCCACGAAGGCGGCCAGCAAGTCGGCCCCGACGAGGCCCTCCGACTGCGTCAAGACTCGGAGTCGTGCTACGGCGGCGGCTCCGGCGGGAGTCAGCGTCTTGACTCGATGAGACCAGCTGGGGAGCCTCCCAGCTGGTGCGCCAACTTCATAAGGCGGCAGATTAACCCAGTCGCCGTCAGGGGTGAGGTTCTTCACGTAGAAGTACGAGCACTGCCACATCTTCACCGACTTGATCAGCGAGATGGAAGGGAAGGGGTTGTCGGCCGTCGATCGCCGCATCGCGATGAAGGCAACGCATTGAGCCGGCACGCCGGCGATGTGCGTGCTTAGCTTAGATGAGAAGAATTCTCCCCACAGCTCGATGGTGGGGAGAACACCGAGGAAACCTTCGCACAGAGTGGCGAAGGCGGACAGCAGCACCACCGTGTTCGGGGTGAGGTGGTGCGGCTGGAGCCCGTGAAACTCCAAGAAGGAGCAGAAGAAGCCGCTCGCCGGCAGCCCCAGGCCGCGCATGAGGTGCGAGCAGAAGATGACCCGCTCGCCCTCCTCCGGCGCCGGTGATATCTCCCTCGCAGGCGCGGTGCGGGCCCACACGAGGTGTGCATCGGGGAGGCGGCGCGTCTTGCGGAGGAACTCGATGAGGTCGTCGTCTACCACCGAGCCGTCCCACGCACCGGAACACACGGCCGGAGCCGCGGCGGCGGAGGAAGAGCTCATCGCTGATTGGTGCGGTGTGGTTCTGTTCGCCGGCGGCAAGAAGAAGGAGAGGAGGCAAGAGAGGACGGGGAGCGGGGAAGATGGGCGCGCGTGCTTTGCCGCTCCACTCCCCCGCCTACTTATAGCCTTGAAGGCTGAGAAGCCGATGGGGCGGGCGTGGGATTAACTGCGCTCAGAACCCCACGCCGCCCCACGATTTACCCCACAAAGTTACTGCGTGCAGTAACGACGTGAGAAGCTCAACCGTTTGCACGGCCACAGCGGATCCGTTCGCGTGCCGAGGCGCGGTAGTGGCAGGCCCCGCCTGACGGCCCGTCCCGTCGCGCGCGTGGGCAAGCAGACTGCCCTCGCCGCGTGGCGCCGCGCGATAGGACCGCGGCGGGCGGCCACGGGGAAGCGTATCAGGCACGCCGCCTGGTCTCCCGCCACGACTCTCGAGCTCTTTATAGAGCAGGATGGCCCTCTGCGGATCCGGCTTCGAATAGTCGGCCCGGAGGAAGACGGCAAGTGAAGCCCAGGTTCCACCACTGGAAGAATGAAACTGTTGAGGCCCCACAATGTGTCACTCTCGGAGCCTCACCAGCTTCGGGGACTACTGTCGGAGTAATGGGCCACGGGTAGGCTAACCCGGGCCCCAGAACCTTTCAAGACATCGGGGCAGGCTGCGCCCCTCAAGCCGAGTCCCAGATGGCGACTCCAAGATAAGCCGAGTCCCAGATGGCGACTCCAAGATAAGCCGAGTCCCAGACGGCGACTCCAAGATAAGCCGAGTCTCATATGGTGACTCCACAATAAGCCGACTCATGGAGGCGACTTCCGGAGGAGCTGGCTATAGAGAGTCGGCCCGCGACTCCACTCTCGTCACGATAAGCGAGGCGGGTACGACCACGGCGCGGCCGTCACCTCCTGCTTACGTGGGGCCGGCATGGCTACACCGTGCCGTACCGCTGGAGATCTCTGGCGTGGCCCGACAGTATTGCCATGCCTGCCCTGACCTCACCCACTATGGGCGGCGCACTGTGGCCACGATGGCCTACCTGTACGGCTCAGAGACAGTGGACCCGCCTGTCAGTGAGAGCATGGAAGACGGCGGATACGCCCCGAAGGCGGCCCTGCGGGAGTCGGCTCCCTAGAGTCAGCCAGCCTCTCCCGCGGGACCCACGCGCCATTAACCAGATAAGACGGGGAGTAACGACAGTGATCGCCCGATAGACGGCGGCACTGTTGCCATGACCCCGTGACCAAGCCTGCGTCATCAGAATCACGGCTACAGTGTCGGACTCACTGGCGGGGCCCACAAGTCGGCGGGCCCCAGCAGTCGGCGGAGAAGATGGCGGCCTGAGAGACAGACGGCTAGGACCCGCGCCCAGCCAGATTACCATTGTACCCCCGGGGGGTGGGCCTATATAAACCCCCCGGGGCACCCATGCAAAGGGTTCGCATTCACTAGCATTAGACCAGATCACATAGGAAGGAGAGAGCAAGCCTTGCCTTCTTCTACCTCCCGAATACAGCTCTAGGAGCAACCTTGTAGTCACTACGCCTTAGTGATCATGCGGAGACCCCGTAGAGCAGCAGTAGGGGTGTTATCTCCCCGGAGAGCCCCGAAGCTGGGTAAGATTCGCCGGCGTGCATGCCTTCGCCTCATCCCGTTTCCTGGCACCGGCGACGTTCTACTCGCTCCCACCATGATAAGCCATCCTTTGGCATATGTCGCACCCAACCCCCGACACTCTCAGAAATGGTAACTTGGAAGTGTAGGTTTGTTCTGATGGCTCTCTCCACGAGTGAAGAGGAGGTGGAGGGGTATATATAGCCTCCACACAAAATCTAACCGTTACACACAATTTACCAAACTCGGTGGGACCGATTCAACAAACTCGGTCGGACCGATTTAGTAAACCTAGTGACCGTTAGGATTTTCGGTGGGACCGACATGCAACTCGGTAAGACCGATTTGGTTAGGGTTAGGGCATAAGGTAATCTCGGTAAGACCGATCACACAAACTCGGTGAGACCGATTTTGGTAATAAGCTTTCCAGAGAGTTGGTCAGGTAAACTCGGGACCGATTTGCTCTTTTCGGTGAGACCGAAATGTTACAAAAGGGAAACAGAGAGTTTACATTGCAATCTCGGTGGGACCGATCGCTCACTTCGGTTAGACCGAAACGTTATGAAGGGAAACAGAGAGATTACAATCCCATCTCGGTGAGACCGAGATCCCTATCGGTAGGACCGATTTGCCTAGGGTTTGTGGCAGTGGCTATGACATTAGAACTCGGTGGCGCCAGGTAGAAAGAATCGGTGTGACCGATTTTGGCTTTAGGTTTAGGTCATTTGTGGATGTGAGAAAGTAGTTGAGGGTTTTTGGAGCATATCACCAAGCACATGAAGCAAGAGGCTCATTAAGCAACACCTCATCCCTCCTTGATAGTATTGGCTTTTCCTATAGACTCAATGTGATCTTGGATCACTAAAATGTAAAATGAAGAGTCTTGATCTTTTGAGCTTGAGCCAATCCTTTGTCATTAGTATTTTGAGGGATCCACTTTCATCATCCATGCCATGCCGTTCATTGAGCTTTCCTGAAATAATAGTCTTGGAATAGCATTAGCTCAATGAGCTATAGATTGTTATGAATTACCAAAACCACCTAGGGATATTGCACTTTCAAACAGATAGGAACTGGCACTGGGCACTGGATCAATATGTTAGTCCCAAAAATAGTATAAAAAGTTGCCAAAAATTATATGGAAGTTGTAGAATATTGGCATGGAACAATAAAAAATTATAGATACGACAGAGACGTATCAGCATCCCCAAGCTTAATTCCTGCTCGTCCTCGAGTAGGTAAATGATAAAAAAGATAATTTTTGATGTGGAATGCTACCTAGCATAATCTTGATCTTATGTGTAATCATGGCATGAATATTAAGACACGAGTGATTCAAATCAATAATCTATCATTTGACATAAAAAACAATAATACTTCAAGCACACTAATAAAGCAATCATGTTTTTTCAAAATAACATGGCCAAAGAAAGCTATCCCTACAAAATCGTGTAGTCTGGCTATGCTCCATCTTCACCACACAAAATATTTCAGTCATGCACAACTCCGGAATTAGCCAAGCAATTGTTTCATACTTTAGTGTTCTCAAACCTTTTCTACTTTCACGCAATACATGAGCGTGAGCCATGGACAAAGCACTATAGGTGGGATAGAATATGATGGTTGTGGAGAAGACAAAAAGGAGAAGATAGTCTCACATCAACTAGGCGTATCAACGGGCTATGGAGATGCCCATCAATAGATATCAATGTGAGTGAGTAGGGATTGCCATGCAACGGATGCACTAGGAGCTATAAGTGTATGAAAGCTCAAACTGAAAACTAAGTGGGTGTGCATCCAACTTGCTTGCTCATGAAGACCTCGGGCATTTGAGGAAGCCCATCATCGGAATATACAAGCCAAGTTATAGTGAAATTTCCCACTAGTATATGAAAGTGATAACTCAAGAGACTCTCTATATGAAGAACATGGTGCTACTCTGAAGCACAAGTGTGGTAAAAGGATAGTAACATTGCCCCTTCTCTCTTTTTCTCTCATTTTTTTATTTTCTTTATTTTATTTTTTTTATTTTTTATTATTTTTTCTTTCTTTTTGGTGGGCTTCTTTGGCCTCTTTTTTTATTTGGGCTTCTTTGGCCTCTTTTATTTTTCATAAAGTCCGGAGTCTCATCCCGACTTCTGGGGGAATCATAGTCCCCTTCATCCTTTCCTCACTGGGGAAATGCTCTAATAATGATGATCATCACACTTTTATTTACTTACAACTCAATATCCAGAACAAAGATATGACTCTATATGAATGCCCCCGATGGTGTACCGGGATGTGCAATGATCTAGCATAGCAATGACATCAAAAAAATGGACGGGCCATGAAAACATCATGCTAGCTATCTTACGATCATGCAAAGCAATATGACAATGAATGCTCAAGTCATGTATATGATGATGATGGAAGTTGCATGGCAATATATCTCATAATGACTATGGAAATGCCATGATAGGTAGGTATGGTGGCTGTTTTGAGGAAGGCATATGGTGGGTGTAATGCACCAGCGAAAGTTGCGCGGTACTAGAGAGGCTAGCAATGGTGGAAGGGTGAGAGTGCGTATAATCCATGGACTCAACATTAGTCATGAAGAACTCACATACTTATTGCAAAAATTTAGAAGCTATCGAAACCAAGTACTAGACGCATGCCCCTAGGGGGGAGGTTGGTAGGAGTTAACCATCGCGCGCCCCCGACCTCAACACAAAGGATGACAATCAAAAAATAAATCATGCTCCGGCTTCATCACATAACGGTTCACCATACGTGCATGCTTCGGGAATCACAAACCTCAACACAAGTATTTCTACTAATCCACAACTACCCACTAGTATGACTCTAATATCACCATCTTTATATTGCAAAACTATTGCAAGGAATCAAACATATCATATTCTGCGATCTACAAGTTTATGTAGGATTTTATGACTAACCATGTGAATGACCAGTTCCTCTCATCTCTCTAAATAGATATAAGTGAAGCAAGAGAGTTTAGTTCTTTCTACAAAAGATATGCGCATGCTCTAACAAATATAAGTGAAGCAAAAGAGCGTTCTACAAATGGCGGTTGTCTAAGTGAAGAGAAACAGGCAATCCAAACTTCAAATGATATAAGTGAAGCACATGAAGCATTCTATAAAGCCATACTCAAAAGATATAAGTGAAGTGCAAAGAGCATTCTATAAATAAACCAAGGGTTATCTCATACCAGCATGGTGCATAAAATAAAAGTGAAAACTAAATGCAAAAGACGCTCCAAGACTTGCACATAATGCATAAACGAAACGAATTCGAAAACATACCGATACTTGTTGAAGAAAGAGGGGATGCCTTCCGGGGCATCCCCAAGCTTAGACGCTTGAGTCTCCTTGAATATTTACTTGGGGTGCCTTGGGCATCCCCAAGCTTTAGCTCTTGCCTCTCTTCCTTTTCCTCATATCGAGACATCCTCGATTAGACACTACATCCACACAAAACTTCAACAGAAAACTCGGTAAGATCCGTTAGTATAATAAAGCAAATCACCACTCTAAGTACCGTTGCAAACCAATTCATATTTTGTTTTTGCATTGTGTCTACTGTAATATAACTTTTTCATGGCTTAATCCACTGATATAAATTGATAGATTCATCAAAACAAGCAAAATATGCATCAAAAACAGAATCTGTCAAAAACAGAACAGTCTGTAGCAATCTAAAAATCCACCATACTTATGGTACCCCAAAAATTCTACCAAAATTAGGAAAAATAAAAACGCTGTATATCAAGACAGTGCAAAAGGAATCATAACCATTTGACGTTCCAGTTAAAAATGTAAAATCGTGCACTATAGACAAAGTTTCTGTCCTGCACCGTACAAACCATCAAACATTGTAAACATCCTAAAGGCAAACCTTGGCACATTATTTTTATAATACAATGGAATTGTAAAAGGGAATAATTATTTTTGATGAAAATTTTCTGTAATCAAGATTCACAAAGTTTCCGTGAGCATGAACAAAGTTCAAGGAGCTCTCCCACTTCAACAATGCTTGTCTTTCTCACTTTCACTTTCCTTTTTTGAAAAGTTTTTGGGTTCCCCTCTTTATTTTTTTTGTTTTTAAACTATATGAAAGAACTCAACAAAAATAAATGACTCTCTAAAACTTCTGGGTTGTCTCCCTGGCAGTGCTTTCTTTAAAGCCATTAAGCTAGGCATTTAGTGCTCAAGTAATGAATCCACCCGGATCCCAAGGTATATCAAAGCCAATTTTAATTAACAATGATTTGTAATTTAGTAGTGAGCACAAAGTAACATATGTCATGCAACAATGAAGTCTAACTCTCTTCCTATGCATCGGCATGTCATAAGAGAACAATTCATGCACGCATAGTAAAGGCCAATGCATAGTATAAGCAGTTTCTTGCAATTTCATAGTATGGGAAACATAGAGAGGTGGAGAAATAGTTCCTCTCTCATAATAATTCCAAGTAGGAGCAGCAAGCACATGCATATTACATTCATCAAAATCATCATGTGCAATGGTAAAAGGCAACCCATCAATATAATCCTTAATAAGCACAAACTTCTCCGATATAGTATAGTTTGGAGAATTCAAAAAGATAATAGGACTATCATGCGTGGGTGCAATAGCAACAATTTCATGTTTGACATAAGGAACTATAGCAAGTTCATCTCCGTAAGCATAATTCATATTGGCATCTTGACCACAAGCATAGCTAGCATCATCAAAAAGGGATATTTCAAACAAATTCAAGGGATCATAGCAATCATCATAGAAATCATCCTTCAGTAAGCACGAAGGGGAATTAAATAATGTATGAGTTGGAGGGTTACTCTCATTAGAAGGTGGGAACGGGTAGCTAATCCACTCTTCCTCTTTTTGTTCTTTGCTCTCCTCATCATCTTTTTCATTCAATGAGCTCACAGTTTCATCAATTTCTTCTTCCATAGCTTCCTGCAAAATATTAGTCTCTTCTTGGACAGCGTTGACTTTCTTCATAAAAGCATTAATAAAGTAATTGTATTCATAATTTTCATAGCAATATCTAAGTATAGCAAGATTTTCAGGCCTATAACCATAATCATCAAAAGCTTCATACTTTTCAAACAAAGCTTCAATTTCATAAGCAGCCTTAAAAGCAACAAATTCTTCTATTTGTTCCACATCATAGTAATCATATATACCATTAGCATAAGAAGCTAAGGTTTCATTATCATTAAATTTGCATGAAAAGGGAAGGTGTGGAGCCTCCATCCTAGAGCAACAATTAATATCATATCTCAAGCATAGATTCCAGGCATACCAACGCAACATAATAAATTGATCCCATAATAGTTTCCCTTTTTGTGTCGAGCGATAATCCCTAAAGTATTCACGTTGATCCAACGTGTCTCCCATTATCAAGTTGAATGGGGTTTTCTCAGGATTATCAAAGTAGTACTTAATATCTTTCACATAATGAGCATCAGGGGTTTTAGGAGTTACCCCATCTACATGAGTAGCAAGTACAGCTAATTTTTTTGGTATTTTGTGTTCCATATCCATAACTAAAGATAGAGAACAACTAAGAACAGAAAATAAAAATTACTTAGTGATAAACCAAACAAGCACACACAAGAATATTCACCCCACGCTATGACTCCCCGACAACGGCGCCAGAAAAAGGTCTTGATAACCCACAAGTATAGGGGATCGCAACAATTTTCAATAAGTAAGAGTGTCGAACCCAATGAGGAGCTAAAGGTAGAATAAATAGTCCCTCAAGTTCTATCGACCACCGATACAACTCTACGCATGCTTGATGTTCTCTTTACCTAGAACAAGTATGAAACTAGAAGTACTTTGTAGGTGTGATAGGATAGGTTTGCAAGAATATAAAGAGCACGTAAATATAAACTAGGGGCTGTTTAGATAAAGAAGCAATAAAGTAAGTATTAGTAGAGAGCTTTTTGTTACGAGAAAATTATTTGTCCAAGGCAATTGATAACTAGACCGGTAATCATTGTTGCAATTCTATTTGAGGGAGAGGCATAAGCTAACATACTTTCTCTACTTGGATCATATGCACTTATGATTGGAACTCTAGCAAGCATCTGCAACTACTAAAGATTCATTAAGGTAAAACCCAACCATAGCATCAAAGTATCAAGTCCCCTTTCATCCCATACGCAAACAACCTACTTACTCGGGTCTGTGCTTCTGTCACTCATGCCACCCACCATAAGAAAATCATAAACATATTGCAAACCCTACAGCGGGAATCCCTCATGCTTGCGCGACACGGAGAGCACTATAGGACAGCACCAATAATAAAACATGCAACTCAAACCAATCATGATCATCAATTAACCCATAGGACAAAAATAGATCTACTCAAACATCATAAGATAGCCGTACATCATTGGGAAATAATATATAGCATTGAGCACCATGTTTAAGTAGAGATTACAGCGGGTAAGAGAGACGTTACACCGCTGCATAGAGGGAGGAAGAGTTAGTGATGAAGGCGGTGAAGTTGATGGTGAAGATCACGGTGATGATGATGGCCCCCGGCAGCGCTCCGGCGCCACCGAAAGCAAGGGGGAGAGGGGCCCCCTTCTTCTTCTTCTTCCTTGACCTCCTCCCTAGATGGGAGAAGGGTTTCCCCTCTGGTCCTTGGCTCCCATGGCTTGGGAGGGGCGAGAGCCCCTCTGAGATTGGATCTATCTTTCTGTTTCTGCGTTCTCTGATTCTACCCCTTCACCGTTTCCTTTATATCTGGAGATCCGTAACTCCGATTGGGGTGAATCTTTCGCCCAGATCTTTCTCATAAAATTATCTTTCTTGCGCCAAAAGAAGAGCATCAACCGCCTTACGGGTGGACCACGAGGGTCAGGGGCGCGCCTGAGGGTGTAGGGCGCGCCCCCCTACCTCGTGACCACCTCGGACACCGTCTCGCGTTGATTTTACTTCCCAAAAATCATAAATATTCCAAAAAAAATCTCCGTCCATTTTTATCCCGTTTGGACTCCATTTGATATAGATATTCTGCGAAACGAAAAACATGCAACAGACAGGAACTGACACTGGGCACTGGATCAATATGTTAGTCCCAAAAATAGTATAAAAAGTTGCCAAAAAGTATATGGAAGTTGTAGAATATTGGCATGGAACAATCAAAAATTATAGATACGACGGAGACGTATCAGCCATGCATGTGTTCCAGCGTCTGCCGCTGGCGGATCTCGTCCGCATTCCGCTGCACAACGACCTCGGCATCATCAACCCGTCGTTGAAGAAGAAGCAACTCAGCGCGGGAGGAGGCCAGCTCAGCCTGCGCCGTGCTTTGGGCGGCTGCAGAGGCCTCAGCTCGCTGCATGGCTTTGGTCAGCCTGGTCCTGAGGGCAGCAGTTCTGCTCGCGGCCTCGGCCTTGATCAGCTCCAGTCTCTCTTCATACTCGCGCTCAAGGCCGGCGCGAGCCTCCGCCACACGATGGTCGATCTCCTCCTGGATCCTGGCCTCCCGCGCACCAACGTCGTCCTCAGCCTGGGTGACATGGCGCTCCCTCGTCTCCAACCGCTCAAGATCGAGGTTGCGTTCGGCAGCCTCCAATGTCAGCGCTTCCTCGCGCCTCCGGAGCTCCTCCTCTTCAGTGGGCGCCCCTTTCAGCGACACAAGGGCGGCTCAGCGCAACTCCACCTGCTGCTCCAGGGAGTTGCACCAATCTTGGAGCTCCCACGCGCGCTCCTCCGCGGCTTCACGTCGCCTGTCTGCCTCCTGAGCCTCCTCAATGGCCCGGGCGCAGGCCTCCCGAGAGGCCACCAGAGATGCCTCGGCCTTCGCATTGTCGAGATCACGCTGATGGCGCGCGAGACCAACAGCCGCCTTCAGCTTGCGCCGCTCCTCGATCAGCCGCAGGCCTTCAGCTTCAAGATGCACGTCCTCGCCTGCACGCTCTACACCAAGCTGGCTCACTGTGTCTGTCGCCTTTTGGAGGAACTCTCGTCGGACAGTGTTGCGCTCCCGCGCACGCTTGAGCACGTCATCAACGTCATCCTCCGCCATCGACGCTGGCGGAGGACCCTGGAGAGGTTCGCCCCTTCTCGGCAGGGGGCTGGGGGATGGCGCCCCCACGATCACCGGGCGGGCCCTGCAAGGGACCCAGCCAGGCGCTGATCCACCTCACGATGAGGAACCGAAGATCGACTTCAACCACTCGCCGCCTATGATCAGCGGAGGAGCCCGGGGCAAGCTAGTTGAGTCCAGAGAGAGCTCGCGAAGGAGGAGCGACGCACTCACAAGTTCAAGGCGCACCACAGGCCGGCCTACCTCTCCAACCGAGCTCGCGTTGAGGGTGGCACACAGACTTGGGGCGATCAAGACCGGTGGTGGAGGAGAAGCCTGAGGAAGCGTCTCCTCGGCTGGCTCCGCGGGCTTGGCAAGGGGGATCCTGAAAGGCCACGGTCAACAAAGGGAACGGCAAACAAGGAACAATAAGAAGGAGGGACTCATTCGTCCACAGCGAAGTACTTCCTGTGCTTCAATGGGCGGCACAGGCGATCATCACCATCGGAAGCCTCCTTCCTCTTGCGAAGGGCCTCGAAATCTATGCGGAACTGGCCCAAGCTCGCGAAGTGAGGGACGGCGCGTGGAATAGGAGCCGAAGCCTCAAGACGGCCTACACCAAGGGCACCAGCCTGAGAGGAGTGATCAGGTGCCACCTCTTGGTGGCCTGCCGAGGCCTCGGGGGCTTCGGACTCTGGAGCCGCAAGTCGTGCCCCCCCATCAGCCACCACCTCGAGAGGGGCTCCGTAAGCCCCGGAGGATGACGCCTCGGCAGCCCCGCGCGGCATAAACACCTCGACATCAGGCCCCCCAGCTCCTACCAATGCTTGCCTCCCTGCAACGACTCCTGAGGCAAGGCCGGCGCGGGCGACTGGGTGAAGGACCGCAGCAACCGGGTTCTCACATGGCCCCGCGAGGCCAGCCGGGCACATCCCCCATTCGTCGAAGCGGGGCATCTGCCTCACGAACTCGACCCTGTTTGTGCAAAGATACAACAGGGCGCCTCCATGACGGACGCTGCCAGGAGAGGGGTCGCCAGTCAGAACCTGCAGCACCTTCTTCAACATCTCAGACGCGAGATCCCCTTCCTGGAGCCTCATACGGTCCTGACGACCGGAGAAAGCCCACATTGGGCGGGAATGGCACTTGAGTGGAGCGATGCGGCGCTGGAGGAACTCCTTCACCACCTGGGGCGCTGTCACCCCGAGCTTCCTCAGCCTGTCGAAGCGATGCCAGGCGAAAGCAAGCCGGGGCTCGTAAGCTCCTCGTGACCCCAACCAGGATTGGGAATAGCAGGCAATGTCGGGTGCGCGAGCAGGGGGCTGGGCACCCCAACGTCCACGTACATCCATCACTCCTGAAACTCGTTCGCGGAGGATGGGAGGCCAAAGTCGATCCCCGAGGCATCCGTCTCCGGCACGGCCTGGAAGCTCAGCATCCCGAACATTGGGAAGGGTCAGTCAAGCGCAGAGAGAAGAAGTGGCGCAGGAGAGCAATAGAAGGAGGGATCCCCACCATGGCCTAGCAGACAAAGGCAAAGACAGCAAGTAGAGTAATGGATTGGGGACCAAGATGCATCATGTGGATTTAGTAATGGGAAAGCACCGCATTGAAGAAAGCGGAGAAGGGAGGAACCAGGCCCGCCCATAGGGCGTCAGCGAAGAATCGGACCTCCGTGACGATCCTGTCGAAGGAGGCATGGGGCGCGGGCCAGACCGCCGTCCTCCCGCACTCGTTGAAACTGGAGGCGAGTGCGGAGCAGACCTTCTCCAAGGCTTCCAGATTGAGTATGAGCGATTTATCGACGGCAGGAGCGGCTGCCGGAGGAGCACTGGACGAAGGCGCATGTTTCTTCCCCTTCTCCTTTTTCGTTGGCGCCATGGCAATGGAAAGGGTGAAGAACTCAAGATGGATTGGAGGCGGAAGGAGAGGCTTGAGGAGGAAAAGGGAACAAAAAGCATGCATGCAGCAAAGGGAGAATAACTGTGTACAAGCCTCATGGCCGCCTAGCCAGGCGCATAATGGGGGAGCGTGGGGAAGCGGAGGAGCCCACGTCCAATCAACCGCCACACGGAGCCCAAGGCCATAGGATGATGTGGCCCGCGGCACTCCTCACTTGCCCCTTCGCTTCTCCGCTAAGCCAAGTCTGAGCGCGCCTTAGGCCCGGGGGCTACTGTCGGCATTCTAGGAATGGGGGTCCCCAGACTTGAATGCCCGCGGCCTGCGGCGTGGCTCGAGTGGTGGCCCAGTACGTCCCATCTTCATCAGTGCAAGACTCAAGACCCTTGCGAGGGGCCCAGCCTCGCGGGGCGGATGACACTAGGCTTCCTCAGGAGCAGCCTCGCCAGGCAGGCTCGCGAGGAGGCAGAGGGATCAAGGCAGGTGTACCTCGCGAGGTGCTCGTGACGCAAGCCATGACGATCGAGACCAGGCGGGTGCCAGGCGGGCGCCGGCCTACACAATGTCCTTGTTTCCTCTTTGGTGCAAAGGGGGCAAGCACAGGCATGGAGTACCGAGGCACCAGGCAAAGGTTGCCATTTCGGTGCAACAAGACCAAGACCAGCAGAGTGACAGGATGGAGGTCACCGTGGAGCCCAAGACGGTGTCATCGCCAGTGCCTTTGGCAGCCGAAGACCAACTTTAGTCAGGATAACTTGTACTAGATGTTCCCCATCAAAATGGCCGTTGTTGGTTCCCTTCCCGCTCAATATTTGGGAAGAGGACCAGGGCCTCTATAAATAGGGCTAGCCACCACAGTAGGAGGAGGGTGATTATTAGATTGATAGGCGATCGAGCTCATCCAAGCAGCTCATCACACTAGCTCAAGAACACTGAAAGTGCAACTATCCCTAGGTGGTTTTGGTAATACATAACAACATATAGCTCATTGAGCTAATGCTATTCCAAGACTATTATTTCAGGAAAGCTCAATGAATGGCATGGCATGGATGATGAAAGTGGATCCCTCAAAATACTAATGACAAAGGATTGGCTCAAGCTCAAAAGCTCAAGACTCTTCATTTTATATTTCAGTGATCTAAGATCACATTGAGTCTATAGGAAAAGCCAATACTATCAAGGAGGGATGAGGTGTTGCTTAATGAGCCTCTTGCTTCATGTGCTTAGTGATATGCTCAAAATACCCTCAACTACTTTCTCACATCCACAAATGACCTAAACCTAAAGTCAAACTCGGCCCCACCGATTCTTTCTATCCGACGGCACCGAGTTTTGATGTCATAGCCACTGCCACAAACCCTAGGCAAATCGGTCCTACCGATAGGGATCTCGGTCTCACCGACATGGGATTGTAATCTCTCTGTTTCCCTTCATAATGTTTCGGTCTAACCGAAGTGAGCGATCGGTCCCACCGAGATTGCAATGTAAACTCTCTGTTTCCCTTTTGTAACATTTCGGTCTCACCGAAATGAGCGAACCGGTCCCACCGAGTTTACCTGACCAACTCTCTCGAAAGTTTATTACCAAAATCGGTCTCACCGAGTTTGTGTAATCGGTCTTACCGAGATTACGTTATGCCCTAACCCTAACCATACCGGTCCTACCGAATTGCATGTCGGTCCCACCGAAAATCCTAACGGTCACTAGGCTTACTAAATTGGTCCGACCGAGTCTGTTGAATCGGTCCTACCGAGTTTGGTAAATTGTGTGTAACGGTTAGATTTTGTGTGGAGGCTATATATACCCCTCCACCTCCTCTTCATTCGTGGAGAGAGCCATCAGAACAAACCTACACTTCCAACTTACCATTTATGAGAGAGAACTACCTACTCATGTGTTGAGGCCAAGATATTTCATTCCTACCATATGAATCTTGATCTCTAGCCTTCCCCAAGTTGCTTACCACTCAAATCTTCTTTCCACCAGATCCAAAACCTATGAGAGAGAGTTGAGTGTTGGGGAGACTATCATTTGAAGCAAAAGAGCAAGGAGTTCATCATCAACGCACCATTTGTTACTTCTTGGAGAGTGGTGTCTCCTAGATAGGCTAGGTGTCACTTGGGAGCCTCCAACAAGATTGTGGAGTTGAACCAAGGAGTTTGTAAGGGCAAGGAGATCGCCTACTTCGTGAAGATCTACCGCTAGTGAGGCAAGTCCTTCGTGGGCGACAGCCATGGTGGGATAGACAAGGTTGCTTCTTCGTGGACCCTTCGTGGGTGGAGCCCTCCATGGACTCTCGCAACCGTTACCCTTCGTGGGTTGAAGTCTCCATCAACGTGGATGTACGATAGCACCACCTATCAGAACCACGCCAAAAACATCCATGTCTCCAATTGCGTTTGAATCCTCCAAACCCTTCCCTTTACTTTCTTGCAAGTTGCATGCTTTAATTTCCGCTGCTCATATACTCTTTGCATGCTTGCTTGAATTTTTTGATGATTGCTTGACTTGTCCTAAGATAGCTAAAATCTGCCAATCTCTAAAATTGGGAAAAGGCTAAGTTTTTAATTGGTCAAGTAGTCTAATCACCCCCCCTCTAGACATACTTCAAGGTCCTACAAGTGGTATCAGAGCTTTGGTCTCCATTTGCTTTGATTTCCATAGCTTTTGGTGGTCATAGCCTTGGTTTCACAACCTAGGAGAGTATGGCGTCTAGTGAGGGAAATTATCACCGTAGAGGTCCTTACTTTGATGGTACTAATTTTGCTAGTTGGAAGCATAAGATGAAAATGCATATTCTCGGACATAACCCCGCTGTTTGGGCAATTATTTGTATTGGCTTGCAAGGTGAATTCTTTGATGGGAGAGAGCCGAACCGTGAAGCTAATGCGGAAGAATTGAAGATGCTGCAATACAACGCTCAAGCTTGTGATATCTTCTTCAACGGATTGTGCCCCGAAGAATTCAACAAAATCAGCTGTCTTGAGAATGCAAAGGAAATTTGGGATACTTTGATTGATATGCATGAAGGTACCAACTCCATCAAGGAATCCAAGCTGGATGTGCTCCAAAGTCAGCTTGACAAGTTCAAAATGAAGGATGGTGAAGGTGTCGCTAAAATGTACTCTAGGCTTGCACTTATCACAAATGAGATTGCCGGCTTAGGGAGTGAAGAGATGACCGACAGATTCATCATCAAGAAGATCCTAAGAGAATTGGATGGAAAGTATGATACTGTGTGCACATTGATCCAAATGATGCCAAACTACAAAGATCTCAAGCCAACGGAAGTCATCGGAAGAATTGTTGCTCATGAGATGTCACTCAAGGATAAGGAGGAACTTCACAACAAGTCAAGTGGTGCTTACAAAGCCTCAAGTGAAGCCCCCACATCATCAAGTGAGAAACAAACCTTCAATGAAGAATTGAGCTTAATGGTGAAGAACTTCAACAAATTCTACAAGAGTAGAAGCAAAGAAAGAAGCTCCAAGTCAAGGTCCTACAATGACAAAAGATCTTCTAGTCGAGAGCGAAAATGCTACAATTGTGGGGGACCCGAACGCTATTCCAATGAGTGTACGGCACCCTACAAAATAACAGAAGATTCTCCAAAAAGAAGAAGCAAAAGAGAAGAATCACTATCAAGAGAGAGGAGGAGTAGAGATGATCGCTATGAACGAAGACCCTCACGAAGAAGCAAGGATTCGGAAAGGAAGGACAAGTCATCAAGGAGCTACACAAAACGAAGACATCAAGCTCATGTTGGTGAATGGATATCCGGCTCCGACTCCGACAATCACTCCGAGAGAAGCTATCACTCCGACTCCAAATATACTCAAGATGAAGGTGTTGCCGGTCTAGCACTTGTGTAAACCACTCCTATGACATATTTGACTCACAAAATGAAGGAATTGGAAGATGCTTCATGGCCAAAGGTCCAAAGGTAACACATCCTGAGTATGTTGATTTCAATAGTGATGAAGATGACTTGCTAGGTGATGATGATTTACTTGTTGACAACTCTAGTGATGAATACTATGATGAAACGTCAATTAATCATGCTAATCAAGATAAAACGAATGACAATGATAAGGAGAAGATTGAGCTTCTAACTAAAGAACTAAACACTCTTAAGTTAGCTCATGAAACTATCTTTGAAGATCATCGAGAACTTTTAAGAGCTCATGAGAAGTTGCACTTTGAAAAGCTAAATCTTGAACAAGAGCATGAGTTCTTAAAGGCAATCAATGATGATCTTCATAATAAAAGTTCTTCTTACATTTCCAAGCGTTTACTCTTATCTACTTACATGCCTCAAGTCAAGTCTAGTAACAAGTACAAGAAAGATCCTTCCTCTAGTAGTAACAATAATAATGTCAAATCCAATATTGTTGCTTCTAGTACTTCTCTTGATTCCACTAATGATTCTCTTAGCCAAGTTACACTTGAGCAAGAAAATAGCTTATTGAAGGGAATTATATAGAAAGGTGTTTACAAGAGCCTTGCCGGGAGTAAGCAATTCGAGGAAATTGTACGCAAGCAAGGAAGGCACCGGAAGAATCAAGGTGTTGGTTTTGAACGAAAGTTCAATGCCAATGGAGTTGAATGGGAAGAAGATCAATACCCCAAGACAAAGTTTGTTCCTCAACAAGAGAAGTATGATCCTACTTCCTTCAAAGGAACACAAGCACAAGATGATCTTCCACCACAAGACCACAATAACAAAGGCAAGGACAAGCTTCAAGAAGAGATTGATGCATTTGAAGAAGCACCTAAGGCCTCGGTCAAGTGGGTTCCCAAGACTACGTCAAGTTCTACTTCATCAAGTACAACTACAACTCCAAGGATTCCCATCAAGATGATGTGGATCCCAAAGAAAAAGAACTAGAGAGTTCTTGAGGGTGACTCCGCCAACATTCTTCACTCATATCATTTTGGCAACGACAAGTGCAATCAACTTTCACATCTTGCACTAGTTCAAGGAGTCACAAACCCTCATGTTGGTAAGGCAAGGGACAAGCTAACCTAATGATTTCATGGACATCTTTGTGTGTGTGCATCACTCTATGTCTATGGATATTCTTGTTTGTTCCTTGTGGGACTAACCCATGTAGGTATGTTGAAAGTGCAACTCACTCCAAAGGATTGCTCCAAATGATCCACATCAACATTGAGCATCCACATCTTCAACACCTAAGTCATCATCGACAAAACCCAAGGTTAGTTCATCCCTCTAGAAGGGGATCTCACATCTAGGGGGAGCTTAACTCTAAGAATTGAGTCCAAGCAACTCTAATGGTGTGAACACATCAATGCATTATGTAAAAGTGGTAACCCTACTTGAGCTTAAACAATGAGTATGACCTATGATCAAATGTTCTCATTTGACTCCTAAGTCAATATACTCATATATAGATGACCTAGTCATCGCCAATTGTTCGATAGATGCTAGAATTGGTTGTGCATGTTTTGCCACATATTTCATTTGCCATCTTATTGTGTGAGCATGTTGGTGCATATTTTACTCATTTAAGGACATCCACTTGTTGTTTTGATTGATTGGATTCTTTTTATTTTTGCCAAGTGGATGGTTAAGAATGCCTAAGAACCTTCTCTAGCTATCTATGCTCTTCTCGTCTCAAATTCTATTCATGCTACATCACAAAATTTGATCAAGTCAGATTCGAACCACTGTGTGTGAGGAGCACTCGGAGTCCCCGATTCGTCATAGACTTAACCTTCCAAAACTTCTTTGTGGTTCTCGGTCTGACCGATTCCTCCATTTCGGTCCTACCGAGATCACTAAGTCGATCTAGGTTTTCAATCTCGGTGCAACCGATTTGAACTTTTCGGTCACATCGAGTTGCTGTAACTGTACACAGTTATGCATCTTGGTGCCACCGAGTTGTTCCACTCGGTCACACCGACAGGGCCGGGCTATATATACTCACGGGCAAAAATTTGGAAATTTCTCCAAACCTCTTCGCCCGCGCAATAGCTCGCTCTGCCACCAAGGTCTCCGGATTGTCTCCTCGTCACCAGCCGCCTCCTGTCGCTGGTCTCCGCCGCCGTCAATGGATTTCACCCCCGCCGTTGCCGCCGTAGCAAGTTCATCGCCAAGCTAGGGTATGGACTCGATCACAGTGCTATCCTCGTCTAATTCCTAGCACATTGTGTTCATAATGATTCTTGCCACGATTGAAACACTCCTATCTAGTCAATACAATCCTTAGATTAGATGGGAGTTGAAAATTTAGGGTTAGGTTTCCACCGAAACCATCTCGGACCCACCGAGTTGAAAAACTCGGTCCCACCGATTTGGCTAACGCCATTGCACTAGTAACTCTCGGTCTGACCGAGAATTACAAATCGGTGTGACCAATTTTAGGACTTTGTGAAACCCTAGCAGTCTCGGTGCCACCAAACTGTGACTCGTTCCCACCGAGTTCACCAGTTTAGGTTCCAAAACTGCTTCGGTATCACCGAGTTTGAAAATTGGTTGATCCGAAATGCTTTCTGTGGAAAACTAAAACTGAATTTTTGAATCATTCTTTTGCAAAAATCTCTGCATTTTGTGATGCTCATCCATTCTATCTCATCTATAACTCTTCACAGGGTCGGCAGTCAGTATTTGCAGCATGTCAGACCAAAGTGATAGTCAGAACAGGTCAGAAGAGCACAATCACATGAGTGAGGGCACTAGTCCCTCCAGCACTTCAGATGAAGGCAACAAGAGCACCCCAAGCAATCTGCCTAAAGCTACCACCAGGACAAGAAAGAAGAGAACCTCAGCATCTGAGGATGAGGATTATTTGGCAGAAGAAGATGAGGCTACTTCCAAGAAGGTAGTGCTCAAAAAGGAGTATGGCACAGCTGCAACCATCAAGCCTGGCATGAAAATCAAGGTTCCTGCCAAGAGGACTCCCATGTCCAAAGCCAGAGCCTCCACTAAAGCATCTCTGGAATCCCAACCCAAAGAGGTACCTGCAAGGAGAGTCACAACTTCCAAACCCAAGAAAGTTCCCACTGGAGAAACTATGAAGTTTACCATTGAATCAAAAGATGAAGCTGCTGCTCAGGATAAGAAGAAGAAGAGAGCTAGAACCACTACTACCAAGGTTCTTGGAAATCTCTCTATGAGGAGAGACTCTGAAGAGGAAGAAGAGGTTGTTGCACCAGCACCCAAGGCACAAAAGCTTATGGGTGATGCTATTAAGTCAGAGGCTGCAACATCAAAGCCCAAGGAAGCATCCAAAGCTGCCCCCAAGCCCAAGCTTGCACCAAAAAGGAATACCAGGAGTATTCCAGCTACTGAAAAGAACAATGCCCCAGTGCTTGAAGTTGCTGATGAGGAAGATGAAGAAGGACAAGTCCCGAGGAAGCTCAAGCCCAAGATACCAGACCACAATGATGCTCATCCTGTGGCTGAGGACATGAATATCATAAGAGACTCAGGGTTGAGGCTATGGAGAATGACAGATCCATATGCCATAAGGAGAAGAACTGCTGTTGATTACAGGTTTCATACAAAGGAACAACATGATTTCTATGAGACAATCTTGTTGGACAAGAAGCCCATAGTGTGTGATATGAGGTGGGTTGACTGGACCTACATGAAAGAAAATGAAGAACACTATCCTGGAGTGCAAGACAGTTTTGTTGCTTGTGGAGTTGCAAATTTTGTTGGGTAGAAGCTCACCAACTGGAATGATGAACTCATTATGCAATTATACTCCACAGCACACTTCTATCCAGATGGGAGGATAGTTTGGATGTCTGAGGGTACAAGGTACCAGTCAACCGTTGAGGAATGGGAAAAACTGATCAATGCCCCAAAGGAGAGTGAAGATGACTTGGATGTCTATGCCAAGAAGAAGATGGACCACAATTCCATGGCACACATGTACAAGGAGATCCCAGACAAAGCTATTGAGACACATAAGTTTGGGTCAGTCCACTTTCTTCTGTCAGGGCTGCAAACAATCAACTGGATCCTAAGGCACACTCTATTGCCCAAGTCAGGTGACCACAACATGATTAGAGGGCATGCAATCAACATGTTGCATTTGTTTGATGTGCCACAGAAATTCAAGGTCATGAGCCTTATGGTTGAGACCATTAAGAGGACAGCAGCAGACCAGAAGAGAAGTTGTGGATATGCCCCTCAGATTCAGGAGTTGATTAACTCAAAGATGGGCACAGGAAAATATCTATTGGATAAGGAACATTTTGCTCTCTATCCAGACTTTGAGGACAATCAGGTTGTCATGAATGAGAATGAACCATCATCAGTACAAGCTCAAGAGAAGAAGGAGAAGGCGAAGAGAGAGAAGGCTGCCAAGATGCCAACTCAAGAGGAGGCATCTGAGTACTTTTTGAAGAACAAGCAGGAGCAGCTTGGTTACTTGATAGCATCAACTCTGAGGATTGAGAAGGGATTGGCCACCCTCACTCAAAATCAGGAGAGCTTGGAAAGAATCCAGGAACAAAAATTCTATGATCTAGATGTCAAAGTAACTGAGATTCAGTCAGTTGTGGAGCAGCTACAGGATGACATGCAGGAGAGGAAGGGCAAGATTACCACTAATGTATTTTCCAGAGTGCCTAGAGCTCAGAGGTCAGCTGCAGTGCCTGTGACAGACACCAGAGCCATATCATCTGCACGAGCTACAACTCCTACAGCTCCAGTGCAACCAGCTCCAGCACCAACTCCTCCAGCTCCATCCACTTCAACTGAAGCCTTCGTCCAAGGAGCCATCTCTACACCACCACCTGAAGATCAAGCCTGAGAGTCGATCTAGCACTATGCATTTTCTATGAACTTTTTGGTAACTTGTTGCCAAAGGGGGAGAAAAATGTATAGATCATAGGCTTCGAGAGAGAGAGAGTGTTGCTTTGGTTCTCTCTTGCTTTGGTGGTTAAACTTTGTTTGCTTTTGATTGCTTGAGATACTATGCTGTTTTTTGTGAGACATTGATGATCATGTGTTTGATCATAAGCTACACTTATGCATGTTTGATGATATTATCTTACCTATCCTTATGTGATCATTCACTTTGCTTGGTGATGAGTGCATGTATTCAATCTTTATCATTTTGAGCGGTCCACCAAGATGTATGTGACATGGAAGAGTAACCCATGAGCCTAATTCCTTGTGCATTTGCAGTCCAAAGAAAATCTTAAACTATGCACAAATTTAGGGGGAGCTCTTGCTTATCACATACTTCTCAAAGCGACGATGTTTTTCAATCTTATTATCATTTGTCGAAGCTTTGATCTATATGTTGTCATCAATTACCAAAAAGGGGGAGATTGAAAGTGCAACTATCCCTAGGTGGTTTTGGTAATTCATAACAACGTATAGCTCATTGAGCTAATGCTATTCCAAGACTATTATTTCAGGAAAGCTCAATGAATGGCATGGCATGGATGATGAAAGTGGATCCCTCAAAATATTAATGACAAAAGATTGGCTCAAGCTCAAAAGCTCAAGACTCTTCATTTTATATTTTAGTGATCTAAGATCACATTGAGGCTATAGGAAAAGCCAATACTATCAAGGAGGGATGAGGTGTTGCTTAATGAGCCTCTTGCTTCATGTGCTTAGTGATATGCTCCAAATACCCTCAACTACTTTCTCACATCCACAAATGACCTAAACCTAAAGTCAAACTCGGCCCCACCGATTCTTTCTATCCGGCGCCACCGAGTTTTGATGTCATAGCCACTGCCACAAACCCTAGGCAAATCGGTCCTACCGATAGGGATCTCGGTCTCACCGAGATGGGATTGTAATCTCTCTGTTTCCCTTCGTAATGTTTCAGTCTAACTGAAGTGAGCGATCGGTCCCACCGAGATTGCAATGTAAACTCTCTGTTTCCCTTTTGTAACATTTCGGTCTCACCGAAATGAGCGAATCGGTCCCACCGAGTTTACCTGACCAACTCTCTGGAAAGTTTATTACCAAAATCGGTCTCACCGAGTTTGTGTAATCGGTCTTACCGAGATTATGTTATGCCCTAACCCTAACCATATCGGTCCTACCGAGTTGCATGTCGGTCCCACCAAAATCCTAACAGTCACTAGGTTTACTAAATCGGTCCGACCGAGTTTGTTGAATCAGTCCCACCGAGTTTGGTAAATTGTGTGTAACGGTTAGATTTTGTGTGGAGGCTATATATACCCCTCCACCTCCTCTTCATTCATGGAGAGAGCCATCAGAATAAACCTACACTTCCAACTTACCATTTCTGAGATAGAACTACCTACTCATGTGTTGAGGCCAAGATATTCCATTCCTACCATATGAATCTTGATCTCTAGCCTTCCCCAAGTTGCTTTCCACTCAAATCTTCTTTCCACCAGATCCAAAACCTATGAGAGAGAGTTGAGTGTTGGGGAGACTATCATTTGAAGCATGCTACGTCTCGAGCTTGCGTTGGTTTTCCCCGAAGAGGAGAGGATGATGCAGCACAGTAGCGTAAGTATTTCCCTCAGTTTTTGAGAACCAAGGTATCAATCCAGTAGGAGGCCACACGCAAGTCCCTCGTACCTGCACAAAACGATAGCAACTCGCAACCAGCGCTTAGGGGTTGTCAATCCCTTCACGGTCACTTACGAGAGTGAGATCTGATAGAGATAATATTTTTGGTATTTTTGATAGATAGATGCAAGGTAAAAAGTAAAGGCAAAGTAAAAACAAAGCAAGTAAATAAAGTGATATAGATTTATATGATGAGAATAGACCCGGGGGCCATAGGTTTCACTAGTGGCTTCCCTCGAGAGCATAAGTATTCTACGGTGGGTGAAAAAATTACTATTGAGCAATTGACGGAACTGAGCATAATTATGAGTATATCTAGGCAATGATCATGTATATAGGCATCACGTCCGTGACAAGTAGATCGAAACGATTCTGCATCTACTACTATTACTCCACTCATCGACCGCTATCCAGCATGCATCTAGAGTATTAAGTTAAAAACAAAGTAACGCCTTAAGTAAGATGACATGATGTAGAGGGATAAATTCATGCAATATGATAAAAACCCCATCTTGTTATCCTCGATGGCAACAATACAATACGTGCCTTGCAACTATTTCTGTCACTGAGTAAGGACACTGCAAGATTGAACCCAAAGCCATGCACTTCTCCCATTGCAAGAACTACCAATCTAGTTGGCCAAACCAAACGGATAATTCGAAGAGACTTGCAAAGATAACTCAATCATACATAAAAGAATTCAGAGAAGAATCAAATATTTTCCATAGATAATACTGGATCATAAACCCACAATTCATCGGTCTCAACAAACACACCGCAAAAAGAAGATTACATCGAATAGATCTCCATGAGAGAGGGGGAGAACATTGTATTGAGATCCAAAAAGAGAGAAGAAGCCATCTAGATACTAGCTATGGACCCGAAGGTCTAAAGTAAACTACTCACACTTTATCGGAGGGGCCATGGTGATGATGTAGAAGCCCTCCGTGGTGGATGCCCCCTCCGGCGGAGCTCCAGAACAGGCCCCAAGATGGGATCTCATGGATACAGGAGGTTGCGGCGGTGGAATTAGGTTTTTTGGCTCCTCCCTGATCGTTTGGGGGTACGTAGGTATATATAGGAGGAAGGAGTATGTCGGTGGAGCTTCGAGGGGCCCACGAGGTTGGGGGGCGCGCCCAGGGGGAGGGGCGCGCCCTCCACCCTCGTGACCGCCTCATGGCTTTCTTGATGGAGGGTCCAAGTCTCCTGGATCTTATCTGATGAGAAAATCACGTTCCCGAAGGTTTCATTCTGTTTGGACTCCGTTTGATATTCTGTTTCTTCAAAATACTGAAAAAGGCAAAAAACAGCAATTCTGGGCTGGGCCTCCGATTAATAGGTTAGTCCCAAAAAGAATATAAAAGTGGAAAATAAAGCCCATTATAGTCCAAAATAGTAGATAAAGTAGCATGGAGCAATCAAAAATTATAGATACGTTGGAGACGTATCAAAGCACAAGAGCAAGGAGTTCATCATCAACGCACCATTTGTTACTTCTTGGAGAGTGGTGTCTCATAGATTGGCTAGGTGTCACTTGGGAGCCTCCGACAAGATTGTGGAGTTGAACCAAGGAGTTTGTAAGGGCAAGGAGATCGCCTACTTCGTGAAGATCTACCGCTAGTGAGGCAAGTCCTTCGTGGGCGACGGCCATGGTGGGATAGACAAGGTTGCTTATTCGTGGACCCTTCGTGGGTGGAGCCCTCCGTGGACTCGCGCAACCGTTACCCTTCATGGGTTGAAGTCTCCATCAACGTGGATGTACGATAGCACCACCTATAGGAACCACACCAAAAACATCCGTGTCTCCAATTGCGTTTGAATCCTCCAAACCCTTCCCTTTACTTTCTTGCAAGTTGCATGCTTTAATTTCCGCTGCTCATATACTCTTTGCATGCTTGCTTGAATTGTGTGATGATTGCTTGACTTGTCCTAAGATAGCTAAAATCTGCTAAACTCTAAAATTGGGAAAAGGCTAAGTTTTTAATTGGTCAAGTAGTCTAATCACCCCCTCTAGACATACTTCAAGGTCCTACAAACACCTCTCACGAGGCAGTTCCTCCCTGTACTGTTCATCATCTGCCCCTGAGGCAATCCACAAACACCACACACTGGAGTAGGGTATTACATCGCAATGGTGGCCCAAACCAGTATAAACCTTGTGTCCCTCGTGCTGTTCATTGTTTAACTTAGATTCTCGCGAGGCGATCAGACGGGGAGTGGTAGGGGGAAGATCTTCATGCGCACCCCAGAGTTCGAACCTTAAGGGTCTGCCGGAACCCAACATCCGACAGTAGTTAGATGACTTCTTCTCTCTTTTTGATTCTCAATACAATGGTCTCTTGGAGATCTATTTGATCTAACTCTTTTTGCGGTGTGTTTGTTGGGATCCAATGAACTTTGAGTTTATGATGAGATCTATATCCATGAATATTATTTGAGTCTTCTTTGATCTCTTATATGCATGATTATTTATAGCCTCATATTTCTTCTTCGAATCTTTGGTTTAGTTAGGCCGACTAGATTGATTTTTCTTGCCATGGGAAGAGGTGCTTTTTGATGGGTTCAATCTTGCGGTGTCCTCTCCTAGTGACAGAAGGGGCAGCGAGGCACGCATGTATTGTTGCTATTAATGATAACAAGATGGGGTCTATTCCTACATGAATAGATCTTGTCTACATCATGTCATTGTTCTTATTGCATTACTCCGTTTCTCCATGAACTTAATACACTAGATGCTTGCTGGATAGCGATCGATGTGTGGAGTAATAGTAGTAGATGCAGACAGGAGTCGGTCTATTAATCTTGGACGTGATGCCTATATATTGATCATTGCCTTGGATATCATCATAATTATTTGATCTTCTATCAATTGCCCAATAGTAATTTGTTTACCCACCGCATACTATTTTCTTGAGAGAAGCCACTAGTGAAATCTTTGGCCCTCGGGTCTATCTTTTATCATATTGCTTTCAGATCTATTTTTATTCTCATTTGTTTTCAGATCTATTATTCAAAAAACCCAAAAATACCTCGCTGCACTTTTTCTTTATTTATTTTAT
This sequence comes from Triticum aestivum, assembly GCF_018294505.1. Lineage (NCBI taxonomy): Eukaryota > Viridiplantae > Streptophyta > Magnoliopsida > Poales > Poaceae > Triticum > Triticum aestivum. The sequence goes on along the minus strand of NC_057810.1, from coordinate 520,320,587 downwards.
TTCGTGTTTTACCAAGATCTATTTATCAAAACTTATACAAACCGATCTATCTTTCTACTGAGGAGGGATTGACAACCCCTCTTACGCGTTGGGTTGCGAGGATTTGCTCTTTGTGTGTAGGTACCATTTACATAGTGTTGCTTGGTTCTCATACTGGATTGATACCTTGGTTTCATAAATGAGGAAAATACCTACCGTAGTTGGACTGCATCATCCCTTCCTCTTTGGGGAAATACCGACGCAGTTTCAAGCTGCATCAACTCCCCCATCGGGTTCCCGCCACTAGCGTCAGTGGGCATAAAAGGCTAGCTATGTTGTGACCCACTGGCCATACAACAGTATACCCTTCCATGTAGGCCTAATTCTGAGCATGGCAACCCGCTGAAGCGCCACCCCCGTCATCAACCTCCTCGATGAGGAGAACAAGCCAGAGTAGGCCGGAGAACAAGAGCGCTAGCGCGCCTCCGAGCAAGAGGGAGACGACTTCATCAGTGTTTGCAGATGTCTTGGTCGTGACGCAGAGCAAAGTCAGCAACCCAATGCCGCACAACAGCACTATAATGCCACCCTTCAATGACCTCGGACCACTACACTGAATGAGTAGTGTGATGCCCCCATCTTGGTTCTAGCTCCACCACTCGACGCTGGTCACGCCGTCAGAATCCCGATTCCTCGCTAGGAATGGGCAGCGGCCGTCAGCACCATAATTTCTCTATACGCCAACCACCCTGTTACCAGAGTCCACGACACCCATGATGCCAATGCGCTGGTCTCTAACCTCGGTGAACGCCTTGGCTGCGAAGGTGACATAAACGATGAAATAGAGCAAAATGGTCGTCGGATCTTGGAATTGTGCATCACCAATGAAATAGCCACGGAGGAGGTCGGTGTCACGCTACAACAGTTCTGCGAGCATATCAAACACGTGGACGAAGACCTGAACCGGTTCATCCGAGGCCAAGAGTTACTCTAGGCAAGGGTGGTGGTCATGGACTCCGGTCAGTTTAGTCCCTATTTATATTGGTATTCGCCTAGTTTTAGATTATATTACTAGGTTAACTAGAATAGCCTGCTAGCCCGCTATATATAGTTTAGATGAAACATGTCAAAAATGTAATGAATAGGCTCCATTTTGGATGAAAACCATCCGGTTTATGTATAAATTATCCAAGTTTGAATGGAAGCGGTCCACTATGTAAAGATTGCACATGGTTTCTAAAGCCACAAACGTCTGTGATACGGAGCAGGGCCCACCCGGTGACCATTGGGATACACCTTATATATGCGAGGAGGCAACCCTTATTAGCAAGGTGTAGCTTCCCTTCCGCTAGCTGATTTGAATGGAACACATAGGTTAAGTGTGTTGTGGATGGAGCCGTATAAGGATGGGTGAGCGGGTGGGGTTTGACCATGAATGGATTTCTCTTGGTTCGTGTTACGGTGGGTCATGGTGAAATGTCCGAGCAAAGTTTGAGCTCATGCGTTCTTAGGATTCCCTCCCATGTGCTCAAAGTGGTGGGTGGACCAACACCCTACGTATGTCGTCCTCAATTACCTAGCTTTCATGGGTTTGTCTGGTTCGTGAGGTAGGCGCCACACCAAAGTTGTACATTGGGTATTTAAAACACATCACACACACCACCCCTTCCTATGTACATTTCATCCGCATGCAGGTGCTGCTAGTCATCTGGCCCCTCTCATGCGGTTTTTGATGTCAGACCCATCCGTGGGCTCACGCGGTCTTCCCTTTTTAACGGACAGCAATAGTGGTCATTTGACCAAGATAGATTCGCTTGGTCCGTGCCATGGTCACATGTCCAACCAAAGTATGAGTGCATGCGTCCCACTGACACGAAGTGGGGGCAGGCACCCAACAGCCTTAACGTGATAATATACATATTGAAGGGGGTTGTTTGGTTTGTGAGGCATGTGCCACATCAAAGTTGTGCATTGTGTATTTAAACATCACACTACCCTTTTCCTAGATATATTTGGCCAAATGGAGGTGGTGGTGGTCTTCTGGCCCCAATCACCTGATCTTCGACGGCCTGCCTGTCCATGGGCCCGTGCGGTCTATATCCCTCTTGACCGTCATCGAGAGGGGTTCGACAAAGATAGATCCTCTTGGTTGTGTTATGGCAGGTCATGGCTAAATGCCAGACAAATTTTGAGCAAGGTCATGCGTTCATAGGATTCCTCCTCCAGCATGAAGTGGAGGGGGTAGCACCCTACCACCAGTACCGTTACATGCTACACAAACGATTTTTACCCCCTTTCTGCGACAGAGTTTTAAACCGTCGCCTTGCAAGTGTGTGCGATAGGGGGGGGGGTCCTTCCCACACGACCTAGAAACTGTCGGGGATAGGCGAGAGGCTACTGATGATTTCCATACAATAAACGTATGAGAAGTCACGCCTGTCCCACATGTTACGTCTCAACGTTACCTTTTTGATCCAAGAGGCATCCGAAACAATTACACTACTATAGCGTGGGGAAAATATGGATATCACAAACATTTAATCTACCGATGTGTTTGTGATAGGTACATTATCGCACATAGTTCAAAAGTGTAAAATATGTGCGATGCCTCTAGTATCCCAAACGTGTCCATTTTCATAACTATGTGCAATGGGTATTTCTATCACACACGGGCTCCATATATGCACCGTCTTCTTTTTGTCCAATATTACAAACTTATAAAGGTTTGAAACATTTCCCGTATTACCATGAATCGCACACGCATATGAGACGAAACCATGTGTGCATCCGTCGAGCATCGCAAACGTTTCACGTCAAAGAACCATCTATTCTATATTTTCCATCACATACGTTGTTTTCTTTCTAAGTGTGTGTACATTATTTTATTCGCTCCTGTTTAATTTTACCATGTAATTTATTATTCGAACTGGAAATTTTGAAATATGAAATGTTAAATTCAAATCCTCAGCACAATGGTTCAACAACCAATCCATAAATAAAATTCTCAGTACAATATGTTTAGTAATTACAGGATTAGGCAGCAATTAACTATGATGAACCACACTATTTAGAGGCGGTAATGGTGAAGAGAGAAATATAAATCATTTTCGCTGTTCATGGTGTTGAAGAAGCGGAATGCCCATAATGTGCCCTCACACATGCCATAGACGTGAACAACTTTTGTCCAACCCTTTGTGACGATTTCCCGCCCATCATTCACCACCTTCAAGAAGACTTCTAGACCATCATTATGGTAGTATAAATTATATACTTTAACCGTAGTTGCCTCCACTCCGGTCATGTAGCTTGCAAGGTAATCATCAGCAAATTGCTTTAGAAACCACTGAAAAGAGAAAACTTTCAGATATTCATGTCTAATAGAGTAACTCGTTGTGGGTAGGGGAAAAGGCAACACATTACTCACCATCCTAAAGTTTACTATTGTATTGGACAAAGTGTAAATAAAGATTTTAATTCTCATCACCCGTCTCTTTTGCCTAACAATCTTTCTTAGTTTCCTCACTTCACGCTAGTTCATGAATATCTCATTGCCCCATACACAAAAGGGATCGAAGCGCGGATCAATACCGCTAATATATGTACCTACAGGCAACCAGTAAATGTTAGAAGCTAAATTGCGATTGCACAAATGATGTAAAATACAACTACCTCTATTCCTAAGTACAAGTATTTTTAGAGATTTCAATATGAACTACATACGTATGTATATAGACTCTGTTTGGACTCCATTTGGTACTGATATTCTGCAAAGTAAAAAACAAGAAAAAAACAACAACTGGCACTAGGCACTATGTCAATAGGTTAGTCCCAAAAAATGATATAAAGTTGCTATAAAATACTTGTAGAACATTCAAGAATGATAATATAACAGCATGGAACAATCAAAAATTATAGATACGTTGGAGACGTATCAACATCCCCAAGCTTAATTCCTACTCATCCTCTAGTAGGTAAATGATAAAAACAGAATATTTGATGTGGAATGCTGCCTAACATGTTCATCACATATTCTTCTCTTTGTAGCATGGACATTTGGACTTTTATATGGTCCAAAGCAATAGTCTAGTTTTGACATGGAGACTTCAATACTCAAGCATATCAACAAGCAACCATGTCTTTCAAAATACCAACGCTAAAGAAAAAGTTATCCATAGCCCATCATGCTCAATCATTGATCCATTCACGAAATACACTTGAATATTAGCTACATCCAATGCTCAAGTACGATCATAGTGCTCCCTAGTTGGTGCTTTATAAGAGAAGATGGAGACTCAAATAAAAAATAAAAATTGCATAAAGTAAATAGATAGGCCCTTCGGAGAGGGTAGTAGAGATTTGTAGAGGTGTCAGAGCTCAAAGCAAAAATTGAGAGATAAATTTTTTGATAGGCATGCTTTTCCTGTCAACGAAAATGACCGAGTAATTCCCCACACTTTCCATGCTAGATATATCATAGGCGGCTCCCAAACATAAAATAAAGTTTATTCCTTTTTCCACCAATCTTTCACAATCCATTGCTAGCCGTATCCACGGGTGCCTTCCATACCAATACTTTCCAAGGAATTTATTATTTGATAACATAAAGTGAATTTCTTTTTCATTTCGGGACTAGGCATCCCTATTACCGTCGTACTCTCGTGCAATGACAAGTGAATAAACACTCATCTTGAGAATAACACATCTAGCATGGAAAATATTGGCCACCCCGTGCCACTTCATGAGCGGTATGGGCACACAAAAAGGAAATTCAATTTGGAAATTAGAGATGGCACGTACAAATTTACTTAGAATGGCATGAAAATACCACATATAGGTAGGTATGGTGGACTCATTAGGCAAAACTGGGTTTAAGGTTTTTTATGCACAAGTAGTATTTCTACTTAGTACAAGTGGAGGCTAGCAAAAAGATTGAGAATCAACCAACCAAGAAACGAAAATTCACGTAAATGAGCATTAAGCATAAATAACACCGAATAATGCACCGTAAGTAGGATGTAATTGCATTGCATAACTATTGACTTTCATGCTTGCATAGGGAATCACAAATCTTAACACCAATATTCTTACTAAAGCATAATTACTCACCAACATGACTCATATATTACTATCATCATATCTCAAAACTATTACAAACAATCAAGTTTATTTTGTCCAATGATCTTCATTAAAGTTTTTATTATATCCCTCTTGAATATCACTTTGGGACTAGTTTCATAAGTTGCAATTGCTTTTGACAAGCTCAAACAAATTTAAGTGAAGAACATGAGCATAAAGATTTCAATCTCTCAAAATAATATAAGTGAAGCATGAGAGAATTTCTTCAAAAAAATTACTAACCGTCAAACAAATCTAAGTGAAGCATGAGTGTATTTCTTAAAAATATTAAAGAACACCATTCTCAAAAAGATATAAGTGAAGTACAAGAGCAATTCCATAGCTCAAAAATTTTAAGTGAAGCACACAGAGCAATTCTAATAAACCATAGCATAATTTTGGCTCTCTCAAATAGGTGTGTCCAGCAAGGATACTTGCGACAAGCTAAAAAGAAAAACAAGCAAATACTCATATAGTACAAGACGCTCCAAGCAAAACTCATGATATGTGACGAATAAAAATATAGCTCCAGGTAAAATTGCGGTGGTCGTTAGAAGAAAGAGGGGATGCCATCCGAGGCATCCCCAAGCTTAGTTGTTTGGTTCTCCTTGAATATTAACTTGGGGTACCATTGGGCATCCCCAAGCTTAGGCTCTTTTCACTCCTTATTCCTTCATCCATCGTGATCTCACCCAAAACTTGAAAACTTCAATCACACAAAACTTAACAAAACATTTGTGAGATCCGTTAGTATAATAAAGCAAATCACTACTATAAGTACTATTGCAAACCCATTCATATTTTATTGTTGCATTATACCTATTATATTCCAACTTTACCATGTCTTATACCCCCAATACAATCCATCAATTCATCAAAATAAGCACACAATGCAACGAAAACAGAATCTGTCAAAAAACAGAACAGTCTGTAGTAATCTGGACTTTGACCATACTTGTGTAACTCCAAAAATTCTGAACAATTTGGAAACATAGGCAATTTTTATATCAAACTTGTGGACAAAAATCAGGATTTTATCGCTCTTCTGTGATTTTTAACAATTCTGCTACTAGCGCAAAAAGTTTCTGTTTTTCAACAAGATCAAATCAACTATCACCAAACATGATCCCAAAGGCTTTACTTGGCACAAACACTAATTAAAAGTTTAAAACACAATAAACATAATCATAACGGTAGCATAATTGTGCAAACACTCAAGAACAGAAAGAGAAAGGCAAAAATAAATTTTATTCATTGGGTTGCCTCCCAACAAGCGTTATCGTTTTATGCCCCTAGCTAGGCATAATGCATAGATTGAAGTATTGTCATCTTTCTTCTTATCCTCCATAGATGTGGTCTTGTTGGGAGGTTTCTCAAATATGACTTGAAACACATTGTCCATAGAAATTTTAGCATTATCAAGTTGTCCATCCTTATATCCCCTTTGATTACCGGCTACAATCCAAGAATATTGTTTATTAACATCACTAAAAACTTGTCGCATTACATCCAAAATGGGGATTTCTTTTTTAAGGTTCAAATAAAATATTTGATTATTTCCAAGAAAATGTCTTAACACATAATCACTATTGTAAACGATCTTATCTATTACTGGTTTTGCATGGTTCATACCATAAAATAAACAAATTCCCTAGCTTCCCGTACTATGTGATCAAATTCATTCATAAGAACATGGGTAGCTATCCTTTTAGCTTTAGGTCTTTTATAGAGGGTAGCTCATAAAACAATCTTTGCAAGGTAGGATGGGTACGTCTAAATCTATTTTCAAGTTTTGAAACTAGTGCTAAAATAGCCTCCACATAAGATTTAGTTCTTTTAAGTATAGGAGCATCATCAAAAGTCAAATTTCCAACACAACTGAAAAATTCTTGGATATGTTCTTTTCCCAAAACATTGCCTTTCCCCAAAACAAAAGTTTTAGAATCTAGATTGCCAGATTGTCCAATTTTAGGAGTTAGGCCATCATCTGCCTCTGCCATACCAAAGTCACTCATGATAATGAGTTCAAGCAAATAAGAGATCTGACAAGAAAAAGGCAAATGAAAAAGAGAAGGCAAATAAAACGGCAATTTTGTGATGTGGGTGATGTCTACTACACAACTTTATTCTTGTAGACTCGCGTTGGGCCTCCAAGTGCAAAGTTTTGTAGGACAATAGCAATTTTCCCTCAAGTGGATGACCTAAGGTTTATCAATCCGTGGGAGGTGTAGGATGAAGATATTCTCTCTCAAGCAACCCTGCAATAAAATACAAGAAATCTCTTGTGTCCGCAACACACCCAATACAATGGCAAATTGTATAGGTGCACTAGTTCGGCGAAGCGATGGTGATAAAAGTGTAGTATGGATAGTAGATATGAGTTTTTGTAGTGCGAACAATAAAAAACAACAAGGTAGTAAATAGTAAAACGGAGAAAAAACGGTATTGCAATGATGGAAAATGAGGCCTAGGGTGCATACTTTCACTAGTGTAATCTCTCAACAATGCTAACATAGTTGGATCATATGATTATCCCTCAAAGTGCAATAAAGAATCACTCCCGAGTTCCTATTAGCAGAGAACAAAAGATAGAAATTGTTTGTAGGGTACAAAACCACCTCAAAGCTATTCTTTCTCATCAATCTATCTAGAGTTCGTACTAAAATAACACAAAGCTATTCTTTCCGATCAATCTAACCAAGAGTTCATACTAAAATAACACCATATGACACATATCAACCAACTCTAATGGCACATAGATACTCCAATGTCACCACAAGTATCCGTGAGTTAATTCTACGATATGCATCAAACAACTTCATGATCATAATATTCAATCCACACAAAGAATTACAAGGAGACCCAAAAGTTTCTATCAGAGAAAAGATAATAAAATATGCATCAACCCCTATGCATAGATTACCCCAATGTCACCTTGGGAATCCGCAATTGAGTGCCGTAACATACATCAAGTGAATCAATATGATACCCCATTGTCACCTCAAGTATTCATACCGCAAGACATACATCATGTGTTCTCAGATCTGAACATTCAATCTGATAAGACAAAACTTCAAAGGTTAAACATTCAATTCATCACAACAAGAGTAGAGAGGGGATAAACATCATATGATCCATCTATGTTAAGAAATCCCCGAGGGTGGACTACTCCCTCCTCACCGTGGTGGCCGCCAGGATGATGAAGATGGCCACCGGTGATGATCTCCCCCTTTGCAGGAGTGCCGAAACGGGGTCTAGATTGGTTTTCAGTGGCTACAGAGCCTCGCGGCAGTGGAACTTCTAATCTAGGGTCCCTTCGTGGGTTTTTGGAATATTTGAGAATTTATAGGGCGAAGAGGGGGTGCGGGAGGCCCCCAGGCGCGCCCTGGTGGGTTGTTGCCCCCTCGGGGCACCCCATAGTTGGTAGTCTTCTGGTCCATAAAAAATCCACAAAAAGTTTCACGGTGTTTGGAGAACTTCCATTTCTGCACAAAAAACAACACCACGGTAGTTCTGCTGAAAACAACGCCAGTCCGGGTTAGTTCCATGCAAATCATACCAAAACCATATAAAGTTATTGTAAACATGGCATGAATATTTCATAAATTATAGATACATTGGAGACGTATTAGCATCCCAAAGCTTAATTCCTACTCGTCCTCGAATAGGTAAATGATGAAAGAAATAATTTATGAAGTGTGAATGTTAGCAAAGTGCACAAGTTTGATCAATGACAATTTCAATCACTTTTTCTAGCATCATAACAACAATTCTTTCTTATAAAACTTCTCACGACCAAGTAGCAACCAATTCACATGTTAAGGTTCAAACAATGAATTCTCTTGAAACTCAACAACCTATATTCTTAGTCACCAAACAATTGCAATTCAACTTATTCAACAAAGTCTAAGTAAGAGCTCCACATACTCAACTGTCATATAGTCTTTCTATGATTGCTAACACTCACCTCATACACATGAGCAAAACATTTCAATCGGACACATAGAAAGATAGGGGCTTATGATTTCACCTCCCACCTCAAGGGAGATGTCAACAATTGTTGGCATTCTGGGAACAGGGGTCCCCAGACTTGCCTGCTTGCGATGTGGCTCAAGTGGTGGCCCAGTATGGCCCAACTTCATCAACTTAAGCTCAAGACCCTCGCGAGGGGCCAAGCCTCGCGGGGCGGACAATGCAAGGTCTCCTCAGGAGCGGCCTCACTAGGCAGGCTCGCGAGGAGGCGGAGAGATCAAGGCAAGGGTACTTCATGAGGTGCTCGTGATGCAAGCCATGATGATCGAGACCAGGCGGGCGCCAGGCGAGTGCCGGCCTGCGTAGTGTCCTTGTTTCCTCTTTGGTGCAAAGGGGGCAAGCACAGGCGCGGAGTACCGAGGCATCAGGCAAAGGTTACCGTTTCGGTGCAACGAGACCAAGACCAGCAGAGTGGCATGACGGAGGTCACCGTGGAGCCCAAGACGGCATCATCGCCAGTGCCTTTGGCAGCCGAAGAACGACTTTAGTCAGGATAACTTGTACTAGATGTTCCCCTTCAAAATGGCCATTGTTGGCGCCCTTCCCGCTCAATATTTGGGAAGAGGACCAGGGCCTCTATATATAGGGATAGCCACCACAGTAGAGGGCATCGAGTTCTCATCAGATCCAGAGGCGATCGAACTCACCCAAGTAGTTCACCGCACTAGCCCAAGAACTTCTCTCGCGAGGCTATTCTTCCCTTGTACTGTTCATCATCATCCCCTGAGGCAATCCACCACACCACACATTGGAGTAGGGTATTACACCACAACGGTGGCCCGAACCAGTATAAATCTTGTGTCCCTTGTGTTATTCATCGTGTAGCTTAGATCCTGAGCAAGGCGTTCGGACGCAGATTGGTAGGGGAAAGATCTTCAGGTGCACCCCAGAGTTCGGACCTTAAGGGTCTTACCGAAACCCCACATCCAACATTTGGCGTGCCAGGTAGGGGTGCGCCGGAGCTTACCCTTCCGTGGACCCGCTCTTCGTCAACACCATGCTTCGCCGAAATTTAAAATTATAGAATTCTATGGCTAAGTGAGAGTGATAAAGCATTATACGTCCAACGGCCTGGTTCGTTGCGCTGAGCGCCTCCCTAGATGGACCCAAGAACGGGAACAAGAGCGCTTAGGTTTATCCCGAACACCCCAGCACTCGTGGCATGGGGGTAGAAGCCGACGACTTGCATCTCTCAGATTTGATAAACGGCCGCACAGAAGGTAATATTTTAAATTAACAAGTGTTGGTTAGCGCACATGAACAAAGTTTTCAGCGCACAGGATAACAACATGCGAGTCTACTCAAAAATTACATCTTTGGAGCACTCACCCGCTATAATGCGGGCACCCTTCAGGACGCCCTTATAATACATCTCGGGAGTGCGATACTCCTTGCCCGGCGGTGGCGGGTCCGTCACAAGCTTCTCCGCGTCAAGCTTGCCCCAGTGCACTTTAGCACGGGCAAGGGCCCGACGGGTACCCTCAATGCAGGCGGAATGCTTGATGACCTCAATCCATGGACAGGCGTCCACCAGCCGCTGCACCAGACTGAAGTAGCTCCCAGGCATCGCCTCCTTAGGCCACAGCCAAACTATGAGACCCTTCATGGCCTGTTCGGCCACCTTGTGGAGCTCGACCAGCTGCTTTAGCTGGTCGCTAAGGGGCACCGGATGTCCGGCCTCAGCATACTGAGACCAGAATACCTTCTCCGTCGAGCTTCCTTCCTCGGCCCAGTAGAATGCGGCAGCATCAGACACACTGCGGGGCAGACCTGCGAAAGCTCCTGGAGAGCTCCGGATTCGGGTAAGTAACAGGTAATTCACTTTCACGTGCTTGCTTTGCATGAAGAAGGCCTTACCCACCGCTATCTTCTTTATCGCCTCAATTTCCTGGAGGGCTTTTTGGGCTTCGGCCTTGGCGGCTTTGGCACTCTCAAGAGCCGAGGCAAGCTCGGACTCCCGAGTCTTCGAGTCACGCTCCAAGCCCTCGTGCTTTTCCACGAGAGCCTGGAGCTCTTGACGCACCTCCGCCACCTGCGCCTCTTGCTTCTCTCGCTCGGTGCGCTCCAAGGCCGCACTGCTTTCGGCCTTGGACATCGCCTCCTTCAGGGTCGCCACCTCATTCGTGGCCCCTACGATACCCATGTTATTCCTGTCATTTTTTGCAACCAAATCCTTTTCTATAAGGTACTACTTTAATAAGGTATCACTTACCTTCCTTGTCCTCGAGCTGCTTCTTGGCACGGCCGAGCTCGTTCTCGGACCGCTCGAGGCTCTGCTTCAATGCATTGACCTCCGTAGTCAGTGCGGCAGAGGTTAGCAGCGCAGCCTGCATTCCCATATTGACATATCCTGTTAGACTCCTGCGTATATCTTTTTAGATTCTTAGCTTGGCTTTTCTTTCCGAACACCAAACCGAGCATCAGGGGCTACTGTCTATGCGGTAATATTCCTACATATCCTAAAAACTTACCTCAAAGCCTGTTAGAAGGCTGGTACAGGCTTTAGTCAGTCCGCTCTTGGCGGACTGAACTTTTCGGATCACCGCACTCATAATAATGTGATGCTTCTCGTCGACGGAGGCGCCGTTAAGCGCCTCCAGCAGATTATCCGGTGCCTCCGGTTGGACAGAGGCTGCTGGCGTTGCAGTCTTGCCCTTCTTGTGAAGGGGCTGCCCACAAGACTCCGGAACCACTGAAGGTTCCAATACGGAGTCCGGCACAGGGCCGGACTTATAGCACTCTGGAGTTTTAGCCCCCTTTCGCCCGGTGTCTGGGAGGTCGCCTTGTGGCGCCTCCGGGACCACCTCCTCCTGGTTGGGCCCCTTTTGGGACTCCGCCGCAGTGTCTTCTACGTCGCGAGGGGAGGAGGCCGTCGGAAGTGAAGTACTATTCACATCCGACAAACCCAGGGAGCCGCTCGACGAAGCAGGAAACTCATCCTTGGGCGGGCTACATGGTTGTATTCGGCGTTAGAAGACATTGTGCGACAAATAAAAAATCATGAGTTATTTTGGAATCCGGACACTTATGATCTCGCCAGGGGCTTGGCCCTCGAGGGCCACTCCTCTTCGCCGTCGTCGGTGTTGGTAGAGTAGTCCGGAGGAAGGGTCCTTCCCTTCTTGGACCCTCTGGCCTCCCCAGTTGGGGAGGCCTTCCTTTTCTTCTCTCCCCCTGATGGAGGAGAAGCCTTTTTCTCCTCCTCGTCTTTACGGGAGGAGACCGCCTCGGAGTCATCAGATGGTGAGTCTGACAACACCTGACGACGGGAACTCTTTCGAGTTCCCATGGCCTTCTTCTTGGCTTCTTCTCCGGCACCATGTGAGGTGCCGGAACCAGCAGCCCCGTCAAGCGGGCATCCGCTGGGTCTTCTGGCAAAGGAGCCGGATAGTTAACCTGCTCGACCTTCTTCAGCCAGTCCTGTCAAAGGTAAGGGAGTTTAGATCCTGCATAGTGTCAAACTATGAAAAAGTGTCGTGTAAAGAGCAAAATATCTTACCTCGTTGGCTTTATGCCCCGAGCTGAATCCACGATCTTTAGTAGCGGATGCGGGGGCCTCGTCGCCCTTGAACAGCACCTTTCAGGCATCTTCGTACGTAGTGTCGAAGAGCCCGCTCAAGGTTTGGTGCTGTGCCAGATCAAACTCCCACAATTTGAAGGCACGTTGTTGGCACGGGAGGATCTGGCGTATGAGCATGACCTGGACTACGTTGACAAGCTTGAGATTCTTGTTCGCCAACTTTTGGACGCAGGCTTGGAGTCCGTTCAGCTCTTCTGAATCTCCCCACGTCAGGCCCGTCTCTTTCCAGGAGGTAAGCCGTGTGGGGAAACCAGATCGGAATTCGGGGGCCGCCGCCCATTTGGGGTCGCGCGGCTCGATGATGTAGAACCACCCCGATTGCCACCCCTTTATTGTCTCCACAAAGGAGCCCTCGAGCCATAGGACGTTGGCCATCCGGCCCGCCATGGCACCTCCGCACTCTGCTTGGTGGCCGCCCACTACTTTCGGCTTGACATTAAAAGTCTTCAACCATAAGCCGAAGTGGGGCTGGATGCAGAGGAAGGCCTCGCACACGACGATGAACGCCGAGATGTTGAGGATAAAGTTCGGGGCGAGATCATGGAAGTCCAGGCCATAGTAGAACATGAGCCCCGGACGAATGGGTGAAGAGGAAAACCCAGTCCACGGAGGAAATGGGGAAGAAAAACAACCCTCTCATGGGGCCTGGGGGTGGGGATGAGTTGCCCCTCGTCTGGAAGCCGGTGCGCAATGTCGTTGTGCAGGTATCCGGCTTTCCGCAACCTTTTGATATGCCCCTCCATGACGGAGGAGGCCATCCACTTGCCTCCCGCTCCATACATGGTTGGAGTAGGTCGAGCCGAGATGTGCGGACTTGGGCCTTGGAGCTCGAGTGCGCAAGGACGAATAAGCAAAGGAGGAAGAAGGCGTGAATGGAAAGGGTAGATGCTTATCCCCTTATATGGGCGGCCAAAACTACGAGCCCCTACCGGCCTAATAAAACTTGCTTATCTCCCAAGCGCCGCAGTTAATGGCGCGATTGGGTTACCCACGCCCACATTGATGAGAATCCCGGAATAAGGGGAGACGATCTCTGCTTTGACAAGACGTGCCAAGGAAACCGCCTCGCTAAGCGCGCTGAGGTGGAACGGCAGAATGAATAAAGGCTAGGCCGTGGCATGATGTCACGCCGCGGAATACGTTAGCAGATTAGATTTGTGTAAATATTATTCTCTCTAAGGTGGCATGTGGAAATTATTTTGTAGAGGCGGACACTATCCTGGTGTTCAACATCTTCTATGAAGTATTCGGAGGAGGAACCCGCCTTGCAATGCCGAAGACAATTTGCGTGCCAGACTCGTCATCATTGAAGCCTGGTTCAGGGGCTACTGAGGGAGTCCTGGATTAGGGGGTGTCCGGATGGCCGGACTATGACCTTTGGCCGGACTCCCGGACTATGAAGATACAAGATTGAAGACTTCGTCCCGTGTCCGGATAGGGACTTTCCTTGGCGTGGAAGGCAAGCTTGGCGATACGATATGAAGATCTCCTCCGTTTGTAACCGACTCTGTGTAACCCTAGCCCTCTCCGGTGTCTATATAAACCGGAGGGTTTTAGTCCGTAGGATGAACAACAATCATACCATAGGCTAGCTTCTAGGGTTTAGCCTCTCTGATCTCGAGGTAGATCACTCTTGTAATACCCATACCATCAATATCAATCAAGCAGGAGTAGGGTTTTACCTCCATCGAGAGGGCCCGAACCTGGGTAAAAACATCGTGTCCCTTGTCTCCTGTTACCATCCGCCTAGACGCACAGTTCGGGACCCCCTACCCGAGATCCGCCGGTTTTGACACCGACAACTAGCTTCTAGGGTTTAGCCTCTACGATCTCGTGGTAGATCAACTCTTGTAACACTCATATCATCAATATCAATCAAGCAGGAAGTAGGGTCTTACCTCCATCGAGAGGGCCCGAACCTAGGTAAAACATTGTGTCCCTTGCCTCCTATTACCATCAGCCTTAGACGCATAGATCGGGACCCCCTACCCGAGATCCGCCGGTTTTGACACCGACATTGGTGCTTTTGAGAGTTCCTCTATGTCGTCGCTGCGAGGTTCGATGGCTCCTTCAATCGTCAACAACAACATGGTCCAGGGTGAGCCCTTTCTCCCCGTACAGATTTTCATGTTCGGCGGCTTCACACTATGGGCCAATTCGCTTGGCCATCTGGAGCGGATCGACAGCTACGCCCTTGCCCAGCAGGTCAGGTTCGGAAACTTGAACTACACAGCCGATATCCGCAAAGACTTGATCTTAACGGATTCGGGCCTGCGCCAGGTGTGCCAGACAGTCACGATGAGCACGGCTTAGACCTGCTGTCGGACAATGCTTGGGATATCGTCCCGGCAGGAGCCCTGGACCTAAATCCGAGGCAGATTGCATGACCCGAGGACAGGTGGATGGACTCCGCCCCAGAGGCAGCACACTCATCGGTGGTAGAGCCGAACACAGACTTCACCCCCAAGGAAGCCTATTATTCCGAACCCCCGGACTCGTATCCGGCTGTAGGTTCCAGTCCGCGCACTCTCGAGCCCGCCGAATCTGGTTGGGCTCCGGTAATGGAGTTCACCGCTGTGGATATCTTCCAGCACTCGCCCTTTGGCGACGTGCTGAACTCGTTAAATTCTCTCTCTTTGTTAGGAGACTCTTGGCCGAACTATGTCCGGCTTGAGTGGGAAGCAGGCGACGAAGAAATTCGTTGCCCACCCACCACCCACTTCATTGCCACGATCGATGATTTAACCGACGTGCTTGACTGCGGCTCTAAAGAAGAATAGGAACCACTACCCATGGGGCGGTGAGAAGCCACCTCCTCATATGATATATATATGGTGGACACTCTGAACGAAACCAATGGGGACGAGGCAATGGAGGATAACCCCTCAAGTAAGAAGGCAAAGTATCAACGTCATCAGCGCCGCCCCAAGCCCTGCCACAACAATAACGGCACAGCAGTCAAAAACAATCCAGATGGTGCCGAAGACGAATACAATCCTGATCAGCCTGCCTTCAAGCAGGCCGGACAGGCAATGGATGGATACTTGGAGAGGGACAACTACACGCCCCCCTCCGAAGACGAGGTGAGCCTCGGCGATGATGAATTCAGCGTGCCTGGGGATCCCGCAAAACAGATTCGCTTTAAGCGACGGCTTATGGCCACAGCGAAAAGCCTGCAAAAGAAGCAACAACAGCTCAAAGCCGACTAAGATTTGCTCACACACAGATGGACTAAGGTTGTGGCAACCGAGGAATACGGACTCGACCGCCCCGTCAAAGGGTACACAAGGCACAATCCGCTACCTCAACCTAAAAAGGAGAACCTAAAGCCCACACCCCGACGTCAATATACCACGGTCCGGGACAATACACAGGAAACACGAGGCAGCATCCACAAACCTCGACGAAGTCGTAAGCGTCAAGTTAAGGAAGTTGGTGCCGAATTCAGCGGCCCCCAGTCCGATCAGCGGAAAAAGAACAGCTCAAGCTCATCCGGCCCAAGCAGCATACTCAATCAACCATGTGAAATTCATGGTACCCCTAGAAGGGCGGCCAGGCATACCAATAGAGAATGCCGGATCCTCAAAACAAAACGGCCGGTCATGTGCCAGAAACAATGAAAGGAGGTCTCAAAATACGAAAGACCAATCAAACATGGTGAAGCCAAAAGAAGATCCTCCATAGTACAAAAATACGGCCGATCTTCTCCGATCACATGGACCATCCAGACAACATCAACCATAGCAATTTTATTGCACTCACTACCAACCCAATAGTTTGGGGGCTCCATCTCACACGAACCCCCACGGGCATAAAACTATCAATAACATCTCCTCAAAGATGCCAGGTGCAAAGGCCAAGTTTTAACTGGCCCACCATACTAATGGTTGTCTTCGGATCACCAAACAAATACCACGCCGAAGAATAAGTCTTCGGCATTGTCCCCTTATACAGTAATTACCATATACTACCGGGACGAACCACGTTGGCTAGATTCAACGGGGTGCAACATTAGGCCAGTCCTGCATGACATAGTCACAATTATGGGCAAGGCCGAACCCCACCGCCAGAGTGGAAATCATACCGCTGCTGGAATAGCGAGTCGTGCCTATTTATCAAATTTTGATTCGGCAGCCAACTACCCGGACACCAACTGAGGAGTCCGAGCTACTTTATGGCATGATAGCCTGGTTCAGCCAGGCTCCGATCAGGCACCCGCGGTTCAACCACAGGACATGCAGCTGCCTTTAATCATTTGTCTTTACAGACTAACTTTGGCGTAGAACAGGACTGGCGACGTGGAATCAGCTCGGACGCACAAGGCAGGAGCACATAAGTAAAACCTCCCCCCCAAAGGAGGCAGTCCGGATACATTTCAGATCCACACACAGCCTCCTCCAGTTCGGCCACGACAGGTTCCACCAAAAACACCTCTTTTTATAATCATAAACCGTACTCACATGCATAGACATGTCACTCTACTACAATGCGTAGACTTAAATAACACTTACCGGCCGTCGTTCCTCATTGACGCCTTTCTGTCATAAACGGCACCCACGTCTCATGTGCTGCCCCACTATGCCAGGGGCTTCATAGTATTCATGATATGGCAACAAAGTTTGACCACCTTTTCGGTCGCTCGGCACCCCAAACTTATAGCACTATATGCATCAGCTCCGAATCATGTCTTGTGTCATTAGTTGGGTTTGCCCGGCTCCCATGTTTTGGTATCTTACGTTCCGCTCCATCGGCTAAGGTAGCGCTGGGAGAACTACTGCGATTGTGTCTTGGTTTCTTCCGGACGAGCACCTCAGTAGAGAAAGCCGAAAACTAACTATCATGATACATCGAGAGCTGGTCAGCTGTTCGAGAGGTTGTAAAATCTTTAAAGATTTATTCTGCATAATGCCATTATAAATGCAAAGTGCGATGGATCGGTCTTCCGATCAGGCACCAATAGATCCCCTAGTACGGTCTTCCGAACACCAGGGGCTTCGCCTACCATACTCGAATTCTTATGGCTAAGTGAGAGTGATAAAGCCCTATAGTCTGATTTCCTGGTTTGTGGTGAGGAACACCTCCTTAAAAGGACCCAACAATGGGAGAAAGAGTGTTCAGGTATGTCCCGAACACCCCGTACTTTTTACGTGGGGACAGAAGCCAATGACTGGCCAACTCTCAGGATTTATATACACTAAACAGCTGCACAGGAAGAACAAACATTCAGATAAATAGGCAATAAATAATATAAGTGCCATTATCCCGCATTACAAAGAATGGCACGACTGCCTTCAGGGAAATATAGTGTCTTTGGTACACTGATCCGCCACAAGGCGGGCTCCTTTCAGGACACCCTCATAGTACAACTCGGGCTTGCGATGCTCCTTGCCCTCCGGTGGTCCCTCAGTCATCAGCTTCTCAGCATCAAGCTTCCCCCAGTGCACCTTCGCACGGGCAAACGCCATGCATGCACCCTCTATGCAGACCGATTGCTTAATGACATCGAGCCGAGCGCAAGCACCAACAATCCGCTTCATGAGTCCGAAGTAACTGCTTGGAATTGGCTCCACGGGCCACAGCCGGATAACCAAGTCCTTCATGGCTAGTTCGGCCGCCTGGTGCAGTTCGACCAACTGCTTGAGCTGATCGATAAAGGGCATTGGATAATTCGGCGTCAAATACTGCGACCAGAAATGCTTCTCCGCAGACTTCTTCTCCTCAGTCCGGTAGAATTGGGCAGCATCTGATATGCTGTGTGGCAGATCCGCAAATGCCCCTGGAGAAACAAGAATTCAGCTTGTCGCTTAGAGTTCCTCCCATTACTATGCAAAAATGGCCTCGAGTACAAAAGGCCTTACCAGCCGCAACCTTCCGGGCCTCCTGAATGTCCTTCAGAGCACCTCGGGCTTCTTCCCGAGCATCCTCTACGGCTTGGAGAGCTTGGGCGAGTTCGGATTCTCTCCCTACTAGACTCTGCTCCAAGGCCTCGCTTTTCTTCACGGCCTCCTGGAGATCTCGCTCAGCTTCAATGACCCTGGCCTCATGCTTCTCACGAAGAGCCTTTTCGGCGACGGCCTTATTGTCGGCTTTGGCCACAGCCTTCTTCAGTGCCTCAATTTTGGCACTCGCCCCTAGAGCATACAATACAAATATTTTCATCAGGCACAACTTCTAATTTGTTCTCAACTTAGCAAAAGTATTCGACATACCTTGCTTGTCTTCCAACTGCTTCTTCATGCTTCCAAGTTCCTCTTCGGCCCGTTCCAGACGCTGCTTTAGTCCGGACACCTCTGCACTATGAGCGGCAGTCACCTCTGCAGACGCATGTTTTCAAACAAAGGGATACACGTCATTAACTGAGTCTCCTGCAAAGCGGAAGATTTTGATCCCTTGTCCGGCTTTCTTTCGCTGGACAGTGCATCAGGGGCTACTACTCATATAATGATAATCTCCAAAAGGTTCCTTAAAAACATACCTCAAAGCCCTTTATAAGACTAAGGCAGGATTTATTCAGTCCGCTCTCAGCTCTTCGTGTTCGGCGACTTCAATCGTCAACAACACGGTCCAGGAGGAGACTTTTCCCCCGGACAGATCTTCGTGTTCGGCGACTTCGCATTGCGGGCCAATTCGCTTGGCTATCTGGAGCAGATCGATAGCTACGCCCCTGGCCACCAGTTCAGGTTCAGAAACTTGAACTACATGGCTGATATTCATGGAGACTTGATCTTTGACGGATTAAAGCCCGTCCCAGGAGCACTCGACAGTCGCGATGAGCACGGCCTAGACCTGCTGTCGGACAATGTTAGGGTTATCACCCCCGTAGTGGCCCCGGACCTAAATCCGGAGCAGGCTGCGTCGCCTGAGGACGAAGGGATGGGCCCCGCCCCGTAGGCTGCACACTCATTAGTGGTGGAGCCAAACACAGTTCCCGCCTCTGTGGAAACCTGTGACTCCGGACCCCCGGACTGATATCCGGTTGTTGGTTCCAGTCCGCGCACTCTCAAGCCAACTGAGCCAGGTTGGGCTCCGATAATGGAGTTTACCGCTGCGGATATCTTCCAGCACTCGCCTTTTGGCGACATGCTGAACTCGTTAAAGTCTCTCTCTTTGTCAGGAGGCTCTCGGCCGAACTATGTCCGGCTCGAGTGGGGGCGCAGATGATGAAGGAATTCGTTGCCCACCCACCACCCACTTCATTGCCACGGTTGATGATTTAACCGACGTGCTCGACTTCGACTCCGAAGGCATCGATGGTATGGACGACGATGCAGGAGAAGATTCAGAATCTCTGGGGCACTGGACTACTACCTCATCACACGATATATACATGGTGGACACGCCCAAGGAGGAGGACGGCGGCAATCTGGAAGATAAAACCCCCGGGCAAAGGCCAAAACGGCGACGCAGACGCCGCTCAAAGTCCAGCAACAGTAAAAATAGTGACAAGAGCGCAAGAAGGATCGGCATACCAGTAAACTCCGAAGGCAATAACGACCATGAGGACCTAGCGATGGAGCAGGACAAGCCAGGTGACGCCGGACCAAGTTCGGAACAGATGCCAGATCACAATGATCCAGAGGGACGAGTTCATCAAACCGGCCCAGGACAAGAAGACAGTCCGGACGATGATGCATTCATCATTTCGGAAGAACGCGTGGAATGAGATAACCTCCATAGAAAACTTATGGCCACAGCGAGAAGTCTAAAGAAGTAGAAGCAACGGCTCAAAGCCGCGCAGGAAACACTCAACCGCAGATGGAATGAGGTGCTAGACATTGAAGAAAGATATGGCGACGATCGCCATACATAGAGCTATCCAAAACATAAGCTACTGCCAGAATTCGACGACGAGGCCGTTCCACCAAAGACTAATATGACCAGGAGGCCCAACATACCGCTCCCTAACCACAATAGAATGGCTACCGACGCCGCGCATGATCCACGTGAGCATTTGGATAAGAAAGCCCGCGCGGCCAGGTCTATCTACGGATCTAAAGGACACACCCCGGCGAGGGACTATGGTCACCAAAACAATGATACAAGCCAAATACCAGTTCGGAATAAACACCGGACACAATGACAGCCGACTGCATGCCATAGCACGTCCAGATACAGAGGGGCTTCTCACCCCCTATGCTTCACCGAAGAAGTACTGGACCATGAATTCCCACAAGGTTTTAAACCTGTGAACATAGAGGCATACGATGGAACGACAGACCCAGGGGTCTGGATCGAGGGTTTTATCCTACATATTCACATGGCTCGTGGGGATGACCTCCACGCCATCAAATACCTTCCCCTAAAGTTGAAGGGACCAGCTCGACACTGGTTGAAGAGCCTCCCCGAAAATTTAATTGGGAGTTGTGAGGAACTTGAGGATGCTTTCAGGGCCAATTTTCAAGGGACTTATGTCCGGCCTCCGGATGCGGACGACTTAAGCCACATAATCCAACAGCCCGGAGAGTCCGCCCGCAAGCTTTGGAACAGATTCCTCACTAAGAAGAATCAAATTGTCGATTGTCCAGATGCCGAAGCTTTAGCGGCATTCAAACACAACATCCACGACGAGTGGCTCGCCAGACACCTCGGCCAAGAAAAGCCAAGCACAATGGCAGCCCTAACAAGCCTTATGACCCGCTTTTGCACGGGTGAAGATAGCTGGCTAGCCCGTAAAGGCACCAGCGACCCCAGCACATCCGAAATAAGGGATGGCAACGGGAAGCCACGGTGTAATAAAAACAAACGCCAAAACAAGGAAGAGAGCCCGGATAACACAATGGTTAATGCCGAATTCAGGGGCTCTCGATCTGATCAGCAAAAGAAGCCATTTAAAGGCAGTAAAGAGGGACCGTCCGGTCTGAATAGAGTCCTAGACAGACTGTGCCAAATTCATGGCACCCCTGACAAACCTGCGAACCACAGGCACAGAGAGTGCTGGGTCTTCAAGCAGGCCGGCAAATTAAATGCCGAACACAAGGGAAGGGAAACACCAAGTGAAGACGAGGATGAACCTCGCCAGCCGAACACTGGGGGATAGAAAAAATTCCAGGCAGAGGTTAAAACAGTGCACATGATCCACGCGACTCACACATCCATGAGAAGGCACGAACGCGCGCATAGAGACGCGCGCGATATAGAGCCCATCATACCCACACCTAACTACTGGATGTCTTGTCCGATCACCTTCAATCACTTGGACGGCCGAACTAGTATTCGGCGCGGAGGATCAAAGGCCTTGGTGCTTGGCCCGATAATCGACGGATACCGTCTCACCCGTGTCCTCATGGACGGCGGCAGTAGTCTCAATGTAATATACGAGGACACTGTCCGCAGGATGGGGATAAACCCATCCAGAATTAGCCAAAGCAACACCGCCTTTCAAGGGGTGATACCAGGCATTGAAGCCTACGGCAGGGGCTCCGTCGTACTGGAGGTAACATTTGGCTCCCCAGGCAATTCTAGAAGCGAAGAACTACTCTTCACCATCGCAGCCTTCCAAAGCAGCTATCATGCATTGCTTGGAAGAACGGAATTCGCCCGCTTCGACGCATTACCGCACTATGGCTACCTTATACTCAAGATGCCCAGTCCACGTGGCGTCATCACCGTTAACGGAATCACAGAGCGCTCTTCACGCGCAGAGGAACACGTGACGGCCCTAGAGGCCGGACTATAAGTGGCCTCCAATTTCAGAAAACATGACTGGTCATTAAGACCACAGAAACGGTTAGACGAGTCCTGTAGCCAGGACAAACTTGAACCAGGGCATCGTATATGTAATCCCATAGCGGACACCAGGCGCTATAAATATTTAATACAGCCCCACACTTGGCCCAACCTTATTGGCAGGCCAACATCTTACACTTTTACTATCCATCGCATACTTACGTTGTACTCTCCTACGAGTTTCCTTTTTTCCACAGACAACATTCGCGCGATACCCTTCCAGGATACGGCACAACGGAGACAAAGGCGCGGACGTGCAGCAGGGCCCCGTTCAACAGGTTTCTTTTTATATTAAGCCCCTGTGTAAACCTTTTCTATTGCCTCTTGTTGTTTAACCATCCCATGGGTTCCATACCCACAGAGGATACTGTCGTTATTGGCATTTCGCCACGACGGATTAAAGCACGTACCTGGAAACACATGGTTTATAATAAATGGGCATTCTTGAGCCCATCTTCTGTTATAAAGTGCGAATACCTTCAGGAGTGTTCGGCGTCACGAGTTTGGCCTTATATGCATCAGCTCCGAATCATGTCTTTGGTCAAATGTTGGGTTTGCCCGGCTCCTGGGTTTGCCGCCTTACGTTCCGTCATTATCGGCTAAGGCGGCCAAAGGAGAACTACTGCGATTGTGCCTTGGTTATTCCGGATGAGCACCTCAGTATAGAAAGCCGAAAACTGACTGTCATGATACAGCGAGAGACTGATCAACCACTCGAAGACTCACCAGAATCTTTAGGATTCCTCTGCATTAACGAAGGGCCATTTCCAGGTCATGTACATACGCGCCCGTATTCGGATGCACGCGAAGGTACCAGGGGCTACATAGTAGCCCCAACGTTAGACTCCCATGGCTAAGCGAAAGTGTTACATCTATATAGTCTGGTTGCCTAGCTCGACGTGCGATCACCTCCTTAATGGACCAACACGTTGGATCAAGTGTGATTAAGCATATTTTTCGCGAACACCCCCGCATTGTATGCGTGGGGGCTGAAGCCAACGACTGCTAACTTTCGGATTACACACACACACACACACACACACACACACACACACACATATATATATATATATATATATATAGGGTGGGTCTATTATGATAACACCCCTTAAGACCCTTATTCTGCACACCAAAACGCTTATTCTGCTAACACTGCGTGAGAGACAAACAAAAACAAAAACCGACCCCTCCCCACACCTTATCCACCCCACGCCCACCTTTCTTGCCAGATCCCCATGCCGCCCCACCTCCACCTTCTTCCCCACTCCTCTCCGCCGCCCCATGTCCCTCTCGGCCCAGGCCAACTCCAATGGCGCGCCTCGCTGGCTACCTCCCCGCGCCGCCCCACCCCACAGGCCCGCGCTAGAGGCTAGCCATGGCTGCCGTGCCTCCTCTCCATCCGGTCGGCGCGCCTCCCTTTCCCCAACCCATAGCGCCGCCACTCCCCCAGCCAAGCTGACGGCCGCCGCGCACCACCGTGCCCAGGCACCTAGACCCGCCCCCTTCCATCACGCTCCCGCCGGATCCACGAGTCTCGCCACCGCCCATGCTCCGACTCTCGGCTCCCCGACGCCCCTCCCCAAGCCCAGCGATGCGCAGGTCCCCGGCGCCCCTTGGCTCCCGATGCGGACCTCCCTGGCGGCCCTCCCCTAGCGTGCTCACCTCCTGCCTCAGGGGCCACCGGATCCCGACAGGATCCAAGCAAGCACTGCTCGCCACAAGTGGCGGCGGCGCGCCAGTGGGCCTTCCAAGCAGGGGCCTTCCAAACAGCACCATCGACGGGCGCCACGCACCTACCTCGCCTCCACATCCCGACCACGCCGAAACCTGACGCACCGCGGACGAGTTCTCCACCACCAGATCCAGGCGCGACCATTAGCATCGGGATGCGGCCACTGCGGGCGCCGCCACCGGAGTCCTGCGCCTCCCCTTATTCTCGTCCTTGTCTGCGTCCAGGCGTGGCCATCAGCATCAGTGCACTGTGAATGATGTTGTAGCTCGGCTCGCATGGGCGAGGAGTTCATCCCACGGGACAGTGCAGTACTGGTGTGGGATCCAAATACTGGATTGTTTTTTGTTGATCGTTTTTCCTCCACAGGCTCCCAAACGACGGTGGCGCACTTGGTTCAATTTCTTGCGTTTTTTTATTTTGTTTTGCAAGTTCAGTGCAGTTCGCGTGGAATTACCCCTAGTGCAGTTTCAGATGGCGACAAAGAGCGCAGCTTGCTGAGCAGCATGAAGCAGGGTTGTGCGGGCGTGCGGCTCGGCCAGCTCGTTTGTGCAGTTTGCTTGATGCGTTTGTGATGCAGTACTGGATTTCTCTTTGTAAAGTAGTCTTCTGTAAAAAGATTACATGGTCCTATTTGTGCAATGCTTGCGGTTCGCGCTGCTCGTGTGTGTGTTCACTAATGTTGACAGTGTAGTTTCAGACGTGTTTAAGAAAAGGTTGACGGTTTCAGTTCGCCCTCATGTGAAGGCCAATCGTTCCATGTGGTATTGTGTGTTCAAAATGAGTAAAAAAATGCATCGACGCCTACAGTGCACTTCGTCGTTGTGTGAAGTTCCCTGTGTCGCTATTGCTGTGCGGTTGCCCATATTTTCAGAAGAAGTTTGTTTCTTTTTAGATGAAGTCCACTAGGTTTTGCCCAGCGATTCACTTTCACCAACCGAAACAATGCAGTTCTCTAGTCTGGGCCACACGGTTCACTAACTCTGACCATAAGGTTCACAAATAAGCGTGAAAAAGTTTGAAAAAAGAGAAAACTTACGGGGTTCACTTGCCTGTCCGATGCAGTGCGGTTGGCCGTATGATGTTGTTCATCTCGTAAGTGCAAAAAAATTGTTACGAAAGCGAAAAAAAGTAGTGCAGTTCACTTTTTGGTACTGCTGTGGTTCATTTACACCCGATGTGAAGTGCACTCTACTTTCTCGTTCTTGAAAAAATCACGTTTGAATAAAAGAAACCCTTCAGTTCTTTTACCCATGTGATGCAGTGCGGTTTTTCGTCCGTTGCAGTGCGGTTTTCAGTCGGATGAAGTACCCACGTCGATTTGGGTGTCGCGAGAAACAAAGTGTCCGCATTTCGGTAAATTCGCAATTCCTCTTAAACCGTCAAGAATTAGAGAGAGTGTTCTACATTAAAGAGTTGTGTATCGTCAATATCTTTCCAACGGCGTCTCGTTTGAATCATTCCGACCAGTGGTTTGCAATTTTTTTTGCCAAAAACGGCCGCTGCCACTCGTCGTCCGCCGCACGATTTTCAAAATTAACTTAAAACCGTAACGAATTTCAAAAATATTTCAACATATGAAAGTTGAACCTTGTTCGTAGCTTTCCAACAGCGTATCACACGCCTCGTTTCGACAAACGGTTCAAAAACTGGAGCAAAAACAGTACCGAAAATTTGAAATTTTTTGAAAAACAGAATTCCGCGATTTAGTAAATTTGAAACTGCTCTTAAACCGTAAGGAATTTGAGAAAAATTTATATATGAAAAATATGAGCCTCGACGATATCTATCCAATGGCGTATCCTTTGCTTCATTCCGACGAGTGGTTTAGAAGAAATCGTGAAAAAACGCTCGCTGCCACTCGTCATGGGCCGCACCATTTTCAAAACTTCTCTTAAACCGTGTGGAATCTCGAAAAGTGTTCAACATGTCGAAGTTGCGCCTAGTCCCTAGCTTTTCAATGGTATATTACACGCCTCATTCCGATAAACGGTTAAAAAATTAGAGAGAAAACAGTACCGAAAAATAACGCGTGTAGTTTTTTTTCGACGAGAAGTTCACTCGTGTGAGTACTGCAGCACACTTGGTTCAAGGAATGACGTGCACTTGCGTTTAGCGTGCAGTGCGGAAGTGGTGTGCAGAATAGTTATTCTGCTAATATTAGCAGAATATACCGTATATATATAGCCTCATAATCAAAATAGACATTGTTTTTACAATGATTCGATTCATCACTCGAACAAGACATTCTTCGCGCACTGCGCCTCTATTTGGCGGGCACCTTCTGTGACCTGCGCCAAGTAGTGCTCGGCCGGATATTGGCCCCCCGCCGGATACTGGGTTGCTAATAATGGTGGCCTCCATATCCGTCCAATAGGCTTTAATGCGAGCAAGAGCCATTCGTGCACCCTCTATGCATGCCGACCTCCTCATGGCGTCGATCCGAGGCACGACCCCAAGGAATTGTTGCACCAAGCCAAAGTAACTGTCCGGCTTAGGCCCCTTCGGCCAAAGATGGTCTATTACAGACCGCATTGCAAGCCTGGACAGCCTATGAAGCTCCGCTACAGCAGCCATCTTCTCATTTAACGGTAGCTGGCGAGTGGGAGCATTGAATTGCAACCAGAAAAGCTTCTCCACTTCCTTATCACCTTAATCCTTGAAGAACTTGGCAGCGTCACCGTACTATTCGCCAAGTCCGCATATGCATCGGCCGGACTCCAGCGTCCATCCAGGGGAGCATACCTCGGATCCAAAAACTTCGTCTGCAGTAAGTAGGAGCCCCCAGCCACGATTTTGTCGGCCAATTGGAGCTCCTCCTGCATACCCTGGATCTCGGTCTGCATCTCTTTGGTGGCATTAAGTGCCTTGTCCAGCTCGGCCGAGCTAGCCTTATTCTCCTTTTCAAGGAGTACATACCGGTCGACGGCATTTTTCAACTCCATAGCCATCTCGGACTATTTAGAAACCTGGGATGACTCGGACATCATAACAACTGTAAATGCTCGAAAAGAAATAAGACATCTTGTAAAAATGGTGGCATAACCACTCAGAAGCACAATATCAAGGTTACGAGACCAACTCTGAACACACAGAAGTAGTAGTAACTGAACTAGGGCTTGTAACCAATAATCCTATAAGTTACTACAGATTAGTAACACGTGATCCTGATAGAAAGAAGAGAGATCCTAGTTCCTTAACCCCGTAGGAAAGATAAGATGACTCAGATCAGAAGGGCATAAGATAAAGGAGTAAAAGAGCCTTATGTTCCATCCCACAATCAATTCCCCTACATATAACTAAAGCATTTCTAGACTCAACTTCGACCAGTTTGGCTTGGTAATCCTACAGGCAGTCAGGCTCTGATACCAAAGCTTTCAGGACCCCGACTGAATGCCACACCGATCTAGCATGTAACACCTCATATCACTTTGCGGCCTCACGCACGGTATCCCTACGGGTGTCACTTTACCAGGCCCGGGACCATTTGCGCCTTTTGGCACACGTATATGATAGTGTCTCTAGCATCCATATGACAAGGAGCCCGGGCTGACATGTCTAGTCGTGAACCCAAAGTGTCACTAACTTACAGGGACAGGCATACATGACCCATCAACGAACGTGTCGGTCATCAGCGAGTGAATCCGGGTTGTAGCAGCTGGGCTAGCAGGACTCCGGAGAAACCGGGATGTAGCAAGCTAATAGGACTCCGTTAGACATCGCGTGACATTTCCCTGAAGGGACAGACACAGGATCAAAGAAGGACACATGTCTGCCAGCCTAAGTGTTCCGGAGCAGTAGCAAGCTACCAAGGCTCAGTGGAAGCACTAGGAGACATTTCCCGGTAAGAGAGGCTATCAAGGATAGACAACTAGATAGTCAGATCCCACACATACCAAGCATTTCAATAACATACACACAATATGCTCGATATGTGCAAATACAACATGGCATCACAACATGACTCTACAACCCAAGTATTTTATTAAATAGGCTCCGAGGAGTGAGATATTACAAACATGGGTCTCATGACCCAACATTCAGAGCATACAAGTCAAAGCATATGCGGAAGCTTAACATGTCTGAGTACAGTCATCTACAAATGAAAAAGGCTGAGAAGCCTGACTATCTATCAGATCCTGCCGAGGGCACAAGATTGTAGCTGAGGTAACAAGCTAACGTCGAAGTCCACGCGGAACTACTAGTGAGATGGAAGTCTCTCTACAAAAACATAAAATAGGTAAACATGAGTACAAATGTACCTAGCAAGACTTACATCAGAACTAACTACGTATGCATCATTATCAACAAAGGGGATGGTGGGGTTTAACTGCAGCAAGCCAACTCTGACTCGGTGGCTATCCTAAACTATGACTGCAAGTAACTCTTTTGAGGTGGCGCACATGAGTCCACATATTCACCATATCAATACACCACTATGGATCCGCTCCCGTCTCCCTAAGAGAACGCCATCCATAACACTCATGCTTATCTTGCGCATTTTAGAGTATCCACTTTCACTTGTCTATGAGCTGTATAGGCAACCCAGAAGTCCTTTACCGAGGACGCGGCTATTCAAATAGATTATGTTAACCCTGCAGGGGTGTACTTCTTTACACACGCTCTCACCACTTACCGTTGCTTACACGACATGTACTCGACAACCTTCAAGCGGAAGCCCAACGAGGGTGTCGGCCACGGCCTACCTAAACACTCAAGTCTCTAGTCCATGTTAATCGCCTATTCAGGTTCCATTCGCAGGGAGTCCAGTCGAGGTTTCCACATACGGCCCCAAACGATCTGTACAGGGTTCCGCGACACCAAACGGGCGCCCGACATACCCGGCCACGTGCCTACCGCATCATAGCCCACCCCTCGGGTCAGCGTTGCGCACGGCCTCCAGCATACTACAAACACCAGAAACTACTTGCAACTCCTGGACAAAGGACAAGGGTGGTTAAGAAGTCGAGAGGGGCACCTAAGCATTCCAATGTGTGGTAGTAACTAGTCATGGATCACAAACACAAAACTCAGTTCCTGAGGATGGTTTCAATGAGATAACCCACCATGTACTCCTACATGGCCTCTCACCGCCAAATTTACCATATTGTGTTCACACACTTAGCTCACACATAGTAGGACATGTTCATCACCATTCCGATTCATACCCGATGAATCAGACCTGACTCAACTCTAAGCAGTAGCAGGCATGACAAACAAGCATGAATGAGTAGGCACATCAGGGCTCAAACAACTCCTGCTCATGCTAGTGGATTTTATCTATTTACTGTGGCAATGATAGGTCATGCAAATGAAAAGGGGTTCAACTACCGCAGCAAGTAACACATGAGTCATTGTTGTCCTAATGCAGTAAAAGAGAGTAGGAGCGAGAGAGTGGGATTGTATCAGAATGAACAAGGGGGTTTTGCTTGCCTGGCACTTCTGAAGATGATATAGTTCTTCATCGGTGTCCTCGAACTCATCATCGGTACGTCGTCTACTGAGAGGGGACAAACACCGGCAAACAGAGAAGGAACACAATCAATGCAATGCACAATATGATGCATGATCATGACATGGCAATATGAGTGTGTTGGCCTAATGCAACTACAACCAGATGGGTTTGAGTTATTTTAAACCCAAGGTTCAAGTTCAAACTCAAACTATGAATTTATAAAGTGAATTAACATGTTTTGATATAAACATCAGGTTTAAGTTGCTTTAACATGCATGAAACCAGTATAGATGGATAGATTGGATTTTTCTGATCATTGTTCATATATAAATTATTTCATTTGGAGTTATGGTTGAGTTTCTATGAATTTTAGAAGTTTTGGCCATTTTCTAGAATTTCCTCAAAAATAATAAATCGAAAAAATGCATATCTGCATCAGCATTAGGTCATGCTGACCTCAGCAGGTCAACAGGCGCCGTCCAGGTCAAACCTGACCAGTGGGGCCCGCTGGTTAGTGACTCAGGGGCTAAAAGAGTTAGTTTTAATACTAACTAAAATTAGCAGGACACAGGGCCCACATGTGAGTGTCACTAACTAATCCTAATTAGCTAATCTAATGGTGCCACGTCAGCTGGTTAGTTCAGTTTAGTTTAAAACCTAGCCAAAAATTACAAGGGCCGGGGCACACTTGTTAGTGACCCTGGGGGTCATTTGATTAGTGCCTAACCGGTGATTAGCCGGAGTTAAGGCCGCCGGTGAGGCCAGTCACGGCGGAGGTCGTCGGAATTCCTCCTACGGTGACCATTCGGGTGGCGGAAGGGCTCTATGCGAAGCGCACGCTCGCACACTTCCAATGCATCAAGCGGCGGTGGCTGGGGTGCACGGAAGCGACGCCGACGGCGGGAGGCGCGGCGGCCGGAGTACGGGAATGAGGTAGGCGAGGCTACAAGCCACGGTGACACCGTATGAAGTGCTCTACGGGCCCCTAGGAACTCCAGGAGTTCAACTACGCACCGAGACGCGACTGAAAAGAGCCATGGCCGCGACGGTGACATCACCGGCGGCAAGGCACTTATGGGTGCGACGGGGAGGTAAGCTAGAGGTCGAGCACAAGGAGGGGAACAGGGGGAAAACGGAGAGGGGATCACAGCGAGGAGGATGGTGCTGACGGTGCTGCCGGGGATGACCTAGGTGGCGCAAATCAGCGCCGGCGATCTCGGTGGCCCGAGGTAGAAGATGACGACGTCGAGGCGTTGTGGTGCTTCCCAGCTCACGTGGCTTGGTGGAGTTGACGTGGGAGGCGTGGCAGAGTTCTCGAGCACGTAAGTTGGGCGAGGGAGGGCCGGTGGCCATGGCGACGGTGAGCGGTGGCGACGGCAGCGCTCGGGTGCGCTCGGGGAAGAGAAGGAGAGGGAGCTAGAGGAGGGAATGAGCACGAGGAGAGTGAGAGAGCGTCGAGGGGGACGCGCGGCGTATCCAGGGAGGTCGAGGAAGCGAGCAGGGAGGCAGGAGGTGGCGAGAGTGTGCGCACGCACGGCGAGCACGCGCCCCTGCCTACTGGCGCGAGGAGGAAGGAGACAGAGGGGGCTGCGATGGCAGGCTAGGCCAGTTGGGCTGGCTAGATGGGCTGCAGGTAAGCGTCGGGTCAGTTTCTTTCTCTCTCTTTTATTTCTTTTTTTTATATTTTCTTATACTATTTTGGGCTTTATTAAAAATGCCAGCGCATTTCCAAAAATCATGAAATTGCTCAATATCACTGTTTGGAGTATTTCCACCAGCAAACATTTCAGTTTATGATTATTTGAGCATTTGAAGTATTTTATAGCATTTAAATGCCCAAATGCAAATAAAGTGTGATTTAATCCACTGACCCAATAATGTCCTAGAAAATTGTGCACCATTTTTGTCAGAGGTTCTAGACCAAGGTAAAGATGACGAACATTTTAGAAGGGCATTTCAGGTTCATTGGAAAAGTATTTTAGTAACCCTAGTTAAGTTGGATGGTGCCGGGGGTTTCTATCATCCCCATTTCAACTTTCTGTGAAAAGCAAACATGATGCAACACCAGATGGTGGCACTAGGCAGACCAGAACTAGGGATGTGACACAAATCAGGTGATAGTTCTGGCTCAAGAACAGGGGATCGCATCCGCTCCCAGTATGCATAAATGTCCTCGAGCAAAATGAGGTATCTTCCTGAATGAATATCGAACAAAGAAGGTGCAGGTAAAGTAATACTCTGACAAGTATCCTGGCTAAATCGACGTTGTAGATGAGTCTCTTGTCCTTATCATTCTTAATAAAATCGTGCGCTACCATACTGTTATAGTCTAAGTATCTAGTGGGTAGCAGCATCTCCTCTTCCTCATCATGCCTAATGGGTATCTCAAAGCGTCTAGAAATGCGGGAGGCATAGATACCTCCAAAGATAGGACCCCTCGAACGGTTTAAACTCAACCGTCGAGTAACAATGGCGCCCAAACTAAAAGTTCTATCACGACAAAATAGCCAGGTCAGGGGCACTAAGGGCTCCACTCTCTCCACTACCAATTAAACATCTCCCAACAAATAACGAGTAATAGCGTAAAACAGGAAAATGTAAACTAGCCACTCTCTCTTCCGACACTCCTCTCTCTTCCCCTACAGTAACTTCATCAATAAAATCATCCACATCTCTAGGACGTGGTTCACTGACGTTGCCCTCATAAGGTAATTTGCAAACCTCACAAAAATCATAAATCATCATCTCCTTATGCTCATCATATAAATAAAACTCTACCGTGGGTGGTGATTTCCTAGCATGAAAGTGAAAATTTTTCACGAAGGTATTAGTGAGTAGGAGGTATTGGTCACACTTATCCTGGAGGAATTCGGTGATGCCTTCATTCTCTGCCAAATAATAAAAGTCCTCATAAATTCCAGCCGCCCTCAAGAATGGATCACTTGGCCATTCACACGGCTGAACCTCCGCAGTGCGAGGAAGGTTGTACTTGGGCTTCTTCTTTCTCATTTTCATTTTTCTTTGAAACCCCGCTTGAATAACCCCTTAACCATCTCTTCATCATTTCTTTTTCTTTGAAAATTTCTGAAATTTTTGGTGACTCAAAATAAAAGTGAAGCGAACTGAACAAGATTGAAAGCAACTACTCCCACAAGTGCCTAGAGGCTATATCATGCATCAAAACTACTTTGGATCGTATAAATTTGACATGCAAGTTCAAGAACAAGGTCACCACAGTAGCAAAAATTTGCAATATATAAAGCACTAGAACAAAAACTAATTGGACCATTGGAGGAGTCACATACCGATGCACAATCCCCCAAAATAGTTCTACAAATGGAGCTTTGCACAAGGAGATCGAAAATGGCAGCAAGATGAGCAAGAACACGGATTTGAGCAACGTGGTAATTTTTTCTGGAGGAAGACAAAATGAATGGTTGCTAGAATAAGTGAGGGAGACCCACATGGGACCCACAAGCCACTAGGGCGCGCCCTAGGGCTTGTGGCCCACTCGTGCAGCCCCCTGGTGTGTTCTTAGTGCCAAAAATTCTAAAATATTCTATAAAAATCATACTAAAATTTCAGGGCGTTTGGAGAACTTTTATTTTCGGGACATTTTTTATTACATGGAAAATTCAGAAAATAGACGGATAATACTATTTTTGCTTTATTTATTCTAAATAACAGAAAGTAAAAAGTGGGTACAGAAATTTGTGTTTTCTAAATTCATCCATCTCATGCCCACAAAAAGGAATCCATTAACAAGGTTGATCAAGTATTATTAACAAACTTCTTCCGAATGACATGAAACCGGAGAATGTTCGAATAACACTAGGTTACCTCAACAGGGATATGCATGTCCCCAACAATAAGAATATCATATTTCTTCTTGACAAAAGGAAGAGGGAGTTCAAAATCTCCAATAGCAATAGTTGAAAATTTTCCAATAGAATTGATGCTATTAACTTGAGGTTGTTTCTTTGAAAACTATATCGTATGCTCATTACCATTAACATAAAAATAGACATTGCCCTTGTTGCAATCAATAACAGCCCCTGCAGTATTTAAAAAAGGGTCTAAGAAGGATGATCGACATATTGTCTGATATGTCTCCATCGTATCTACTTTTCCAAACTCTTTTGCCCTTGTTTTGGACTCTAATTTGCATGATTTGAATGGAACTAACCCGGACTGGTGCTGTTTTCACCAGAATTGCCTTGGTGTTATTTTTGTGCAGAGATAAAAGTTCTCGTAATGACCTGAAAATTCACAGAGAATATTTCTGGAATAAATAAAAAATATCGGCAAAAGAATCAACCAGAGGGGACCCACCAGCTATCCACAAGGGTGGGGGCGCCCCCCTAGGGCGCGCCCCCTGCCTTGTGGGTCCCCTGGACCTCCACCGACCTCAACTCAAACTCTATATATTCACGCTCGGGGAGAAAAAAATCAGGTAGAAGGATTCATCGCGTTTTACGATATGGAGCTGCCATCACCCCCTGTTCTTCATCAGGAGACCAGATCTGGAGTCCATTCGGGGCTCCGAAGAGGGGAATTGTTGCCATCATCATCACCAACCTTCCTCCATCACCAATTTCATGATGCTCACCGCCGTGTGTGAGTAATTCCATCATAGGCTTGCTAGATGGTGATGGCTTGGATGAGATTTATCATGTAGTCGAGTTAGTTTTGTTAGGATTTGATACCTAGTATCTACTATGTTCTGAGATTGATGTTGCTATGACTTTGCTATACCTAATGCTTGTCAGTAAGGCCCGAGTGCCATCATTTCAGATATGAACGTATTATGTTTTCATGAATATATTTGTGTTCTTGATCCAATCTTGCAAGTTGTAGACACCTATTACGAGTTATGATCCGCATATCCCAAGGTGACAATAATTGGAATTCTTTCCAACGACTACCGTAGTTTGAGGAGTTCATTTATTCACTAAGTGATAGTGCTTTGTTTCGGTTCTCTATTAAAAGGAGGCCTTAATATCCCTTAGTTTCCAATAGGACCCCGCTACCACAGGAGGGTAGGACAAAAGATGTCACGCAAGTTCTTTTCCATAAGCACGTATGACTATATTCGAAATACATGCCTACACTATATTGATGAATTGGAGCTAGTTCTATGTCACCCTAGGTTATAACTGTTGCATGATGAATGCCATCCGACATAATTATCCATCATTGATCCATTGCCTACGAGTTTATTTCATATTGATCTTTGATAAGTTACTTCTCCGCTGCCATTGTTACAATTGCTACAAAACTGCTACTATTACTTTTGACACCGTTACCATTACTTCCATATTACTTTGCTACTAAATACTTTGCTGCAGATATTAAGTCTTTCAGGTGTGGTTGAACTGAAAACTCAGTTGCTAATACTTGAGAATATTCTTTGGCTCCTCTTGTGTCGAATCAATAAATTTTGGTTAAATACTCCACCCTCGAAAAGTATTGCGATCCACTATACTTGTGGGTTATCACTGTCATCCTCGGGAATATCAAGAGTAAGAAAGTCCGTTAAGACAATAACTTTTGCAACCACAACAGGCACATCCTCACAAATACCGATGGGTATAGCCGTTGATTTATCATCCATTTGCAAAGAGATTTCAGTAGGTGTCAACTTAATGAACTCCAGTCTACGATACAAAGAAAAATGCATAACACTAACACCAGCTCTCAAATCACATAAATAAGTTTTAACATAGTTTCTTTTAATGGAGCATGATATAGTTGATATTCCTGGATTCCCAAGTTATTTTGGTATTCAACCCTTAAAAGTATAATTAGCAAGCATGGTGGAAATTTCAGCTTTCGGTATCTTTCTTTTATTAGTAACAATATCTTTCATATACTTAGCATAAGGAGACATTTTCAAAATATCAGTCAAACGCATACGCAAAAAGATAGTTCTAAGCATTCCAACAAAGCGCTCAAAATCCTCATCATCCTTTTTCTTAGATGGTTTAGGAGGAAACAACATGGGTTTCTGAACCCATGGTTCTCTTTCTTTACCATGCTTCCTAGCAACAATGTCTCCCTTATCATAACGTTTATTCTTAGGTTGTGGGTTATCAAGATCAACAGGAGGTTCAATCTCCACATCATTATCATTACTAGGTTGAGCATCAACATGAACATCATGATTAACATTATCACTAGGTTCATGCTCATTACCAGATTGTGTCTCAGCATCAAAAACAGAAATATCATTTGGATTCTCAGGTGTGTCTACAACAGATTCACTAGAAGCATGCAAAGTCCTATCAGTTTTCCTTTTCTTTTTATTAGAAGGACTAGGTGCATCAGTATTAACTCTCCGAGAATCTTGCTGATACGTCTCCAACGTATCTATAATTTTTTATTGTTCCATGCTATTATATTACCCGTTTTGGATGTTTATGGGCTTTACTTTACACTTTTATATCATTTTTGGGACTAACCTACTAACCAGAGGCCCAGCCCAAATTGCTGTTTTTTTTGCCTATTTCAGTGTTTCGAAGAAAACGAATATCAAACGGAGTCTGAGGGAGTCCTGGATTAGGGGGTATCCGGACAGCCGGACTATGTACGTTGGCCGGACTGTTGGACCGTGAAGATACATGACTCAAGACTTCGTCCCGTGTTCGGATGGGACTCTCCTTTGCATGGAAGACAAGCTTGGCGATCCAGATATTATATTTCCTTCTTTGTAACCGACTCCATGTAAACCCTAGCCCTCTCCGGTGTCCATATAAACCGGAGAGTTTAGTCCTTAGAGACACAATCATAATCATCATAGGCTAGCTTCTAGGGTATAGCCTCAATGATCTCGTGGTAGATCAACTCTTGTAACACTCATATCATCAATATCAATTAAGCAGGAAGTAGGGTTTTACCTCCACCGAGAGGGCCCGAACCTGGGTAAAACATCGTGTCCCTTGCCTCATGTTACCATTAGCCTTAGACGCATAGATCGGGACCCCCTACCCGAGATCCGCCGGTTTTGACACCGACATTGGTGCATTCATTGAGAGTTCCTCTGTGTCGTTGCTGCGAGGCTTGATGGCTCCTTCGATCAACAACAACATGGTCCAGGGCGAGACTTTTCTCCCTGGACAGATCTTCGTGTTCGGCGGCATCACACTGCGGGCCAACTCGCTTGGCCATCTGGAGCAGATCGACAGCTATGCCCCTGGCCACCAGGTCAGGTTCGGAAACATGAACTACACGGCCGATATCCGTGGAGACTTGATCTTCAACGGGTTCGGGCTGCGCCAGTAGCGCCGGACATTCACGATGAGCATGGCTTAGACCTGCTGTTGAACAATGCTCGGGATATCGCCCCTGCAGAAACCCCGGACCTAAATCTGGAGCAGATTGCGTCGCCCGAGGACGGGTGGATGGACCCCGCCCCGGAGGCCGCACACTCATCGCCAGTAGAGCCAAACACAGACTTCACCCCCAAGGAAGCCTGTGTCACCGGACCCCCGGACTCGTGTCCGGCTGTAGGTTCCAGTCCGCGCACCCCCGAGCCCGCCGAATCCGGATGGTCTCTGGTAATGGAGTTTACCGCTGCGGATATCTTCCAGTACTCGCCCTTTGGCGACATGCTGAACTCATTAAGGTCTCTCTCTTTGTCAAGAGACTCTTGGCCGAACTATGTCCGGCTCAGAGGGGAAGAAGGCAATGAAGAAATCCGTTGCCCACCCACCACCCACTTCATAGCCACTATCGACGATGTATCAGACATGCTTGACTTCGACTCCGATGATACCGACGGTATGGACGTCGGCGCAGGAGATGATTTAGAACCAACAGGGCGCTGGACTACCACCTCGTCATATGATATATACATGGTGGATACGCCTAAAGAAGACGACGGCGATAAACCAGAGGATAAAACCCCCGGACAAAAGCCAAAACGACGGCGTAGACGGCGCTCCAAGTCCAGCAACAGTAAAAATAGCGATAACAACGCTAGAAAGATCGACACCCCAGTAAACTCCAAAGGCAACAACGACCATATGGACCCAGCAAGGGAGCAGGATGAGCCAGGTCACGCCGAACATAGCTCGGAGCAGACGCCCGATCACAATGATCCCGAGGGACGAACTCATCAAACCGCCACGGGAAAAGAGCACAGTCCGGACGATGATGCATTCATCATCCCGGAAACACGCTTGGAATGAGATAACCTCCACAGAAGGCTTATGGCCACTGCGAGAAGTCTAAAGAAGCATAAGCAAAGGCTTAAGGCCGCAAAGGAAACGCTCAATCACAGATGGAATAAAGTGCTAGACACTAAAGAAAAGTACGACGACGATCGCCAAACAAAGAGCTATCCAAAGCGCAAGCTGCTACCAGAATTCGACGACGAGGCCGCTCCACTAAAGAGCAATACGGCTAGTAGGCCGAACAAACCACTTCGTAACCGCAATAGAGCAGCTACCGACGCTGCACACGATTTACGCGAGCTCCTGGATAAAAAGGCCGGCGCGGATAGGTTCGTCTATGGACCTAGAGGACACGCCCCGGTGCAGGACTATCGTCACCAAAATGATCATACTGATCGGATACCAGTTCGGACTTAGCACCGGACACAACAACAGCCAATGACATGCCACAAAACATCCAGATATAGAGGGGCTACTCACCCTTTGTGCTTCACCGAAGAGGTACTGGACCATGAATTTCCACAAGGTTTTAAACCTGTGAACATCGAGGCATTTGACGGAACAACGGACCCCGGGGTCTGGATCGAGGATTTTATCCTGCATATCCACATGTCTCGTGGGGATGACCTCCACGCCATCAAATACCTTCCCCTCAAATTGAAGGGACCAGCTCAACACTAGTTGAAAAGCCTCCCCGAAAATTCAATTGGAAGTTGGGAGGAACTCGAGGATGCTTTCAGGGCGAATTTTCAAGGGACCTATGTCCGACCTCTGAACGCAGACGATTTAAGTCACATAATTGAACAGCCCGGAGAGTCCGCCTGCAAGCTTTGGAACAGATTCCTCACTAAGAAGAATCAAATCATCGATTGTCCGGATGCTGAAGCCCTAGCGGCTTTCAAGCACAGTATCCGGGACGAGTGGCTCGCCAGACACCTCGGCCAAGAAAAGCCAAGGACAATGGCAGCCTTAACAAGCCTTATGACTCGCTTTTGCGCAAGCAAAGATAGCTGGTTGGCCCGTAAAGGCACCAGCGACCCAAGTACGTCCGAAATCAGGGATGGCGACGGGAAGCCACGGCGCAATAAAAACAAACGTCAAAATAAGGAAGAAAGTCCAGACAACACAATGGTCAACACCAGATTCAGGGGCTCTCAACCCGGTCAACAAAAGAAGCCATTTAAAGGCAGCAAAAAGGGATCGTCCAGCCTGAACAAAGTCCTGGAAAGACTGTGCCAAATTCATGGCACCCCTGAAAAACCTGCGAACCACACTCACAGAGAATGTTGGGTCTTCAAGCAGGCCGACAAATTAAATGCTGAACACAAGGAAAGAGAAACACCAAGTGAAGACGAAGATGAGCCTCGCCAGCCGAACACTGGGGGACAGCAAAAATTCCCCCTAGAGGTAAAAACGGTAAACATGATCCACGCGACTCACACATCCAGGAGAAGGCGCGAATGCGCGCTCACAGACGCATACGCTATAGAGCCCGTCGCACCCAAACTTAACCACTGGTCGGCTTGCCCGATCACTTTCGATCACAGGGACTGCCCGACTAATATTCAGCATGGAGGATCAGATGCCTTGGTGCTCGACCCAATAATAGATGGATACCATCTTACTCATGTCCTCGTGGACGGCGGCAGTAGTCTTAACCTAATATACCAAGACACTGTCCGCAGGATGGGGATAGACCCATCCAGAATCAGCTAAAGTAACACCACCTTTGAATGAGTGATACTAGGTGTTGAGGCCTACGGCAGGGGCTCCCTCGTACTGGATGTAACATTCGGTTCCCCAGGCAACTCCAGAAGCGAAGCACTACTCTTCACCATCGCCCCCTCCAAAGCGGCTATCATGCATTGCTTGGGAGAACGGCCTTCACCCGCTTCAACGCAGTACCGCATTACGCCTACCTTAAACTCAAAATGCCCGGTCCACGTGGCGTCATCACCATTAACAGTAACACAGAGCGTTCTTTACGTGCAGAGGAATACACGACGGCTCCAGCAGCCACACTCTAAGCGGCCTCTAATCCAGAAAACATGATTGGTCATTAAGACCAAGGACACGGTTAGACGAATCCGGCAGCCCAGATCAACATGATCTAGGCACCACACATGTAATCCCATAGAGGACACCAGGGGCTATGGATAATTAATAAAGCCCAATTCTCGGCCTGACCTTATTAATAGGCCAATGTCTTACACTTTTACTATCCATTAGTGATAGCCAACTTTTCGCACGCTTACATCATACTCTTCTACATGATTTTTTCTTTTTATAGACATCATTCATGCGACACCCTCCCAGGACACGGCACAACGGGGACAAAGGCGTAGACATGCAGCAGGGCCCCGCTCAAAGGTTTCTCTTTAGATTAAGCCCCTGTGTAAACCTTCTTTATTGTCTCTTGTTGCTTACACATCCCATGGGTACTACACCCATAGAGGATACTGCCGTTATTGGCATTTCACCATGACAGACTAATGCACATACCTGGGAATACAGGGTTCATAATAAAGGGCGTTATTCAGCCCAGTATACGTTATAAAGTTCGAATACCTTTGGGAGTGTTCGGCGTAGCGAGTTTGGCCTTATATGCATCAGCTCCGAATCATGTCTTTGGTAAAATGTTGGGTTTTCCCGGCTCCTAGGTTCGCCGCCTTACGTTCCGTTCTTATCGGCTAAGGCGACCAAAGGAGAACTACTGCGATTGTGCCCTGGTTATTCCGGATGAGCACCTCAGTAGAGAAAGCCGAAAACTGACTGTCATGATATAGCGAGAGACTGTTCAACCACTCGAAGACTCATCGGAATCTGTAGGATTCCTCTGCATTAACGAAGGACCGTTTCCCGGTCATGTACACACGCGCCCGTATTCGGATGCACGCAAAGGTACCAGGGGCTACATAGTAGCTCCATTGTCAAACTTCTATGGCTAAGTGAAAGTGTTACAGCTATATAGTCCGGTTGCCTAGTTCGACGTGCGATCACCTCCTTAATGGACCAAGACGTTGGATCAAGTGTGATTACGCATATTTTTCACGAACACCCCCGCATTGTATGCGTGGGGGCTGAAGCCAACGACTGCTAACTTTCAGATTACGCATATACATAAAAACCGCCGCAAAGGAGGCCCAACAATACTTTCGGGCAAAAAGTATAAATATAGCCTCCATAATCAAAATAACATTGTTTTACAATTTGTCACTCGAACATGACATTCTTCGAGCACTGACCTCCATTAAGCGAGCACCTTCTACTACTTGCTCCAAGATGTGCTCGGCCAGATCCTGGCCGCCCGCCGGATTCTGGGTCGCAACGATGGTGGCCTCCATATAGGTCCAGTATGCTTTAACACGGCAAAAGCCATCCGTGCACCCTCTATGCACGCCGACCTCTTTATGGCATCGATCCGCGCTATGGCACCAAGGAATTGTTGCACCAAACCAAAATAAATGTCCGGCTTAGGCCCCTTCGGCCCTAGATGGTCTATTACAGACTGCATTGCAAGACCGGACAGCCTGTGGAGCTCGGCCACAGCAGCCATCTTCTCACTCAAAGGCAATGTGCGCGTTGGAGCGTTGAACTGCGACCAGAACAGCTTTTCCACTTCTTCATCTTTTTGATCCTCAAAAAACTTGGCTGCATCAGCCGCACTCCTCGCCAAATCCGCATAGGCGTCTACAGGACTCCAGCGTCGATCCAGAGGAGCGTACTTCGGATCTAAAAACTTCATCCGCAACAAATAGGGGTTTCCAGCCGCGATCTCTCCGGCCTGTCGAAGCTCCTGCCGTGCATCCCTAATGTTGGAACGCTTCTCCTTGGCCGCATCAAGGGCCTTCTTCAAGTCAGCCTTATTCGCATGATTTTCCTTTTCAAGAAGCTCATACCGGTTGGCACCGTTTTCTAGCTCCACAGCCATTTCGGCTATTTTGTCTTCGCTTCAGCGACGAGCAGCCTGTTCGGCTCTCAACTCTTCGACCGCCTTTAGGGAAGCTGCATTTCTTGCCTTGGCATGTTCCTTGGCCAGGGCAAGTTCCGCCCTTAGGGCTTCCACGGCAGCAGCACCGTCTACAGCCGAAGCATATACAATTAGCATTATGCTCCTCTCGGTTTTTCCTATAAAAACTAATAAGGAAAGTAGAGCACATACCTTGTGACTCGT
This sequence comes from Triticum aestivum, assembly GCF_018294505.1. Taxonomy (NCBI): domain Eukaryota; kingdom Viridiplantae; phylum Streptophyta; class Magnoliopsida; order Poales; family Poaceae; genus Triticum; species Triticum aestivum. Next base: position 520,278,626 of record NC_057810.1, on the reverse strand, counting down.
TAAGCCGCTCGTTCACCAGTGTGATATCGGCATCAATAGCTCCAATCTACCTCCTTAGTTCGGCAAATTCAACGGTCCGGTCGACTGCCGGATCCTTAGACACCTGCGCATAAATACAGCGCAATCATTACTTACACAATATGATCCTCCGTTTGCCGCCTAGGGCGGGCAACCAGAGTCCCAGGGGCTACTATCCATATGGAGCACACCTAGCACATGCGTCACAGCCAAAACTTACGTATTTTTCATGGCTCATATAGGCCTCATTCAACCCGCCTGTGGCGGAGTAAATCTTCTCGAGCACCATGCTCATTAATGAATGGTGCTCCTCCGAGAGAGCAGCTCGCTCCAGAAGGCCCGTCAGCGTGTCTAGCCAGACACCGAACTGTGCCGGACCCTTCTCATCGCCCCCCATGGGAGCCGAACGCTCCGGGCTCAGGGCGGCCGAAGGATTAGCTTCTGGCTTCGGAAGATCCGGACTCCTCAGTGACGACACCTCAGGGTCGCCTGCCTCATGAGGCGGAGAGGTTGGTGGGGTCTCACTCTCCATCATCTCCGGAAGGAGATCCCCCGAGGACGAACTCTATCGAGAAGAACTGCTAGCCGGACTGCAAAGAATGGATCCTGGTTATTGTTCTCAGAGAAATGCAGTACCTTCGTATTTACGATTAACTTACAGCTCGGCTAAGGGCTAGCCCATTGGCGGGCATGACGCGGTGAGGACGCCCTTCGGGGCAAGGCCCGCTGGTGAAGCTTTCTTCCCCTGTTTAGGCACCTCCATCTCCAAGTCTTCGGAGGCGGCCCTGTTCTTCCCGCGAGGGAAGGAGGCCTTAGATTCCCCTTCCGAGCTATCCTTATTTGGGGAGGTAGCACTTCCCCCAGTCTGGATGCGCAATGTGTGAAGTTCTGCTTCCCTGTTCTTCCCTTCGTCTTTCCCTGAGGGCATTTTGCTTAGCACACGACCAAGCATCTTGGCTATGGTGGGACTTGGCGAGCCTTCGGGAAGTGGCGCCAGACACCTGATTCTCTCCGCCTTGCTGAGCCATTCCTGGCCACGGAGGATTTTTAGAATAATGACTATGAAAAAAATAGATGAAGTGTTCGGTTTGTGGGTTACTTACTTGGGTATCTGGGCGATTGCAGCTCAGGCCCGCATCTTCGGTGGTATCCGGACACTTTACTTGTGGTCCGAAGAATAATTTACACATCCCTTCTAGCGTCAGGCCGAAGAAGTGCAGAATAGTCCGTGGACCTTCCGGATTGAATTCCAACATCCGGAGAGGCTGGCGTTTGCATGGCAACATCCATCGGATTAGCATTACCTGAATAATGCTAACAAGGCTAATGTCCCTCTCAAGAAGCTCCCGAATATGGCTCTGCAGTATTGGTACATCACTAGTAGATCCCCAATCCCGTCCTACATTGGTCCATGATGCCGGTTGAGAAGGAGGGCCCGGACGGAAGTTGGGGGCAGCCACCCACATTGTGCCTGTGGGAGCCGTGACGTAAAACCACCTCCGCTGCCATAGATCGGACACCTCTAGGAAGGAGCCCTCTGGCCATGGGGCGTCGGCATTCCTGCTTATTGCAGCACCTCCGCACTCTGCGTGTTGCCCCTCAATCATCTTCGGCTTCACATTGAAGGTCTTGAGCCATAAGCCAAAGTGTGGAGTGACATGGAGAAAAGCTTCGCACACAACGATGAACGATGAGATATGGAGGATAGCATCCAGAGCTAGATCGTAAAAATCTAACCCGTAATAGAACATGAGCCCTCTCAAAAAAGGATCAAGGGTGAAGCCCAAGCCACGGAGGAAGTGGGAAACAAATACGACGCTCTCGTTGGGCTCGGGAGTAGGGATAACCTGCCCTGGAGCAGGAAGCCTGTGCTTGATGTCCGTGGTCAGATATCCGACCTCCCTCAGCTTCGCAATGTTCTCCTGTGTGACCGAGGAGGCCACCCACCAGCCTTGAGGGTTGGATCCGGACATGGTTGAGGATCCAAGGTACTTGAGCTTGGGTTTCGGGTGTTGGAACTCGAGATGTGAAATGGCGCAAGGGTGGTGGAAAAGAGGGATAGGCCTTGGCCCCTTCATATAGGGGGTGAATATCAAGCGTCCTCAGCATAACCGATCGGGACTTACCTAAAAACACAGAGTCATACCAACAGACATCATGGGGACGCGTGCACCTATATTAATGGAAGATCCCGCGCTAAGGGGAGCACGATCTCTGCTCTGGCAAGGCGTGCCAGTAAAACTGCCTCACAATGCGTATCGGGGGAGGCCAAGTAAAACCGGCTCGTGCTGGGCCGGGCCACGGGGCAGGAGCGCGCCGTGGAAAAATTGCCAGCAGATCAGATTTATGAAGTGCTATGCTATGGAGATCATCTTGCAGATCCGAACACGGTTCAAGTGTTCGATAATTACTTTGGAGTATTCGAAGATGGAACCCGCCTTGCAATGTGAAGACAAAACTTCGTGCTGGACTCATCGTCATTGAAGCCTGGTTCAGGGGCTACTGAGGGAGTCCTGGATTAGGGGGTATCCGGATAGCCGGACTATGTACGTTGGCAGGACAGTTGGACCGTGAAGATACAAGACTCAAGACTTCGTCCCGTGTCCGGATGGGACTCTCCTTTGTGTGGAAGACAAGCTTGGCGATCCGGATATTATATTTCCTTCTTTGTAACCGACTCCATGTAAACCCTAGCCCTCTCCGGTGTCTATATAAACCAGAGAGTTTAGTCCTTAGAGACACAATCATAATCATCATAGGCTATCTTCTAGGGTTTAGCCTCTATGATCTCGTGGTAGATCAACTCTTGTAACACTCATATCATCAATATCAATCAAGCAGGACCTCCACCGAGAGGGCCCGAACCTGGGTAAAACATCGTGTCCCTTGCCTCCTGTGACCATTAGCCTTAGACGCACAGATCGGGACCCCCTACCCGAGATCCACCGGTTTTGACACCGACATTGGTGCTTTCATTGAGATTTCCTCTATGTCATCACTACGAGGCTTGATGGCTCCTTCGATCAACAACAACATGGTCCAGGGCGAGACTTTTCTCCCCGGACAGATCTTCGTGTTCGGCGGCTTCGCACTGCGGGCAAACTCGCTTGGCCATCTGGAGCAGATCGATAGCTACACCCCTGGCCACCAGGTCAGGTTCGGAAACCTGAACTACACGGCCGATATCCGCGGAGACTTGATCTTCAACGGGTTTGGGCCTGTGCCAGGAGCGCCGGGCATTCATGATGAGCATGGCTTAGACCTGCTATTCGACAATGCTCAGGATATCGCCCCTGTAGAAGCCCTGGACCTAAATCTGGAGCAGATTGCGTCGCCCGAGGACGGGTGGATGGACCCCACCCTGGAGGCCGCACACTCATCGGCGGTAGAGCCGAACACAGACTTCACCCCCAAGGAAGCCTGTGTCACCGGACCCCCGGACTCATGTCCGGCTGTAGGTTCTAGTCCGCGCACCCCCGAGCCCGCCGAATCTGGATGGGCTCCGATAATGGAGTTTACCGCTGCGGATATCTTCCAGTACTCGCCCTTTGGTGACATGCTGAACTCATTAAGGTCTCTCTCTTTGTCAGGAGACTCTTGGCCGAACTATGTCCGGCTCAGAGGGGAAGAAGACAATGAAGAAATCCATTGCCCACCCACCACCCACTTCATAGCCACTATCGACGATGTATCAGACATGCTTGACTTCGACTCCGATGATACCGACGGTATGGATGTCGGTGGAGGAGACGATTCAGAACCAACAGGGCACTGGATTGCCACCTCGTCATATGATATACACATGGTGGATACGCCTAAAGAAGATGACGGTGATAAACCAGAGGATAAAACCCCCGGACAAAAGCCAAAACGATGGCGTAGACGGCGCTCCAAGTCCAGCAACAGTAAAAATAGTGATAACAACGCTAGAAAGATCGACACCCCAGTCAAATTCAAAGGCAACAACGACCATATGGACCCAGCAAGGGAGCAGGATGATCTAGGTCACGCCGAACATAGCTCGGAGCAGACGCCCGATCACAATGATCCCGAGGGACGAACTCATCAAACTACCCCGGGACAAGAGCACAGTCCGGACGATGATGCATTCATCATCCCAGAAACATGCTTGGAACGAGATAACCTCCACAGAAGGCTTATGGCCACTGCGAGAAGTCTAAAGAAGCAGAAGCAAAGGCTTAAGGCCGCACAAGAAACGCTCAATCGCAGATGGAACAAACGTGATCCAGGAGACTTGGAGTGGACGTCAAGCAACAGAGGAGGCGGCCACGAGGGTGCCCGGTGCGCCCCCTGGAGGTGGGCACGCCCCAACCCTCATGGGCCCCTTGAGCGGCCACTGACCTACTTCTTCCTCCTATATATACCCACGTACCCTGAAACCATCGGGGAGCACCACGAAAAACTATTTCCACCGGCGCAACCTTCTGTATCCGCGAGATCCCATCTTGGAGCCTTCGTCGACGCTCCACTAGAGGGGGAATCAACCACAAAGGGCCTCTACATCATCTCCAAGGCCCTTCTGATGAGTTGTGAGTAGTTTACCACAGATCTTCGAGCCCATAGTTATTAGCTAGATGGGTTCTTCGCTCTCTTTGAATCTCAGTACAAAGTTCTCCCCAATCTACTTGGAGATCTATTCGATGTAACTCTTTTTGCGGTGTGTTTGTCGAGATCCGATGAATCCTGGTTTTATGATCAAGTTTATCTATGAGAAATATTTGAATCTCCTCTGAATTCTTTTATGTATGATTAAGTTATCTTTGCAAGTCTCTTCGAATTATCAGTTTGGTTTGGCCTACTAGATTGATCTTTCTTGCAATGGGAGAAGTGCTTAGCTTTGGGTTCAATCTTGCGGTGTCCTTTGCCAGTGACAGCAGGGGCACCAAGGCACGTATTGTATTGTTGCCATCAAGGATAAAAAGATGGGGTTTATATCATATTGCATGAGTTTATCCGTCTACATCTGTCATGTTTCTTAATGCGTTACTCTGTTCTTTATGAACTTAATACTCTAGATGCAGGCAGTAGTCTGTCGATGTGTGGAGTAATAGTAGTAGATGCAGGCAGGAGTCAGTCTACTTGTCACGGACGTGATGCCTATATACATGATCATGCCTAGATAATCTCATAACTATGCGCTTTTCTATCAATTGCTCGACAGTAATTTGTTCACCCATCGTAATACCTATGTTATCTTGAGAGAAGCCACTAGTGAAACATTTGGCCTCCGGGTCTATCTTTTATCATATAAGTTTACCATCTACTTTTATTTGCATCTTTACTTTTCCAATCTATATCATAAAAATACCAAAAATATTTATCTTATCATATTATCTCTATAAGATCTCACTTTCGCAAGTGGCCGTGAAGGGATTGAAAACCCCTTTACTGCGTTGGTTGCGAGGTTCTTCTTTGTTTGTGTAGGTGCATGGGACTTTTGAGGAGCCTCCTACTGGATTGATACCTTGGTTCTCAAAAACTGAGGGAAATACTTACGTTACTTTGCTGCATCACCCTTTCCTCTTCAAGGAAAACCAACGCAAGCTCAAGATGTAGCAAGAAGGATTTCTGGCACCGTTCGCGGGGACGTCTTCACTCAAGTCAAGTCATACCAAGTACCCATCACAAACTCATCTCCCTTGCATTACATTATTTGCCATTTGCCTCTCGTTTTCCTCTCCCCGACTTCACCCTTGCCGTTTTATTCGCCCTCTCTTTCCCAATCTCCTCTCTTTTCCGTTTGCCCTCTTCTTCCTCCTCGCTTTTGTCTGCCGTTATGTCTCAAAATTGGCGAGATTATCGTCGATATGGACAATAATGATAACATGGAAAATTCTGATGCTCCTGCTGAAGAACCCCCTATCTTGCATACTAAAAAGTTTAGAATCGGTAGCGGTAATATCATTGGAAAAGGGGTTATTCAAGATTTCTTTACTTGTGTTGGTGCTTTACCTTCTATGGGTAGTTCTATCTTGCATAGAACTAGTAGTCTTGCGGATGCTATCGCCATGCTTATAGTTGAACTTGAAAGACACTTTATGCACATGCATCCTTGCATACAAAGAATTTTCCTAGAATTTTCTAATATTGAGCATTCTTCTGTTAAGCGCACAGCTACTATGTTTTTGGCACATGAGTTTAGATTTATAATAAAAGAAGCCAAAGAAATTTTTGCGCAATATAGGGTGGATGCCAGTCGTCCTCCCATAGAGGCGATCCTCTTCGATCAAGAGGAAATTATGCGTTTCCAATCTTTGGACTATATTGCTTTCAATGAAAACCTTAGAAAAAAGGTTCCTATTACTGTTCTAATTGATAGAATTTCTGAACTCAATAATGATTTTGCTATTCGAAATAATGAGCTAGGATATTCTCTTGAGTGTAAACTCAGGAGGTTCTGTCAAAAGAATGTTTATAATGATGAATTGGTTGTGCAATATGAAGGGCCCAAGGAGGAACCCATACCTCCTAAGATTGATCTTGGGGACTTTTATCCCATTAAATTTAGCCCTTTCGATTACTTTGTTTGCCTCAAAGGAAACTTGCTGCTGAACATAGAGAATGTGAGATGAGTTTTCGTGATCTATCTTATTATTATGACACCACTTAGATCTATCCTCGTTTTTATGCCTAGCTAGGGGCGTTAAACGATAGCGCTAGTTGGGAGGCAACCCAATTTCATTTTTGTTTTTTGTTTTTGCTTCTGTTTACTAATAAATATTTCATCTAGATTCTGTTTAGATGTGTTTTCTTGTTTTAATTAGTGTTTTTTCCAAGTACAACCTATAGGATAACCTATGGTAATAGTTAATTTGATTCTGCTGAAAAACAGAAACTTTGGGCGCACAAAAATAATTTTAGTAATTCACAGAAACATGATTTTGCGTTGATTATTTTTTATGTAGATCAATAGAAAAATTTACCTGGACTTACTATTTTGGTAGGATTTTTAGAGTTCCATAAGTATTCGAGAGTTACAGATTGCTACAGACTGTTCTGTTTTTGACAGATTCTGTTTTTCGTGTGTTGTTTGCTTATTTTGATGCATCTATGGCTAGTATCGGTGGGTATGAACCATAGAGAAGTTGGAATACAGTAGGTTAACACCAATATAAATAAAGAATGAGTTCATTACAGTACCATGCATGCTCCTAGGGGGATAGATTGGTAAGAAAAGACCATCGCTCGTCCACGACCGCCACTCATAAGGATGACAATCCAAGAATACCTCATGTTTCAAATTTGTTACACAACTTTTACCATACGTGCATGCTACGGGACTTGCCAACTTCAACACAAGCATTCTTTAAATTCACAATTACCCAACTAGCATGACTCTAGTATCACCACCTCCATATCTCAAAACAATTATCAAGTATCAAATTGATCCTAGCATCCAATTCACTTCCTATGATAGTTTTTATTATACCCAACTTGGATGCCCATCATTCTAGGACCAATTTTATAACCATAGCAAATACCATCCTGTTCTAAGAGACTCTCAAAATAATATAAGTGAAGCATGAGAGATTAACAATTTCTACAAAATCAAGCCACCGCCATGCTCTAAAAGACTTAAGTGAAGCGCTAGAGCAAAACTATCAAGCTCAAAAGATATAAGTGAAGCACATAGAGTATTCTAATAAATTCCAATCAAGTGGGTTTCTCCCAAAAGATGTGTACAACAAGTATGATTGTGTTAAACTAAAAAGCAAAGACTGATATCATACAAGACGCTCCAAGCAAAACACATATCATGTGGCGAATAAAAATATAGCTCCAAGTAAAGTTACCGATAGACAAAGACGAAAGAGGGGATGCCTTCTGGGGCATCCCCAAGCTTAGGCTTTTGGTTAACCTTGAATATCTTGGGGTGCCATGGGAATCCCCAAGCTTAGGCTCTTGCCACTCCTTATTCCACAGTCCATCAAATCTTTACCAAGAACTTGAGAACTTCACAACACAAAACTCAACAGGAAATCTCATAAGCTCCATTAGTGCAAGAAAGAAAAACCACCACATAAGTGTAGTGCTTGGTTTTTGATGACTTGTAGATTTTTTCAATAAGTATATGAGTTCCTTATGACTAATGTTGAGTCCATGGATTATACGCACTCTTACCCTTCCATCACTGCTAGCCTCTTCGGTACCGTGCATTGCCCTTTCTCACCTTGAGAGTTGGTGCAAACTTCGCCGGTGCATCCAAACCCCGTGATACGATACGCTCTATCACACATAAAACTCCTTATATCTTCCTCAAAACAGCCACCATACCTACCTATTATAGCATTTCCATAGCCATTCCGAGATATATTGCCATGCCACTTTCCACCGTTACGTTTATCGTGAGACGCATCATCATTGTCATATTGCCTTGCATGATCGTGTAGTTGACATCGTATTTGTGGCAAAGCCACCATGCATAAATTTTCACACATGTCACTCTTGATTCATTGCCCATCCCGGTACACCGTCGGAGGCATTCATATAGAGTCATATCTTGTTCTAGTTTTGAGTTGTAATTCATGGGTTGTAAATAAATATAAGTGTGATGATCATCATTATTAGAGCATTATCCCCCCAAAAAGACCAAAAGAAAAAAAGGCCAAAAGAAAAAAAGGTCAAAAGAAAAAAACGAAAGGCCCAAAAATAAAAAAAGAAAAAAAGAAAAAAAGGGGGCAATGTTACTATCCTTTTCCACACTTGTGCTTCAAAGTAGCACCATGTTCTTCATATAGAAAGTCTATTATGGTGTCACTTTCATATACTAGTGGGAATTTTTCATTATAGAACTTGGCTTGTATATTCCTATGATGGGCTTCCTCAAAATGCCCTAGGTCTTCGTGAGCAAGCAAGTTGGATGCACGCCCACTTAGTTTCTTTTGTTGAGCTTTCATACATTTATAGCTCTAGTGCATCTGTTAAATGGCAATCCCTACTACTCATGTTGACATCAATTGATGGGCATCTCCATAGCCCGTTGATTATCCTCGTCAATGTGAGACTTTATCCTTTTTTGTCTTATCCACACAACCTCCATCATCATATTCTATTCCACCCATAGTGCTATATCCATGGCTCAAGCTCATGTATTGCGTGAAAGTTGAAAAAAGTTTTAGATTACTAAAGTATGAAATAATTGCTTGGCTTGTCATCAGGGGTGTGCAAGATGAGAGCATTTTTGTGTGACGAAAATGAAGCATGACCAAACTATATGATTTTGTAGGGATGAACTTTCTTTAGCCATGTTATTTTGAGAAGACATGATTGCTTTGTTAGTATGCTTGAAGTATTACTATTTCTTATGTCAATATGAACTTTTATTTTGAATCATTTGGATCTGAACATTTATGCCACAATAAAGAAAACTACATTGAGAATTATGCTAGGTAGCAGTCCACATCAAAAATTCTGTTTTTATCATTTACCTACTCGAGGACGAGCAGGAATTAAGCTTGGGGATGCTTGATATGTCTCCAACATATCTATAATTTTTTATTGTTCCATGCTATTATATTACCCGTTTTGGATGTTTATGGGCTTTACTATACACTTTTATATCATTTTTGGGACTTACCTACTAACCGGAGGCCCAACCCGAATTGCTGTTTTTCTTGCCTATTTTAGTGTTTCGAAGAAAAGGAATATCAAACGGAGTCCAAACGGAATGAAACCTTCGGGGGCGATATTTTTGGAACAAACGTGATCCAGTGGACTTGGAGTGGACGTCAAAGAGGAGGCGGCCATGAGGGGCGCGCCCCCTAGAGGTGGGGGCGCCCCCCACCCTCGTGGGCCCCTCGAGCGTCCACCGACCTACTTCTTCCTCCTATATATACCCACGTACCCTGAAACCATCGGGGAGCACCACGAAAAACTATTTCCACTGCTGCAACCTTCTGTATCCGCGAGATCCCATCTTGGAGCCTTCATCGGCGCTCCACCGGAGGGGGAATCGACAATGGAGGGCCTCTACATCATCTCCAAGGCCCTTCCGATGAGTTGTGAGTAGTTTACCACAGACCTTCGGGTCCATAGTTATTAGCTAGATGGCTTCTTCTCTCTCTTTAAATGTCAATACAAAGTTCTCCTCGATCTTCTTGGAGATCTATTCGATGTACACTACAAAAAAAAAAGACACATCCGTGACATTTTGGGTCGAACGAATTTTTTCTCTCTCAAACATATGACACTTCTATGACGATAATTGTGACAAAACCCGGTATCATCATAGATGTGGTGGGCTCCTACTTCTATGACAAAAAATCATGACAGAAAATGGGCTTTTCGTCCTGGGCGGGCCGGAGACGCAGCTGCATGACATTCTTTCGGCCGTCCATGACGGAAAACACTGTGGTAGAAGCGAGGGGGAGGAAAATTTCGGGGAGTTGCCGGTTACGGTGGGAGGTCGGGGGCGGAGCGATGCGCGTTTCTCTCGTACGTACGCGCGTGTGTGCGAGGCGTTGTCTCTAACTGAACCCGAGCGAGGCGTTGGGCTCTAACTGAACCCGAGCGATTGCACTGCAGGCTACGCGTTACAGAACCCGAGGGATCGATCGATGGCTGTTAACTGAACCCGATGGAGTGATTCCTTCGCTACTGCTGCTAACTGAAAGCGGAGCGGTGGCGGTGGGGGGGGGGTTGGATGAACAGTGAGCGGTGGCGTTGCCTCTGGATGAACAGGTACCCGTGGTGTGGAGGGCTGGATGAACAAGAGACGGTGGAGGGGTGGTTGAACAGGACCTTGTGGTGTGGAGGGCCGGATGAATAGTAGACGGTGGAGGGGTGCCCGTGGAAGGGTGGTTGAACAGTAGCCGGTGGAGTAGCACGCGGTGGAGGCTAGATGAACAAGAGCCCGTGGAGGCTGGAGGAGGTCGACGGTAGCCCGTGAAGGTGGAGGAGGTCGATGGTGGAGATGAACAGTATCCCGTGGAGTCCCGTTTTGCGGTACGCCACACCCCCTCCCCCCCGTTTCGACCATAGCGCTCCAACACAAGTCCGTTTCGTCCGTTTTGCGGTACGCCGCACCCCTCCCGATGAACAGGACCCCCGTTTCGACCGTAGGAGGTCCGTTTCGTCCGTTTTGCGGTACGCCACACCCCTCCCGATGAACAGGACCCCCGTTTCGACTGTAGGAGGTCCGTTTCCTCCGTTTTGCGGTACGCCAGGCCCCTCCCGATCAACAGGACCCCCATTTCGATCGTAGGAGGTCCATTTCCTCCGTTTTGCGGTATGCGCGACTAGGCGTTCGAGACCCCGCCCATATGTACACATACGTGACCGTATTTTCTTTCTTGCACCCTGGCCGCGGTACGTACGTGTACATGCTACGTGCGCGCCTCTACTACGACACGTGCACGCCTCTACTACGACACGTGCGCGCCTCTACATCGACCAGTATGTACGTACACGTTCGCGACCAGGATGACAACGCTACGTACGGTTCGACCAGGTGGGTCCTGACTGTCAGGCACTTCCTTGACTACGAAGATGTAGCTGGTGGGTCCCAGCAGTCAGGGGGGCAAATCGCTTTTTTTGCCCGGACACACTTCCTTGCGTGCGAAGGTGTAGCTGCTGGGTCCTAGCAGTCAGGGGGCGAATCGTGATTTTTTGCCCGGACGCACTTCCTTGCGTGCGAAGGTGTAGCTACTGGGTCCCAGCAGTCAGGGGGCGAATCGTTTTTTTGCCCGGACGCACTTCCTTGCGTGCGAAGGTGTAGCTTCTGGGTCCCACCAGTCAGGGGGGCGAATCGTTTTTTTTGCTCGGACGCACTTCCTTGCGTGTGAAGGTGTAGCTGATGGGTCCCAACAGTTGGGGGGCGAATCGTTTTTTTCCGGACGCACTTCCTTGCGTGCGAAGATGTAGCTGGTGGGTCCCAGCAGTCAGGGGGGATGAATCGTTTTTTTTCTAACGCACTTCCTTGCGTGCGAAGATGTAGCTCGTGGGTTCCAGCAGTCAGGGGGCAAATCATTTTTTTCGCGAAATACGGTGGCCCGTCCGGTGGGTCCCTGCTATGAGGTGGAGGAATAATTATTTTGCGCGTAATAAGGAGGCACTTCCTTGCGGCTGCCGTGGACCCAACTGTCAGCCTCTCCACGTATAGTCCACGTCCGATGGAAGTCGTTCCTTGACCACGTTGACCACGCCGCGCCGAGAGCACCACGGCGGTGGACGACGGCGAGGCCTAGGAAGCAGACGACGCGGAGCCAGGGAAGACGCGGCAGTGGATGCACACGCGGAGAGGAGTATGAGGGTTCACTGGTTTGGTTCCGCTGCCGTCGCCGCAGAATAACAGGGGGTGTGGGTCAGTGGGTGAGTGGAGGGATGGCCTGGCAAGCGGTGGGAGTAGTAGGGGGCGGTGAGGCCTCCGCGGCAGCACAGCCGGCCACGGGAGGAAGGAGCAGGCGGCACGACCGGCGCTGCTTTGGGCGGCTGGAGCAAGATGACCAGAGGTTGAAAAAGCACGACGGCCGTTGGATGGACATCGTACGATCACTGCAGCTAGAATCGTTTATATTGACTAAGTTGACAAAGCCCTTGGTACGTCAACTTAGTAGGCCCATAGGTCAGCTTCCGAAACGGTGCGCCCCAGATGTCAGGGGGATGAATCATTTTTTGGGCGGGTGAAGCTACAATATTCGAGATTGAAGAAGAAGCACGACATCCGTTGGATGGACATCCAACGGCCACTGCTGCTAGAACCATGTGTTGACTATAAGTTGACAAAGCCTTGCATACTTGTCAACTCTATTTTTTTAGGGGACGCGTCAACTTAGTAAGGCCAGAAGTGCGTGGCAGAGAACTTATCGCCCATTTGAGATTTGTAAGAATGTGTAGCCCATTTTTGAATTCTAATGGAATTTACTATAGCCCTTTTACAGTTTGTTAAAAGTACAACCCATTTCAACCATCCGTTTAAAACAGAATTCAATAAATTTCCCACATTTTGATGGGATCCGAATATTTTTATCCTGAAATTTTAGTCAGGTTAAATACAATTTCAATATAAATTTATATTGCGTAAAAATCCAACGAAACATTCCGCTCGCAACAATTATGAAATTAAAATTTTCAGTATTTCAAAAATAATATTTTATAAAGTAATCACTGTTTGGTGCATTTTTTTATAGTTACTACCCAGTTTTTATAATTACATCCCATTTATTATTTCTTAAAGCCCATTTTCTTGTTAAGCCTAATGCATCCCTCCTAGGAAAGATTTGCAGCCCAGCGGGGCGGAGAATAACAACTTGACCTTGCCTGGGTATTCCTAAAAAAAGTATAGCTGGGCTAGCCATTTTCAGCTTGAAAAAAATTAATATCTGGGCTGGATATCTGGCCTGGGCTAGACGGGCCACAGCCCACCCAGATAATACCTGCAGCGATGTTTTTGTTGTTGTTTATAGGAGAAAAATTAATATCTGGGGTAAACATCGAAAAACTCTGCAGTGCTCACACCTAAAAAACACAAATACTGCTCGAGCTGCTTGGTCCCAGCTGTCGGCCGCTTCTTGTGCAATTCTCTCGTTTATTGACTACTCCCTCCTTTCCGATTTATAATGCTCAATTCAAAAATCTCACCAATCAAGGTAGATGGCGAGTGGTGGAATACTTTTTCTAGTTTTGCAAAAGCACCTAATTAATGCTCTTGTTATCCTCAGAAAATTATGTTTATCAATGAATTAATTGCAATGCATGCATGCATAAAGTACATGCATTGGTCAATTTTCTCTTAATACTTGCATGCAATGATTTAATGCACCTTGGAATCTGAACATGTGATGGAAAACAACCAAATTGAGCCTTATAAAATGGAAAAACTAAAATTTTGAGATAAGCCCTATAAACCGGAAAGGAGGGAGTACATAGGTAGACAATGGTGTGGGACCGTGATGTCAGGAAACCAGGAGGAAGCAAAATAAATTATAGTTATATATATATACATAATAAGGAGGCACTTGCGTACGTGAGGCTATGGACCTGGTGGGTCCCCATTGTCATCCTATCCAAGTAAAGTGATCTCGCCCGCGCGCGCTTTCCGCCCGAAATAGTCACCGCCGGCCGCCCCGCTTCCCGGTGCAGGCGATTGCTCCGCCTTCAAACGACACAAGTGTCGTCCGTCCGTCCATCTGCCACACACATTAATCAGTTGCCGAGGCGGCTACTCCGGCGTCACACGTCCGTCCCTCCGCCCGCCCACCATTGCTATATAAACTGTTGCGCCGGCCATAGCCGCAGTCATCCGCATCCGTTGCCTTTCTCCTGTCCACACCACTACTGCCCACCATGGCTTCCTCGCACTCCAGCGCTCTTCGGGACGGGCATCCGGAGGACGACGACGTCCCAATGGAGAACATGGTAGTCGATGATCCGGCGCCAACCCCCTCCTCTGCGCCATCCTCGCTGGTGCATTGCACCATGACCATCGGCGATGCCCGTGCCCAATATATGGACAAGGTGAGGCAGATGCGTGAGGAGCAGTTCCGGGAGGCGCAGGCCGACGCCGCCTACAACCACCATCTCCTCCAGGAGTACCTGCAGGTGGAGGAGCAGATCGCCGCGGAGTGGGGGGAGCAGGAGGCGCTGCTCGACTCGTACCGCTCCGCCCGCAAGGGCCGACTCGAGCGCTGGCGGTACCGCATGCAGGTGGCGGAGGATGCGGCCTCCTACAAAGAGGCTAGCAAAGAGGGCGATGAAGCGGGTGAGGCGCTGTTTGGCGAGACCGAGGACGAGGAAGAGGACAATGCCGGCTCTGACGAGTCCCCGCTCCGCTGGCATCGACGATGCCCTGCTCCGCCGACGCCCCGCAGCACCAAGAAAGAGGCAGAGGACACCGCCTGCTGCGCCGAGGCCCCACAGTGCCAACAACGAGGCAGAGGACACCGCCAGCTTGGCCGAGGCCCCGCCCCGCCAACAATGAGGCAGAGGACATCGCCGGCTCAGCTGACGCCCCACCGTGCCGGTAACGTGGGGGAGGATTTCCACCGCTCCGCTGAGGCGCCGCCCGCCAGCAACGAGACAGAGGCATCGCCGGCTCCGCCGAGGCCCCGCCTCGCTGCCAATGAGACCGCGCCACACAGAAAACGAGGAAGAGTAGAACACGGTAGGTCGCTGCCGCTTGGGTCCAAGTAAGGCCACCGCTGCTACCCTCTGGTTGAAGCCAAGCTAGGCGGGTTGACCATTGACGGTCAGTTAGCTTCTTGGCGGCGACATGGAGTCGGAGAGCTGCGCTGGAGAAGAACGCTGCTTCTACTTAACTGCTGGTGCAATTGGCTGACTGACACGTGGGCCCAACAGGCCACATGTCAGTTATGCAACTGCACCTGCAGTTAAGTCACTGAAGCTTTTGTTCGGCTCAGCGGGACACAAGTTGGTAGCTTCAGTTAATTAATTATACCTCCAGTGCACCCCTTTTTAGTTTTTTTTGAAAAGGAGGATGACCCCCGGCCTCTGCATCTGGGAGATGCATGCGGCCACAAACACCCCTTTTTAGTTGAAGAATGTATGAAATTTAATGAAATCCGGCATGTTTATATGAAATCCATCCGTGTATGAATGAATTTATTTCGATTAGTTCGAATTCCTGTATCACTGGCATTGGATGAACATGCAAAACAATACGTACTAGAATTATTCCCAGGGTGATCACCACGTTTGCAGCAATTTCACATGTACTCCCTCCGGTCCTTTCTAGTCTGCATACAAGTTTTGTCTGCAGTCAAAGTATCTCTACTTTGACCAATCTTATACAAAAAAGTATGCACTTTCACAATGTGCGAAGTAAAAAGGAACAGAAGGAGTACAAAGAGTTTGAGCAGCTTTTTAGCGTTTCTATACATTGCAATCAAACACACAGGCCCGGCAATTCATAGAGAACATTCAAAACAATCGATGATTATGCATCTCAGCAACTCACATGTTAGAGGCAATATTTACTTCACAACTAAAGAATAAAGAAAAAATTGATCGCCGCTGCTGACAGCAAAGGGCGTCCCATTCGAAAATATCAAACGCATATCTTGCTAAAATCAATGAGCAAAATTTGACAAGGTTGTCCCATTCCAAAATATCAAATGCCTACGATTGTGGAATGGGCAGGGTTTGCCATCAGTTCGGACATTGACATGGAAACTCGTGCTAAATAAACCAACTGTTCTTTTTGTGCAGTTCCACCAAAATCAACCAAATTCGCGCGTAGCTTGTATGATTTCTCCCTTATATGTTGCAACGCCTTGAACTTATGGGCACCTCCTTTCTTGTGGTGGAAATGAATGATTCGATGTATTCATGAACATTTTGTGCAGTTCCCGTTGAAATCAAGCTGAGCACCCCTGTTTGCACAAATACAAAAAAATGATTAGTATAAAGCAAACTGTACTATGAATTGACAGTTTCAACAGGCACATACATGGTCCATGTAGAGCACACTTTTAGAAAAATGGAACTCACCAGAAAGAATCCTAGAACAACATTGTACTCGCGCATCACAGCAAAAAAATGGAGATTTGTCAGTCCTTCTAAGCTGAAGTTAGTTTGGTCTTGTGGGAAGTAATGTAATCATCCTTCAACTGCTCCTTCTGATGAGAAGATAGACATTGCTTCTTCATCCTGGCATAATTGGAACTAGTCACTTCATGTACTCCATATTCTTCTTCAGAGGAAGATGATCATGTTCTGCAAAGACAAGAGGACTACTAAATTCTAGCATCCATGTTTGCTCGAAAAAAGGAAAGGAAATATTTAAAACAGCACAGATGAAGCACTTCCCAATGACAATACCAGATTTTCATGATAGTATCTAAACAGTAGCACAACACCAATAGAGATGACAAAGCTCAATCATATGGATGAAATGAGTGAACGAGTACCAACCTTTGTCAGGAGGCTGATTGTGTAGAGCATACAGATGAAGCACTTCTTGGGAACCATCTGTTGCTATCTACGGGGGTGGCCATGCTTACTATATACTCCTCGATTAGTTTAATGTTTCCAACATCTTCTTGTGCAGTTCCGCTAAAATATATGGTATCTTCAAAGATCCCTGTTTGCACAAGTAGAGATAATTACGTATGGCATCAAATCAGTGGCAAAACAATTGCTCGTTCCAGCCATAGCAATAAATTAAGATGCAAAACTATATCATTACTTGTGTCATCACAGTTCCAGTGCTTCATTACAGCACCGGGAGTTGATTTTTGTTTTTCTTCCGCTTGTTCTTCCCCGTCATCACTTGGTTCAATAACAGACAAGCTTCACCTTCAATGTAAGATTTGGCATGTCAATTAGGGAGCACAAGTATAGTACTAAACTTAATTTTCTGATGAAAGTTGCAAAACACAGGCCAACATTTGTGAAATATCCTTATCTTACCTCAATGGGATATTACGGTGCACATACAGATTGGAAGTCTTGTCTCCATTTGTGCAGTTCACTAAAATCAAGCAACATTATCGTACAAGTAGCACAACATATGAAAGCACACTGTAGAATCATGTGAAAGAAGGCTAGTACTGACCTCTCATGATGCGGAATTCAAACAACTCACAAGAAGAAGATCTGAACCAAATTTGTCTTAATGGATAGGAAGTAAGATCTCCTCTTGTGCAGTTCCACTAAGATCAAGCAATCAAGCAACATTGTCGGTGTGACATTTTGGTTGAACTACACAAAACACTCTTAAAACAAAAGTGTTTTGTGCAGTGCAACAAAAGGTCACAATGGCAACAAGGTGAAGTAGATAACCATGTTTACACAGAGGTGCAAAGGAAACAATAAGTGGTCAATAATAGTGGATGACACAGAAGCCAACAAAAAGAAACATCTACCTTATCTAAATGGGAAAGAAATCAAGACAATATCATTTCTCAAACGGTGGCATTGATTAATATTAACATAGAGATTATATTAACAATAAAATTCGTTAAACATGTAATTTGCTTTTAACTATGGCATTGCATCAATTTTCCAGCGGCATTATTAGAGGGTGTTTGTTTACAGGGACATTTTGGTGTAGGGACTAAAAAAACTCCATGTCAGTCACATCTAAACCAAACAGGAGGGACTTTTCAGGACTAAAAGTGGGCATTTGGGACTAAAGAAAGAAGACCCCGAGGGAGTCTTTTTGGGACTTTTTCCAACAGTTGCCCCTGCCACGCATCGCACCTTGTTTCTATTAGTTCATTACTAGGGGTAACATGGTCTTTTATCATGTCAATTAATAACCTCTAGTCCATGTTTAGTCCCTGGAACCAAGCAGGTAGGGACTAGGGAGTTTTTAACCAAACAGGGCCATAGATTAACAACAACTAATGAGTTGCATGGGATAGTGGACGCACCAGCACCATGTGCATCTACCGATGTACTGTGGTCATGCACAGTCTGTTGCAACAAAGAACAAACAACCAAGGAGCATATTTGCGCTGGTCCCAGTTTTGTTATCTTTAGACACCTTTCCCTATGTGAGCGCAGCAAATCTAGTCCTGCTCAAACTCTACAGCCTTGTCCCTTCCTTTCCTTTTTGAACTAGTACTTTCGCCCCTTCCTTTCCTCTTTGAACCACATCCTAGATTTATGCGATACAACTTTCCCCATTACTTTCCCCCATTCCTTTCCTCTTTGAACCATGTCCTAGATTCATGCTATACAACTTTCCCCCTTCATTTCCTCTTTGAACCACGTCCTAGATTCATGCTATATACAACTTTTCCCACTACTTTCCCCCACTCCTTTCCTCTTTGAACCACGTCCTAGATTCATGGTATACATGCAGCTAGAGCAATGCATGTGGAGTAAGTAAAATATACCTTAAGGTTCTTGGGGCGTGGTTCGGTGGGCGATGGGACGACGGTGAAGAAGAAGAAGGGTCGGAGGTCCTCCCGCGCCGCCGCTGGGTGGAAAGTGAACAACAACGCCGGTAGTGGATTCCCTCCCTCGCCGACGGTGGCAGTGTTAAGCCTCCTTCCTTCCCGGCGGACGGATCCTGCCGGCTCTTTGAGCAACAGTCAGGGGAGAGAGAGACCAACGAAGTCTTGTTTAGATCTGGAGAGGGCGAGAGAGTGTGAAGAGAGCAACTACAAGCACTGAGGATCCAGAGGGAGAGGGCGAGAGAGTGTGAAGAGAGCAACTACAAGCGCTAAGGCTCCAGCGTGTATATATATACTGGAGAGTGTGAAGCGTGCAAACCCTAGAAAACATTTTGACCAGTCAAAGAATCCTCCTAGCAAAAATTATGCTCAAGTGTAGTTATCGAACCCGAGACCTCAAGTTTGATGAGCGAACAGGCTAACCAGCTACACAACCCTCCCATTATGTTCAACGAGAGGAAAATAACCTTTTATACATTCCTGCATTCGTGTGACATGCATGCCGTGTTTTTGTGTGTGTGTGTGTGGGAGTCATTAGGATTTCAATCATAATCATGTCATGTGGCTTTGGTGGTAAGACTATCCACAGTGGTGCAGAAATAATGCAGCCTTAGTCACCTTACCTCTCTCCACGTAGTATGTTGGGTCCCACCAGTCAGAGGGTGAAACAAACAAATTAATAAGAAAAATTAAAAGCGCCAGCGGTGTATCTTACTACCTCACACATCTCGCTACTGCTCGGGAACACTGTCCAATTGATCCCTCTATTTGCTCACGTACTATTTTAAGTGAATCCTTATTATAACATGCACACAAATTTTGGGCACTTGTATTCGACTTAAGTCAGTGTGCCACCGTATCTCGTATACTTACTACTCCCTCCGTCTAGGTGTAATAAGTCACGTTAGAAGGTGCAACGGGACCAAGGTGCGTGCGTGTGCCTGTGTGTGTTAGAGAGTGCGACAGATCGACCTACTCCTACAGAGATATGGTGTGTAGTGTATGATTTTAGCCGCAAGAGTCGGTGCATCCTCTCGTTTCCGGGCATGTTCGGTAGGGACATGCGCACAACTACCATGCCCGCTCCTGACCAGCCTGGCCCACCCAAAGCCCCTCCACCGCCCCCGCGCGCTTCCCGCCCGAAATAGTCAGCACCGCTCCGAAGAATCGGTGCCGCAATCATGCCCGGGCAGAGCGGACGCGACCTCTCACTGGCGATAGAGTGATAGTTGCTTCGTCCGTCCAACTTACTGCTGGGCCTATGTGATTTGACGGCTCATTGGTCTTTATTACTGAGGTGGTAGGACTGCTAGATGTCCCACGCTTTCGGCGAAAGGAGGTAGTAGATTACAATTTTCTCCATTCTTACAACGGAGGAGTGCAAGAGCACTGAAAACACGCAGGCTCAGTGATTACATGGCCCACCTCACACTATCACCGTGCAACACCTAACTCTTTACATACTACTCCCTCCGTTCCTAAATATTACTAGATGAGTCCCCGCTCGTTGCCGCGGAACAGCGGTATATCTCTCTGCACAAAATTATCGATTTCACAGAACTAAAAAAAATCTATAACCGCATGACAAATGTGGTAGCCAAACTAAATAAACTCCCATCATCATTTAGATCATCCCACATAAGGAAAAAAGATCAGCCAACTCCTACTGCATAATGGGATTATATTTTTCTTTTTGACATGTTAATGGGACTTAAAACCTCACTTACATGCATGCTACCGGTGCATGCTTGCATGCAGACATGTTGATGTGATTTAAAACCCACTCACATGCATGTGCCATGGTATTTCTGCATGCTTGCATGTGGCTTAGTGCCGAGCCTCTCAACGTCTAGATCAGACGGCTATTATGACTGATTTACTTCATCTAACAACTACCTCAATTTTGATGATGTGGCTCAAGGAGAGGATAGAGAATTCCTAGTAGTGGGGGCTAGCTATTACTAGTAGATAAGTATTTGTAGAGATTCCACTAGGTGGACTACATATGGAACAAAATGAATGAATCTACACTTAAAATGCATCTATATACATCCACATGTGGTTAATGGTGAAATCTCTACAAAGACTTATATTTAGGAACGGAGGAAGTACTAGTATAGTACTAGTACGTACTGTAATTTATCAGCGAGATAAATTTGTACAATGCTATGAAGCTTCCAGCTCCTGTTACATGTATCTTGCGTCCAAGGTTGCCCGTTGCAACATTTCATCAAATACAAAGGAGACTAACATGCATGCTATTGCATCTCAATGATTGACAGATCATAGCAAATATGTACTCCCTCCGTTCCAAAATAAGTGTCTCAACTTTGTGCAAACTTTAGTACAAAGTTGTACTACTACTAAAGTTGACACTTATTTTGGAACAGAGGCAGCTAAAGGAAAAAACGATCCATGCAGTCCCTAGCCCTTGAACCGTGAACCCTGACCAGGCTTCAATTTGCTGGCAAAGTTCGAGCTTCCTAATAAATGAAGTTTGCAACCTTTTGACCATCGGATCATTTTGTGCAGTTTCACCAAAATCGAGATGAGCATCCCCGTGGCAAAGAAATTGAAGAAGCGTGATTAGAATAAGATTACTAGGACTAGTTGATGAGACATAAACTCATCACAAATACAATGCGTGGAAGACAGTAGAGGTATCAGGTATGTGCGGGGCAAAGAAGTAGAGAAATATCCACAGGGAGTGATGTGGGCAGCTGGAGCAGTGGAACAAGCCGGCTGTAAAGGGAGTTGTACCTGAGGGACATAGCTCGACCTTGAGGAGGGCGGCGGGAGGCGGCAACTGCCCACGTCGCGGCAGTGAGCAAGGGACGAAGGCAACCTCACCGGCTTTGTGAGAGAGAACGGCGGGGACCCCTGATCGGGACGTGTCGAAAGTGGGTTTTCGTCGTCGGCGACGGACACCGCATCTACACTAAACATCCACCCCTTCCCCAAGAGGACGTGATCCGCCGGGATGTTAGAGATGTGGCCACAGTCGTTTTGTGCGAGAGAGTGTGAAGAGAGCAACCCCAGCAAGCAACCGTGTAGGCTGGCCCGTCCTGACTATGTATATAGTGGAGCGGTTTCCTTTTCTCTCCATATGAACCTATCATATTGCGTACGTGCCACTTAAGAAAAAAAATTATTTATAAATGACGCAGCACCTACTACTCGTTCTCCTATAACCTTGCGCTTGGCATCTCCAAAATATTAACCTTGCGATTGGCTCTTCGCCTCTTCGGGAAGTCGAGCGATAATGGTAGTGCAGTATATATCGTTCTGGCTATATGAGACCGAATGAATTGCTGCACGTCCACCACGTGGGCAAGGGTCGAGGGGCGAGGGAGAGTGCTACTACATACGGAGCAAAATGAGTGAATGTACACTCTAAAATACGTCTATATACATCAGTGTTTGCAGTATGTACTAGTAGTTCATATTGAAATCTACTAAGGACATATATATTCCAAACAATATGATATAATCTCTACAACCAAGGTAGTAGGGACGAGGAGTAAACGGAGGGAGTAGTAAATTTTTCTCCTCGTCCTGCGAGCCACCGCGTGCATGGGCGAGGGAGGAGCAAGCTTCACCTCATCCTGCGAGCCACCGCGCCTGTGGGCGGGGGAGACGGCGTACTAAGCAAGCTTCTCCTCGTTCTACAAGTTGATGGGACACATCAAAAGTACTCAAGTGTATAGAGCCTTGCCTCTAAGGTAGGCCCCACATGGTTTGCCTCTTTTTTTAATTTAACATAACGCGTCAAGTCGCAATTTGTTTGTTCACCCGTGGTAGACGATCCTCTCTCCACCGAGTGGACAACCAGTACACGTGCCAAATTACCACGTGGGCTGCCTTTTTCATACAGAAATGAGCTCCACTGTGTACCCGCGCGGGTGTGGTTGGGAAAGAGACGGGAGTACGTGCGCCATGCATGCACCTCTTCTCTTCGTGCACGTCTCCCACCTACGTGGGTGTGTGTGAGAGATACAAACCGCGTTCGTGAGTGTTTTTTGTTTTGTGGTGGGGGTGGGGGTGGGGTGGGGGTTGATTTCATGAATTATTTGTGGGAATATGTGTCGATGACATCTCAAACAAAATTTTGCATGCAATGTGTGTGAAATGGAGGCCTATCCATATCATACATAGAGGGTCGGGAAATCCACGAGAAGAGAGGGAGGGGTCATAGCTATCGATAGAGTCGAAGAGAGGATCAAGTACGGGTGGGTGCGAGATCGATGAAGAGAGCCATCGAAATTGCATGTGTGTGTGCAAGTCAAAGATATAGGGCGACTGGCCTACCGGAACGTTAGAGGGCACATGTCAAGTTTGTGTGTGGCAGGGAGACATGACTAGAGCACTTGATGTATCGGTGTGTGTGGGTGGAGGGGGTGGGGGGAGGGGTAGGCAGAGGCCTAACTATAGAGGTAGAACGACTCGTATATGTGTTGAGAAGGAGAGACCCAGCTATGTCATGAGGGAGATCGGTCGACATCCATACATAACTGAAGGACGGGAAATATGATGGGACAGAGAGAGAGAGGAGAGAGAGAGGGAGGGAGAGGGAGGGAGAGGGGTAGAGTGCTGGATGGGTGATGGAGTTGCTTCTCGGAGATGTTGGGAGAGGCCTACTAGACAAACTGAGGGCGGAACTGCAATGCTATCAATAAGAGTGGGGATGTGTTTCTATGTGTGCCTGTGCGTGATAGATCTGTCGGGACGCATCCATGGATGATGAAGGGGAACCATGTGTTTGGTAAGCAAACCTAACTAGATCGGTAGATCAATTGTTGTTTGTTGGAGGAAGGGAGAGACACAACTAATGAGGTAGATCGATCGATGTGTGGGTAAAAACGAGTTATAAGGACCTAGCTGGCTATATGTATAGCGAGAGATCGGTCGGTGTACGTCCATTTGTTAGAGGCAAATAAGGCCCAGCGAGACGGATAGACAGAGAGAATGGAGCTAGGAGGTGGTGCGAGAGGCCCAACTACTAGCTGGATAGGGGGAGGAGTGTGCGGTTGTGAGATCGATTAAAAGAGGGGTGAGAGTTTACACGTGTGTCTGACCATATGAGAGACACGAGGCAAGGACACATAAAGGAGGAGATTGAAGCTGTGTGTGTATGCTGTAGGCAGGCATCGCTGGAGAGGTTTATCGATCGGTGTGTGTCGGAAAGGAGTTGTGGAGACTCTAGGAGAACGACCTAAAGGAAAAAATGAATGTGCCCGGTGGATAGAATGCCGAGGGAGGGGGAGGGCGAGGAGGCGTGTGCATGCACGAGAGAAAGTTAGTGGTAGCTACAAAGGTTAGAGGACTGTGTGGGTGTAAGAGACTAACAAAGATCATAATTTGATATGAAAGCGGATTCATATATTTGAATAGGAGATCATAGTGTTTTAAACATTGCATGCATGAATATAGCGGTGATACACGTGTTGTGCACATGTTATACCATAATGTGATAATGCATGGCGTTTGCAACTCACAGCTAAATGCCGAACAATCTAAACCATACTATACATCAAACAATCTCACATTTATTTGAATTTGTGATAATGTGTGGCGTTTGCAGCTTACAACTAAATATCGAGCAATCTAAACAATACTATATATCGAACATTCTCACATTTTATTTGAATTTGTGGTAATGTGTGGTGTTTGCAACTCACATCTAAATACTTGTAGGCATAGGGGGCGGGGCACCATACATAATGTGATAAACACATTATACATATGAGACATGGTTTAGATTATGAAGATCTAGCTAGAGCTAGAAATGTAATGTGATTTGAAATCAAAATAAAGTGGATTCAAAAAATCTAGTTCGAGTTCATATAGTACACATAGTTCATATGTAACTCGATACTGATCATGTGGTGTGCTGTGAAGATAATACACAAATGATGGTTTAACTTGACAATAATGATGATTGTAGATCTTATTAAAACAGAGAAACGAATTCAAATGCTTTGACTTCACAACAATCATTACTGTAGATCTTATTCAAATTTAGTTCATATTGAAGCGGTAGTATATACGTTTGGAATGCACTAAAACGTTCATTTGAGTAGTAGGTTGCATGCATTATACACGTAGCGAAATATTTTAATTGAACATAACATGAATTCAAAGTTTTGAATGACATTTGTAGTGCGCATTGATTTGGTACAGTACACGTTAGGCTTGTCCGGAAATTTCAACCCGCGCCTTGTTAGCCCGAAATATTTAGGATATATCTTTGTCTCGTTGTGCTCTGACAACTCCCTCCATCTCTACCCGCGCCTTGCTATTCCGAAATTACAACGTGCGCAAAAACTCCCACCTCCTGTGAAATCCCGACACACGAAATGCCCGTGGTACCCCTGAACCGAAAGAACCGCCTCAAATCGGTGGGGGGGTACTTTCGTAACTTACCCCACATTTCGGACAAGCGCGTCTCTAAGCCATGGTTCCCCACTACCATCCCATCCGCCCACCCATTCGTACATCGAGGCCGCAAAAACCCACGACGAAACCCCACACCCTGCTCCGTCCGCCACCCAGCCGGAGCTTCCTCCCCGACGACGTCGTCCACAGCAACACCCCGATGTCCCTCATCCATCGTACCAGATGAGGATCCGTCGTCAATCTCATCGTCCCGCCGGTTCAGCCACCCCGTCCTCCACCTCCAAGGAGCTGCCCCAATGTTCCCCTCGTCTTTCGCGCCACCTCCATTCCCACACCGCCTTCTTCACCTGCACCACCGGAAGAGCATCATCATCACCGTTTCCTCGGATGAAACTGTGGCCTAATCGGCGCCACCAAAGAGGTTGTACACTAATCGCCACATTTTCTTCTTGATTCGATCTCACGATGCTGCCGGCGCTAGGTCCCGAGCCGACACAGTGCGGCTCCATCCACGGCGGCATCGCCGGCCACTTTCTCCATGGCGTCGCTCCCTCGGTGGCGACGTCCACATCAGCAGGAGCTGCTACTGCTTTAGCTCTCGCTCGCGCTGCTGCTCTGCTCTTGCTCTTGGTCCCCTGCCTGGTCTGCTCTTGCTATTGCTCTTGCTCGTGCTGTTGCTCTCGCTCTTGCTCTTGCTTGCGATGCTGGTCCGATTTGGCTACACTTCAGTCGACTGAATTGACTTCTGGGTCAGTCGATTTCCAAGGGGTGGGCTCGCCGGGGTGAAGGAAGAACCAGACGCAGCGGGAAGGGGGGATCGCCGAAGAGGTACCCCACTATCTATCTTAGGGTTTAGGATGGGGGCGGTGGTCGTCGGCGGTGGCGGGGCGTTGGCAGGGCAGTGGCGTGGGGATTGCCGGAGAAAAAGCTCGGCACGGGGGTGGGGGGGCTAGAGGGATGGCCGGGGCAGCGGCGGACCGGCGGTGGGGAGTGTTTTCGTGGCGGGCGGGGTGGCGCACCACCGGCCGCGGGCGGCGGGGGGCTGCTGTTTGGCCGGTGGTGGCTGGCGGCTCAGGGGGGTGGAGGTTGAAGATGAACCGCAGGCCCTTGATTTTGTATCCAACGGCTGCAAAATCGACTGACGTGTAGCCTCACCTTGCTAGTGCATTCAGTTTCGACAGCAAAATTCATTTTCGACAGCAAAATTCAGTTTAGACAGTTAGGTTCAGTTTCGACAGTTAAGTTCAGAGATGAGCGGCTGATGTATTTTACATCTAGCACTTTGTGGTTATGTATTTTACGTCATGTATTGGAGATGCTATTAGAATTCCACTCAGGTTAATGTTGTTCGTTGTCTCTCTTGTCCTGCTTCAGCCTCGGCGTCGTACAACTCACCGGAGCTGCTCCAACGACAAAACCCTCCATCACAGCGGAGCAGTACCTCGGGCTCCATCTCCAGACGCCTAAGATCTTCTTCCCCTCCTCCGACAGCAAAGTCAGCCGGAGCATCCTCACCGGCCAA
Organism: Triticum aestivum; assembly: GCF_018294505.1. Classification (NCBI taxonomy): domain Eukaryota; kingdom Viridiplantae; phylum Streptophyta; class Magnoliopsida; order Poales; family Poaceae; genus Triticum; species Triticum aestivum. Next base: position 520,251,809 of record NC_057810.1, on the reverse strand, counting down.
CCCAATCATGCTGAGATCGACATGGCTTCGCCAGAGAGGTTGTACACTTGTTGCATCTCTTTTTTACTCTACGTGTTATATATATTGTCCACTGAGCACACAAATTTGTTCCTTTAGTGTCCCCAAGAAAGAAAAAACGTAGGAATTTTAATTTTCACTTGTCCTCCTTTTCAAATTCCTATTCATGAAGCACAAGACTAAGAGATAGTAGGATAATAGCATTATAACCGTACATTTTCTTGTGGTTTGACTTAATCTTACCATGCTTCTTTGCATCATGTGATCTTCCAATTGTTGTGAATCAAACACCCAGATTGGCAGAAATCCTGTGTTTTTAAATTCTCTGTTTTGCACGTGCATTCCTATCCTATTCCTGTCTATTTCCTATCCCTCCATTGTTGGAATCCTCAAATTCAAACGAGCCCTTACAGAATTACTTCTCTTACAGATAGTTGTCAAAGAAAACCTTGCGTGGTTTGTCCCGGTCCTACTGCGTCATTGTCCACCCCAGCTCAGCTGCTCCAACGACAGAAGGGTCCAGCAGAGCAGGGATCCGGCCTCCAGACTGTCTTTCGCCACCTCAGATCTTCTTCCCCGCCGCTGGCAGCCATGAAAACTGCATTACCATCATCAACCGAGCAGATGACCTCGAGGACTACACGGGTCCGCAAGAGAGGTCGCACTCTTTCGTGTCTGCTTAGGTTATGCATCGCTTAATAGTACATCCTACTTTATCGTCCTGTTCACCGATTAGACTCAGAGTCAGCTCCAAACTAATGGTCAAACTTGAGTTTTTAAATGGTTGTGGGGGTATATATCGGGGCCGCTATCAATAGTATCTATCTACTATCTGGTTAATCTCCGGTGTCTACTATGAGTTTCATGTTGGGTGGGAAACAAACAGTAAAGAAGCCATTATCTATATTTATTAACTGAAGCCATTATCTGCCTGCTATTATTGGTTTTGGGTCTATCCACAGGTTGCTACCATCACTCTGGATTTCTGCATGCACTCCTTACATAATCTCACAATGTTTTATTCCTATGCATGACAGTTATTGTAAACAATGGAACTGAACATGTAGAGCAAAAGAGACGAGCCTTGCGTGGCAATATAATTTCATGCAGACGTCGCTCCATGGTAGGCGCAAAGGCAGCCCCCCTCCACGCATTTCGAATTGTAATCGAGAGGAAGATATCTGTTCTGAGGGGGATTCAGAAGGAGAAGATAACTCCTATTTACCCCCTGAGGTCTTCGCTCTAACTTGGCATGCTGATGTTGGTTATATCATGCATATGGTGTCTTGCATTGCTTACTTTATACATCAAATATGTCATCTGCTTAGTTTAGACATCCTTTGTGCGAATGCCATCTGTTTAGTTTATTCATCGTTTATGTGAATTATGCAACGCCACCTTGTTTAGCCAGGCATCATATATGTGAATTTTGCAATGCCATCCTGCTTAGCCAGTCATCTTATATGTAAATTATATCAGGCCATCTTTTTTTTCTGTTACATATTACATTCGTCAACAATGTTAGTACATTCAACTGCTCTTCGTGTGCATCAACCATTTGACACAGTGATGGCAAATTCTGGAGTGAAAACAAGGTCTTCTGAGCAGACTATGCTATCTGACGAAGCGCATAATCTCGCTGGTTACGGATAGCTCCTCAGAGGAGGATTCAGAGACAGATGACCAGTCCTATTCCCCCCCCCCCGAGGTGTATGCTCTAACTTGGCAGGGTTATGTTGCTCATATCGTGCGTATGGTGTCTTGCATTGCTATGCCATTTGATTAGTTTAGACATGCTTTGTGTGAATGCCACCTGTTCAGTCTCTAATTACCATATATGTGAATTATGCATTGCCATCTTGTTGCAAGACATTATATATGTGAATTATACAATGCTATCTTGTTGCAAAGGCATTATATATGTGAATTATGCAATGCCATGCTACTTAGCCAATCATCATGTATGTGAATTATATCATGCTATCATTTTTTTGTATTACGTGTTCCATTTGTCGACAACGTTTGTATATTCAACTACTCTTCCTGTGCATCAGCCATTTGAAGCGGTGATGGAAGTATCTGGAGTGAAAACAAGGTATTCAGAGCAGACAATGCTACCTGCTGAAGCAGACATCTTGCTGGTTACAGAGAGCTCCTCAGAGGAGGATTCAGAGACTGATGACCAGTCCTATTTCCCCCTGAGGTCTATGCTCAAACTTGGCAGGGTTATATTACCCATGTCATGCATGTTGTCTTGCATTGCTTAGTTTTTACATCATATATGGATTGCCATCTGCTTACTTGCTTACTATATAAATCATATATTTGAATTATCATGCCATCATGTTTACATAGTACATACACATCATCTATTTGAATTATGGCATGGCAACCCATTTAATAAAGACATCATATAGTTATATCATCTCATCCTGTTTAGTTTTTACAGTCATCATATTTAGAATTATGACATTCTTTCCGTGAATGTATGTGAATTATGGCATGCCAACCTATTTAATAAACACATTATATAGTTATGTCATGTCATCCTGTTTACATAGTCTCATATTTTGAACTATGTCTTTCCATCTTTTTTAGTTAGCCATCATAATGTGAAATTGTGTCATGCTATCCTGTTTAGTTAGCCATCATATATGTGAAATTGTGTCATGCTATCCTGTTTGGTTAGACAACATAAATATGAATTATTTCATGCCCTCTTTTATTCCCCACTATCCATTGCACATGTCTATCATACAATGTCTATACTTTCAATTACTTTTCTTGTTTATCAGCCATTTGAATTGGAGAGCGTGATGGCAGTATCTAAGGGAGTAACAACACGGTCTTCAGAAAAGATAGTGCTACCAGTTGATGCAGATAGAACCACGGTTGTACTTGCCCAAGGACCAGATCCACCACACATAACCCAGACTCTCGCAGATTGTACCCCTACCCAGTTGGACAGAGAACCAGCTACACCCCTTCTAACCCCAACCCCGGCAGATAGTAACCCAGTTCCAGTTGACACAACACCGTCTCCACCACAGAGCACCCAAACACGAGCAGTTAGTAAGGGAACTGCAGTGCCCAAAGCACGAGGACCACCACTCCGAATCCCAACTCAACGCTTAAAGGAGAAGAAGATTTGTTCTCAGGTCAGGTTATGTAGCTATGGTTCATACTCCTTTGCTTTTGCATTATTGTATTTACTCATACCAACTATTTTCAAATTTGAAGGATGGAATTGAAACTCCAATGGCGCAACAGGTATGTTTTAAACCTGTTTCTTTAACTGGTTTGCTGTTGTAACCTGCTCTATGTTGATTTCAGTTTCAATTGAATAAACAGTTATGTTCTCATGTCATGCACATTACAAGTGTTGTTATTGCTCTATAGTTACCCACACTTATATTCTGTCTATTCCGCTTTGTCTTGAACAAATATTATTTGAACTGTGTCTCTATCTTGATTTGGCAACAAAAACTAGAATGATATAGACCATAAAGTGACCATGGCACATAGATATATGTTTGTTTCATGCTGTTATCCTGTCCACTTTACTACTGAACTCATTTACCAAAATGAGTTTCATATACAACATGGTAAACATGTGATGTGTCTGCTTGTTTCTCTTTTAGAATGCAGACAAAATATTGGAGAACAGTACCACGTTATCCAATGGTAAAGGAAGTAATGCAGATAAGGTTCAAGATAGTGAGACATCCCTATTGGTCTCCAAGAAAGCTGATAAAAACTATCTTGACGACAGTGAGGGAACCCAAAAGTCCTGTCTTGATGTAGTGTTCGAGTTACTGGCCACTACTGCTGGCACAAGCTCTTCAAACTCGCTGCCTGAATCAGTTCGTCTTCTTGAGTCTCAACTTCAAGTTGAAAGACATCAATTAGATGTGCTGCGACAGGAAGCTGATGGACTGAGGAAGTCCCTGCAGAATTCAGATGCATATTTTCTGGTGCAACAGCAAGCGCTGGAGGATTTAAGCGCCAAACAAGAGAAAGTTAATAAGCTTGCTAAGCATCTTGCTAGCATTATGGGTACCCAGGATATTGTTTCTTGAGATCTTCTGAAGTGGTCTCAGTTCTGGATTTGTTTTGCTGCGGCGTTTATTTGTGCTGGTCGCCAACTTTGACAACCAGTGTATATGATATGCTGCTTTGATCCCTATATTTGCACTGGTGGTGAACTTTGATGCCCAGTGGATGTAATATGTGTAACAGCCGTGATACGCTAGCATAAGTTGCTTGCTTATTTATTTCCTTGTTGTCTTGTTTATTTGTTTGCTTGTAGTCAGTGTAGTTCTTTTTAAAACTAGGCCACAATAACCATGGGCTAATATTTACTTTAGTGACACTGGGCCTCCTACGGGCCGTAGAAACAGTGGGCCTTCTATGGGCCATAGAAACAGTAGGCCTTCTACGGGCCATAGAAACAATGGGCTTTCTACGGGCCGTAGAAACAATGGGCCTTCTATGGGCCGTAGAAACAATGGGCCTTCTACGGGCCATAGAAACAATGGGCCTTCTACGGGCCATATCATCAATGGGCCTTATACGGGCCGTATGACCATAACGGGCCATCGTTAATAGGTTGTATTTGATGACGCTATGAAAACGGCCCAACGTATTAATGGACCACAAACTAGCCGATGTAACCACATGCTGAATTTGGCCCACAAGCAGAAAATGATAGTAACGGGCCGTAAGTAAACGAATGCTGGAAATGAGCCCAAGAATAAATGGGCTCTGAGAAGGCCGAAAGATAACATTTGCTGGAAACGGCCCAACTGAATAATGGGCCCTTAATGGGTATAAAGTGATACACTGTTCATTATGGGCCAGTTTCACCACGGGCCGTTAGTGGGTGTAAAGTGATACACTATTCATTGCGGGCCAGTTTCACCATAGGCCGTTAGTGGGTGTAAAGTGATACACTCTTCATTGCGGGCCAGTTTCACGACGGGCCGTTAATAGGCCAAGAGTTACTGGGCCTAATTCGGATAGGGCATAACGGGCCTTGGGTTAGCGGGTTGTAAATGGGCTATATGCGAACATGCCGTTAACAGGCTTTCCATGGGCCGGCCCGCCACCTTTTGACCAAGTCAAACGGGCCGGCCTTTTCACAGGAATGGGCCTCTATTGGGCTGTGCCACGTGTCGACGTATCATAGGCGCCTTCTGTCCAATGAGTTGATGACATCTGTCCCAATGGTGAGCCGACACATGTTTCCTCCAGCCAATGATAATTTTATACGTGGAAAATCCCCATTGGTCGGGGCTGTTAATGGGTTATTGGATCCAAAACCCGACCCGATAGCTTAACGACGTTCCGTTACGGTGGATGCCACGTGTCGGTCACCCTTGACGAAAGCAGTTCTGTGACGCGCGATTTATCGTCATGGAAGTGGACACTTCCGTGATGATAATTTTGGTAATGTCATGGAACACTTCTACGACAGCACATGTATGACTATCTTGATTCTGTCATAAATTTGTCATGGATGTACATGCATGACAAAAAACGCGACCTACTGTGACAAACACGTATCATCACGGAAGTGTATTTTTTTGTAGTGGTAACTCTTTTTGCAGTGTGTTTGTCAAGATTCAATGAATTGTGGGTTTATGATCAAGTTTATCTATGAGAAATATTTTAATCTCCTCTGAATTATTTTATGTATGATTAAGTTATCTTTGCAAGTCTCTTCGAATTATCAGTTTGGTTTGGCCTACTAGATTGATCTTTCTTGCAATGGGACAAGTTCTTAGCTTTGGGTTCAATCTTGCGGTGTCCTTTCCCAGTGACAGCAGGGACAGCAAGGCACGTATTGTATTGTTGCCATCGAGGATAAAAATATGGGGTTTATATCATATTGCATGAGTTTATCCCTCTACATCATGTCATCTTCCTTAATGTGTTACTCTGTTCTTTATGAACTTAATACTCTAGAAGCAGGCATGAGTCGGTCGATGTGTGGAGTAATAGTAGTAGATGCAGGCAGGAGTCGGTGTACTTGTCACGGACGTGATGCCTATATACATGATCATGCCTAGATAATCTCATAACTATGCACTTTTCTATCAATTGCTCGACAGTAATTTGTTCACCCACCATAATACTTATGCTATCTTGAGAGAAGCCACTAGTGAAATCTATGGCCCCCGGGTCTATCTTTTATCATATAAGTTTACCATCTACTTTTATTTGCATCTTTACTTTTCCAATCTATATCATAAAAATACCAAAAATATTTATCTTATCATATTACTCTATCAGATCTCACTTTTGCAAGTGGTTGTGAAGGGATTGACAACCCCTTTATTCCATTGGTTGCGATGTTCTTGTTTGTTTGTGTAGGTGTGTGGGACTTTTGAGGAGCCTCCTACTGGATTGATACCTTGGTTCTCAAAAACTGAGGGAAATACTTACACTACTTTGCTGCATCACCCTTTCCTCTTCAAGGAAAACCAACGCAAGCTCAATATGTAGCAGTTGGTCAGTTCTCTTATGATGGCCCTCGGGATAAAAAGGTTCCTGAGTCATTTTACCACCTCTAGTCATAACTCTAACAGCATGATCAATGTTCTTACTATTCATCTCATCGAGCAAATCATCCTATGCCTTAAGTACTTGTTCTACTTGAGTTTTTACCATAGAAGCATGTTTAATAATAAGTTTAAGATCATTAACATTTTTACACATATAATCACCCAAACGTTCAAGCATATAAGCATTACGTTTCAATTGTCTAGTAACAACATAAGCATTGAAGTTTTCTTGTTTAATGACAAAGTTATCAAATTCATCCAAGCATTGACTAGCAGACTTACTATAAGGAATATCACCTTCATCAAATATATAGACATAATTTATCTCTACTACTTGTGTTAGAATATTAAGTCCATGTATTTCTTCAATAGGCGGTAAATTCTTAACATCTTCAGCTTTAATACATTTTTCTTTCATAGATTTCTTTGCCTCTTGCATATCTTCAGGACTGAGAAATAGAATACCTCTTTTCTTCGGAGTTGGCATAGGAGGTGGCTCGGGAAGAGTCCAATCATTATCATTGCTCAATATATTATTCAATATTTTTCAGCTTGCTCAATAGTTCGTTCCCTGGAAACACAACCAGCACAACTATCTAGGTGGTCCCTAGAAGCATCGGTTAGTCCATTATAAAAGATATCAAGTATTTCATTTTTCTTGAGAGGATGATCAGGCAAAGCATTAAGTAATTGGAGAACCCCCAAGCTTGTGGGAGACTCTTTTCTTCACTTTGCACAAAGTTAAATATTTCTTGTAAAGCAGCTTGTTTCTTATGAGGATGAAAATAATTTTCGGAGAAGTAATATATCATACCCTGGGGACTACGCACACAACCAGGATAAAGGGATTAAACCATATCTTAGCATCACCCTTTAATGAGAAAGGAAACAACTTAAGAATATAGTAATAGAGAAAAAATTTCCCATGAGAAAATAGGGTGGCTATATCATTTAATTTAGTAAGATGTGGCACAACAGTTTTAGATTCATAACCAGGAAAGGATCAGATTCAACCAAAGTAATTAACTTAGGATTGACAGAGAATTCATAATCCTTATCAGTAACAAAGATAGGTGAAGTAGCAAACTTAGGGTCATATTGCATTCTAGCATTCATGGTTTTTCTTTCAACTTAGCTAATAGTTTCTTAATATCATCTCTATCATTGCAAGAAAAAAAGTCTCTAGCAGTTTCTTCTTCCATAATATAACCCTCGGGTACCTTAGGCAATTCATATCTAGGGGAGAATCGTAATCTTCAGTTTCAATAATTTCATCATTTTCAGTAATTTCATTCTCTCTAACCCTAGCAAGCTGTTCATCAAGAAATTCACCTAGTGGCACAGTATTATCGAGCAAAGAAGTAGTATCATCATAAGCATCATGCATAGCAGAAGTGGCATCATCAATAACAATGCGACATATCAGAATCAATAGCAGGTGTAGGTGTCACAAGTTTACTCAAAACAGAAGGTGAATCAAGTGCAGAGCTAGATGGCATACCTCCCCTCGTAGTAGAGGGATAGATCTTGGTTTTGTTTTCTTTCAGAATCCTCGTAGTGATCAACAGATATAAATCCCAAGTGACTCAAAGAATAGAGATATGCTCCCCAGCAACGGTACCAGAAAAAGATCTTGATAACCCACAAGTATAGGGGATCACAACAGTTTTCGAGGGTAGAGTATTCAACCCAAATTTATTGATTCAACAAAAGGGGAGCCAAAGAATATTCTCAAGTATTAGCAGCCGAGTTGTCAATTCAACCACACCTGAAAGACTTAAAATCTGCAGACAAGTGTTTAGTAGCAAAGTAGTATGGAAGTAACGGTAACTGTGGCAAAAGTAACAGTAGCAGTTTTGTAGCAATTCTAACAGTGGCAACGGCAAAGTAACTTAGCAAAGATCAATATGTGGAAAGCTCGTAGGCAATGGATCAAGTATGGATAATTATGTCAGATTGCATTCATTATGCAACAGTTATAACCTAGGGTGACACAAAACTAGCTCCAATTCATCAATATAATGTAGGCATGTATTCCGTATATAGTCATATGTGCTTATAGAAAACAACTTGCATGACATCTTTTGTCCTACCCTCCTGTGGCAGCGGGGTCCTAGCGGAAACTAAGGGATATTAAGGCCTCCTTTTAATAGTGAACCAGAACAAAGCATTAGCAGTTAGTGAATACATGAACGTCTCAAAATATGGTAATCATCAAAAAGAATCCCAATTATTGTCACCTTGGGGTATGCGAATCATAACTCGTAATAGGTGTCTACAACTTGTAAGATCTTATGAAGAACACACATATATTCATGAAAACATAATAGGTTCAGATCTGAAATCATGGCACTCAGGCCCTAGTGACAAGAATTAAGCATAGCAAAGTCATAGCAACATTAATCTCAGAATATAGTGGATACTAGGGACCAAACCCTAACAAAACTAACTCGATTACATGATAAATCTCATCCAACCCATCACCATCCAGCAAGCTATGATGGAATTACTCACACACGGCGGTGAGCATCATGAAATTGGTGATGGAGGAAGGTTGGTGATGATGATGACGATGGGTCCCCCTCTTCGGAGCCCCGAACGGACTCCAGATCAGCCCTCCCGATGAAAAACAGGTGGCTCCGGCGGCTCCGTGTCATAAAACGCGATGAATCATTCTCTTTGATTTTTTTCTCCGCATATGTGAATATATAGAATTGGAGTTAGGGTCGGAGGAGGTCCAGGGGACCCACAAGCCAGGGGCGCACCCAGGGGGTAGGGCGACCCCACCCTTGTGGTCTCCTAGTGGACCCCCTATGGTTGAATCTTTCGCCAGTATTTTATATATATTCCAAAAATATTCTCCGTAAATTTTCAGGTCATTCCGAGAACTTTTATTTCTGCACAAAAATAACACCAAGGCAATTCTGCTGAAAACATCATTAGTCCAGGTTAGTTCCATTCAAATCATGCAAATTAGAGTCCAAAACAAGGGCAAAAGAGTTTGGAAAAGTAGATACGATGGAGAAGCATCATAGCCCCGCTGATCACCACCACGAAATCAGCGGAGATCATCGACTTGGTGAGCTCCTCTAAAAAATCCTTCTGAGCCGAGGAAAGTAACGACGATGGTGGCTGCACGGCGTTTGTATGCATCCATGGCGTAGTGAATATTTTGTGTGGTTCATCTAGATGTAAGTCTGCGAACTGTTTGTAAATTAGTGAGCAGATGAACTAGTGTCAACTTTTCCGCTGCAAAATTAGGCATTTTGTGGTGAAAATTAGCCAAATGTTTTTGGGTGTGTGGAATTTTTGGATGAATTTGATGTGTGCGTCCGAAAATTAGGATGAATGATGTGCGATGAGCCAGCTAGTTAGAAATCTAAAAAAAGCTACCCACTTTGAGCGATGCAAAAATTCATGGCTCTGTGGCTTTTGGCCGTGTGCGATCTTTGTTGATCCCGCCCAGCTTCAATTCCTTTACCCAAATTTTAGTAGCCGCGATATTTCAACCATCGCCATCACTCCTCCACCACCAACATTATAGTAAAATTTTAGTAGCCACGGCATTTCAACCATCGCCCTCCGTCGTCCACAACAATCACCATCCACCATTACCAAAATGTTCATTAGCCACGACATCTCTTCAAACACCACCAAACCGCCCTCCATAGTCCACACACACCAACTCCCCCTTCCCTTCCTCCCCCGCTCGTGCCCTAGCTCGCTATGCCGCCACCCTCCACCACCAACCTCTTTTGGTGTGCCTATGCCTCCTATCTAGATAAGTTCAACCTACCCACTAATCTCTATACCCTCGCCACCCTGAGTTCCTTAGATGACGCATGCGGTGTCCCTTCCCCCTAGATCCCCATCCTGATCCCCTACTCAAGAGAGCCATTGCCTAAGCCCGAGCACATATCCCAAGGAGCGTATGGCAGAAAGACGTCTATCGTGGACTCTCCGCTGGAAGATGGTGAGGTGGCCGCAGTATGTTCCGACCTATCGATCTAGGCGGAGCACTTTGTCGTGGAAGCCGGCAGAGACATTGAGTTAATTGTGTGCCAAGGATTCAAGTCAGCGGGCTCGCGTATTTCTGTATCTCATAGGAGCCGGCTACGACATCAAGCTTGTTGACAGTGAAACCTTTGACGCGGGCTATGTCACATGTTAAGTGGTCCATCCCCAACGCCCTTGATTCATCCGCCGTCGATCTCTTCAAAGGCCTCGCCGCTGATCTCTTCCACCTCGTGATCAAGGATTTGCGATCCTTGTACGCCATTAATGACCCACAGGTATAGGGGATCTATCGTAGTCCTTTCGATAAGTAAGAGTGTCGAACCCAACGAGGAGCAGCAGGAAATGACAAGCGGTTTTCAGTAAGGTATTCTCTGCAAGCACTGAAATTATCGGTAACAGATAGTTTTGCGATAAGATAATTTGTAACGAGTAACAAGTAACAAAGTAATTAAAGTGCACCAAGGCGCCCCAATACTTTTTGTAGCAAAGGACAAGCCTGGACAAACTCTTATATAAAGCAAAGCGCTCCCGAGGACACATGGGAATTATCATCAAGCAAGTTTTCATCATGCCCATATGATTTGCGTTCGTTACTTTGATAATTTGATATGTGGGTGGACTGGTGCTTGGGTACTGCCCTTCCTTGGACAAGCATCCGACTTATGATTAACCCCTCTAGCAAGCATCCGCAACTACGAAAGAGGAAGTAAGGTAAACCTAACCATAGCATGAAACATATGGATCCAAATCAGCCCCTTACAAAGCAACGCATAAACTAGGGTTTAAGCTTCTGTCACTCTAGCAACCCATCATCTACTTATTACTTTCGAATGCCTTCCCCTTGGCCCAAACAATGGTGAAGTGTCATGTAGTCGACGTTCACATAACACCACTAGAGGAGAGACAACATACATCTCATCAAAATATCGAACGAATGCCAAATTCACATGACTACTTATAACAAGACTTCTCCCATGTCCTCATGAACAAATGTAACTACTCACAAATCATATTCATGTTCATAATCAGAGGGTATTAATATGCATAAAGGATCTGAACATATGATCTTCCACCAAATAAACCAACTAGCATCAGCTACAAGGAGTAATCAACACTACTAGCAACCCACAGGTACCAATCTAAGGTTTTGAGACACAGATCGGATACAAGAGATGAACTAGGGTTTGAGAGGAGATGGTGTTGGTGAACATGTTGATTGAGATTGACCCCCTCTCGATGAGAGGATCGATGGTGATGACGATGGCGATGATTTCCCCTCCTAGAGGGATGTTTCCCTGACAGAACAGCTCCACCAGAGCCCTAGATTGGTTCCGCCAAGGTTTCACCTCGAGACGGTGGCGCTTCATCCCGAAAGCTTCCTTATGATTTTTTCAGGGAAAAAGACACCATATAGCAGAAGATGGGCATCGGAGGCCTGCCTGGTGGCCCACGAGGCAGGGGAGCGCGCCCACGGGGGTAGGGCGCGTCCTCCACCCTCATGGCTGCTGGGTGGCCCCCCTCTGGTGCTTTCTTCGCCTAATATTTTTAATATATTCCAAAACCAACTTTCGTGGAGTTTTAGGACTTTTGGAGTTGTGCAGAATAGGTCTGTAATATTTGCTCCTTTTCCAGCCCAGAGTTCCAGCTACCGGCATTCTCCCTGTTCATGTAAACCTTGTAAAATAAGAGAGAAAAGGCATAAGTATTGTGACATAACGTGTAATAACATGTAACATCCCAATTTTCAATTTGGATGTTATACATAGATCATCATATGCATATCATATTTTACTCGTGCATTTTGGTTGAGATCCTAGAAATCTTAAGCAACTCAAGGACCCAAGGAGAGAGTTGGAGGTATCACAAAATTCATATTTGAATTTTGTTTCAAATTTGAAGAAAAGGATCAATTTGATTTTATTATTTTTATCTCCAAATATTTCCAATATTAAAAATAAATGAGAGAAGATAGCATGACTTCTTCAAATTGAAAGAAATATTGGAGAAAGAATTTTAAAATCAAATTATGATTTTTCTGGTATTTATTTGCTATTTTATTTGAATTAGAAAAATATGCATTTTTCAAAATTGCATTTTTAGGCCAGAAAAATGTCACTTTGTTCTAAATATTCTATTTAGACGACAAAAATTGTTTTTGGCATTTTTAGTTTTTTTTATATTTTATTAGGATTTTTCTTTTCGGGCGAAAATTATTTTATAAAAATCCCGTCGCCCGACTGGGCCAACAGCCCAGCCGAGCAGGCAGAAGCCCAGTGCCGCGCTGCCCTCCCTCGCCGACTTGGGACGAGATTTCCCGGGTTCGCCGCATCGCCGCTGCCGTGTCTGGCTTGGACACGCGTCGCCGTCGCCCCTCCGGCAAGCAAGGCCCCCCCGGCCCCTTTAAAAGCCGCCCAAGGCCACCGCCACCGCCTCGTCCACCGCCGCCTCCACTTCCACCGAAGCCGCCGCCGCCGCCGCCGCCCTCGCTTGCTGCCGCCGCTGCCACTGCACCACCCACGCCGTGCCCCGCGCCGTCGACCACCGCGGATCTCGCCAGAGCCGCCGCCGTTGACCCCATTTTTTGAGCGGTCGGTTTTTCTTTGGTTAACCCCGGTTTTTATAGGGTTTTATGGTTTTTGTTTTAGATCAGTTTTCATCAGTTTACTTTATTTAGCGGACGTCTGTCCGTTCGTTCGTTTTAAAGAACATTATTCGCCGGTTAGGTTCAGACAGCGAACGTTCGTTCATTAGTCTTTTCTTTTTTATTTTATTTTCGGCCTGGGACTTATCCGCGATTATTTTTATCGTGATTCAGCCCCTGATCTTCAAATTAGTATAACATTTTACTCGTTTATCCAAATTAAATGAAACCAGCGGCAAAATCTTCGTCTCGAAGCCCTCTTTCTAGTTAATCAACTTGAACATGATTTTTGTACTGTAAAATTTGACTTTAGTCCAGGTTAGTAAACGATCTTGTTTCGTTCGTATTTTGAGTTTCGTTGCCCCGTTTGAGTTGAATCTTTTTACGAATCGTAGTGAAAGCACAAGTGCTCCCTAGGTGGTTTTGGTAATTAATGTCAACATATCTATTGTTGGACTAACACTTTTATCTAGTATGTTTCAGATAAGTTCAACAATGGAGTGGCATGGACTAAAGGATGTGGGAACTCCTCTAGATGTTAAGGACAAAGCATTGGCTCAAGCTTCAAGCTCAAGACTCTTCATTTTACATTTTAGTGATCCAAGATCACATTGAGTCTATAGGAAAAGCAATACTATCAAGGAGGGATGAGGTGTTGCTTAATGAGTTCCTTGCTCCATAGTGCTTAGTGATATGCTCCAAAACCCTCAACTACTTTCCCACTTCCACACTTATGTCCTAAACCTAAAGTCAAACTCGGCCCCACTGATTCTTTCTATCCAGCGCCACCGAGTTTTGATGTCATAGCCACTGCCACAAACACTAGGCAAATCAGTCTCACCGATAGGGATCTCGGTCTCACCGAGATGGGATTGTAATCTCTCTGTGTATATCCATTACCAAAATCGGTCTCACCGAGTTTGAGTAATCGGTACTACCGAGATTACAATGCAAACTTCCTGGTTGACTCATTACCAAAATCGGTCCCATCGAGTTTGTGTAATCGGTCCAACCGAGTTTGCCTGACCAACTCTCTGGAAGGCTTATTACCAAAATCGGTCTCACCGAGTTTGCGTAATCGGTCTCACCGAGATTACGTTATGCCCTAACCCTAACCATATCGGTCCTACCGAGTTGCATATCGGTCCCACCGAAAATCCTAACGGTCACTAAATCTGCTGAATTGGTCCGACCGAGTTTATCAATTCGGTCCCATCGAGTTTGGCAAGTTGTGTGTAACGGTTAGATTTTGTGAGGAGGCTATATATACCCCTCCACCTCCTCTTCATTCGTGGAGAGAGCCATTAGAACAAACCTACACTTCCAACTTACCATTTCTGAGAGAGAACTGCCTACTCATGTGTTGAGGCCAAGATATTCCATTCCTACCATATGAATCTTGATCTCTAGCTTTCCCCAAGTTGCTTTCCACTCAAATCTTCTTTCCACCAGATCCAAAACCTATGAGAGAGAGTTGAGTGTTTGGGAGACTATCATTTGAAGCATAAGAGCAATGAGTTCATCATCAACGCACCATTTGTTACTTCTTGGAGAGTGGTGTCTCCTAGATTAGCTAGGTGTCACTTGGGAGCCTCCGACAAGATTGTGGAGTTGAACCAAGGAGTTTGTAAGGGCAAGGAGATCGCCTAATTCGTGAAGATCTACCGCTAGTGAGGCAAGTCCTTCGTGGGCGACGGCCATGGTGGGATAGACAAGGTTGCTTCTTCATGGACCCTTCGTGGGTGGAGCCCTCCGTGGACTCGCGCAACCGTTACCCTTCGTGGGTTGAAGTCTCCATCAACGTGGATGTACGATAGCACCACCTATCGGAACCACGCCAAAAACATTCGTTTCTCCAATTGCGTTTGAATCCTCCAAAATCCTTCCCTTTACATTCTTGCAAGTTGCATGCTTTACTTTCCGCTGCTCATATACTCTTTGCGTGCTTGCTTGTTATGTATTGTGAATGTTAAACTTGTGCCTAAATTCTAGTTAAACTTTAAAAGGGTTAAAAACTTCAACTTTGGTACTTAGTGTCTAATCACCCCCCTCTAGACACCTCTTCTCAAGGTCCTAGAAGTGGTATCAGAGCTTTGGTCTCCATTGCCTTGGTTTAATCACCATTGGAGGAAGATGGATGAGTCTACTTTGGGGAGTCTTAGACATAGAGTGCCTATTCTTGATGGAGAGTATTTTCATGAGTGGAAAAATGAGATGCTTGTAATTTTCAATCAATATCATTTGAACAAGTACATTGCTAGCCCTTGTGCACCTCATGTTGATCCTATGCATCCCACCCTTGATGAGTCTATTGACATGATTAGGAATCTTAGAACTGTTAATCTTATCACTAGAAGCTTGCCTAGAAACTTGATTATAAATTTGCCTACTCTTGAGTGTGCCTACACTATATGGAAATTTCTTGAGGAACGCTTTCCAAATTATTCCTTGAAAAATCTTGATGAAATTCTCCATAAATCTATTGCTTTGAGTAAGATGAATACTAGTGATCCTATGTTTGGTGATCGTCTATTTGAACTTACAAACCTTATGCGTGCCAAAGGAGATGTTGGAATTATTAGTGATATTATTTCCGAAGCTATAAAAATTCATAAGCAAGATCATTGTCAAACTCACTCTAACGACTCACCCTCTCTAGGATTTGATCCACCACATGACGATGTTGAACATGGATACTATGATGAGGATGATGATAGTGACTTCGATCTTGATGATGCAATGAGACATTTTGGTCTTATGGCAAATCTTCGGGGATATATGTCAGGAGGAAAGGAACGAGTTCTTGATAGTGGATGTACCGATCAGATGACCGGAGATAAAGACATGTTTCATGAGCTTGCTAAAAATGATAGTCCTCGAAAGTATGTCACCTTCGGTGAAAAATCAAAGGGTAAGGTGGTTGGCCTCGGTAAGGTGGCCATATCACATGATAGCTCCATACAAAATGTCATGCTCGTTGAATCTCTTGGATACAACTTACTTTCAGTATCTAGACTTGCTGATTTTGGTCTCAATGTCTTATTTACTGAAGTAGATTGACAAGTGTTTCGTCGAGACAATCATAAAATGGTCTTTACCGATGTGCGTAGAGGTGATCTATACATTGTTGATTTCACTAAAAAGGCTCAACCTAAAACTTGCTTCATTGCTAAATCCTCAAAAGGTTGGTTGTGGCATAGACGATTAGGTCATGTTGGTATGCGAAACCTTGACAAGCTTATTAAAGGAAATCATATCCTTGGAGTTAACGATGTCATATTTGATAAGGATAGACTTTGCAGTGCTTGTCAAGCAGGTAAACAGGTTGGAGGAAGGCATCCCGTGAAGAACATCATGACCACAAGGAGGCCACTCGAGCTACTTCACATGGATCTTTTTGGTCCCAACTCTTACAAGAGTCTCGGTGGAAATTCTTTTGGTCTAGTTATAGTTGATGATTTTTCAAGATTTATGTGGGTGTTCTTTCTCGATGATAAATCGCAGGTCCAAAAGATCTTCAAAAACTTCGCTAGGAAGGCCCAAAATCAATTTGAAGTGAAGATCAAGAAGGTTCGCAGTGACAACGGAATGGAGTTCAAGATCGCAAATGTGGACACCTTTCTTGACAAAGAAAGGATTTCACATGAGTTCTCGGCTATGTACACATCTCAACAAAATGGAGTTGTTGAGAGGAAGAACCGGACGCTCATCGAAATGTCGAAACGATGCTTGATGAGTACAAGACACCGAAGCACTTTTGGGAAGAAGCAGTTGAGAAAGCTTGTCATGCAACAAATCGCTTGTATCTTCACAAGTAACTCGGCAAGACGGCATACGAGCTATTCACCGGTAACAAAGCCCAAGTCGGATACTTTTGAGTATTTGGCTCAAAGTGCTACATTCTTGATAAGGATCATCGTTCTAAATTTGCTCCTAAGTCTCATGAAGGTTTCCTGCTAGGTTATGGCTCAAACTCTCACACATACCGTGTCTACAACAATTTCACCCGAAAGGTTGAAGAGACGGTAGATGTGAAGTTTGATGAATCTAACGGCTCGCAAGTAGAGCAATTGCCAATTGATGTAGGCGACATAGATCCTGCGGAAGCAATCCAAGACTTGTCTATTGGCAAGGTTCATCCAACGAAGGTGAAGGAGAGTACCTCGTCCGTCCAAGTGGAAGCTTCTACTTCACGACAAGGTGAACCAAGAGTTGATACGGGAGTATCCACAAGTGGGACGCTCCAAGATGAAGAAAACAAGGAAGTGCATCAAGATGAACGTCAAAAAGCTCCTTCTCCACCATGACAAGAGAACGACAACACCAACAATGAATAAGGCCAAGAAGAAGAACAAGATGAAGAAGAAGTTCAACCAAGAAACAAGCAAAAGCTTTCACGAGTTCGAGCAAGAATTGCTAAAGACCATCCCGTCGAGAAAATCTACAATGATATTCAAACCGGGAGAATCACTCGCTCTAAAACTCGTGTAGCTAACTTTTGTGAAAACTATTCTTTCATCTCTAGCATTGAACCTATGAAGGTCGAAGAAGCATTGGAAGATCCAGATTGGATAAATGCTATGCATGAAGAGCTACACAATTTTGAGAGGAACCAAGTTTGGACATTGGTTGAGAAGCCCGACAACAACCACAACATCATCGGTACCAAATGGGTGTTTCGCAACAAGCAAGATGAAGATGGACAAGTAGTTCGCAACAAAGCATGTATCGTCGCCCAAGGCTACACACAAGTCGAAGGTATGGACTATGGTGAGACTTATGCTCCCGTTGCTAGACTTGAGTCCATTCGCATCTTACTTGCCTATGCTAATCATCATGATATCACCTTGTACCAAATGGACATTAAAAGTGCTTTTCTAAATGGTGAAATAGAGGAGGAAGTTTATGTTAAGCAACCTCCCGGCTTTGTCAATCCTAAGAAACCCAATCATGTTTACAAACTTCACAAATCTCTTTATGGTCTTAAACAAGCTCTTAGAGCGTGGTATAAATGCTTGACCAAGTTCCTTATTGAAAAAGGCTTTGAATTGGGAAAATTGATTCTACTCTTTTTACTAAAAGGGTTAATGGAGAACTATTTGTGTGCCAAATCTATGTTGATGATATTATATTTGGTTCAACTAACCCTCATTTTAGGTAAAATTTTGGGAAGCTAATGTCAGAGAAGTTTGAGATGTCTATGATGAGTGAACTCAAATTCTTTCTTGGTTTGCAAATCAAGCAAACTAAGGAAGGTACCTTTGTTTCTCAAACGAAGTACACCAAGGACTTATTCAAGAAGTTCAATATGCAAGAATGCAAAGGTATGTCTACACCCATGCCTACTAGTGGACATCTTGACTTGACCAAAGATGGTGAACCGGTTGATCAAAAGGTTTATCGCTCTATGATTGGTTCATTGTTATATCTATGTGCTTCACGTCCCGATATCATGCTAAGTGTGTGCATGTGTGCACGTTATCAAGCTGCTCCTAAAGAATGTCATCTTAAGGCCGTGAAAAGGATAGTGAGATACTTAATCCATACACCAAATTTTGGCATTTGGTATCCTAAGAGGGCCTCTTTCGATCTTGTTGGCTACTCCGACTTGGACTATGCCGGAGACAAGGTTGATAGAAAGTCCACTTCGGGTACTTGTCAATTTCTTGGTAGATATCTTGTGTCTTGGTCCTCCAAGAAACAAAACTCGGTATCCTTATCCACCGCCGAAGCGGAATACATTGCCGCTGGTTCATGTTGTGCTCAATTACTTTGGATGACCCAAACTCTTAAAGATTATGGGATATATGTGAAACATGTTCCATTGCTTTGTGACAATGAAAGTGCTATCAAAATTGGTCATAATCCCGTGCAACATTCTCGAACTAAGCATATTGAAGTTCGTCATCATTTCATTCGAGATCATGTTGCTAAGGGTGACATTGATCTTAAGCATGTTCGCACCGAAAAGCAATTAGCGGATATATTCACTAAACCTCTTGATGAGAAAGTGTTTTGCAGGTTAAGAGGAGAATTGAACATCATTGATGCTTCAAACTTGGAGTAGAAACTCCATTGGATACATGCAAGACATGAGCTTATGACTAATCCTTGATATTTCTCTTATGATGAAAATCTTATGTCTTGGATATATTTGTATCTTGCATGTTATCTAACCCATGTAGGTACTTGGATAAATCTAATTCCATGAGATTGTAATCTACTCACATCTTGAGCAATCTCTACATCACCAAGTTTCTACACTATGGTGGTTGAAGACAAGGAAGCACGAAACCATTCAAACATATCCTTTGACAAATCCTATGCTGAGTTTCATGATTGTCATTTTTGGATACACAAGTGCTCTTCCTTGCAAGAACTAACCCATGTAGGTAGATGGACTCAAATTCCAAGTGGTGCTCCAAATTCTTGATGAGCTACATCAACCTTGAGCAACCCGCACAAGTTCAACTACATGGACAACACCACCAACCAAGGTATGTTATTCCATCTTAGAGAAGCTTTACTCCAAGTCATGAGTTAAAGCAACTCGATAAGATGTGAATACATCAAGATGCTTAAACGAAAAATGGCAACCCCATTTTGAGCTTAAACGATGAGTATGACCTATGATCAAGTGATCTCACTTGACTCCTAAGTCAATATACTCTAACATAGGTGACCTTGTCGCCGACCATCTCTAGATGAAGTTCTCTTGAGTTCTTTTTTGTGTTTTCGCATTTGTCTCATGCATATTTGTTTCCCCTTTCAAAAAAACTTCATCTAGATTTCTTTCTGTTTGCTCTGCACTTTCTGCATCCAATTCTTTGCATATCTTTCAGTTAATTCCTTGCAAATTTTTGTGAGATCTTACTAGTCTAGTGAGCTGAGGTGACAAGTGTTGATGAACTCGGTTTCACCGATTTGCTGTCTTCGGTCCAACCGAATCCTTTTGGTACAACCGAAGCATACAACTCGGTGCCACTGATTTCACAACAGGAAAAACAGTTTGCCACTTATTCCTTGATTCTTCTGATCTCGCTCCACTCAATGAATCTTGTCCTCCACAAGCATCACATTTTATCATTGCTTTCTGTTGTGACTCAAGGACCAAACCCATTCGACAGATTCCATAAAACCCTTCTTGGAAATTGATGTCAAAGGGGAAGAGAGAGAGATCACATCAAAGCTTATCATTTAAAGAGCGATCACATTAGAGAAGGAGTATATCACCTCCGCAGGGGGAGAGAGATCCTCAGGGGGAGAGAGAGATCTCCAGGGGGAGAGAATACTCAAGTAGAAAGTATTTCTAAAGGATCCCAGATGCTTGGTGTTCAAGAGGAGAGATGCCACATGTCTTCTTGAGGGGAAAGACATGTTCATATGTGTTTATTTGCATTAGCTCTGTTCATTTATATCTTTTAGCTCTGATTTTATGTTCCCTATCTTCTCCCAGCATCCCATGCTAGATTCAAGGGGAGCAAGACATCTAAGGGAAAGAAATCATTTAAATTCATTGCATATCTTTACTCTTGGGGACATGTCTAATCCAATGTGGTACTTAGTACTCACTCTCTACATGTCATCCCAGTCTTGGTATTCTTGTGGTTTCTTTTGTTTGCTCTGGCTAGTAGATGTATCTGTGTTATCTAACCTTATTTTCATAGGTTCATTCCACCCTAAGCTAACTCAAGACTACAAGGTAAGCATATGCATCACAATTATGTGTATGAGGAATTCTTGCTGATGTACATACTATTTGCAAGAAGGACTCATGGGCATGAAGGTATTTTCTTTAATATTATTTGCTCTGATGCATATGGCCAAGATACATGTGACACATTGCCTGCTCTATCATGGTTATGCTCTCACATGCTTCTATATTCGATATTCACATGATTGCATACATGTAGGGGGAGCCTATGCTTGTTACATGTCCTTTCCAAAGCTTTACTTGCTATTCTTTATATCTTTATCTAAAGCTTTGATGTATGTTGTCATCAATTACCAAAAAGGGGGAGATTGAAAGCACAAGTGCTCCCTAGGTGGTTTTGGTAATTAATGTCAACATATCTCTTGTTGGACTAACACTTTTATCTAGTATGTTTCAGATAAGTTCAACAATGGAGTGGCATGGACTAAAGGATGTGGGAACTCCTTCAAGATGCTAAGGACAAAGGATTGGCTCAAGCTTCAAGCTCAAGACTCTTCATTTTACATTTTAGTGATCCAAGATCACATTGAGTCTATAGGAAAAGCCAATACTATCAAGGAGGGATGAGGTGTTGCTTAATGAGCCTCTTGCTTCAAGTGCTTAGTGATATGCTCCAAAACCCTCAACTACTTTCCCACTTCCACACATATGTCCTAAAACCTAAAGTCAAACTCGGCCCCACTGATTCTTTTTATCCGGCGCCACCGAGTTTTGATGACATAGCCACTGCCACAAACTCTAGGCAAATCGGTCTCACCGATAGGGATCTCGGTCCTACCGAGATGGGATTGTGATCTCTCTGTGTATGTCCATTACCAAAATCGGTCTCACCGAATTTGAGCAATCGGTACTACCGAGATTACAATGCAAACTTCCTGGTTGACTCATTACCAAAATCGGTCCCACCGAGTTTGTGTAATCGGTCCAACCGAGTTTGCCTGACCAACTCTCTGGAAGGCTTATTACCAAAATCGGTCTCACCGAGTTTGTGTAATCGGTCTCACCGAGATTACGTTATGCCCTAACCCTAACCATATCGGTCCTACTGAGTTGCATATCGGTCCCACCGAAAATCCTAACGGTCACTAAATCTGCTGAATCGGTCCGACCGAGTTTATCAATTCGGTCCCACCGAGTTTGGCAAGTTGTGTGTGACGGTTAGATTTTGTGTGGAGGTTATATATACCCCTCCACCTCCTCTTCATTCATGGAGAGAGCCATCAGAACAAACCTACACTTCCAACTTACCATTTCTGAGAGAGAACTACCTACTCATGTGTTGAGGCCAAGATATTCCATTCCTACCATATGAATCTTGATCTCTAGCCTTCCCCAAGTTGCTTTCCACTCAAATCTTCTTTCCACCAGATCCAAAACCTATGAGAGAGAGTTGAGTGTTGGGGGACTATCATTTGAAGCACAAGAGCAAGGAGTTCATCATCAACGCACCATTTGTTACTTCTTGGAGAGTGGTGTCTCCTAGATTGGCTAGGTGTCACTTGGGAGCCTCCGACAAGATTGTGGAGTTGAACCAAGGAGTTTGTAAGGGCAAGGAGATCGCCTACTTCGTGAAGATCTACCGCTAGTGAGGCAAGTCCTTCGTGGGCGACGGCCATGGTGGGATAGACAAGGTTCCTTTTTCATGGACCCTTCGTGGGTGGAGCCCTCCGTGGACTCGCGCAACCGTTACCCTTTGTGGGTTGAAGTCTCCATCAACGTGGATGCACGATAGCACCACCTATCGGAACCACGCCAAAAACATTCGTGTCTCCAATTGCGTTTGAATCCTCCAAAACCCTTCCCTTTACATTCTTGCAAGTTGCATGCTTTACTTTCCGCTGCTCATATACTCTTTGCATGCTTGCTTGTTATGTATAGTGAATGTTAAACTTGTGCCTAAACTCCACTTAAACTTTAAAAGGGTTAAAAACTGCAACTTTGGTACTTAGTGTCTAATAACCCCCCCCCTCTAGACACCTCTTCTCAAGTCCTACACATAGCTAATCGCATGTACCTACTGTTAAGATCTAATTCAGATGTTAATATTGCTGTTAGGCTTTGACTCTTGTTAGTTTAAGCCGGTTGCTTGTTTCGTGTTTGATTTGGATCTTTTCTCGATTTCTCTCGAGTTTCAATTGAGTGATTGCTTATGTATGATGTTGTTTGTCTACACTTGATTACTCAAAGTGCGAAGCTTGTTACTACGAATCTCTAGAGTTTGTAGATCGTCAGCAAGGCAAGTTACACTTTGATCATACTCTTTTATACCCAGTTTTTTACTATGCATTAGTTCTGCCCCACAAATACTTGCATTGGTAGGATTGGGAACATGTGGTTTTGGTAGTAGTGTTGAGGTAGGAACCTTATACCTTTTGATCACCACGGGAATATATGTTATGCTTATTATTGCTTAGCTATGCTCGTAGACGGGTATTGGATCGTGATTCACACATGGAAGTTTGAGAGTTATTTTAATCATGGATAACATTAAGGTGGCAACTTAAATACACATCTGGGTGGATTGGTTGAGGCACCTGGAGTACCCAGTGTTGTCTGTTTTGGAAATCCCGGAGTACCCGTATGATTATCCTATGGAATGCCACCCAGGCTCAAAGGGATCATAAGATTATTCATGCTAGAAACTTCCGTGTGCAGCCACAAGCCATTATGGGCTCTGGCATAGTTGAGTAAGTTGCGTGAGCTCTTGATGAGGTAGACTAGCAGATGTAGAGGGATGTAGGTGGTACTGTCTACCCGGAGTAGAGAGTTAATGCTTCAGAAAGGCTATGTCTCGATCATCCGATCATGTATGCGGTCGAGTCTTGTGGGGAAAAGTGCGCAAACCTCTGCAGAGTGTATAAACTAATCATGGTTAGCCGTGTCCCCGGTTATGGACATCTTAAGTATCTAGTACTTGAATCTATTGATGTGATCTCATCATGTTACTTTAATTAAGTATGATGTTGGGTTAATGATGATACTTTTAATTGGGATTTGAGTTGGGGTTACCTTCTCAAATAATGGGCAACATTGGAGAAGTTAAATAAGTTTATTCCTTTGTTGTAGGGAAAAGCTAGCTTCATGCAAAACCATGAAACTTACAGCCTCCATCAGCCAAATATTGCATGTAGATAAAGTTCTTGCATTATCATTGCTTTATAGTGTAACTATGCCAGCATATTCCATGTGCTGACCCGTTTCGGGCGGCAACGTCTTATGTTGTAGACTACTCAGACGACGAATAAGGTGCGATAGGTCGTTGTTTTGCACTCAGCTATGACATTGGAGTTGATGGACTCATTTACCTTCGAAGCTTCCGCAGTTATCTAGTTTAGATGGCCTTCAGCCATGATTTATTTATGTAATCATACTCTTTATGAGGACTCGATGTAATAAGTGTATGATTGAAACTCTGTTATAATTCCTCGAGTACTGTGCGTGTCAGCATTACCAATCTAGGGATGACACTGATGCACAGAGACTTGACCGTTTCAGGTCTGGTCGCTACAAGATGGTATCAGAGCACATGCTGACTGTAGGACGCGACCATTAGAATGAGGCACATGATTTCTCTTCTCTACTCATTTCTAATTCTCCTCTCTTTCTACTCTATAGATGGATGATCCCAGGAACAAGTTCACTCAGCCGGATGACGACACCCCTTTTGGAAAGCACTTGAAGTAAGTCACCAAGTATCTGAACATCGGACTACCAAGCTTCACGGGGAATTTCTCTACATCTGTACCGAAAGAGGAGCGCTGGAAAATCAAAGTCTGGATACCTGGGAGGACCTTTGCGCCAACAACAGAGCCTATTGATTTCTACCTAGATGCACCAAGCTGCAGTATTCGAAAGAGCATGGCCGCACATATCACCTTTGGACGCATATGTGAGGTGTATCACAAGGAGCTGGAGAATACCGTTTACTAGATATGTGGCCACCGAGTGGGAGATGGTCCGCACCCGGAGGGATGGATCAATTGCAGCTTACATTCAAGAGATGGGAGATCATATTCGTCGACGGGGCAATCAAGAAATTACCCACATGAAGAAGATCAAGAAACTGGTGAGGATAAACAACGAACTGGAAGAGGAGATCAAGTCTACACGCGATGGATACGAGGAGGAGATTGCTATACTAGTAGAAAATAATGACGACCTGACAAGGAAGCTAGGAGTATTCATGGGAGACCCCGCACCAAAGAGGGACAACTAACCAGGAGATTACATCATCCTCGACGACAACGACTCCGACCCTGATAGCGATGATGATTACGTTGATGAAGCTGGAGCAGATATCATGGAGTCTTCCTCTGATGAAAATTTCTAGATGACCACCATTGTATTTAGTAGTATTTTCCCTCCAAGTAGTTGCAACGATCGAGTTTGTAGTTATAGGTTAGACCGCCTTTGTGTGACTTGTGTGCTATTGATTGAAGTGAAATTGATTGTGTTTGTCTCATGAGCACTATGGGTAGTGAATCTCTCTTAGACCCCTATTCTATTCTGTTTTCTCACCCATCCTAAACCCATCAGATGCCTCTGAGACATGACAATGGATTTGCCTTCCCACCGGAGCTCTCTCAGTTGATCCAGCAACAGAATACCTTGATGCAACTTTTAGTCCAGAATCAGATCCAAGGCAACAACAACAACCCACCACCACCACCCCCTGTTGATCACCTAGCCCGTTTCCTAAGGTTGAATCCACTGGTGTTCTGTAGTAGCGCTAATCTGATTATTGCAGATGATTAGCTCCACAAGATTGGAAGAGAGCTGACCACTGCAGGATGCACAGATGCGGAGAGAGTGAGTTTTGCTGCACATCAACTTGATGGACCCGCAACATCATGGTGGGAGAATTTCACAGCCACTTACCCCATTGACACTGTTACATGGGATCAGTTTCAGCAGGCTTTCCAGACTGCCCATGTTTCAGCAGGAGCTATGAGCATGAAGAAGCGTGAGTTTCACAACTTGCGCCAAGGAGGACGCACAGTGGGCCGGTATGGGGATGAGTTTAGTAAGTTAGCACGCTATGCCCCTGATGACGTAGCTACGGATTCCGCAAAGCAGGAGAAGTTTCTAGAAGGACTGAATGATGAGCTGAGAATGCAGTTGATGGTGGCAACATTTAACAACTACCAGGAGTTGGTAGATAGGGATCTTATGATTGAACGCAAGTAGCAACAGACTGATAATCGCAAGAGGAAGTATGGGCAGGGGAGGTACACTTCAGGACCTCAGCAGAAGCTCCGCTATTCCTCGTACTCAGGAGGACATACCCAAAACCATGGAGGCCATACCCATGGAGGACACACGCACAATGGATCAAATTTGCACAACCATAGTGGCACCAGGAATGGCAATAGGAACGGAGGAAGGAGCAGCCAGAACCGTTCCAACCCTTCAACACCAGCCAAGAGGGATCTGAGCCACATTACCTGTTTCAAGTGCCAGAAGACCGGACATTACGCTACGGAATGTCCTGAAGCGAAGAATGGAAATGGCAATGGAGGTTCTTTTAAGAAGCCCAACCCTTTCACCAAAGGTCAGGTGAACCACATCAGCGTGGAGGAGATTGAGGATCAACCCGACGCAGTTGTCGGTAAGTTTTTGATTAACGCATTTACCACACTTGTTCTTTCTGGTACTGGTGCATCGCATTCATACATATCAAGGGGATTTGTGGATAAGTATAACCTGCCAACCCAAGCCCTTAGGTCACCCATGCTAGTAAGCTTGCCAGGAGCAGAGTATTTGGCCAGCTGATGGTGTGATCGGTTACCCTTGACCATTGGCAGACACGTGTTTCCCTTAGACCTAATAATTTTGGAGTCACAAGGATTGGATATAGTATTAGGCATGGATTGGTTATCTAAGTATGGAGGAAACATTGATTATGCTAGTAAGTCGATATTCCTCACCACACCAGAAGGAAGAAGGATCAATTATGTATCCCGGCATGTGCCGAAGAGGACTCAAGTGAATTCCTTATTAGGAGTTGTACAGGAGGAAGTACCAGTGGTGAAGGATTACCTCGACGTATATCCGGAGGAGTTACCAAGCATGCCACCGGACCGAGACATTGAGTTTTTGATTGAGCTATTGCCAGGCACCGGGCCAATATCAAAGAGACCATATCGGATGCCCGCACAAGATTTGGAGGAAATTAGGAAGCAGATTAAGGAGTTACTGGATAAGGGTTACATTCGACCAAGTTCGTCACCTTGGGGAGCCCCAGTGCTTCTAGTGGAAAATAAGGATGGATCTTTAAGGATGGTTGTTGATTATCGTGCGTTGAATGAAGTGGCGATCAAGAACAAATACCCGTTGCCGATGATCAATGATTTGTTTCACCAGTTGCAAGGAGCTAAAGTTTTCTCTAAGATTGATCTTCGATCAGGTTATCACCAGTTGAAGATTCGAGAGCAGGATATACCCAAGACAACTTTTACCACAAGGTACGGGCTATATGAGTATACCGTTATGTCATTTGGTCTGACTACTCGCCCCTGCCTATTTCATGAACATGATGAACAAAGTGTTTATGGAGTTCTTGGATAAGTTCGTCGTGCTGTTCATTGATGACATTTTGGTCTACTCAAAGAATGAAGAGGAGCATATGGAGCATTTGCGTTTGGTTTTTGAGAAGCTCAGAGAACATCAGTTGTATGCCAAGTTCAGCAAGTGTGGGTCTTGGTTAAAGGAAGTGGGATTTCTCGGACATGTTATATCTGGAGAAGGAATAGCAGTAGACCCTACCAAGGTTGCTTCGGTGACTAAATGGGTGGCACCCACATCAGTTGGAGAGATCAGAAGTTCTCTTGGACTCGCAGGATATTATCGGAGGTTCATTGAGAATTTCTCTTGGATTGCAAAGCCCATGACAGAGTTATTGAAGAAGGACAACAAGTTTAAATGGACTGAGGAGTGGGATGCTAGTTTTCAGGAGTTGAAGAAACGTTTGTTTACAGCCCCAGTGCTGATTCTCCCAGATCAACGCAAGGATTATCATGTATATTCTGACGCTTCACGTCGAGGACTTGGAGCAGTGCTTATGCAGGAAGGAAGAGTTGTTTCATATGCCTCACGACAACTTAAACCCCATGAGCTGAATTATGCTACACATGATTTGGAGTTAGCAATAGTAGTGCATGCGTTGAAGACATGGAGGCATTTTCTCATCGGAAACCACTGTGAGGTATACACGGGACACAAGAGTTTGAAATATATCTTCACGCAGAAGGAGTTGAACCTTAGGCAAAGGAGATGGTTGGAGCTCATCAAGGATTATGATATGAAATTGCACTATCATCCCAGAAAGGCCAATGTAGTAGTAGATGCATTGAGCCGCAAGAGTTATATTAACATGCTCATGACCGGAGGATTACCTAAGGAGTTAGTAGAGGATCTCCGAGAGTTATGTTTAGAGATAGTTCCGAGAGGATATGTTGTAGCGTTGTAAATTCAGTCCACCTTGATGGGTAAGATCAGAGAAGCTCAGAAGACTGACAAGGAGATTGCCGAGATAAAGGAAAGGATGAGCAAATTAAAGGCTAAAGGATTTCGTGAGGATGAGCACGGCACCTTATGGTTTGAGGATCGCGTATATGTGCCTAATGACCCCGAGATCAGGAAGTTGATTCTGCAGGAGGCCCATGATTCGTCGTATTCAATTTACCCAGGAAACACTAAGATGTATCTGGATTTGAAGGAAAGTTTCTGGTTGACAGGAATGAAGAAGGATATTGCTGAGTATGTAGCAGTGTGTGATGTATGTAAGAGAGTTAAGGCAGATCATCAGAAGCCAGCGGGATTGCTACAGCCATTGCCGATACCCGATTGGAAATGGGATAAACTTGGCATGGATTTTATCACTGGATTGCCCAGGACATGTTCAGGCTATGACTCTATTTGGGTTGTAGTCGATCATTTGACGAAAGTAGCTCATTTCATCCCGGTGAAGAGCACTTATACGAGGGCTAAGTTGGCAAAGATATACATGACCAGGATCGTATGCCTGCACGGAGTTCTGAGGACTATTGTATCAGATAGAGGAACCCAGTTCACTTCAAAGTTTTGGAATCAGTTGCATGAAACTTTGGGTACTAGGCTAGAGTTCAGTACATCCTTTCATCCACAGACAGATGGATAGACCGAGAGAGTCAATCAAATTCTGGAGGACATGTTGAGAGCTTGTGCACTAGATTATGGATCTAGTTGGGATGACAATTTGCCGTATGCAGAGTTCTCTTATAACAACAGTTATCAAGCCAGTTTGAAGATGGCCCCTTTCGAAGCTTTGTACGGAAGGAGGTGCAGGACACCGTTATTGTGGGATGAAGTTGGAGGTCGATAGGTATTTGGACCAGATTTAATCAAAGACTCTAAAGAGAAGGTTAAGCTGATTCACGACAGACTCAAGGTAGCCCAGTCCAAGCAGAAGAGTTATGCGGATTCTAACTGCAAGGGGACAGTTTACGAAGTCGGAGACAGAGTATATCTTTGTGTGTCCCCACTTCGAGGAGTTAAGCGTTTTGGAGTCAAGGGAAAGCTAGCACCACGTTTTGTGGGACCATACCGAGTTTTGGAACGTATGGGAGAAGTTGCATACAAGCTAGAATTGCCAGAAGGATTGTCAGGAGTTCACGATGTGTTTCATGTTTCCCAGTTTAAGAAGTGTCACGCAGAGATGGCCGATATTCCTCTGAGAGATACAGCGCCACTGGAAGCAATTCAGTTAGACAGTGATTTGACTTATAAGGAGAAGCCAGTCAAGATTCTCGAGTTTTCCATCCGAGTTACTCACAGCAAGGTTATCAAATTTTGCAAAGTTCAGTGGAGCCACCATACCGAGGAGGAAGCCACCTGGGAGCGAGAAGAAGACCTTCTTAGGGACCACCCAAACCTTTTTGCTGACCAACCCGAATCTCGAGGGCGAGATTCATCTTAAGGGGGGTAGGTTTGTAACATCCCAATTTTCAATTTGGATGTTATACATAGATCATCATATGCATACCATATTTTACTCTTGCATTTTGGTTGAGATCCTAGAAATCTTAAGAAACTCAAGGACCCAAGGAGAGAGTTGGAGGTTTCACAAAATTCATATACGAATTTTGTTTCAAATTTGAAGAAAAGGATCAATTTAATTTTATTATTTTTATCTCCCAATATTTCCAATATTAAAAATAAATGAGAGAAGATAATATGACTTCTTCAAATTAAAAGAAATATTGGAGAAAGAATTTTAAAATCAAATTATGATATTTCTAGTATTTATTTGCTATTTTATTTGAATTAGAAAAATATGCATTTTTGAAAATTGCATTTTTAGGCTAGAAAAATGTTCACTTTGTTCTAAATATTCTATTTAGAGGGTCAAAATTGTTTTTGGCATTTTTAGATTTTTTTTATATTTTATTAGGATTTTTCTTTTCGGGCAAAAATTATTTAAAAAAAATCTCGTCGCCCGACTGGGCCAATGGCCCAGCCGAGCGGGCCGAAGCCCAGCGCCGTGCCGCCCTCCCTCGCCGACTCGGGACGAGAGTCGCAAGGTTCGCCGCACCGCCGCTGCCTTGTCCGGCTTGGACACTCGTCGCTGCTGCCCCTCCCGCAAGCAACGCCCCCTCCGTCCCCGTTAAAAGCCGCCCGAGGCCGCCGCCACCGCCTCGTCCTCCGCCGCCTCCACTTCCGCCGAAGCCACTGCCACGGCCCGCTGCCGCGGCCCGCTGCCGCACGCCGCCCCTACTTCTGCCGCCCCCGCACCACCCACGTCACCGCCCCGAGCCGTCGACCGCCGCCGCCGCGGATCTCACCGGAGCCGCCGCCGCTGTCACGCGCCGCCGCCACACCACCCGCGCCGCCGCCCCGCGTCGTCGACCGCCACCGCCGCGGATCTCACCGGAGCCGCCGTCGTTGACCCCGTTTTTTTGACCGGTCGGTTTTTCTTTGGTTAACCCCAATTTTTTTTAAGTTTTTACGGTTTTTGTTTTAGATCGGTTTTCGTTGGTTTATTTTATTTAGCGGACGTTCGTTTTAATGAACGTTATTCGCCGGTTAGGTTTAGACAGCGAACGTTCATTCTTTAGTCTTTTCTTTTTATTTTATTTTCGTCAAGGGACTTATCCGTGATTATTTTTATCGCGATTCAGCCCTTGATCTTCAAATTAGTATAACGTTTTACTCGTTTATCCAAATTAGACGAAACCAGCGCCAAAATCTTCGTCTCGATGCCCTCTTTCCATTTAATCAACTTGAACATGATTTTGGTACTATAAAATTTGACTTTAGTCCGGATTAGTAAACGATCTTGTTTCGTTCTTATTTTGAGTTTCGTTGCTCCGTTTGAGTTGAATCTTTTTGCGAGTCGTAGCTAATCGCATGTACCTACTGTTCAGATCTAATTCACATGTTAATATTGCTGTTAGGTTTTGACTCTTGTTAGTTCAAGCTGTTTTCTTGTTTCGTGTTTGATTTGGATCTTTTCTCAGTTTCTCTCGAGTTTCGATTGAGTGATTGCTTATGTATGCTATTGTTTGTCTATGCTTGATTACCCGGAGTGCGAAGCTTGTTACTACGAATCTCTAGAGTTTGCAGATCATCGGCAAGGCAAGTTACACTTTGGTCATACTCTTTTATACCTACTTTTTACTATGCATTAGTTCTGCCCCACAAATACTTGCATTGGTAGGATTGGGAACATGTGGTTTTGGTTGTAGTGTTGAGGTAGGAACCTAATACCTTTTGATCACCCCGGGAATATATGTTATGCCTATTATTGCTTAGCTATGCTCGTAGACGGGGATTGGATCGTGATCCACACATGGAAGTTTGAGAGTTATATTAATCATGGTAACATTAAGGTGGCAACTTAAATACACATATGGGTGGATTGGTTGGGGCACCTGGAGTATCCAGTGTTGTCTATTTTGGAAATCCCTGAGTACCCATGTGATTATCCTATGGAATGCCACCCAGGCTCAAAGGGATCATAAGATTATTCATGCTAGAAACTTCCATGTGTAGCCACAAGCCATTATGGGCTCTGGCATAGTTGAGTAAGTTGCTTGAGCTCTTCAAGAGGTAGACTAGCAGATGTAGAGGGATGTAGGTGCTACTGTCTACCCGGAGTAGAGAGTTAATGCTTCAGAAAGGCTATGTCTCGATCATCTGATCTTGGATGCGGTCGAGTCTTGTGGGGACAAGTGTGCAAACCTCTGCAGAGTTTATAAACTAATCATGGTTAGCCGTGTCCTCGGTTATGGATATCTTGAGTATCTAGTACTTGAATCTATTGATGTGATCTCATCACGTTACTTTAATTAATTATGATGTTGGGTTACTTTTAATTGGGATTTGAGTTGGGGTTACCTTCTCAAATAATGGGCAACATGGGAGTAGTTAAATAAGTTTATTCCTTTGTTGTAGGGAAAAGCTAGCTTTATGCAAAACCATGAAACTTACAGACTCCACCAGCCAAATATTGCATGTAGATATAGTTCTTGCATTATCATTGCTTTACAGTGTAACTATGCCAGCATATTCCATGTGCTGACCCATTTCGGGTGGCAACGTCTTATGTTGCAGACTACTCAGACGATGAATAAGGTGCGATAGGTCGTTGTTTTGCACTCAGCTATGCTCTTGGAGTTTATGGACTCATTTACCTTCAAAGCTTCCGCAGTTATCTTGTTTAGATGGCCTTCAGCCATGATTTATTTATGTAATCATACTCTTTATGAGGACTCAATTTAATAAGTGTGTGATTGAAACTCTGTTATAATTCCTCGAGTACTGTGTGTGTCAGCATTACCGATCCAGGGATGACACTGATGCACAAAGACTTGACCGTTTGAGGTCTGGTCGGTACATAACAACCCATAATGCAATAAATATTGATATAAAAGCATGATGCAAAATGGACGTATCAACTCCCCCAAGCGTAGACCTCGCTTGTCCTCAAGCGAAAGCCGAAATCGAAAAATATGTCCACACGTTTAGAGATAGAGGTGTCGATAAAATAAAATACGGACACGAGGGCATCATGATCATTCTTAGAATAGCAACATATATATTGTCATGTGATTTCTTATTCTTAAGTTACAATCTATTCACAATGTAAAGTATGAATCAGAAACTTCATTGAAAACTAGCAAACTATAATCTCAGTCATTGAAGCAATTGCAATTTATCATAACATCGGAAAGAGTCAATATAAGAGCTTTTCAGCAAGTCCACATACTCAACTATCATTTAGTCTTTCACAATTGCTAACACTCACGTGATACTTATGGGTATGAAGTTTCAATCGGACATAGAGAAAGATAGGGGCTTATAGTTGCACCTCCCAACCTTTTACCTCAAGGGTAATGTCAACAATAATAATTTATGAAAACCTACATCCAAGTGGATATATATATATATAAGGATCTTTCCAACACATAGTGCTTGCCAAAGGATAAAGTGTAAAAAGGAAAGGTGAAGATCACCATGACTCTTGTATGAGGGTAGAAGGTAAAAACTAAGAGATAGGACCTTCGCCAGAGGGAA
Organism: Triticum aestivum; assembly: GCF_018294505.1. NCBI lineage: Eukaryota > Viridiplantae > Streptophyta > Magnoliopsida > Poales > Poaceae > Triticum > Triticum aestivum. The sequence continues at coordinate 520,218,298 of NC_057810.1, read as the reverse complement.
GCAGAGGTTGTCATGCGCTTTTATGGCTGGATGCACCAAATTTTAATACAAAAGAACATCACTTTATATTGCCACTTGTGATAGGGACCTTTATTATGCAGTCTGTCGCTTTTATTTCTTCCATATCACAAGCTCGTATAAAGCTTATTTTCTCCACACTAATAGATCATACATATTTAGAGAGCAATTTTTATTGCTTGCACCGACGACAACTTACTTGAAGGATCTTACTCAATCCATAGGTAGGTATGGTGGACTCTCATGGCAAAACTGGGTTTAGGGATATTTGGAAGCACAACTAGTATCTCAACTTGGTGCAAAGAATTTGGCTATCATGAGGGGGAAAGGCAAGCTCAACATGTTGGATGATCCATGACAATATAATTTATTCGGATATAAGAAAACATAACTCATTACGTTGTCTTCCTTGTCCAACATCAACTTTTTAGCATGTCATATTTTAATGAGTGCTCACAATAATAAAAGATGTCCAAGATAGTATATTTATATGTGAAAACCTCTCTTTCCTTATTACTTCCTATTAATTGCAACGATGACCAAAACTATGTTTGTCAACTCTCAACAACTTTATTCATCATACTCTTTATATGTGAAGTCATTACTCTCCATAAGATCAATATGATCTTTTTATTTCTTCTTATTCTTTGTTTTATTCCCTCAAGATCATAACAAGATAGCAAAGCCCTCAACTTCAAAACTAATCTTTATTATATATAACTCATGGACTTGATTACATAGATAGGGATCAACACAAAACTCGAAGCTAGATCATACTAAAATTTATTCTACTAGATCAAAATATAACCAAAAGAATCAAACTAAGAAAAGAAGTAAAGATAGAAGTGTGATGGTGATACGATACCGAGGCACATCCCCCAAGCTTGGCAGTTGCCAAGGGGAGTGCCTATACCCATGTGTTTATGTTTCTTTCTTCGAAGGTGGTGATGTGATATTCTTGGCAATGATGCCCCTTAGGATACGATTCTCTTCCTCGAGCTTATTGACTTGCCGCTTAAGATCCATTATTTCCTTACAGAGTTTACCCGTGACGACCAAAGCTCCTTTCACCCATGGATGTTGCATAGCTGCGGGAGAACAAGTAACACTCCTTTTCATATTCTCATAAGAAAGAAATCTAGCATTGGGAGGGATGACCGAGTTTGGAATTGCTGAGCTCTAAAGTTCCTCCATCATGAATCTGGCTTGGAGACGAGAGGTAACTTCTTGGTCTTCCTCCATGGCATCTATCATTTTCAAGTCGGCCTCCATCTCTTCCTCCATTGATGGCCCAAAGTTGTCAGCATTGCTGTTTGCTCTTGGCCCTGGTTTCGGATGAGATACCCGACTCTCCCCGATTGACTCTTGAGAAGACATCTTGCTCTAAATCTGTTGTAGAAACAGCTCAAAACAAAAACAGACGATTTCGTCGTGGTACGGTGGTCAAAAGCCCAGGGGGTAGGGCACGCCCTCCACCCTCGTGGATGCCCCGTGTCTCCTTCGGACTACTTCTTAATTTCCTAGTTTTTTAAACATTCCAAAACGGAGAAAATTTGCTATTAGAACTGTTTTGGAGTCGGTTTACTTACCGTACCACATAGCTATTCCTTTTCGGAGTCTGAAACGTTCTGGAAAGTGTCCCTTATGTACTCCTCCGGGGTTACGGTGTCAATAACATTGGTTTCAACCTTTATGGGATTACCTGAGATATAATGTTCGATTCTTCAACCGTTCACCACCTTCGGATTTGTGCCTTCGGCATTGTTGATTTTTATGGCACCAAAACGATAGACCTCCTCGATAACATAAGGACCTTCCCATTTAGAGAGAAGTTTTCCTGCAAAAATCTTAAACGAGAGTTGTATAGCAAAACATAATCACCTACATTAAACTCACGCTTCTGTATCCTTTTATCATGCCATCTTTTAACTTTTTCTTTAAACAGTTTGGCATTCTCATAGGTCTAGGTTCTCCATTCATCAAGTGAGCTAATGTCAAATAGCCTCTTCTCACCGGCAAGTTTGAAATCATAATTGAGCTCTTTAGTGGCCCAATACGCCTTATGTTCTAGTTCTAGAGGTAAGTGACATGCTTTTCCATAAACCATTTTATACGGAGACATTCCCTTAGGATTCTTATATGCAATTTTGTAGGCCCATAATGCATCATCAAGTTTCTTGGACCAATTCTTTCTAGATCTATTAACAGTCTTTTGCAAAATTAATTTAATCTCTCCATTACTCAATTCTACTTGACCACTAGACTGAGGGTGGTATGGAGATGCAATTCTATGATTAACATCATACTTAGCAAGCATTTTACGAAAAGCACCATGAATAAAATGTGAACCACCATCAGTCATTAAATATCTAGGGACTCCAAACCTTGGAAAAATAACTTATTTAAGCATCTTAATAGAAGTGTTATGATCAGCACTACTAGTTGGAATAGCTTCTACCCACTTAGTAACGTAATCAACAGCAAATAAAATATGTGTATACCCATTAGAGGAAGGAAAAGGTCCCATATAATCAAAGCCCCAAACATCAAATGGTTCATAACAAGTGAATAGTTCATAGGCATTTCTTGACGTCTGCTAATATCACCAATTCTTTGACATTCATCACAAGACAAGACAAACTTACGTGCATCTTTGAAGACAGCAGGCCAATAAAAACCATATTTCAATACCTTATGTGCAGTTCTATCTCCAGCGTGGTGTCCTCCATATGCCTCAGAGTGACACTTGCGTAGGATCTGTTCTTGTTCATGCCCAGGTACACAACATCTAATAACACCATCTACTCCTTTATAAAGGTGTGGGTCATCCCAAAAAGTTCTTTTGCTGGTATGTGAAACTAGGCGGTATAAATTTAGCAACAATGTAATTAGCATAGTCAGCATACCATGGAGCAGTACGAGAAGCATTTGACAGCTAATTGTTCATCAAGAAAGCTATCATCAATAGGTAGTGGGTCATCAAGAACATTTTCTAACCTAGACAAGTTGGCTGCAACGGGGTTCTCAGCTCCCTTTCTATCAATAATATGCAAATCAAATTCTTGTAGCAAGAGAACCCATCTAATAAGTCTAGGTTTAGCGTCTTTCTTTTCCATAAGGTATTTAATAGCAGCATGATCAGTGTGAACAGTTACTTTGGAATCAACAATATAAGGCCTGAACTTATCACAAGCAAATACAACTGCTAAAAATTCCTTTTCAGTAGTAGCATAATTTCTCTGGGCACTGTCTAGAGTTTTACTAGCATATTGGATAACATTTAATTTCTTATCAACTCTTTGTCCTAGAACAACACCTACAGCATAATCACTAGCATCACACATGACTTCAAAGGGTAATTCCAATCGGGTGGCTGAACAATAGGTGCAGAAATCAAGACTTTCTTAAGTATTTCAAATGCTTCTACACAATCATCATCAAAGACAAAAGGAACATCTTTTTGTAAGAGATTAGTCAGATGCCTAGAAAATTTTGGAGAAGTCTTTAATGAACCACCTATAAAAACTTGCATGACCAAGAAAACTTCTTATACCTTTGATGTCCTTAGGACACGACATCTTTTCAATAGCATCAACTTTAGTTTTATCAACTTCAATACCTCTTTCAGAAATTTTATGCCCCAAGACAATACCTTCATTAACCATAAAGTGGCACTTCTCCCAATTCAAGACGAGATTAGTTTCTTCACATCTCTGCAAAACTCGATCAAGGTTGTGTTGACACCAGATTTTGTCACGGTCAAGAACTTAATTAATATGGCCTCAAATGGAGAAGTGATCTACATAAAAAAGTTTCGTATTGTCGATATGAACATCTTTGAAGTTTGGGACATCACCATCCGATTTCATCTCGAAGAATGAAGTTGTGCTCGAAATACAGAGATTTTGTATTCAGAACACTATTCAGCTCATTACGCCCCCAAAACTGCCTCGTATGGAAAATGATCTACACGGACTGTCTTTGTTTCGTCGAAATGATCGATTTTGATATAAAAATCATTCCAATCCGATCACGTATGCAGAAGTTAGAGCCATCAGAATGCAGATCTGTTAGGAGACCGAAAGTGGCGCGCCCCACCAGACACCCCGTCTGATGGGTAGCACGAGTAATAGCTGGATTTGCGTGAGGTAGTGCGAATAATAGCCTGTTTTGCACAAGCGATTTGACCCTCAAGTTGACATCCGATCAAAAAAATGTTCAACTTGAAAGTTGTTCATCTTGTCGAAACGGTCAAGATTGCTTTTGGACTCGTTTTCATCTGAGGTCGTTTACCTCCACAAAAAAGACCCGCAAGGTGCAGCCAGTTTAAACCGAACAGTTTTGGAAAGTTCGGACAAAACCAATCCAAATTTGACTAGGGTTTTGGACGTGAATCCAAGCCTTTTCCTTGCATGGGAAGTCCAACCGCCTCTTATATACCTAAGGGGTGACGGCCAATTGAACAACAACACACAATCGCAAAACCCATCTACAAACTTTCATCTCCTACCCTAGTTTTCCGCTTCTCATTCATCGATGTTCTTTGCTTCGGAGAGCTTCGATCTACGAAGCCCTAGGGGCGGGTGAACCGACCTAGGGCAGCCCATCACCGCCGTGCATCCAGACAGGGTCTCTCCCGGCCGCGTGGGGTTTCGGGTCTTGAAAAGAGCTCGCCGAATTGTCTTGCGTATCGCGCTTCCGGTGAGCCTCCTTCAGCGACGTGTCCTACATATCGCGCTCGACACCGAGGGTACACGATGACGTGTTCGTGTGCGAACACACTTTTTGGCGACTCTGCCGGGGAACAAAGAGCAATCATCATCAACCATCATGGTCGATCTTCCCAAGCCATCTGAAGTGGATGCCGATAACATCATCAAGCCCAATTTTGAGGAATTATCGGCAGAACATCACCAAGCTTTTGAAGAGTACAAGAAGGCGCACGAAGAGAAGGAGATGCAGGAGTTTCTTGCTAAGTTCAAAAAGGATCGCCAAGGCAACATCACTTCAATTGAAGAAATCAAGTTTCCTCCTCTTCACAATGAGCAGGTAGAACCGGCTGTAAGCAAAATCTTCTCTCCTGAACAGTCGGCTGAAATTACTACTCTTGTTGCTCAGAATAATGATCTTATTTACCAAGCTATCATAGACAATAATATTGCTCGAAGTAATACTCCTCAATCATATAATGGTAGTGGTAGTATGTCTGCTGGTGTGGAAAACTTTAGTACAACTTTACCTATTTCATCGGCGCTGCCCGTGCTATTGAATTCTTATTCCAGTCAGACAAACCAACTTGTTACTCCACCCTTTAATCCTGCCATGAATGTACCAAGTTCAGTGAATCCAACTGCATTGCTAGGTTATGGTTCGGCAAGTCCAAGTAGATTTCTGCCGAACTATGGTACAACATACACACCACCTTCTCTTTCGACTAGCACTGTACCAACTATTAGAAATCATATTCACCATGTGCCATAACCACACGCAACGTCACTCAATACGAGTGATATTTTGGCTAATGTCAGAGAGGAAATGTCTAGGGTGTTCCGAGAGCATTGTGGGATTTTCTACCTAAACCACGAATTTCCAGGAAACCATATCTAGAAATTTTTGATGCCGCGCCATGTCCTCCCAAATATAAAGTTCCAGATTTTGTTAAGTTCATCGGAGAGGGGAAAATGACTACATGGGAGCATGTTAGTCAATACTTGGCACAATTAGGTGAGGCAAGTTCATGAGACGAGTGGAAAGTGCGTTATTTTCCTTTATCTTTAACCGGTACTGCTTTCTCATGGTTTTCGGCATTACCACCCGGTCCTCTTACTACATGGTTTCAATTGGAGCAAAAGTTTGATCACTTCTACAGTGGTGACAATGAGCTTAAACTAACCCATCTTACATCGGTTAAGCAAAAGCATGATGAATCGGTCTCCGATTATGTCAAAAGATTTAGAGATACAAAAAATCGGTGCTATAGTTTGGTGATAACCGAGAGAGATTTGGCTGATCTTGTGCTTAGTGGTTTGAGAACTCACATTAGAGAAAGGCTAGAAGGACATGAGTTTTTAAATATCAACCAAGTCTTCCAAAGAGCTTTGGCTGAGGAAAGCCGAAGCAAAGATCTTAAAGAGGTGCATAGATATAAAACTGATCGTCCTAAGATGAATATGGTTGAGTACGATAGTGACCACTCGGACGATGAGGGTGATATTTATGTTGCTGAATTTGTTTAGCCATCTAAGGCCAAACCATTTACTTGCAATGATTTAAAGCGATTCATAATAATCATGATGAAGAGATGAAATTTACTTTCAACATTGCTAAGTGTGATAGAATATTTGATGCTTTATTGCAAGCAAAGATTATTAGAATATCTCATACTTTATCGCTGTTTGAAGAGCTGAAACAGCGTGCTTATTGCAAGTATCCTAATTCTTTTTCTCATGCTACTAATGATTGTAATGTTTTTCGATGACAGATACAATCGGCCATTAATGACGGACGACTGAATTTTTCTAAGATGCAAGTTGATAAGCAACCTTTCCCAATGAACACCATGGATTTGGAGGGGAAGAAGATGTTAATTCGACCCAGCATAGCCGAATTAGCTAATAAGAATAATATTGTCATTGGTGAGCCCAGGGAAAACAAGGAGAGCGACAAGGTCTTGGGGAGACAAGTTGTGCTTGATAAGCAACCCAATGGCAAGGAGATAATCAAGATCACCATCAAGAATCCTACACTCGGGGGGCAATCACAAGTGCAAGAGAACACTCATGTCAAATTTGTTAAGCACAAGAGTCCAGAGGTTGGCAAGTGGAAGACGAATGAAGCTAAAGTGCAGCGCAAGAGAATCAAGCCAACTTTTGATATGTTGATGTCCAAATATTCCAATCAAGCGGCCGGTTCTAGCTCTGACCAGTCATCAAATTTGAAGCGCTCAAGGTCACCTCCTCGGGAAAAATTTCAGCATCATGCAAGGCCATATGGGTCATGGGCACCGGGACCATGGATGGCGCCACCCCCCTATGCGCCATACTACATCGAAGGCTTCAATGGAGGATGGGGCATCCCCCAATGTCCCCTTATACTTTTCATCCGGGTTGGGCAGAACCAAGGAGGCCTGTTCATGAGAGGCTTTCTTATCCCACACGAGGCAGTATGAACAATGATGTCAATCGGCCAATGCGAGATAATCATGGAAGGGTTGGCAAGCAAGCGTGGCATGCTAAATCACCAAGTGCCGAAATTTCAGAGCCTAGCAAGCAAGAGGAGAAGAATACTAGTGCTGAAACTATTATGATAGGCACTAAAGAATTAACAATCAAAGATCCGATTATTGTTGATAATCCGGCTGATTCTAATAAAGATGTGGATGCTGTCCAGCAGGGTCCCATGGCTAACGATCATGAAGCTAGCACAAGCAAGGCCAAGTCGAGGGATCCAAAATATACTCAGCCTAAGTGGTGGCCATCTGGTCTGACCAAGGCACAAAAAAGAAGATTGTGGTGCATGAGGAGCCATGAGATGGAGGAACAAGAAGCAGAGAGGCAAAGGGATAAATTGTTCAATGAAAGTCGTCTGATAATCCCCAAGTGCAGGGAATCATCATAGCAATTCCCAAAGGTGGAAGTGATAAGTATGGAGTGTCGAACCCACAAGGAGCTAAAGGTAAGATCAATATTCTCTCAAGCCCTATCTTCCACTGATACGACTCTACGTGCACCGAACGTTTGCTTCCAACTAGAAACAAGAAATAAAACTGTGTTGTGGGTATAAAGAGGATAACTTTGTATTATATCGGAGAGCTAAAATATATAAGTAGGTGTTGTTATCATAAAGTTAGAATATAATACTAAATAATATAAGTAGCGAGTGTGGAATAATGGTGGATCGGTGTGCGGAATTGTCCTAAGCAATTGTTAACAAGATTGATAGTCGTCATTGAAATTTCATATGAGGGAGAGGCATAAACTAACATATTTTTCCTACTTGGATCATATGCTCTTATGATTGGAACTCTAGCAAGCATCCACAAATACTAAAGATTCATTAAGGTAAAACCCAACCATAACATTAAAGCATCAAGTCCCCTTTTATCCCATACGCAACAACCCCCTTACTCGGGTTTAAGCTTCTATCACTCTAGCAACCCACTATAAGCGAATCATGAACGTATTGCAACACCCTACAGCGGGAATCCCTCACGCTTGCGCGACACAGAGGGCACCATAGGACATCACCAAAATAAAACATACAACTCGTACCAATCTAGATCATCAATCAACTCAAAGAAAAAAGATATCTACTCAAAACATCATAAGATGGCAACACATCATTGGATCATAATATGTAGCATAAAGCACCATGTTCAAGTAGGGATTACAGCGGGGTGCGGGAGAGTAGACCGCGTAAAAGAGATGAGGATGGTGAAGATGATGGTGATGTTGATGAAGACGATCACCACGGCGATGATTCCCCTCCCGATGGCACTCCGGTGCCACCAAGAGAGAGGAGGAGAGGTTCTCCCCCTTGTGCTTCCTCCTCCATGGCTTTCCCCCTCTGGTCCTTGGCCTTCATGGCACTGATGGCCCCTCCGAGATCCTCCTCCATGGCCTCCGGTGATGATGGCCCCCTCTGGCAGGGTGCCAGAGAGGGCCTAGATTGATTTCTCGTGGCTACAGAGGCTTGCGGCAGCGGAACTTCCTATCTAGGTTGATTCCCGAAGGTTTCTGTATTTATAGGAATTTTTGGCATTGGTTTCACATCAGGAAGGTCTCTGGGCTGTCCCCGAGATAGGGGGCGCGCCCCAGGGGGAGGGCGCGGCCCCCACTCTCGTGGGCAGCCCGTGACTCTTCTGGCCCAACTCCAATGTTCCGTGGTCTTCTTTTGGTCCATAAAAAATCCTCAAAAATTGGCACATCAATTGGACTCCGTTTGGTATCCCTTTTCTATAAAACACTAAAACAAGGAGAAAACAGAAACTGGCACTGGGCTCTAGGTTAATAGGTTAGTCCCAAAAATCATATAAAATGACATATAAATGCATATAAAACATCATAGATGGATAATATAATAGCATGAATACTTCATACATTATAGATACGTTGGAGACGTATCAGCATCCCCAAGCTTAATTCATGCTCGTCCTCGAGTAGGTAAATGATAAAAGAAATAATTTATGAAGTGTGAATGCTAGAAGGTGCACAAGTTTGATCAATTATAATTTCAATCACCTTTTCTAGCATCAATATGTGTCATGATAGTAGCTTATCTCATAAAACTTTTCATGATCAAGTAACAATCTATTCACAATGTCAAGTATGGTTCAAAAACTTCATTAAGAACTAACAAACTATAATCTCAGTCATTGAAGCAATTGCAATTTATCATAACATCACAAAGAGTCAAGAATAGAGCTTTTCAGCAAGTCCACCTACTCAACTATCACATAGTCTTCTACAATTGCTAACACTCACGCAATACTTGTGGTTATGGAGTTTCAGCCGGACACTGAGAAAGATAGGGGCTTATTGTGTTGCCTCCCAACGTATTCACCTTTAGGTGATGTCAACAATAATGGCCCATGCTAACTTACATACAATTGGATATATATATCATGATCTTTCAAACACGAGGAGCTTGCCAAAGGATAAAATAAAAAGGGAAAGGTGAGGTTCACCTTGACTCGAGCATAAAGTAAAAACATAAAGTAAAAGATAGGCCCTTCGTAGAGGGAAGCAGAGGTTGTCATGCGCATTTAGGGTTGATGCATAAAATCTTAATGCAAAAGAATGTCACTTTATATTGCCCCTTGTATGTGGACCTTTATTATGCAGTCCGTCGCTTTTATTACTTCCACAACAAGTTCGTACAAAGCTTATTTTCTCTGCACTAATAAGTCATACATATTTAGAGAGCAATTTTTATTGCTTGCACCGATGACAACTTACTTGAAGGATCTTACTCAATCCATAGGTAGGTATGGTGGACTCTGATAGCAAAACTGGGTTTACGGGTATTTGGAAGCACAAGTAGTATCTCTACTTGGTGCAAGGAATTTGGCTAGCATGAGGGAGAAAGGCAATCTCAACATGTTTGGAAGGTCAATGACAATATACTTTAACTGAGATGTCAGAAAACATGACGTTGTCTTCCTTGTCCAACGTCAACTCTTTTAGCATGTCATACTTAATGAGTGATTCACAATCATAAAAGATGTCCAAGATAATATATTTGTATGTGAACCTCTCTTTCCTTATTACTTCCTATTAATTGCAACGATGACTAAAACTACGTTTGCCAACTCTCAACAACTTTTATGCCTCATACTTTCTATGTGTGAAGTCATCACTAACCATGTTATAAGCATATGAAACCTATAAAAATTCAGATTTATGACATTCAATTCATTCCCCCATTTACTCATAGGATATACATGAAGCACAAGAGTAAATGACAAACTACTCCAAAAGATATGAGTGATGGACACTGAGTAGTCAAATAATTAACTAGCCATCGGAGGGTCCCCTTATTTTTATTCAATAATTCAGATCCAATGATTTTATTCAAACAACAAGTAAAATTGAAAATACGCTCCAAGCAAAACACATATCATGTGACGAATAAAAATATAGCTCCGAGTAAGGTATACCGATAGTTTTGAAGACGAAAGAGGGGATGCCTTCCGGGGCATCCCTAAGCTTAAGCGCTTGAGTCTTCCTTGAATATTAACTTGGTGTGCCTTGGGAATCCCCAGGCTTAGGGTCTTTCCACTCCTTATTCTCCTCGTATCGGTATCTCACCCAAAACTTGAAAACTTCAATCACACAAAACTTAATGGAACTTCGTGAGATAGGTTAGTATGATAAAGAGTAAACCATGCACTTTGGTACTGTAAAAGACAAGGTTCATAATTTTTTTCACATAATGCCTACTGTGCCATATCATTTCTACAATTAATATTGAGAAATATAAGCCATAGAAACTAGGAGACAAGCAAACTATGCAATGAAAACAGAATCTGTCAGAAATAGAACAGTTTGTAATCATCTGAAAAATAGCCATACTTCTGCTACTCCAAAAATTATGAAATGAATTTATGGACGTGAGGAATTTGTCTGTTAATCTTCTTCAAAAAGAATCAACTCAAAAGCACTCTTCTGTAAAAAATGACAGCTAATCTCGTGAGCGCAAAGTTTCTGTTTTTTACAGCAAGATCACATTAACTTTCACCCAAGTCTTCCCAAAGGTCTTACTTGGCACTTTATTGAAACAAAAAGCATAAAACATGATTACTACAGTAGCTTAATCATGTCGACACACAAAAACAGTAAGGATAAATATTGGGTTGTCTCCCAACGAGCGCTTTTCTTTAATGCCTTTTAGCTAGGCATGATGATTTCAATGATGCTCACAAAAAAGGTAAGAGTTGAAACACAAGAAGAGCATCATGAAAATATGACTAGCACATTTAAATCTAACTCACTTCCTATGCCTAGGGATTTTGTGAGCACACAATTTATAGGAACAAAGTCAACTAGCATAGGAAGGCAAAACACGTATAACTTCAAAACTTTTAAGCACATAGGGAGGAAACTTGATATTATTGCAACTCCTACAAGCACATAATCCTCCCTCATAATAGTTTTCAGTAGCATCATGGATAACAACTTTGTTCTCATACTCAATTGGAACCTCTTCCGAAATAGTGGAATACTAACTAAAGTTGACACTCTTCCAAATCCACTTTTATAAATTTCGTACGAAGATTCAACACCCTCCAAGATAGTGGGATCACTAATTCCTAAAGTTGACACTCTTCCAAACCCACTTTAAATTATAGTATTATTCATACTCCAAAAGATATACGTGAAGTTCATGGAGCATTCTTCAATTAATATAGACTAGCCAGTTATCCAGGCTCAAAATATATAAGTGAAGCGCACGAAGCATTCTATAGAACCATACTCAAACGATTTAAGTGAAGCACAAAGAGCAATTCTATAAGATCATACTTAAATGATATAAGTGAAGCACATGAAGTATTATATAAATCAATGAAGATATATCTCATACTAGCATGATTCTTAAAGAAAAATAAAAATACAAAGGACATGAATCATGTGAACAAAACAAAAACCGAGGTATACCGATATTTGTTGAAGAAGAAAGATGGGATGCCAACCGGGGCATCCCCAAGCTTAGATGCTTGAATATCCTTTGAAATATTTACTTGGGGTGCCTCGGGCATCCCCAAGCTTGAACTCTTGTCTCTCTTTATTCTTCTCACATCGGTAACTCCTCATTCTTCAAACACTTCATTCACAAAAACTTAGACAAAAACTTGTGAGATCCGTTAGTGTAATAAAGCAAACTACCACTTTAAGGTACTGTAATTAACTCATTCTTTGTTTACATTGGTGTTAAACCTACTGTATTCCAACTTCTCTATGGTTCATACCCTATATACTAGCCATAGATGCATCAAAATAAGCAAACAACACACGAAAAACAGAATCTGTCAAGGACAGGACAGTCTGTAGTAATCTGGAAGTTTAGTAAACTTCTGTAACTCCTAAAACTATGACATAAATTTGAAAATTTGAAAAATTTGTACAGAAGTAATGTGCAAAAAGTTTCAGACCCATTTGACTTTCCAGTCAAAAATGTAAATTCAAGCACTACAGCCAAAGTTTCTGTTTTTGTTCTGCACATAGTAAGCAAGCAATCTTATCATACTAAAACCAAAGCTTGGCACATTATTTTTATAATACAATGGATATATACAAGGGGATAATTATTTACAGAGAAACTTCCATGAAAAATTCTACATTGTTTCCGTGAGCATGAACACAATTTCTCAAGGTCGACCCTCACTTCTTCAATGCATAACTTTCCAATCACTTCTCTTTTTGAAAAACGTTTTAGGCATGAGAGGCAAGTAATTTTTTTGGTATTTTAATTCTTTTAATTTTTTTGTATGTTTCACCCACAACTAAACAGAAACAAAAAGGAAAAACAAAATCTACTTAGTGAAGAAAGCAAACAAGCACACACGAGAATATCAACAACATGCTATTGCTCCCCGGCAACGGCGCCAGAAAAGAGCTTGATAATCCCCAAGTGCAGGGAATCATCGTAGCAATTCCCAATGGTGGAAGTGATAAGTAGGGAGTGTCGAACCCACAAGGAGACAAAGGTAAGATCAATATTCTCTCAAGCCCTATCTTCCACTGATACGACTCTACGTGCACCGAACGTTTGCTTCCAACTAGAAACAAGAAATAAAACTGTGTTGTGGGTATAAAGAGGATAACTTTGTATGATATCGGAGAGCTAAAATATAAAAGTAGGTTCTGTTATCATAAAGTTAGAATATAGTACTAAATAATATAAGTAGCGAGTGTGGAATAATGGTGGATTGGTGTGCGGAATTGTCCTAAGCAATTGTTAACAAGATTGATAGCCATCATTGAAATTTCATATGAGGGAGAGGCATAAACTAACATATTTTTCCTACTTGGATCATATGCTCTTATGATTGGAACTCTATCAAGCATCCACAAATACTAAAGATTTATTAAGGTAAAACCCAACCATAGCATTAAAGCATCAAGTCCCCTTTTATCCCATACGCAACAACCCCCTTACTCGGGTTTAAGCTTCTGTCACTCTAGCAACCCACTATAAGCGAATCATGAACGTATTGCAACACCCTACAGCGGGAATCCCTCACGCTTGTGCGACACGGAGGGCACCATAGGACAGCACCAAAATAAAACATACAACTCGTACCAATCTAGATCATCAATCAACTCAAAGAAAAAAGATATCTACTCAAAACATCATAAGATGGCAACACATCATTGGATCATAATATGTAGCATAAAGCACCATGTTCAAGTAGGGATTACAGAGGGGTGCGGGAGAGTGGACCGCGTAAAAGAGATGAGGATGGTGAAGATGATGGTGATGTTGATGAAGACGATCACCGCGGCGATGATACCCCTCCCGATGGCACTCCGGTGCCACCAAGAGAGAGGAGGAGAGGTTCTCCCCCTTGTGCTTCCTCCTCCATGGCTTTCCCCCTCTGGTCCTTGGCCTTCATGGCGATGATGGCCCCTCCGAGATCCTCCTCCATGGCCTCCGGTGATGATGGCCCCCTCCGGCAGGGCTCCAGAGAAGGCCTAGATTGATTTCTCGTGGCTATAGAGGCTTGCGGCAGCGGAACTTCCGATCTAGGTTAATTCCCGAAGGTTTCTGTATTTATAGGAATTTTTGGAGTTGCTTTCATGTCAGGAAGGTCTCCGGGCTGTCCACGAGATAGGGGGGCATGCCCCAGGGGGGAGGGCACGGCCCCCACTCTCGTGGGCAACCCGGGACTCTTCTGGCCCAACTCCGATGCTCCGTGGTCTTCTTTTGGTCCATAAAAAATCCTCAAAAATTTGCACATCAATTGGACTCCGTTTGGTATCCCTTTTCTGTAAAACACTAAAACAAGGAGAAAACAAAAACTGGCACTGGGCTCTAGGTTAATAGGTTAGTCCCAAAAATCATATAAAATGACATATAAATGCATATAAAACATCATAGATGGATAATATAATAGCATGAATACTTCATAAATTATAGATACGTTGGAGACGTATCATCGTCCCATGGTACCCCAAAACAAGTGTGGAAGCCTAAGAAAAAGGAAAACGTAGCAACTTCTGCACTTATCATAGCGACACCTCCAGTACCAACGGAGGACGATGCGGCTGCTATTACATCGTCCACTTCACCTATTACTTCCTCTTCAGTTGGAGATATTTCAGAGTCAAGGGACATGCTTGAGGATGGACATGATATGTGTGATTATGAGTCTACACCGGTTCATGAAGGTATGGATATTAATATGGTGTGTTACTTACCCGCTGAATTTTGTGCTATAGATGAAGAAGGGGAAGTAGCTCAGTTGGATTTTGGTCCTAAAAATGCTATATTTGAGAAGCCAAAAGAACTGGTGACGCACCTGAAGCCATTGTTCCATAAAGGTCATATTAATGGATCGTTAGTTGCTAGAATGCTTGTTGATGGTGGTGCTGTGGTGAATCTTATGCCATATTCGGTCTTCAAAAAATTGGGGCTGCGTGATGAAGAGTTGATAAAGACCAACATGGTGCTCAATGGATTTGAAGGCAAAGAGAAAACTGAAGCCAAAGGTGTGATGTATGTGGAGCTCACGGTGGGAAGTAAAACTTTGGCTACCGCATTCTTTGTCGCCGAGATGTAAGGTAACTACAATGTGATATTAGGCTGTGATTGGGTTCATGCAAACCAATGCGTGCCATCTACTATGCACCAGTTTTTAATTCAGTGGGTTGATGATGAAGTAGAAGTCATTCATGTGGATAATTCGGCTTGTGTTGCTTTGGCCGATGCATCGTTTCATTGGCAACATCCCAATGCTACTTGCTTGACAGGGCGCGACTTATCAGAATTTGATTTTCTTACCGCCACAAAAAGTGGTTCCGTGCCCGTTTCTTTAAAGCCGGTTAGCGATAATCGGCTCTAAGGTATGATGTATTTAAATGGATCCTAACTCAGAGTGGTTGATATGTCTCCAAGGTATCTATAATTTTTGATTGTTCCATGCTATTATATTACCTGTTTTGGATGTTTATGGGCTTTACTATACACTTCCATATCATTTTTGGGACTAACCTATTAACCGGAGGCCCAGCCCAAATTGCTGTTTTTTTGCCTATTTCAGTGTTTCGCAGAAAAGGAATATCAAATGGAGTCCAAACGGAATGAAACCTTCGGGAGAGTTATTTTTGGAACGGAAGCAATCTAGGCGACTTGGAGTAGACGTCAGGGAAGCTTCGAGGGAGCCACGAGGGTCCAGGGCGTGCCCTACCCCCTGGGTGCGCCCCCACCCTCGTGGGCCCCTCGTGGCTCCCCGGACCAACTACTTTCACATATATATATCCATATACCCCGATAACATCCAGGAGCACAATAGATCGGGAGTTCCGCCGCCGCAAGCCTCTGTAGCCACCGAAAACCAATCGGGGCCCTGTTCTGGTACCCTGCCGGAGGGGGATCACTCACCGGTGGCCATCTTCATCATCCCGGTGCTCTCCATGACGAGGAGGGAGTAGTTCACCCTCGGGGCTGAGGGTATGTACCAGTAGCTATGTGTTTGATCTCTCTCTCTCTCTCTCTCTCTCGTGTTCTTGATTTGGCACGATCTTGATGTATCGTGAGCTTTGCTATTATAGTTGGATCTTATGATGTTTCTCCCACTCTACTCTCTTGTAATGGATTTAGTTTTCCCTTTGAAGTTATCTTATCGGATTGAGTCTTTAAGGATTTGAGAACACTTGATGTATGTCTTGCCATGCTTATCTGTGGTGACAATGGGATATTCACGTGATCTACTTGATGTATGTTTTGGTGATCAACTTGCGGGTTCAATGAACTTATGCACAGGGGTTAGCACACGTTCTCGTCTTGACTCTCTGGTAGAAACTTTGGGGCACTCTTTGAAGTACTTTGTGTTGGTTGAATAGATGAATCTGAGATTGTGTGATGCATATCGTATAATCATGCCCACGGATACTTGAGGTGACATTGGAGTATCTAGGTGACATTAGGGTTTTGGTTGATTTGTGTCTTAAGCTGTTATTCTAGTACAAACTCTATGATAGATCGAACGGAAAGAATAGCTTCATGTTATTTTACTACGGACACTTGAATAGATCGATCAGAAAGGATAACTTTGAGGTGGTTTCGTACCCTACAATAATCTCTTCGTTTGTTCTCCGCTATTAGTGACTTTGGAGTGACTCTTTGTTGCATGTTGAGGGATAGTTATATGAGCACTAGTGAAAGTATGAACCCTAGGCCTTGTTTTGAAGCATTGCAATACCATTTGTGCTCACTTTTATCATTTGTTACCTTCTGTTTTTTGTAATTTCAGATTACAAATACTCATATCTACCATCCATATTGCACTTGTATGACCATCTATTCGCCGAACTAGTGCACCTATACAATTTACCATTGTAGTGGGTGTGTTGGGGACACAAGAGACTCTTTGTTATTTGGTTGCGGGGTTGTTTGAGAGAGACCATCTTCATCCTACACTTCCCACGGATTGATAAACCTTAGGTCATCCACTTGCGGGAAATTTTCTACTGTCCTACAAATCTCTGGACTTGGAGGTCCAACAATGTCTACAAGGAGAAGGTTGCATAGTAGACATCAATGGTTACAAAAGCGTCTTGTAGAATATCGGTCCAATGAGAACGATATGTATGAGTCCATAGAGGATTTAGATGATATGGATAAATTAGGACAGGGTTTTACATCGGCCGATCCATTAGAAGAGATAGATATAGGAGATGGTTCAATTCTTAGGCCGACATTTGTAGACAAAAATTTAAGAGCCGATCATAAAGCTAAGTTGATCGAGCTGTTGAAAGAATATGTTTGTTTCTTTGCATGGGAATATCATGAGGTGCCATGTTTTAGCCAATAGTTGGTGGAGCATCGGTTACCTATAAAGGCCGGTTTTAGACCATATAAGCAATCGGCCAGAAAGTTTAATCCAAAAACGTATGACCGGATCAAGGAAGAGATCGGTCGTTTGCTTAAAGCTAACTTTATTAGACCCTGCAGGTATGCCGAGTGGATTTCTAACATTGTGCCGGTAGTGAAGAAAGGCTCTAGCAAGTTGAGGGTCTGCATTGATTTCAGGGATTTGAATAGAGCTACACCTAAAGATGAGTATCCCATGCCAATAGCTTATATGCTTATTAATGATGCTTCTGGACATAAGGTCATTAGCTTTCTTGATGGTAATGTGGGGTATAATCAGATTTTTATGGCCGAAGAGAACATATCCAAAATGACTTTTCGATGCCCCAGTTTCCTTGGTTTATTTGAGTGGACGGTGATGACCTTTGGATTAAAGAATGCCGGCGCCACGTATCAAAGGGCTATGAATTTAATTTTTCATGATTTACTTGGTGTTATACTTGAGGTCTATATTGATGATATTGTTATCAAATCGGATGCTTTTGAATCTCACTTAGCGGATTTGCGTTTGGCTTTTGAAAGAATGAAGAAATATGGGCTGAAAATGAATCATTTGAAGTGTGCCTTTGGTGTATCGGCTGGGAAGTTTCTGGTTTCATTATTCATGAAGATGGCATGGAAATTGATCCCAAAAAGATAGAAGCTATACAGGAAGTAGAGGCTCCAACATGCAATAGAGATATGCAAAAATTCCTTGGCAAGGTCAATTATTTGAGGAGGTTCATAGCCAATCTATCAGGGAAGGTTGATGCATTTACTCCTATCCTTCGGTTAAAGAATGATGCTGATTTTACTTGGGGGGCAAAACAGCAAGAGGAATTTGATATGATTAAGAAATATGTGTGCACTCCTCCGGTTATGAAAGCGCCCAGGGACAGGGAGCCATTTAGACTTTACATTGCTGCGGAGGAAGGTGTTATTGGTGCTATTTTGACTCAAGAGACTGAAGGAAAGGAGCATGCTATTACTTATTTGAGTCGACGCTTATTGGACGCCGAGACAAGGTATACATTTATTGAGAAATTATGCTTATGCTTATATTATGCTTGCACAAAATTTAGACATTATCTAGTGCCTAGTACTTGCATTATAGCTTGTCAAATCGATGTCATCAAATACATGTTGCATAGGCCAATTCTTAGTGGTAGAATTGGCAAGTGGGCTTATGCTTTAATTGAATATGAATTGGCTTATGAATCTCTAAAATCTATGAAAGGCCAAATTGTTGCTAATTTTATTATTGAGCATCGGATTGATGACAAACATGATATTGATATAAACCTTGTCTCATTAGTACCATGGATATTATATTTTGATGGTTCAGTTTGTAGCAACGGCCAAGGTGTCGGTATTGTTTACATATCTCCTCATGGTGCTGTTTTTGAAGCCTCGTGCCGCTTAGAATATTTTTGCACAAATAATCAAGCCGAATATGAAGCATTGTTATTCGGCTTAGAGATGTTGCTTGCCATAGGTGTTACACATATTGAGGCTTTTGGTGATTCGTTATTGGTAGTGCAGCAAATATCCAAAGTTTTTCAATGTTTTGACGAATCACTTAATGTTTATCTTGATAAATGTCTAGATATAATTTCTGTTTTGGATTATTTTAGCATTGCTCATATATCAAGACATGACAATTGGAGAGCAAATGAGTTGGCACAACAAGCATCCGGCTATCATGTTGATCGTGGCATGTTTCATATTTCTGAAAGGCCGATGTCTAGTCTTGCCAACATAGGGGAGGCTGAACCGGAGCCCACCGTTTCGGCCACTAATGAAATATTTAATGCAGGAGAAAATCAAGACTGGAGGAAACCCATTATTGATTATTTGTGTGATCCTAGTAAAAGGGTGGACAGGACTATTTGGCGTATGGCTTTCAAATACACAATGAGAGATGATGATCTCTATCATCGAACGGTTGATGATGTTCTCTTAAAGTGCTTGGACGAGGACCAAGCAAGAGTTGTTATGGGAGAGGTCCATGAAGGTATTTGTGGCACTCATCAGTCGGCTCCCAAGATGAAATGGTTATTATGATGCGCTGGGTTTTATTGGCCGACAATGGTTAATGATTGCTTTCGGTATTATAAAGGATGTGAAGCTGTCAAAAGTTTGGTGATATTCAGCTGGCTCCCGCTGCTATGTTACATCCTATTATCAAGCCATGGCCTTTTAGAGGTTGGGGATTATACTTTATTGGAGAGATTCATCCTTCTTCTTCAAAAGGGCAACGGTTTGTGTTGGTGGCAACTGATTATTCACTAAATGGTCTGAAGCAATACCGCTAAAAAATATGACGCATACAGAGGTAATTCAATTCATAACTGAGCACATTATTGATAGATTTGGCGTTCCTCAAATATTGACTACAGACCAAGGTTCATCCTTTATGTCACATCAAGTTAGAGAATTTGCCGAATCTTATAAGATAAAGTTGCTCAATTCCTCCCCATATTATGCCCAAGCCAATGGACAAGCTGAGTCTAGCAATAAAATATTAATCAAGCTCATCAAGAAGAAGATTGAGGATAATCCAAGGAGATGGCATGAGCTACTTTCCGAAGCTTTGTGGGCACACAGAATCTCAAGGCATGGTGCTACAAAGGTAACTCCATATGAGCTCGTATATGGTCAAGAGGCCGTTTTACCAGTGGAAGTGAATTTGAATGCTTTGAGAATAGCAAAACAAAATGATTTATTGGCGGTAGACTTTTATAACTTGATGATGGACAATATTGATGAAGTCACCGATGAACGTTTGGCTGCTTTGAAGGCCATAGAGAGAGATAAGTTGAGGGTGGCAAGAGCTTACAATAAGAAGGTCAAGTTGAAGAATTTCCAAGTTGGCGATCTCGTGTGGAAGGTGATTCTACCAATTGATTCAAAAGATAGAAAATTTGGGAAGTGGTCTCCTAGTTGGGAAGGTCCTTTTAAGATTACAAGAGTAGTTCCCAGAAACTCATATTTGGTGGAATCTATAAAAGGCACATCGTTACCTCGATCTCTCAATGGCAAGTATTTAAAGAAGTATCACCCAAGTGTGTGGCAAGAAGCCTAGATAGGCAATGGTCGATATATAACTATCGCCCTAAGCCAAGACATGGCCGATATATGACTATCGCCCTTAACATAAATCATGGCCAATATATAATTATCACCCTAAACACATATAAATGGATGATGGAGTGTTGACATCATTCTTAGAACAAACTCTGAGCAAATTATTTTTCGTCATCCAAGTTTTGTCGAAAAATAGGGGGGCATGTGTTGACACCAGATTTTATTATGGTCAAGAACTTAATTAATATGGCCTCAATTGGAGAAGTGATCTACATAAAAAAGTTTCGTATGTTCGATATGAACATCTCTGAAGTTTGGGCCATCACCATCCGATTTCATCTCGAAGGCCGAAGTTGTGTTTGAAATACTGAGATTTTGTATTTAGAACACTATTCGGCTCATTACGCCACCAAGACTGCCTCGTATGGAAAAATGATCTACACGGATTGTCTTCGCCTCGTCGAATAGATCGATTTTTTGATATAAAAATCATTCCAATCAGAGTTCGTATGCAAAAGTCAGAGCCATCAGAATGCAGATCTATCAGTTGACCGAAAGTGGCGCGCCCCACCACACACCTCGTCTGATGGGTAGCGCGAGTAATAGCCGGATTTGTGCGAGGTAGCGCGAATAATAACCTGTTTTGCGCGAGCAATTTGACCCTCAAGATTACCTCTGATCAAAAAACGTTCAACATGATAGTTGTTTGCCTCGTCGAAACGGTCAAGATTGCGTTTGGACTCGTTTTCATCCGAGGTTGTTTACCACCACAAAAAAGACCCGCAAGGTGCAGCCAGTTTAAACCAAACAATTTTGGAAAGTTCGGGCAAAACCGATCCGAATTTGACTAGGGTTTTGGACGTGAATCCAAGCCTTTTCCTTGAACGGGAAGTCCAGCCGTCTCTTATATACCTAAGGGGTGACGGCCGATTGAACAACAACACACAATCGCAAAACCCATCTACAAACTTTCATCTCCTACCCTAGTTTTCTGCTTCTCGTTCATCGGTGTTCGTCGCTCCGGAGAGCTTCAATCTCCGAAGCCCTAGGGGCGGGCGAACCAACCTAGGGCAGCCCATCACCGCTATGCATCGAGGCGGGGTCTCTCCCGGCAGCATGGGTTTCGGGTCTTCAAAAGAGCTCGCCGGATTGTCTTGCGTATCACGCTTCCGGTGAGCCTCCTTCGGCGACGTGTCCTCCGTATCGTGCTCGACGCCGAGGGTACACGATGATGTGTTCGTGTGCGAACAGGTTGCTTAAGTAATCATCAAAAGAAGTTCCGTACACGGAGAAAGCATCGATGAAAACCTCAACAATCTTTTCACAAAAGTCAGAGAATGTAGCAGTCATACATCTTTGAAAGGTAACAGATGCATTACATAAACCAAAAGGCATACATCTATAAGCAAAGGTACCGAAAGGGCAAGTAAAGGTAGTCTTTTCCTGATCCTCTTTTGACACAGGTATTTGAGGGAAACCAGAATAACCATCTAGAAACCAAAAATGTGTATGTTTGGATAATATTTCTAGCATTTGATCAATAAAAGATAGAGGGTAATGATCTTTTCTAGTAGCTTTATTTAATTTGCGGAAATCGATTACCATTCTATAACCTGTAACAATTCTTTGTGGGATCAATTTATCTTTATCGTTAGGAACAACAGTAATACCTCCCTTCTTAGGGACACAATGGACAGGACTTACCCACTGACTATCAGCAACAGGATAAATTATACATGCCTCCAGAAGTTTTAATATTTCATTTCTTACCACTTCTTTCATCTTAGGATTTAACCGTCGATGGTGATCAACAACTGGTTTAGCATCTTTCTCCAGCTTTATTTTGTGCTGGCATAGAGTGGGACTAATGCCCTTAAGATCATCAAGAGTATATCCAATAGCAGCACGGTGCTTCTTCAGAGTTTTTAATAATCTCTCCTCTTCCTGCTCTGAAAAGTTAGCACTAATAATAACAGTGTCGGTGTCAAAACCGGCGGATCTCGGGTAGGGGGTCCCGAACTGTGCGTCTAGGCGGATGGTAACAGGAGACAAGGGACACGATGTTTTTACCCAGGTTCGGGCCCTCTCGATGGAGGTAAAACCCTACTCCTGCTTGATTAATATTGATGATATTGTTCTTGCCTAATAATTTTCATGGTTTAGCAAATATTGTTCTAAAGGATCATTAGGAGGCACGGCAATAGAAGCAAGACCAATAACTTCATCTTTACTAGGCAATTCTTTATCATGGGGTTGTCTACGAAATTTAGCAAAACTAAGTCATGAGACATATCCCCTAAACCAACAGTGACAGTATCTTTTTTGCAATCTATCCAAGCATTGACAGTATTCAAGAAGGGTCTACCAAATATAATGGGACAAAAGTCATCTTGTGGGGAAGCAAGAACAAGAAAATTAGCAGGATATTTAACTATCCCACACAAGACTTCAACATCTCTAACAATCCCAATTGGTGAAATAGTATCTCTATTGGCAAGCTTAATAGTAACATCAATATCTTCTATTTCAGCAGGTGCAATATCATGCATAATTTCTTTATATAAAGACAAGGTATTGCACTCACACTCGCACCCATATCACAAAGCCATGATAACAATGATCTTCTATTTTAACTAAAACAATAGGCATGCCAACTACAGGTCTATGTTTATTTTTAGTATCGAGTCTAGCAATTCTAGCAGCTTCATCACAGAAGTAAATAACATGCCCATCAATATTATCGACCAAGAGAACTTTAACCATAGTAATACTAGGTTCAACTTTAATTTCCTAAGGGGGTGTAGGTGTTCTAGCCTTACTTTTACGAACCACAGTTGAAGCTTTAGCATGATCCTTTATTCTAATAGGAAAAGGTGGTTTCTCAATATAAGCAGTAGGAAAAATAGGATCAACATTATAAGTAATAGTTTTCTCTTCAACTTTAATAGGTTCTACTACTTTCAATTCAATGGGAGGATGATATTTAAACCACTTCTCCTTATGGATATTAACATGAGTAGCAAATGATTCACAGAAAGAAGCTACTATCCGAGAGTCAAGTCCATATTTAGTGCTAAACTCACGAAAAGCATCGGTATCCATAAAAGATTTAACACAATCAAACTTAGGTGTTATACCGGACTCCTTACCATCATCGAGTTCCTAATTTTCAGAGTTGTCTTTAATTCTGATACGTCTCCGTCGTATCTATAATTTTTTATTGTTCCATGCCAATATTCTATAACTTTTATATACTTTTGGCAACTTTTTATACTATTTTTGGGACTAACATATTGATCTAGTGTCCAGTGTCAGTTCCTGTCTATTGCATGTTTTTTGTTTCGTAGAACATCCATATAAAACGGAGTCCAAACACGATAAAAACTTTGGGAGATTTTTTTGGAATATATGTGATTTTTTGGAAAAAAGAATCAACGTGAGACGATGCCCGAGGAGTCCACGAGGCAGGGGGCGCGCCCCAAGGGGTAGGGCGCGCCCTAGGCCCTCGTGGACACTCTGTAAGGCGGTTGGTGCCCTTCCTTCGCCGCAAGATAACCAATATCCGGATAAAAATCGTGTCCAAGGTACAACCCAGTCGGAGTTACGGATCTCCGGGAATTTAAGAAACGGTGAAAGGGCAGAATCAGGGAGCGCAGAAACAAAAGGAAACAGAGAGAGAGAGAGAGAGAGAGAGAGAGAGAGAGAGAGAGAGAGAGAGAGAGAGAGAGAGAGAGAGAGAGAGAGAGAGAGAGATCCAATCTCGGAGGGGCTCTCGCCCCTCTGCCGCCATGGACGCCATGGACCAGAGGGGAAACCCTTCTCCATCTAGGGGGAAGGTCAAGGAAGAAGAAGAAGAAGAAGGGGGCTCTCTCCCCCTCTCTCTAGGTGGCGTCGGAACACCGCCGGGGCCATCATCGTGACGGAGATCTACACCAACAACTTCACCGCCGTCATCACCAACTCCCCCCCTCTAAGCAGCGGTGAAACACCTCTTCTCCCCACTATAATCTCTACTTGAACATGGTGCTCATTGCTATATATTATTTCCCAATGATGTATGGCTATCCTATGATGTTTGAGTAGATCCATTTTGTCCTATGGTTCATTGATGATCGTGATTGGTTTGAGTTGCATGTTTTATTAATGGTGTTGTCCTATGGTGCTCTCCGTGTCGCGCAAGCATGAGGGATCCCTGATGTAGGGTTTGCAATATGTTCATGATTTGCTTATGGTGGGTGGTGTGAGTGACAGAAGCACAGACCCGAGTAAGTAGGTTGTTTGCGTATGGGAATAAAGAGGACTTGATGCCTTATAATGCTATGGTTGGGTTTTACCTTAATGGTCTTTAGTAGTTGCGGATGCTTGCTAGAGTTCCAATCATAAGTGCATATGATCCAAGAAGAGAAAGTATGTTAGCGTATGCATCTCCCTTATATAAAATTGCAATAGTGATTACCAGTCTAGTTATCGATTGCCTAGGGACAAATAACTTTCTTGTGACAAGAAGCTCTCTACTAAAACTAATTTAGTTGTGTCTTTATCTAGACAGCCCCTACTCTTTATTTACGTGCTTTTATTTTCTTGCAAACCTATCCAAAAACACCTACAAAGTATTTCTAGTTCCATACTTGTTCTAGGTAAAGCGAACGTTAAGTGTGCGCAGAGTTGTATTGGTGGTCGATATAACTTGAGGGAATATTTGTTCTGCCTGTAGCTCCTTGTTGGGTTCGACACTCTTACTTATCGAAAGAGGCTACAACTGATCCCCTATACTTGTGGGTTATCAAATTCTTTCCAATAAATCCCATCTGAATTCAATAGTCTTCATCATAAAAGAACAAGTACAAGAAGTATCGATCATGGAGCGATTATTGAGAGAAAGCCGAGCATAAAATTTTTGAATACTAATTTCTCTTGAGAACTCGTGATTGGGGCACGAATATAACATTGACTTAAGCCTCCCCCAATCTTGAGTGATACTTTCTCCTTCGCGAGGCCAAAAATTATATATATAATTACGATCACGATGAACCAGATGCATAGGATAAAACTTCTGATGAAATTCCAATTTCAATCGGTTGTAGTTCCACGATCCAATATCATCATATAGCCTAAACCATGTCAACGCCTTTACCTTCAAAGATAAAGGGAAGACCTTCTTCTTGATAACATCCTCGGGCATACCTGCACGCTTAAATAATCCACAAACTTCATCCACATAGATAAGGTGCATATCGGGATGTAATGTTCCATCTCTTGTATAGGGATTAGCTAGCAGTTTCTCTATCATACCCGAAGGAATTTTAAAGTAAATATTTTCAGTAGGTTCATTAGGTTGAGGAGCAACTCTTTTCTCTTCTGGTCGGGGTGAAGATACCCCGAACAAGCCCCTCAAAGGATTATTTTCCATAGTAACAAGTGATAGTAAATTTTAGCACACTATATAAATTTTTTCTTACCAAATTCCACCTACCAAAGGCGCTTCACTCCCTGGCAGCGGCGCCAGAAAAGAGTCTTGATGATTCACAAGTATAGGGGGTCTATCATAGTCCTTTCGATAAGTAAGAGTGTCGAACCCAACAAGGGGCAGAAGGAAATGACAAGCGGTTTTCAGTAAGGTATTCTCTGTAAGCACTGAAATTATCGGTAACAAATAGTTTTGTGATAAGATAATTCATAACGGGTAACAAGTAATAAAGTAACTAAAGTGCAGCAAGGTGGCCCAATCCTTTTTGTAGCAAAGGACAAGCCTAGACAAACTCTTATATAAAGCAAAGCGCTCCCAAGGACACATGGGAATTATCGTCAAGCTAGTTTTCATCATGCTCATATGATTCGCGTTCGTTACTTTAATAATTTGATATGTGGGTGGACAGGTGCTTGGGTACTGCCCTTCCTTGGACAAGCATCCCACTTATGATTAGCCCCTCTTGCAAGCATCCGCAACTACGAAAGAAGAATTAAGGTAAACCTAACCATAGCATGAAACATATGGATCCAAATTAGCCCCTTATGAAGCAATGCATAAACTAGGGTTTAAGATTATGTCACTCTAGCAACCCATCATCTACTTATTACTTCCCAATGCCGTCCCCTAGGGCCAAACAATGGTGAAGTGTCATTTACATACATCTCATCAAAACATTGAACGAATACCAAATTCACATGACTACTTATAACAAGACTTCTCCCATGTCCTCAGGAACAAATGTAACTACTCACAAATCATATTCATGTTCATAATCAGAGGGATATTAATATGCATAAAGGATCTGAACATTTGATCTTCCACCAAATAAACCAACTAGCATCAACTACAAGGAGTAGTCAACACTACTAGCAACCCACAGGTACCAATCTGAGGTTTTGAGACATAGATCGGATACAAGAGATGAACTAGGGTTTGGGAGGAGATGGTGCTGGTGAAGCTTTTGATGGAGATTGACTCCCTCTCGATGATAAGAACGATGGTGATGATGATGGCGATGATTTCTCTCTCCCGGAGGGATGTTTCCCCGATAGAACAGCTCCGTTGGAGCCCTAGATTGGTTTCGCCAAGGTTCCACCTCGAGAAGGCGGCGCTTCATCCCGAAAGCTTCCTTATGATTTTTTCCAAGGCAAAAGAAACCATATGGCAAAAGATGGGCATTCGCGGCCTGCCTGGTGGCCCACGAGCAGGGGGCGCCCATAGGGGTAGAGCGCGCCCTCCACCCTCGTGGCTGCTGGGTGGCCCCCCTCTGGTGCTTTCTTCGCCCAATATTTTTAATATATTTCAAAACTAACTTTCGAGTTTCAGGACTTTTGGAGTTGTGCAGAATAGGTCTCTAATATTTGCTCCTTTTCCAGCCCGGAGTTCCACCTGCCGGCATTCTCCCTATTCATGTAAACCTTGTAAAATAAGAGAGAAAAGGCATAAGTACTATGACATAACATGTAATAACAGCCCATAATGCAATAAATATTGATATAAAAGTGATACGTCTCCAACGTATCTATAATTTATGAAGCATTCATGCTATTTTATTATCTGTTTTGAATGATTACGGGCTTTATTATACACTTTTATATTACTTTTGGGACTAACCTATTAACCGGAGGCCCAACCCATATTGTTGTTTTATTGCCTGTTTCAGTATTTCGAAGAAAAGGAATATCAAACAGAGTCCAAACGGAATGAAGCCCTCGGCAGCGTGATTTTTTGGAAGAATATGATCCTGGAGACTTGGAGTTCACGTCAGAAGATCCTCGAGGAGGCCAGGAGATAGCCCCCCCCCCTACTGGGCGCGCCCTCCTGTCTCGTGGGCCCCTCGAGCACCCCTCAACCGACTTCTTTCGCCTATATAAGCCTACGTATCCTAAAAACATCGAATATAAAGATAGATCGGGAGTTCCGCCGTCGCAAGCCTCTATAGCCACCAAAAACCTCTCGGGATCCCATTTCAGCACCCTGCCGTAGGGGGAACCCATCACCGGTGGCCATCTTCATCATCCCGGTGCTATCCATGACGTGGAGGGAGTAGTTCACCCTCGGGGCTGAGGGTATGTACTAGTAGCTATGTGTTTGATCTCTCTCTCTCTCGTGTTCTCTCTATGGCACGATCTTGATGTATCGCGAGCTTTGCTACTATAGTTGGATCTTATGATGTTTCTCTCCCTCTACACTCTTGTGATGAATTGAGTTTCCCTCTTGAAGTTATCTTATCGGATTGAGTCTTTATTTGAGAACACTTGATGTATGTCTTGTCGTGTTTATCTGCGGTGACAATGGGATATCACGTGCCACTTGATGTATGTTTTGGTGACCAACTTGCGGGTTCCGCCCATGAACCTATGCATAGGGGTTGGCACATGTTTTCTTGACTCTCCGGTAGAAACTTTGGGGCACTCTTTGAAGTACTTTGTGTTGGTTGGATGAATCTGAGATTGTGTGATGCATATCATATAATCATGCCCACGGATACTTGAGGTGACAATGGAGTATCTAGGTGACATTAGGGTTTTCGTTGATTTGTATCTTAAGGTGTTATTCTAGTACGAACTCCTGAATAGATCGACTAAAATGGATAACTTTGAGGTGGTTTCGTACCCTACCATCATCTCTACATTTGTTCTCCGCTATTAGTGGCTTTGGAGTGACTCTTTGTTGCATGTTGAGGGATTGTTATATGATCTATCTATGTTATTATTGTTGAGAGAACTTGCACTAGTGAAAGTATGAACCCTAGGCCTTGTTTCCTACCATTGCAATACCGTTTACGCTCACTTTTATCATTAGTTACCTTGCTGTTTTTATTATTTCAGATTACAAAAATCTATATCTACCATCCATATTGCACTTGTATCACCATCTCTTCGTCGAACTAGTGCACCTATACAATTTTCCATTGTATTGGGTGTGTTGGGGACACAAGAGATTCTTTTTTATTTGGTTGCAGGGTTGCTTGGAAGAGACCATCTTCATCCTACGCCTCCTACAGATTGATAAACCTTAGGTCATCCATTTGAGGGAAATTTTCTACTATCCTACAAACCTGTGCACTTGTAGGCCCAACAACGTCTACAAGAAGAAGGTTGTGTAGTAGACATCAAGCTCTTTTTTGGCGCCGTTGCTGGGGAGGCTAGGTAAGCGACACTCACACCCCATCAACTAAGGTATTTTCTGGTGCCATTGCCGGGGAGGTGAGTGCTTGAAGGTATATCTTTAGATCTTGCAATCAAATCTTTTTGTTTCTTGTTTTATCACTAGTTTAGTTTATAAAAGAAAACCACAAAAAATGGAATTGAGTTTGTCTCATACGCTTCATCTTTTTAATATCTTTCGTGAGAATGATGGAAAGGAAAATTGTGCTCAAGTGCTAGAAGAAGAATGCATTAAAATGCTTGGTACTAGATCTTTGTATGATGAGCATGATTGCAATGTTGTTAGTATGAATTCCTTGAATATCCATGAAGCTAATGATATGCAAAGCCACAAGCTTGGGGAAGCTATGTTTGATGAATAAGATATATTTTGCCCCCCAAGCTTTGATGAGCAAATTTATTTTGATGATAGCATGCCTCCTATTTATGATGATTATATTGATGAAAGTGGGTTTGGAAGAGTGTCAAATTTAGGAAGTAGTGATCCCACTATTTTGGAGGATGTTGAATCTTATTGTGATGAACATGAAAGTGGATTTGGAAGAGTGTCAACTTTATTTAGTGATGATTCCACTATTTCGGAAGAGGTTCCAATTGATTATGAGAATAAAGTTCCTACCTATGATGATTATTGTGATGACTTGTATGCTATTAGGAATAATGATAACCATGAAACTTGTCATCATGATTTTAGTTTTCAATTGGATTATGCCTCACATGTTAATTATTTTGTTGAGTTTGCTCCCACTACTATTCATGAGAAGAAATTTGCTTATGTGGAGAGTAGTAAATTTTCTATGCTTGTAGATCATGAAAAGAATGCTTTAGGTGCTAGTTATATTGTTGAATTCATTCATGATGCTACTGAAAATTATTATGAGGGAGGAATATATGCTTGTAGGAATTGTAATAATATCAAGTTTCCTCTCTATGTGCTTAAAGTTTTGAAGCTATGCTTACTTTACATTCCTATGCTAGTTGATTATTGTTCCCATAAGTTGTTTGCTCATAAAATCCCTATGCATAGGAAGTGGGTTAGACTTAAATGTGCTAGTCATATGCTTCATGATGCTCCCGTTATGTTTCAATTCTTATCTTTTATGTGAGCATCATTGCCATCATCATGCCTAGCTAGAAAGGCATGAAAGAAAAGCTCTTGTTGGGAGACAACCCAATATCTATCCTTACTATTTTTGTGTGTACACATGATTATGCTACTGTAGTAATCATGTTTTATAGCTTTTGTTTCAATAAAGTGCCAAGTAAGACCTTTAGGATAGCTTACGGTGATTGTTGTGTTGATCCTGCTGAAAACAAGAAACTTTTGCACCCAGTAATTTAGTTTTGTTAATTCAAAGTAACGTGCTTATGATATGATTCTTTTTGCTCTAGATTGGTACGCGAATTTCATAGGACTTCCTAATTTGGTAGGATTTTTGGAGTTCCAGAAGTATACGTTTGATACAGATTACTATAGACTGTTCTGTTTTTGACAGATTTTGTTTTCTATGTGTTGTTTGTTTATTTTGATGAATCTATGAGTAGTATCGGAGGGTATGAACCATAGAGAAGTTAGAATACAGTATATAATACACCCATATGAATTTAGAATGAGTTCATTACAGTACCTAAGTGGTTGTTTTATTTTCTTATACTAACGGAGCTTACGAGTTTTCTGTTGAGTTTTGTGTTATGGAGTTTTCAACTTTTGGGTAAAGATTTGATGGATTATGGAATAAGGAGTGGCAAGAGCCAAAGCTTGGGGATGCCCAAGGCATCCCAAGGTAATATTCAAGGACAACTAAGAGCCTAAGCTTGGGGATGCCCCGGAAGGCATCCCCTCTTTTGTCTTCGTTCATTGGTAACTTTACTTGGAGCTATATTTTTATTCACCACATGATATGTGTTTTGCTTGGAGCGTCTTTTCTCTTGTTAGTATTTGCTTTCTGTTATTTAGAATAATGTCTTGCATCTATATTTTCAATAAAAATGTCAAGGATAGCCTTTACCATGCTTATTTTGCTAGTATACATGTTGCTGTTTGAAAACAGAAAGTTTACCGCTGTTGCAAAAATTCCCTAGAAAAGTCAGAGATGGTATAATGTTGAAACCTTTTTGCATAATGAGCTATGATAAATTTACTACAGTGGGGATTTTATTTCATAATTTTTGGAGTTAGGGAAGTATGATGAATCTTGCATTCTTTACAGACTGTACTGTTTTGGCAGATTGCTGTTATGTTTGCATTGTTTGCATATGTTTGCTTGTTTAATGATTCTATTTGAGGATAGGAGTATTAAATATGCAGAGGCATTTAGTATGCAATGTTGAATAATAATTTTAGTGATTTGTTACAGTAGAAAATGATAAGGTTTTGCATTGGTTTATACTAACCTATCTCACGAGTTCTTGTTGAGTTTGGTGTGGATGAAGCTTTTGATAAAAAGAGAAACCATGATATGAGAGGAATTAAGGAGACACAAAAGTTCAAGCTTGGGGATGCCCAAGGCACCCCAAGATAATATTTCAAGAAGTCTCAAGCATCTAAGCTTGGGGATGCCCCGGTAGGCATCCCACCTTTCTTCTTCAACAACTATCGGTTAGTATCGGTTGAGCCTAAGTTTTTGCTTCTTCACATGAGTTGTGCTATCCTTGCAATGTCATTTTATTTTGTTTTGCTTGCTGTTTGAATACAATACCAAGATCTGAAATTCTTAAATGAGAGAGAGTCTTCACATAGTTACATAATTATTTAGCTACTCATTGATCTTCACTTATATCTTTTTGGAGTAGTTTGTCATTTACTCGTGTGCTTCACTTATATCCTATGAGTAAATGGTTGAATGAGTTGATTGTCATAAATCTGAAATTATATATGTCTCATTTGCTTATCCCATGGGGAGTAATGACTTCACATCTAAGAAGTAGAGGTTGTAAATTTATTGAAGGTTAGCAAGCATTGTATTGGTCATTTGAACAATTCATGAAAGAATATTGAAGGAAGAGAGATTTCACATATAAATACACTATCCTAGACATCTTTTATAATTGGGAGCACTCATTAAGTATGACATGCTAAAGAGTTGATGTTGGACAAGGAAGACAACGTAATGGTTTATGTTTTCCGACATCTCAGTTAAAGTATATTGTCATGGATCATTCAAACATGTTGAGCTTGCCTTTCCCCCTCATGCTAGCCAAAATTCCTTGCACCAAGTAGAGATACTACTTGTGCTTCCAAATATCCTTAAACCCAGTTTTGCCATGAGAGTCCACCATACCTACCTATGGATTGAGTAAGATCCTTCAAGTAAGTTGTCATCGGTGCAAGCAATAAAAATTGCTCTCTAAATATGCATGACTTATTAGTGCGGAGAAAATAAGCTTTGTACGATCTTGTTATGGAAGCAATAAAAGCGACGGACTGCATAATAAAGGTCCATATACAAGGGGCAATATAAAGTGACGTTCTTTCGCATTAAGATTTTGTGTATCCAACCCTAAAAGCGCATGACAACCTCTGCTTCCCTCTGCGAAGGGCCTATCTTTTACTTTATGTCTTTTACTTTATGCAAGAGTCAAGGTGATCTTCACCTTTCCCTTTTTCATTTTATCCTTTGGCAAGCACTTTGTGTTGGGGTGATCCTGATATATACATCCAATTGGATGTAAGTTAGCATGAACTATTATTATTGACATCACCCAAAGGTGAATATGTTGGGAGGCAACACTATAAGCCCCTATCTTTCTCAGTGTCCGATTGGAACTCCATAACCATTAGTATTGTGTGAGTGTTAGCAATTGTAGAAGACTATATGATAGTTGAGTATGTGGAGTTTGCTATTCCTGAAAATAAGATGAATTGCAATTGTTTGATGACTGAGAATGAAGTTTGCTAGTTTTCAAAAAAGTTTATGGTCTATGCTTTGGCATGTGAATTGCTTGTTACTTTTTCATGAGAAGTTTTATGATATGAACTAATGTTATGACATATTATCATGCTAGAAAAGGTGATTGAAATTATCGTTGATCAAACTTGTGCACTTTCTAGCATTCACACTTCATAAATTCTTTCTTTTATCATTTACCTACTCGAGGACGAGTAGGAATTAAGCTTGGGGGTGCTGATAAGTCTCCAACCTATCTATAATTTATGAAGCATTCATGCTATTTTATTATCTGTTTTGAATGATTACGGGCTTTATTATACACTTTTATATTACTTTTGGGACTAACCCATTAACCGTAGGCCCAGCCCATATTGTTGTTTTATTGCCTGTTTCAGTATTTCGAAGAAAAGAAATATCAAACGGAGTCCAAGCGGAATGAAACCTTCGGCAGCGTGATTTTTTGGAAGAATATGATCCTGGAGACTTGGAGTTCACGTTAGAAGATCCTCGAGGAGGCCAGGAGATAGGGGGCACCCCCCTACTGGGCGCGCCCCCTATCTCATGGGCCCCTCGAGCACCCCTCGACCGACTTCTTTCGCATATATAAGCCTACGTACCCTAAAACATCGAATATCAAGATAGATCGGGAGTTCCGCCGCCGCATGCCTCTGTAGCCACCAAAAACCTCTCGGGAGCCTGTTTCGGCACCCTGCCGGAGGGGAACCCATCACCGGTGGCCATCTTCATCATCTCGGTGCTTCCATGACATGGAGGGAGTAGTTCACCCTCGGGGCTGAGGGTATGTACTAGTAGCTATGTGTTTGATCTCTCCCTCTCTCGTGTTCTCTCTATGGCACGATCTTGATGTATCGCGAGCTTTGCTATTATAGTTGGATCTTATGATGTTTCTCTCCCTCTACTCTCTTGTGATTAATTGAGTTTCCCTCTTGAAGTTATCTTATCGGATTGAGTGTTTATTTGAGAACACTTGATGTATGTCTTGCCGTGTTTAACTGCGGTGACAATGGGATATCACGTGCCACTTGATGTATGTTTTGGTGACCAACTTGCGGGTTCCGCCCATGAACCTATGCATAGGGGTTGGCACACGTTTTCTTGACTCTCCGGTAGAAACTTTGGGGCACTCTTTGAAGTACTTTGTGTTGGTTGGATGAATCTGAGATTGTGTGATGCATATCGTATAATCATACCCATGGATACTTGAGGTGACAATGGAGTATCTAGGTGACATTAGGGTTTTGGTTGATTTGTGTCTTAAGGTATTATTCTAGTACGAACTCTTGAATAGATCGATCAAAAAGGATAACTTTGAGGTGGTTTCGTACCCTACCATAATCTCTACATTTGTCCTCCGCTATTAGT
The DNA here is from genome assembly GCF_018294505.1 of Triticum aestivum. NCBI lineage: Eukaryota > Viridiplantae > Streptophyta > Magnoliopsida > Poales > Poaceae > Triticum > Triticum aestivum. Next base: position 520,183,709 of record NC_057810.1, on the reverse strand, counting down.
GGCTTTGGAGTGACTCTTTGTTGCATGTTGAGGGATTGTTATATGATCTATCTATGTTATTATTGTTGAGAGAACTTACACTAGTGAAAGTATGAACCCTAGGCCTTGTTTCCTACCATTGCAATACCATTTACGCTCACTTTTATCATTAGTTACCTTGCTGTTTTTATTATTTCAGATTACAAAAACCTATATCTACCATCCATATTGCACTTGTATCACCATCTCTTCGCCGAACTAGTACACCTATACAATTTTCCATTGTATTGGGTGTGCTGGGGACACAAGAGACTCTTTGTTATTTGGTTGCAGGGTTGCTTGAGAGAGACCATCTTCATCCTACGCCTTCTACAGATTGATAAACCTTAGGTCATCATCCACTTGAGGGAAATTTGCTATTGTCCTACAAACCTGTGCACTTGCAGGCCCAACAACCTCTACAAGAAGAAGGTTGTGTAGTAGACATCAAAAATCATGATGCAAAATGGAAGTATCAGCCATCGAGCCCCTTTTTTCATTTATGAAGGACAAATTCTACGCCGGTGGCTTGGGATCCTCAGCTGCCAAGTCATATCTCATCGACCATGACGACGAGAAGGGCACCCACTGCGGCTTTTCCTAGGTGAAATAGCCCATCTAGGACATTAGGGAGCATACCCTAGGTTTGTGCTCATCCAAGTGGAAGGAGCCCATCCATGACAAGTGAGGCAATATCCTATCAGTGAATCCTACCTTTTCTAGCTAACTAACTTATATCCACTATTGTACTAGTTTTTGCCATGTGATGTTTTAACTATGTCGTGTTTAATTATTCCAGTCATGAAAAAAATGTAATGTTCAATAGGGCTATCTAATGTTCAAGTATGAATGTCTAGTTGAATTTCATGAATGGCTATATTTGGTTGTTTGTAGTGAGCAGATGCCTTGCTTATCTGTATTTGGTTGTTAGGTTGGTTGCAGCGAGCATTTGTTTATTTTTCAAGCAGATGCCTTGTTTATTTGTATTTGCTTGTTAGGTTGGTTGCAGTGAGCCTTTGTCCAGTTTTCAATGGCTATATTTGCTTGTTGTAATGAGCATATATGCCTTGTTTATTTCAGTTATTCACAACGTGATGTTCATTATGTGCAAGTATGAAATGTGCAGTTCGATTTCATCAATACCAGTTTGAACGGCTATATATGTTTCATGTTATGCCTGGTGTAGTTAACACATGCCCTTTATTTCAGTTTTACACATTAATCCAGTGTGATGTTTAAGCATGAGCTATGCTCTATTCATTTTTCAACAATACCAGTTTGAATTACAATATTGTTAAGCCTATTGTAGTTAACATTACCTTCCCCTTTTTATCTGCTTTAATAGCATGCTTAAACCAACACATCCAAGCTATCATTCAGACATGATTGTTTTTTACCATGGCTATATTTGGTTGATGTTAATCCTATTGTACTTATCATGCCTTTCCATGTACTTATGCAGGACAACAACGGGAGTGGCCGACGTTTTCCACCGAGGTTAATTTCATCCCTTGGCTTATACACCCTCCATTCCATAATGTAGAGCATATAGATCCACGCCCGGACATTTTTAGCTTCTAATATTGACTTGTTACTTGTAGGTACATATGTCATCAACAAACATCCACACCTAGACCCTTTTTGCGTATGGGGCAATGAGATATTCATGAACCAGCGTCTGATACTTCTCCATCGTATCTAATTTTTTTATTGTTCCATGTTGTTATATTATCAATCTTGGATCTTTTATATTCACTTTATAACAACTTTATATCATTTTTTGGGACTAACCTATTCACATAGTGCCCAGTTCCAGTTGTTGTTTTTTGCTTGTTTTCTACTTCGTAGAATATCAATATCAAACGAAGTCCAAATGCAGCGAAATTTTTTCGAGATTTTTTTCTGCCCAGAAGACACCCAGGAGGCCCAAGATTTGCACTAAAGGAAGCCCATGGGTCCCACTAGGCACTGTAACACCCCCAGTGTCATGCTACAGTAACCCTTTGTGATTAAGCTAATCATTTTTCCAAACAGTGCTTAATCACCTTTGTTCAATATCCCGTTTGAAATTCCAATCAATTCAAATTCAAGTGAAGTTTGAAGTTGCTCAAAAGTTGCTGGAAAAATGTTCATCATTTGTAAAAAATTCCATAACAATTATTTGTTAAGGAACACAACATCACTTCTGTGCAAAGATGAGCATTAGTAATTATAACAACACCAATTCAGCATTTTTAAATGCTATCCTATTTATGAAAAATACCAAATGAATTCTTCTGGTCTCCAAAATATTTGTGGCACTGCCTAAGATCATCACGGTATAAAAGGGGCACTTCCCATATTTTTTCCTTAGTAAATATCATGCCCAATGCTACGTGTCGAGCTTGCGTTGGTTTTCCCCGAAGAGGAGAGGATGATGCAGCACAGTAGCGTAAGTATTTCCCTCAGTTTTTGAGAACCAAGGTATCAATCCAGTAGGAGGTCACGCACAAGTCCCTCGTACCTGCACAACACGATAGCAACTCGTAACCAACGCTTAGGGGTTGTCAATGCCTTCACGGTCACTTACGAGAGTGAGATCTGATAGAGATAATATTTTTGGTATTTTTGATAGATAGATACAAAGTAAAAAGTAAAGGTAAAGTAAAAAAGCATATCTAGGCAATGATCATGTATATAGGCATCACATCCAAAACAAGTAGATCGAAACGATTCTGCATCTACTACTATTACTCCACTCATCGACCGCTATCCAGCATGCATCTAGAGTATTAAGTAAAAACAGAGTAACACCTTAAGCAAGATGACATGATGTAGAGGGATAAATTCATGCAATATGATAAAAAAACCATCTTGTTATCCTCGATGGCAACAATACAATACGTGCCTTGCAACTCTTTCTGTCACTGAGTAAGGACACCGCAAGATTGAACCCAAAGCCATGCACTTCTCCCATTGCAAGAACTACCAATCTAGTTGGCCAAACCAAACGGATAATTCGAAGAGACTTGCAAAGATAACTCAATCATACATAAAAGAATTCAGAGAAGAATCAAATATTTTCCATAGATAATACTGGATCATAAACCCACAATTCATCGGTCTCAACAAACACACCGCAAAAAGAAGATTACATCGAATAGATCTCCACGAGAGAGGGGGAGAACATTGTATTGAGATCCAAAAAGAGAGAAGAAGACATCTACCTACTAGCTATGGACCCGAAGGTCTGAAGTAAACTACTCACACTTCATCGGAGGGGCCATGGTGATGATGTAGAAGCCCTCCGTGGTGGATGCCCCCTCCGGTGGAGCTCCGGAACAGGCCCCAAGATGGGATCTCGTGGATACAGAAGGTTGCGACGGTGGAATTAGATTTTTTTGCTCCTCTTTGATCATTTGGGGGTACGTAGGTATATATAGGAGGAAGGAGTACGTCGGTGGAGCTTCAAGGGGCCCACGAGGTAGGGGGGCGCGCCCAGGGGGGAGGGGCGCGCCCTCCACCCTCGTGACCGCCTCTTGGCTTTCTTGACGGAGGGTCCAAGTCTCCTGGATCTTATCTGATGAGAAAATCACGTTCCCAAAGGTTTCATTCCGTTTGGACTCCGTTTGATATTCTGTTTCTTCGAAATACTGAAAAGGCAAAAAACAGCAATTCTGGGTTGGGCCTCCGGTTAATAGGTTAGTCCCAAAAATAATATAAAAGTGGAAAATAAAGCCCATTATATTCCAAAACAGTAGATAAAGTAGCATGGAGCAACCAAAAATTATAGATACGTTGGAGACGTATCAAGCATCCCCAAGCTTAATTCCTGCTCGTCCTCGAGTAGGTAAATGATAAAAAAGAATTATTGATGCGGAGTGATACTTTGGCATAATTTCAATGTAAAACTTCTTAATTGTGATATGAATATTCAGATCCGAAAGATTCAAGACAAAATTTCATATTGACACAAAAATAATAATACTTCAAGCATACTAATCAAAGTAATCATGTCTTCTCAAAATAACATGGTAAAAGAAAGTTCATCCCTACAAAATCATATAGTTAGGCTATGCTTCATTTTCGTCACACACAGATGTTCCCAACTTCTATACCCCCGATGAAAAGCCAAGCAATTGTTTCATACTTAAATAATCTCAAACTTTTTCAACCTTCACGCAATACATGAGAGTGAGCCATGGATATAGCACTATGGGTGGAATAGAATATGATGATGGGGATTGTGTGGAGAAGACAAAAAAGGAGAAGGTCTCACATCAACTAGGCGTATCAATGGACTATGGAGATGCCCATCAATAGATGTCGATGTGAGCGAGTAGGGATTGCCATGCAACGGATGCACTAGAGCTAAGAATGCTCAACAAAAGAAAACTAGTGGGTGTGCATCCAACTTGCTTGCTCACGAAGACCTAGGGCATTTGAGGAAGCCCGTCGTAGGAATATACAAGCAAAGTTCTATAATGAAAAATTCCCACTAGTATAAAAAGACAACTTATGAGACTCACTACATGAAAATCTAGGTGCTACTTTGAAGCACAATATATGAGACTCACTACATTAAGAACAAGGTGCTACTTTGAAGCACAAGTGTGGAAAAAGAGATAGTAGCATTGCCCTTTTTATTTTATTTTTATATTTTTTTGGGCCTTTCTTTTTTTCTTTTGGACTTTCTCCCTTTTTTGTGGGCAATGCTCTAATAATTATGATCATCACACTTTCATTACAACATATGAATTACAACTCGAAACTAGAACAATATATGACTCTATATGAATGCCTCCGGCGGTGTACCGAGATGGTGCAATGAATCAAGAGTGACATGTATGAAAAATAATGCATGGTGGCTTTGCCACAAATACGATGTCAACTACAAGATCATGCAATGGCAATATGACAAAAGTAACGCATGTCACGATGATGATGGTGGAAGTTGCATGGCAATATATCTCGGAATGGCTATGGAAATGCCATGATAGGTAGGTATGGTAGCTGTTTTGAGGAAGATATAAGGAGGTTTATGTGTGATAGAGAGTATCGTATCACGGGGTTTGGATGCAACGGCGAAGTTTGCACCAACTCTCAAGGTGAGAAAGGGCAATGCATAGTACCGAAGAGGCTAGCAAAGGCGGAAAGGTGATAGTGTGTATAATCCATGGACTCAACATTAGTCAAAAGAACTCATATACTTATTGCAAAAATTTAGAAGTCATCAAAAATTCAAATACTGCGCGCATGCTCCTAGGGGGATAGATTGGTAGGAAAAGACCATCGCTCGTCCCCGGCCGCCACTCATAAGGATGCACAAGCCAGGTACACTTCATGTTTCAAATTTGTTACATAACTTTAACCATACGTGCATGCTACGGGATTTGCTAACTTCAACACAAGCATTCTTTGAATTCATAATCACCCAACTAGCATGACTTTGATATTATCACCTCCATATCTCAAAACAATTATCAAGCATCAAACTTATCTTAGTATTCAACGCACTCAAAAGAAAGTTTCACATATCTTGAATACCAAGTATATTAACATTAAGCAAATTACCATGCTATTAATGACTCTCAAAATAATCTAAGTGAAGCATGAGAGATCAAGTTTCTTTAAAACAAATCCACCACCATGCTAAAAAAGATCTAAGTGAAGCACTAGAGCAAAAATTATCACGCTCAAAAGGATATAAGTGAAGCACTATGAACAAACTATCAAGCTCAAAAGATATAAGTGAAGCACATAGAGTATTCTAACAATTTTCAATTCATGTATGGCTCTCTCAAAAGGTGTGTACAGCAAAGATGACTGTGGTAAACTAACAAGCAAAGACACAAATAATACAAGACGCTCCAAGCAAAACACATATCATGTTGGTGAATAAAAATATAGCTCCAAGTAAATTACCGATGGAAGTGGACGAAAGAGGGGATGCCTTCCGGGGCATCCCCAAGCTTTGACTTTTTGGTGTCCTTGGATTATCTTGGGGGTGCCCTGGGAATCCCCATGCTTAGGCTCTTGCCACTCCTTGTTCCATAATCCATCAAAAGAATTCACCCAAAACTTGAAAACTTCACAACACAAAACTCAACAGAAATCTCGTGAGCTCCGTTAGCGAAAGAAAACAAAAGACTACTTCAAGGTACTGTAATAAACTCATTCTTTATTTATATTGGTGTTAAACCTACTGTATTCCAACTTCTCTATGGTTTATAAACTAATTTACTAGCCATAGATTCATCAAAATAAGCAAACAACACACGAAAAACAGAATCTGTCAAAAACAGAACAGTCTGTAGCAATCTGTAACTAACGCAAACTTCTGGAACTCTAAAAATTCTACCAAAATAGGAAGTCCTGGAAAATTTGTTTATTGATCAGCATAAAAAAGAATTAACGCAAAATCACTCTCCAGTAAAAAATGGCAGCTAATCTCGTGAGCGCTAAATTTTCTGTTTTTCAGCAGAATCAAATCAACTATCATCGTAGGTTATCCTATAGGTCCTACTTGGCACAAAAACATAAAACCACATCCAAACAGAAGGTATATGGATTATTTATTCCTAAACAGAAGAAAAAACAAAAAACACAAAATAAAATTGGGTTGCCTCCCAACAAGCGCTATCGTTTAACGCCCCTAGCTAGGCATTGATAATTTTAATGATGCTCACAAGAAAGACAAGAATTGAAGCGCAAAGAGAGCATCATGAAACAAGTGACAAACACATCTAAGTCTAACATACTTCCTATTCATAGGCATATTATAAGCAAACAAATTTGCAAGGCAAACAAAAACTAGCATATGCAAGGAATGAGAAAGAGACGATAGCAATCTCAACATGACGAGAGGTAATTTAGTAACATGAAAATTTCTACAACCATATTTTCCTCTCTCATAATAATTACATGTAGTATCATAAGCAAATTCAACAAAATAGTTATCACATAACATATTCTCAACACGATCCACATGCATGCAAAGTTGACACTCTTCCAAGATAGTGGGATTAACATTAACTAAAGTCATGACCTCTCCAAACCCACTTTTATCAAAAAAATCATAAGATTAAATATTCTCCAAATATGTGGGATCTAAAGTTGACACTCTTCCAAACCCACTTTCAGTATTATTGCAAACAATATTATCAATCTCATATTCATCATGGGGATTAAATAAATTTTCAAGATCAAAAGAAGAATCACCCCAATCATGATCATTGCAACAAGTAGTAGTCATAGCAAAACTAGCATCCCCAAGCTTAGGGTTTTGGATATTATTAGCATAATCTACATTAAAAGAATTTATCATAAAATCATTCCAATCATGCTTTTTATTTAAAGATCTATCATGAAGCACTTCATCACAATTTTCAGATCTATGGGTTTTAGGAAAAAGCTTATAAAAATAATCTAGTGCATCCAAATCACTAGGAATTGGTTCATCATAATTGAATCTCTTAAAAAGATTGGCAAGCGGATCAGGATCCATAGACTTTTATCAAGCAAAGATGCAAGCAAAAAGAAGGCACAAGCAAACATAAGATCAAACGGAAGAACGACGAATAAAACGGCAAGGGTGAAGTGGGGGAGAGGAAAACGAGAGGCAAATGGCAAATAATGTAATGCGAGAGATAGGGATTGTGATGGGTACTTGGTATGTTGACTTTTGCGTAAGCCTCCCCGGCAACGGCGCCAGAAATTCTTCTTGCTACGTCTCGAGCTTGCGTTGGTTTTCCCCGAAGAGGAGAGGATGATGCAGCACAGTAGCGTAAGTATTTCCCTCAGTTTTTGAGAACCAAGGTATCAATCCAGTAGGAGGTCACGCGCAAGTCCCTCGTACCTGCACAACACGATAGCAACTCGCAACCAACGCTTAGGGGTTGTCAATCCCTTCACGGTCACTTACGAGAGTGAGATCTGATAGAGATAATATTTTTGGTATTTTTGATAGATAGATGCAAAGTAAAAAGTAAAGGTAAAGTAAAAACAAAGCAAGTAAATAAAGTGATATAGATTGATATGATGAGAATAGACCCGGGGGCCATAGGTTTCACTAGTGGCTTCTCTCGAGAGCATAAGTATTCTACGGTGGGTGAACAAATTACTGTTGAGCAATTGACAGAATTGAGCATAGTTATGAGTATATCTAGGCAATGATCATGTATATAGGCATCACGTCCGAGACAAGTAGATCGAAACGATTCTGCATCTACTACTATTACTCCACTCATCGACCGCTATCCAGCATGCATCTAGAGTATTAAGTAAAAACAGAGTAACGCCTTAAGCAAGATGACATGATGTAGAGGGATAAATTCATGCAATATGATAAAAAACCCATCTTGTTATCCTCGATGGCAACAATACAATACGTGCCTTGCAACTCTTTCTGTCACTGAGTAAGGACACCGCAAGATTGAACCCAAAGCCATGCACTTCTCCCATTGCAAGAACTACCAATCTAGTTGGCCAAACCAAACGGATAATTCGAAGAGACTTGCAAAGATAACTCAATCATACATAAAAGAATTCAGAGAAGAATCAAATATTTTCCATAGATAATACTGGATCATAAACCCACAATTCATCGGTCTCAACAAACACACTGCAAAAAGAAGATTACATCGAATAGATCTCCACAAGAGAGGGGGAGAACATTGTATTGAGATCCAAAAAGAGAGAAGAAGACATCTAGCTACTAGCTATGGACCCGAAGGTCTCAAGTAAACTACTCACACTTCATCGGAGGGGCCATGGTGATGATGTAGAAGCCCTCCGTTGTGGATGCCCCCTCCGGCGGAGCTCCAGAACAGGCCCCAAGATGGGATCTCGTGGATACAGAAGGTTGCGGCGGTGGAATTAGGTTTTTTGCTCCTCTCTGATCGTTTGGGGGTACGTAGGTATATATAGGAGGAAGGAGTACGTTGGTGGAGCTTCGAGGGGCCCACGAGGTAGGGGGGCGCACCCTGGGGGGAGGGGCGCGCCCTCCACCCTCGTGACCGCCTCTTGGCTTTCTTGACGGAGGGTCCAAGTCTCCTGGATCTTATCTGATGAGAAAATCACGTTCCCGAAGGTTTCATTCCGTTTGGACTCCATTTGGTATTCTGTTTCTTCGAAATACTGAAAAAGGCAAAAAACGGCAATTCTGGGCTGGGCCTCCGGTTAATAGGTTAGTCCCAAAAATAATATAAAAGTGGAAAATAAAGCCCATTATAGTCTAAAATAGTAGATAAAGTAGCATGGAGCAATCAAAAATTATAGATACATTGGAGACGTATCACCCAACATTTTCTTACCCATCTCTGTTTATTAAATAAAAAGAAAAACATCATAAGAAAAGAAAAAGGCCGAAGTGCACTGTGCACTTAGGCCTGCTAACTATAGTGAGGCCCAGCCCACATACCCCTCTTCTTCCTCTCCTATTCACAAAGGGGAGGTAGACGACGGCCATCGGCCCGTGGCCGGGATGGCCACGTGCCGACCATCCTGCGCATCCCCATCGTCTTCCCAACGGATAAGGCCACCCCGCCCCTGCCAAACCCTATCAAGACCTAGATTCACCTCCCCCCGTCACTCGTTCCCCTCTCCCTCACGCGCTCGCTCCTCCCGAGCGCCACCGTCACCGTGCGCCGGTCGATTCCGCGGCCACTAGGTCCCTCCGACCCCGCCGATCTGTCCGGGAGCCCCAGCTCCGTTGACCCCTTCGTCTGGTGTCCTTGGATCAAGTCGGGGAGCAGCACAGCAACACCGGTGACTCCACCCCCTTCTCCGGCCATCACGACACCGACGCCGCGATTCCTCGCCATCTGCGCTCCTAAGCTGTCGACGAGCCACCCGTGCGCTCCTCGGTGAGCACCGCACGTCCTCACCCCTCTCCCCTACTACTTTCCGTCCCTGTAGCCCAGCTAGCTACCATGGCCGTAGGACGTCTCCGCTGCGCCGTTCGTCGTCGTCGTTTCGATCGACATTGAGCATGACTGAGTTCTCGGTCGTGCTCCTCGACGCCATAGGGACCCGTAGCGCCCTCCAGTTCGTGCACCCGCCCTATCTAGCATCGTTTTTGCCGTTGCCCGGAAGCCGTCGCCGCTGCAGCTCGTCGCCGACGCCCTTTCCGGCCTCCCCAGTTCTTGCCGCTGCCGCCACTCGACGTGGCTCGTTCACTGCGCTCGAACGGTGCCCTCGCACGTCAAATAGACACCGGACGGCCGTTTCTGAACCTCGTCAACGATGCGCCGCCGCGAAACGGCCCGCTAGAGTTACTCCGGTCATTAGCAATGGCGTGGGCTTACGAGGATGCCTGGGGCCCGCCCCCTGAGCCACTGACTGTGGGCCCGCGGGGCCCTGGTGACTGGGTTGACCCAATCAACGTGGTGACTGGGCAGCCCAGTGCCACTGACATGCGGGCCCCACCGCCAAGTTAGTTAATTAAAATATGTTTTTATTAAACTTAATTATTTTAGTCAATTACCTATGACAGGTGGGGTCCAGTAGCTAATTAACCCAGATTAGTTAGTTTAATCCACTGTTAGACTAAGAGTGGCTGACATGTGGGTCCCAGTGGCCCCACTGGTGAGGTTTGACCCAGTCAACCGGTCCGTTGACTCTGCCGTTGCAGTGACATCATGCTGAGGTCATATTCCTTTTTTCTGTTAATATAAATAAATTCAAAAAATGCTTTAATCTTTGAAAATTCATAGAAAATAAACCGTAACTCGGATGAAAATGTTTTCTACATGAAAGTTGCTCAGAACGACGAGGTGAATCAAAATTTGCTGTCTGTTTACCTATTAGATGCGTATAACTATCTAAACATGGAACTTTCCCCCTCTAGTCATCTGCCCGACACAGGTCCGGAACCGGGAATACCTTCCCGGTTGTTTTCCCCCTTCACCTATACCGTGCAGCACTACGTTAGAACACCCCTAGTTCTTCTTTTCGTCATGTCATGCTTAGTGGTACCTCTATTTGCTCTGTATTTACTGTTTGTTCCCCCTCTGCTTCTCCGGTAGACATCAAGACCGTTGTTGATGCCGCTGTGATCGACTACATCGACGACAACCCTTCTTCCCTTTAGCAGACCTTCCAGGCAAGCTCCCCCCCCCTTGATCATCCCGATATCGCCCATTCCATTCTCTCATGCTTGTATTAGATTTTGCTACTGTAATTTATTGCTCGTATTTTGATGCATATCTTGCTTTTGTAACCTGGTTATTGTTACCTACCTATTTATCCTAAACTGCTTAGTATAGGTTGGTTAGTGATCCATCAGTGACCCCCACCTTGTCCTTGTTGCCCCTGCTTCATCATCGAAGACCCGATCAACGGGATCGAAGACCAGGCCCCGGCACTGCACATCACTTTCCCCTTAGTTGCTCGACACTACTAGATTACTATCGAGTGCCGAAGGTGAGACCTCATCAGCACTTCAGATGTTAACCCTGTAGTGTAGCTATTCGGTCATGGTCATCGAGGGTGATTCTGCTTTAACCACTTCCGATACGACTCTGTCATGCAACCCCTCAAGTGTGAACCTCGAGGGTGTTCCTCTTATGTTCACCTTGATGATTACATTGAGTGGAATCCATCGAGGGTGGTTCCTCAGGGTTCCCCTTCATGTTAGACATATTGTTGCTATGGTTACTATGACTTTACACTGAACCATGTTACTAAAGAGGGGTCGGCCTTGAGGGGTACCCGCGCGAGCTTAATTGCGAGTGATGTGGAGTCGGGTTGACCTGGAAGGTGCCCGCTAGATAATTATGAGGCATGGCTGGGCATTCTTAGCCCTTGCCGCAAGTCATCGAGATGGGGCGACGGGGTCACATCTTTCGTGAGTCTCTGCTTGTTACCACGCGTTCCAAATCCACTATGATTTGGATATTTGATCCGAGGGGCCTCTGGCCTGATAGCACTAACCATCACGTGGGCATAGTATGGGCGTTCTGCGTCGTATGCATCAGTCGAAGCTTAATAGACGTCAGCGACTGAGCGCTGGGTTGGACTGCGTAAGCACCTGCCTTTTTTAAGGAGGTAGCTAGGTCTGCTCACCGGCCACGTACGCAATGTGCAGGAGTGCAAAGGGCGATGGGCTCGTGACCCCTGCGCGCTTATGATGTAGACCGGCGTGTTGACCTCTCTATTAAGCCTAGGTCGGGTTGTGATGTATTGTTTGGCCGAGGCTGGGCATGACCCAGTAAAGTGTGTCCGGCCAGAGTTAATAGAGCGTGGTGGGTAAGTTGGTGCACTCCTGCAGGGAAGAAAACATCTATCGATAGCCTATCCTATGGTAACAAACACTCGGAGTTGTATCCTGATTGATACAACTAGAACTGGATGTTGAGGCATGAAATGGATATGTGGCTCCGGGAGTCGAGAAAGGATCCTGGGGCGTTTGAGGGAGTCCTAGATTAAGGGGTCCTCGGACAGCCGGACTATATACTTTGGCCGGACTATTGGACTATGAAGATACAAGATTGAAGACTTCGTCCCGTGTCCGGGTGGGACTCTCCTTTGCGTGGAAGGCAAGCTTCGATATTCGGATGTGTAGATTTCCTTCTCTGTAACCGACTCTATGTAACCCTAGCCTCCTCCGGTGTCTATATAAACCAGAGGGTTTAGTCCGTAGAGAAACAACAATCATAATCATAGGCTAGCTTCTAGGGTTTAGCCTCTATGATCTCGTGGCAGATCAACTCTTGTAATACTTATATCATCAAGATCAATCAAGCAGGAAGTAGGGTATTACCTCCATCGAGAGTTCCTGAACCTGGGTAAAACATCGTGTCCCCTGCCTCCTGTTACCATTAGCCTTAGACGCACAGTTCAGGTCCCCCTACCCGAGATCCGCTGGTTTTGACACCGACATTGGTGCTTTCATTGAGAGTTCCACTGTGTCGTATCGATAAGGCTTGATGGCTCGCCTCATTATCAAGGATAACATTACCTCCGGAGGATCCTTGGCTGTAGGCCGAACTCTCCGGCTGGGCGATTTTGTCATGGCCGCCCGTTCGGCCGTCGCGCCGACGATGATATCGCATGTCATCAAAAACAACCTCCGAGTCAGCCCGGAGTTCACCGAGCAGATGGATCTAATGGAGCTCTCGTCCTTGAACGAGCTCTTGGATCACATCACCGCCCTGGGGGTCTCAACAGATTATGATCGGATTGGGATTAAACCCAACCTAAGGGAGATTAACTCTCCGCCGGTCACCCATCAGATAGCGGTAGTGGAGGAACAAAACGGCAATTCTTCCTCTATTTTGAGGATGAACTATGTCCGGATTCCCGAGCTCTCTGAGTTGGATACCCGTTTACAGGAGAACGTGGCCCAGGCTCCAAACTTAGAATCGGATAGCGACCACAAATATTGGGCAATATCTTGGAGCCCAAGCTGCCAAGCTCAGGAGCTCCTTCGCCCCTGGGTTCCAGATTGGGTCAGGACGTGGACTTAGTTTCACCCACCCACCCAGATGCAAGTGATCTTTCCCATATCAGACAAGAGCCCCAAGAGACAGTACACCACTTCTGGGCCAGATTCCTCCTTGTACTGAGCAAGGTTAAGGACTGTCATGAGGAAGACGCAATCTCATTCTTTTGCAAAAATTGCACGGACAGGGGAATTCTCAATGCCATAAGTCGCCATGACATAGCACACTTTGCCGACCTGGCGGCCATAGTACAGAAGTACTACGCGATGGAAAGCGCCTGGAAGACCCAAAAAAAATTCTGGGATCCCCCGGCCCTAACTAAACCCCTCGTCCGAACTAAAAGGGTGCGCTTTCGCAAGTCACCCAATAGAATTACAAAGAAGCCAAAGCCCTTTGCAGGGCATGGAACCGTACTGGAGGAATGGCTCAATAGGCCATGCAAAATTCACAGCACACCGAATACCATGCCAACACATAGCCTTAGAGCATGTTGGATTCTCCGGCAGGTGGCCAAGAGCGGCGAGCACCTTCTCATCAACAATACCGCAGTGCACCATCCCGCAGAAAATAACAATACAGTACTTACCGACTTTGAGACTTTCGCCTCAAAAAACAGGCGCAAGCGAGCACTCCGTAGCCTCGCCGAAATCTGCCACGTCAGAGCAATAAACCCGTGGAACGACACAACCATAACCTTCAACGCCAGCGACGAACCTCAATTCCGAAAAGTCCGAGCACCAGCCGCTTTGGTCCTTAGTCCAATAGTGGACGGATTCCGGCTTACTAAAGTGCTGATGGACGGTGGCAGCGGATTAAACGTCATCTATGAGGAAACTCTTAACAAAATGGAAACAGATAAGAGCCGCATTGAGCAAAGCAACACGACCTTCAGGGGAATCATCCCTAGTCGGGAGGCATGATGCGCAGGAAAAATCACAATGGATGTGGTATTCGGCACACCGGAGAATTGTTGGTCCGAAGAAATCATATTCCAAGTGGCCCTGTTTAGCAGTGGATATCACGCCCTATTGGGGCGAGACGCATTCGCAAGCTTCCAAGCTATAGCCCATTATGGGTACATGAAGCTCAAGATTCCGGGGCCCAATGGAATCATCACTCTGGCCAGCGATCCGGACATAGCACTCCGTGCCGAAAATAAAACTGCCACACTAGCCCTGGAGGCATTATCCGAAGCCCTCGCGGCAGAAGAGTTAACTGCGCTGCACTCCACAGTGAACAGGGACGACATGATACTTGACAAACGACCCAAGTCCACCTCTTTCAAACCAGCAGACGAAATAGTCAAAATTTCAGGTCCACCCAACGGACCCTACAAAAACAGCATCAATTGGGGCACAGCTGAACCCCACAATAGACGCCGCGCTACGAGAGTTCTTGCGCGAGAATTGGGACATTTTTGCATGGCATCCTTCAGACATGTCAGGTATCCCACGCAGGCTGGCTGAACATAGCCTAAACATACTAAAGGGATACAAGCCAGTCAAACAGACTCTTCGGCGCTTTTCAGAACCCAAGCGACAAGCCATGGGAGAGGAGCTAGCCAAGCTACTTGAAGCCGGATTCATCAGAGAGATAAAACATCCGGACTGGCTAGCAAACCTGGTGATGGTACCAAAGAAGGACAAATCCTGGCGCCTATGTGTCGATTTCAAAGACCTTAATAAGGCGTGCCCTAAGGATCCCTTCCCCTCCCCCGCATCGATCAAATTATTGACGCTACCGCAGGACACGATTCATTGTGTTTCCTCGACGCATACTCCGGATACCATCAAATCAAGATGGCGGAGTCCGATCAAGCCGCAACGGCATTTATCACCCCATACGGTCCCTTCTGTTTTAACACCATGCCTGTGCAACCTATCAACGCATGATTCAGACATGCCTGGAAACACAAATCGTCAAAACAGTGGAGGCTTACGTAGACGATGTGGTCATTAAAACCAGACATGTCGAATCATTAATAGACGACTTGAGGCTTACGTTCAACAATCTCTGAACATACGACATCAAGCTCAACCCGGAAAAATGCGTTTTCGGCGTACCAGCCGGAAAACTCTTGGGCTTTATTGTCTAAAATAGAGGAATCGAAGCAAATCCGGCTGAAATCCAGGCTCTGTCACAGTTGGCTACCCCAATAGACCTCAAGCAAATCCAGAAATTAACTAGATGTGTGGCTGCCCTAAGCCGCTTTATCTCCCGATTAGGAGAAAAGGCGTTACCTCTTTATCGCCTTCTTCGATGCACCGAACATTTTGAGTGGACGGATGAGGCTACGGCGGGTCTGGAGGAAATAAAAGCCCTCTTGGCCACCAATCCAATTCTGGCAGCGCCAAATGTCGGCGAACCCATGTTGCTATACATAGCTGCAACACACCAGGTTGTAAGCGCAGTGCTCGTCGTCGAACGAGAGACAGATGGACATAAATTCCCATTACAAAAGCCGGTATACTACGTATCCACTGTCCTCACTCCATGCAAGTCACGATACCCACATTATCAAAAGATAGCATATGCGGTATTCATGGCATCCTGAAAACTACGACACTACTTTCAAGAGTGTTCAATCACGGTGGCCTCCGAAGTACCACTCAATGACATAATAAATAACCGCGATGCCACGGGCCGGATTGCAAAATGGGCTATCGAGCTCCTCCCGTTCGACATAACATACAAGCCTCGGCGGGCCATTAAGTCGCAAGTACTGGCTGACTTCATCGCCGAATGGACAGAAGCCGAACTCCCTAAAGAGTACGGCGCGTACTCCAATTGGATCATGCACTTTGACGGCTCTAAGATGCTAGCTGGTCTAGGGGCTGGCGTCGTCCTGACGTCCCCCACCGGAGATACAGTCCAGTACGTACTCCAAATACTTTACACGGACTCCAACAATGCAGCAGAGTATGAGGCTCTGTTGCACGGTCTTCGGATGGCAGTCTCCATGGGCATTCAACGTCTCGAAGTACGAGGGGATTCAAATCTCGCAATATCTCAAATAAATGGAGACTTTGACGCCAAGGACCCGAAAATGGCGGCTTACCGTAATGCCGTTCTCAAAATGTCAGCTCGATTCGAGGGGCTCGAATTCCACCATGTGGTTCGAGAAAACAATCAAGCGGCGGATATCCTTGCCCGCATCGGCGCTAAACGTGACCCCGTCCCACCAAATATTTTTTTGGAAAGGCTGTTCAAGCCATCCGTGGTATGGGAAGGGGAGTCCGGCAATACTAATCCGGATCCGCATACAACCCCAGATCCTGAACAATCTGACGTAATCGGAGGCTCCGCCACCGAAATCACACCTTCGGCCCACGTGATCATGGCGGTCATCGCCCCGTGGACGGAACCCTTCCTAGCTTACTTAAATAGGCAGGAACTCCTGGAGGACCAAAATGAGGCACGCTGCATTGTGCGGCGCTCTAAAGCCTACAAAGTCCACAAGGGAGAGCCTTATAACAAAAGCACAACCGGAGTGCTCCAAAGATCCATCTCCAAAGAGGAAGGGCGGCAGCTCTTGGCTAAATTCATGCCGGACTTGGGGGCCACCATGCCGCAGCTCTGGCGCTCGTAAGTAAGGCCTTCCGTACAGGATTTTATTGGCCGACAGCCCGGGCAGACACACAAGACCTTGTCCAACACTATGTCAGTTGCCAGGTTTTTGCAAATCAAAGCCATATTCCGCCCACCGCCCTCCAAACAATCCCCATAACTTGGCCATTTGCGGTCTGGGGGCTCAATATGGTTGGACCCCTTAAAGGAGGAAGCTATAAGAAGAAATACTTGTTGGTCATGATCGATAAATTCACCAAATGGATAGAAGCCAAACCAGTTAAAATGGCCGAATCTGGACTAGTGATAGACTTTATATCCGTGGTCGTACACCGCTATGGTGTCCCCCACAGCATCATCACCGATAACGGCTCAAACTTCACAGCCGATGAGGTGAAAACTTGGTGTAGAAAAATGGGCATAAAAGTTGATTACGCCTCTGTCTATCACCCCCAAACAAACGGTCAAGTTGAACGAGCGAACGCTCTTGTTATGAGCGGCATCAAACCCAGACTAGTGCGATCCTTGAAGGAATCAGATACGCACTGGGTCGAGGAGCTTGACTCTGTATTATGGGGGCTGCGGACCACGCCGAATCGCACAACCGGATACACACCATTTTTAATGGTGTACGACGCAGAAGCAGTGCTACCCTGCGACATCATCCATGACTCACCTAGAGTGTGCATGTACGAAGAGAGAGAAGCCGAGCTGGATCAGCAGGACAACTTAGATGCCATGGAGGAGGAGCATGACGTCGAGAAGGCCCGTTCCGCATTCTATCAACAGCAGGCTCAAAGGTATCAAAGCAGAGAAGTGCGGGCCAAAACTTCTAACATTGGCGAACTCGTTCTACGCTTAACAGAGAAGAAAAAGGACAAGCTCAAGCCCAAATGGGAGGTCCCCTTCATCATTGAAAAAGTTCTCACGGGAGGTGCGTACCGTCTATGTGATGCATTAGACAATCGACTCGAGCCGAACCCATGGAACGCAGCCAGACTCCGAAGATTCTATGCCTAGTGCCGAACTCCATGTTTGCCTCCTTAGCTCTGTCTCCCTCTTTAATTTATATCCTCTCTCTCTCCCTTTTACATTTATAGCCTTAAAAGCTCTAAGTATGCTTTGATCGCACACTCTGGCCGCGCTATGCGCTCTCATCACACCTGGGGGCTTCTTACACAAGAAGCTTATTTGTCTTCTGGGTTTTATGCCCACCACATACGTGTTACCTCTATGTATGTGCCTTTTTTCACCACTATATGCATCGATATGACTTAAGTTTTGGCCAAGCTAGGTTGCCGGGCTCTCGTGTTTATGCCCTACATTCCCGTTAATTCAGCTAGGGCATAAGGGGAGCACCTCTGCGATTGTTACTGCCGGGTCAGCCGGATGTGAACCTCAGATTGGGTGAAGCCGAAAGCTAGCGTTCTTAAGGGAATATTCGGTCGATGAACAAAAGATGTATTTTACCTATTACAACACATGCCCCCACATGTTTCTATCCTGCGTAAACTTTTGCAGTTCGGACATGCACATCAATGCATGCACACCCACGGAAAGGAACCCTTAACAGAACTATTCTCCTTGGAAGATGTTTCTTACTACCCATGTAATATACATAACTAGTTGGGTACTTGTCTGTTCAAGCAATTATGACCCCTACGCCTGGTTTCCACGCGTGCCCCGGTTTTCACGTAACCGAGCGGGTATTCGGATACACTCCGGACTGTCGGGTCCAGAGGTTGAAGCGAAAAGGTCGGCCAAGACAAATGATTTACAATCCGGCTAGGGACAAAATATGTCCTTCGAAGTACAATGCCACTTAGACTGACTAAATTCTTCTTCTATACCATCCAACAGGCTGTCTAGCCTACAGTCCTATTGGGAATACTTAGCGACTAATGCTACTTGGTCATACACAAGATGTACAGGGATCTCCTTCCCATCTAACCCTACAGGTCCGACCTCGGCCATGTGGTTAGGGTCAGCCTTGGTGTATCGCGTCTTCACCATGGCCCAGGCTTCCCTTGCTCTTTGTCGGCAGGCTGATATCTTCCATAATCGGAAGCGCTGCCGCGCTCCCTTGAGCATCTCCATTAGCTCCCCCATGCCTCCGGGCAGGGAGGCGGATGGCCACAAGGCTTGGGCAATGTCCCGCATCACCTGTCGAACTTGTTCGTGCAGTTGCGGAGCTCCGTTAGAAGATCGCATGCAGATCCGGGCATCTCCTCTTCAGGACAACCGGTCAGCATGCCTACAGACAAAATTCTATTAGCATGCTTCTTCGCCGAACTTTATAGTGGTTCATCAGAGCACTTATTGAATATGCCGCGTCGAAGCATCTTATTCTCCTTTACAGAGTCAACAAGCTGGGCTCGAACATCCTTTAATTCGACGTCCAGTCGGACGTTCGCGCCCTAGAGAGTATTTTCCTCCTTTATAACCTTGGTAAGCACACGCTGGCCAGCCTTCAGCTATCGCCGAACATGCTGCTCATCCTCCAGTACGATTTCCGGATTGCCTCCGGGATTGTCTGCAAGTTCTCTTGTTAGAATTGCATTCTTGCCGAATACTTAACTTGTATATACCATGACATTATGCAAATATTACCAGATGGGGCCTTCGTAGACTCCTCCATCACGGCGGTTGCGACTCGTAGTTGGGCCTTGCACTCTTCCAGCTCTTTGGATAGCTGGGTATTCTTCTCTCTCAGAACCTATGCACACGAGGATCCTTAAATCAGTTCTGCCAACTGTTTCAAGTCTCAGGGGCTACTGATATACATACTTATCAAATTTTCTTACCCGTATATCCTTTACGTACTGGTCCGTGGCCCTGGCGAGGCTACCTTGAGCAGCCTGGATGTACGCGTCCCCTGAGTTGAAGGCGTCGAACGCCTCTTCAGAGAAATTAGGGTCGCGTAGTGCGGCCCGTCGGTGTCTATGATTTATGGCGCTCTCCACTTTGGAGTTGGTAGCAGAAAATCTATCCGCATCCTCTATAGGAGGATCGTCCACGTCGACCTCCACCCTTGCATCCGGCCTCGGAGTCTGGCTGGTGGAAGCGTGACCGGCAGGCTCTCCGGGTGCAGTCCGGCGAGCACTCTTTATGTCATAAGGAAGAAGACATCGTTATGTTTTAACAATGATAACTGTGTGGCAGGTTTTTAAACATACCTTTGCAACAGCGTCTCAGTTCTGACTGCCTTTCTTTTAAGCCTTCCCGACTTTGATGCCCCTTGTTGGCGAGTCACCGCGGGTTCGGCTTGGCGCCCCGATGGCCTTCCCTGTAAGATGCAATACAGGTGCGGTGGGTGAAGTGTAAGGAGGGAATCCTTTTCGGAAGTTGGGACTGTGGCTATGCTTACCTGGGATACAGGGAGTAAGCCAGGATAATCGGCTATAATGGCCACCATCACACCATCGCAGCTCAACTGGTAAAATGTCCTGTCGACAAGCTCCACAAACGTGTCCGGATCCTCTTCGAGTCCCGGGTCGAGAGCTCGGTTAGGGTCCTCTGGTTGTGGAGATGGGCTGTGAACATCCTTCATAGCCCTTCACAGTTCCTGCTATGAATTGACGAATTAAAACATCTATGCTAAAAATGTGGGAAAGATTGGAATAAAAGATAACAACTCACCCAGCTTGGGGGGTTGTACATGGAGAATCCATCCCATGGCTTGATATGGATGAACTCCTCCTCTTCTCCTTTGAACAAATCGGACAGTATCTTTGCCAGAGCGGCAGGAGAGTCCGGTCCTTTACGGCCGCAGCGGGTGGCATCGTCTTCTCCATTGAAGTGCCACATGGGTTTTCCCCAATATTGAAGTGGCTGGACTCCCCGCATTATGCATATGGACATAACTTCAATTATTGTCAGCCCTGATTTGGCTAGTGTATTTATCCTATCCATCAGGAAAAGGATCTCTTTGTTATCTTCCTCCTGGCGGCTCCTGGGACGCCAACTGTGGCGTTTCTTCAATGGGGCATCTACAAACTCAGGAAGGCCCTTCCACACAGGGTCCGGAAGAGGGACGTCCTCCACGTAGAACCATTCCGAGCGCCAGTCCTCGGATGTCTTCTTAGGGGTGCCGGAGAGATATCCGGTCCAGGCGATGCGCCATATTTCAGCTCCGTCCACTTGAAATACCGACCTCTTCTGGGTACGGGGTACTAGGCAGAATATCCTCTTGCACAGCTCGAAATGAGCTTTGCAGCCCAAAAAAAGCTCATAGAAGGCGACGTAGCCTGCAATATGCAGTATGGAGGCTGGGGTAAAGTTGTGCAGCTGGAGGCCGTAAAACTCCAGGAGCCCGCGGAGGAAAGGATGGATTGGAAATCTGAGCCCCCTTAGCAAGTAGGGGACGAAGCACACCCGCTCTCCCTTGGATGGGTTTGGAAAGCTCTCTGCTTGCTCCCCGCCATTGTAAGTGGCTAGTCCAGCTCGGACGGGGACCATGTATGCAGGTGGGAGAAACCCTTTGGTCTGCAACTCTACTAGTCGGTTGTGGGGAACATATCTCCCAATCACCTGGCTTATTGCTACGGGAACAAGAGGAGGAACCGCAACGACCGGCCATGGTGGTATGGATTTGTCCGGGCATGTTCTGATGAACACTCGCTGGGAGGAGATGGTGTGATTTGGATCTGAGAATCCCCATCTCTTTTATAGATAATTTACCCGCATGGTTGGGGTGGCAAATGAAAAAATGCCCCAACTTCTCACATTCGCTCGACACGTGGAAACAACCATTATTAAAGCGCAGAAGCCGAGGAGCGCGACATTGATGAGGAGTCGGACACTACTCATTACAACAACGCTCTGGAGGATTTGGAGAAGAACCCGCGTTGCAATGTCAAAGACAGTCTGCGCGCCGCACTCATCGTCATTGAAGCCTGGTTCGGGGGCTACTGAGGGAGTCCTGGATTAAGGGGTCCTCGGACAGCCAGACTATATACTTTGGCCGGACAGTTGGACTATGAAGACACAAGATTGAAGACTTCATCCCGTGTCCGGGTGGGACTCTCCTTTGCGTGGAAGGCAAGCTTGGATATTCGGATGTGTAGATTTCCTTCTCTGTAACCGACTCTATGTAACCCTAACCCCCTCTGGTGTCTATATAAACCGGAGGGTTTAGTCCGTAGAGAAACAACAATCATAATCATAGGCTAGCTTCTAGGGTTTAGCCTCTACGATCTCATGGTAGATCAACTCTTGTAATACTCATATCATCAAGATCAATCAAGCAGGAAGTAGGGTATTACCTCCTTCGAGAGGGCCCGAACCTGGGTAAAACATCGTGTCCCCCGCCCCCTGTTACCATTAGCCTTAGACGCACAGTTCGGGACCCCCTACCCGAGATCCACCGGTTTTGACACCGACAGCGTTGACAACAACATAAATATGATTTATGTTATACTACTCTACTCCCTCCTCTTGCTGCAAGACGGTGGTTTCCAGAAGATGCTAGTCTTCAATAGGACTAGCTTCTCCCCCTCTTATTCTGGCATTCTGCAGTTAGTCCATAGAGACTACCCCCTTTCATTGATACCGATGCATAACTAGTGTAGATCCTTGCTTGTGAGTACTTTGGATGAGTACGCCCGGTTGCTTTGCTCCCTCTTTTCCCCCTTTTCCATTCTTCTCGGATGACGCAACCAGATGACGGAGTCCAGGAGCCAGATGCCACCTTCGACGACTACTACTACAAACCCGAGGGTGCCTACTACTACGTGGAGGCCGCCGACGACCAGGAGTAGTTAGGAGGCTCCCAGGCAGGAGGCCTTGCCTTTTCGATCATGTTGCTTTTGTGTTAGCCTTCTTAAGGCAAAGTTGTTAAACTTATGTCTGTACACAAATATTGTTGCTTCCGATGACTCGTTTGTATTCAAGATGATGTATTCGAGCCCTCGAGGCCCCTGGCTTGTAATATAAAGCTTGTATTATTTTAATTTGTCTTTAGAGTTGTGTTGTGATATCTTCCCGTTAGTCCCTGATCTTGATCGTACACATTTGCGTGTATTATTAGTGTATGATTGAATCGGGGGTGTCACAAGTTGGTATCAGAGTCGACTGCCTGTAGGTAGCCCCCATTCCAACTCCTTGGCCAAAGTTAAGTCTAGTCATTAAAAAACTTTTACTAACATGGTTGTGTGGCTTACGGGCCCATGTCGCCATTTGGTGGTATTAGGATCTTTTATTCCTCGTCTTTACTCTGGAACTCTGATCTCTCTCCTATTCGGGTTAAACGATTTTGCTAACTCTAACTCTAGGTTCTCCTAACTACTTCTCCCGGAGATCCCCTCATTTTAGAGGATCACTTGGTGCACCAGAAGATTTGAAGATACTCTTCGATGTTCTTCCGAGACCCTTGTGCCCCAGCCTTTGCAATTCCCTACCACCGATATATTTTGATGAATAACTTCACACACTTGCCATTTGTACATTCATTCCTAGTTTCTCTTGTTATTATAAGATGCCTTGAAATACTCTCTGTTGTATCAAGAATCCTTTGAGCTCACTGCCTTGCAGTTCATACCGCTTGAAATCCCTTACAGATAACTCCTCACACTTACCGAGAATTCGTTTATCCCCAGTTGTTCATGTGTTTCACCAATGTCTTCGAAACGCTATTCAATCTTCCAAAAATCCTCAGCAACCTATTGCTCTAGAAAGTTTTACCTGCTTATATTATGGTTAATTCCATATGTATATTAATATTCATTAAAATCTTTTGTAGTTGTCATTCTGAGCCTTTGATTCAACATGTGTGCAATTACTCGTAGTCTTCAATTGACCTTTATAAATTTTATTTTTGGCTTAGATGATATTTTAAACAGAAGCTGGTTCTCGGCAAATCAAACCTTGGTTGATTGTCGTTCTAATTCTATTCAACTTGCCCATAATTTGATCAGAGCTTCTGCTTCTGATCCTTCATTTTGGAAATCATAATTCCTTTGCCTTTAAGCTTCAGAATTATCAGATATTTCCAAAATCTGATGCCGCTGCATTATTTTCTTCTTCTGATTGAATATCGATACTCACATCGGCTCCGTTGTGGATCGCTGGATCCATTATTGGATTATCATTCGATAGTGTCCTTCATATTCAAAGAACCTCGTTATCGGTGTCAAAACCGGCGGATCTCGGGTAGGGGGTCCCGAACTGTGCCTCTAGGCAGATGGTAACAGGAGACAAGGGACACGATGTTTTTACCCAGGTTCGGGCCCTCTCGGTGGAGGTAAAACCCTACTCCTGCTTGATTAATATTGATGATATGGGTAGTACAAGAGTAGATCTACCACGAGATCAAGGAGGCTAAACCCTAGAAGCTAGCCTATGATATGATTGTTGTTCGTCCTACAAACTAAAACCCTCCGGTTTATATAGACACCGGAGAGGGCTAGGGTTACACAGAGTCGGTTACAATGGTAGGAGATCTTCATATCCATATCGCCAAGCTTGCCTTCCACGCCAAGGAAAGTTCCATCCGGACACGGGACGGAGTCTTCAATCTTGTATCTTCTTAGTCTTGGAGTCCGGCCGACGGTGATAGTTCGGCTATCCGGACACCCCATAATCCAGGACTCCCTCAGTAGCCCCCGAGCCAGGCTTCAATGATGATGAGTCCGGCGTGTAGATTGTCTTAGGCATTGCAAGGTGGGTTCTTCTCCAGATTCCATATAGTTGTCGAAGAGTGTCTGGCTTCGGATAAATGCTGCGCTCCTTGGCTTCCACGCCCAATAATGGCCATCTTCCACGTGGCGAATGAATGCGAAAAGCCAAGGTATTTTTACACTTTCCCCCTAGCTGCGCAAATGATCTGCCTATAAAAAGAGACGAGGATCTAGATCCGAATCCCACCATCCCCCCTTAGCAAGTTTTCATCGGAGCGCCTCTGACAAAAAATCCATTCCATCATGGACAGTCGACGCGGCTCCTCCTCTCGCGCTCCCAGCCCTCAGCCAGGAGATTGGGGGAGATGCTCAGTCCCGCATAGTGAGTTAGTGACACTCCAAGCCGAGGGATTGCTTCCCCCAGCCTTTATGGTTCCGGTTCGAGCCAGACTCGCCACCTATACGTGCGGAAAGCAGGCAGAGAGCGTCCCCAATCCCTCCAAAGGAGAGCGGGTATGCTTTGTCTCTTATCTAATAAGAGGACTTGGATTTCCAATACATTCGTTTCTGCAGGGGCTTCTGGAGTTCTACGGCTTCTAGCTGCACCACCTTACGCCTGCCTCCATTCTGCACATCACGGGCTTTGTGGCCCTTTGTGAGCTGTTTCTGGGCGTCGAGGCTCATTTTGCGTTGTGGAAGAGATTATTCTGCCTCGTACCCCGTTCTCATGAGGGATCGATATATCAAGTGGGCGGAGCCGAGCTATGGCGCATCGCCGGGACCGGATATCTATCCGGAACCCCGAAGAAGGCGTCCAAAGACTGGCCTTCGGAATGGTTTTATATAGAAGACGCCCCGCTACCAGATCCAGTTTGGATCGGCCTCCCGGAGTTCAGTGATGCTCCTCTGAAGAAACGCCTAAGTTGGCGTCCGCGGAGCCCTCAACGGGAGAATGACAGGGACATTCAGTACCTGATGGGCCGAATAAGATTATTGGCTCATTCCGGATTGACCATGATTGGGGTCATGGCCGCATGCATTATGCGGGGGGTGCAGCCGCTCCAGTATAGGGGCCACCCCATGTGGGATTTCAACAGGGAGGATGATGCCACCCATCATGGCCGTAAGGGGCCGGGATCGGTCGCTGATCTGGTGAAGATCTTGTCCGCCATGTACAAAGGGGAAAAGGAGGATTTTCTCTGTGTCGGTCCACTGAACGGGTTTTCTATGAACAATCCTCGAAGCTGGGTAAGCGGACATTTCTTTTTGCCTATCCGATCCATATTCCCATGGTTAAGTACCTCATTTTGTGATTTCGACGCAGGAACTGCGCCGGGCTATAGAGGATGTACACAACCCGCCTCCACAACCCAAGGATCCGGAACGGTCCCTCGATCCGGCCTCCAAGGAGGATCCGAACATAAAGATGGAGCTGATCGACGGGGTGTTCCACCTACTTAGCATCGACAATGCCTTGGTCGCCATTACGGCCGACTACCCCAGAATATTTCCAGCTTCCCAGGTAACTGTGACCGAAGTCCCGATACCATGGCCCATCCGTGCTTATTTCTGATCACCGCATACCAATGGTGTTCCACAGGAGGTGCCTTTGCGGCGGGAAGCCGAGCTTGCGGCGGCTGGCCAACAAGGGGCAGCTCGGCCCAGCAGGCGGAAAAGAAGTGCGGCGCGGATCGAGACGTCGCCGCAATGGTGTGGCACACTACCGTGTTTCAAGGAAAGATTCCTGGAAGGCATACTAACGCTCGTGATTTTTTCAGGAGAAAGAGCGCTCGCCGGACTGTGTCCGAAGAGGTTGCCAATCGAGCCTCCACCAGCCAGGCTCCAACGCCAGGTCCGGAGGGGGAGGCGAACACAAGGCGCGCATCGGACGCTCCTCCAACAGAGGATGCCGACAGGTTGTCCGCCACCAGATCTGAGGTGGAGAGTGCCATGAATCACAGGCGTCGCCGGACAATCCTTCATTACGCATGTTTCTCCCAAGAGGCATTGAACGCCTTTAATTCGGGAGATGTGCATCTCCGTGCCGCTCAAGATGGTCTAGCCAGAGCCGCGGAGCAGTATGTAAAAGACATACGGGTGAGGAATTTTGATAGTTGTATATGCCAGTAGCCCCCGAGACTTAAATTAGTTAGAATAACCGATTTAAAGATCATTTGTTATGCAGGACCTTACGGAAAAGAATACCCACCTGTCCCAGGAGCTTCAGGAGTGCCAGGCCCAACTTGAGGCCGCACTAGCCGCCCAGGGGGAGCCACAAAGACCCCCTCCGGTAATATATACTTTGAAAGATGAGTAGTTTGTGAAGTGCGGTGTATGTATTAGTCTGACAATAATATTGCAGGTGGCGCCGGACTAGATCCGGACAAGCAACAACAACTACGTCAGCTAAAGGCCGGAGAGAAGGTGCTTACAAGGGTACGGCAAGAGAAAAATAACCTCCAAGATGCCAACACCCAGCTGGGCGAGGAACTAAAAGATGTTCGGGCCCAGTTGTCTGACTCCGTGAAGGAGAATCGGCGGCTTCGTCGCGGAATTTATAGTAAGTGCTTGAGCGAACTCCTGAAAAGAAGAGTTCGGCGAGGAAGTCGATTAACAGAAATATGTCTGTAGGTATGCTCACGGGTCGTCCTGCGGAGGAAATTCCCGGTTCAATGGGTGACCTACTTCCCGAGCTGCTGCAACTGCACGAACGAGTTCGGCAGGTGATGAGCGGAGTCGCTCAGGCCTTGTGGCCATCCATGTCTCTACCCGAAGGTCTTGGAGAGCTTGCGGAGAAGCTTCAGGGAGCACGGCGGCGCTTCCGGCTATGGAAGATATAGGCCTGCCGTCAAGGTGCCAGGGAGGCCTGAGCCATGGTGAAGACACGGTATGCGAAGGCGGACCCAAACCACATGGCCGAGGTCGGACCTGTGGGGTTTGATGGGAAGGAGATCCCTGTGAGCTTAGTGTACGGCCAAGTAGAGTTGGCCGCAAAGTATTCCCAGCGGCACTGTAAACTAGACAGTCTATTAGATGGTATCGAAGAGGAATACAATCAGTAAGTTTGACTATGTAATTGAAAATGACATGTAAAATGCCTTCTAGCCGGATTGTAGATCGTTTGTCATAGTGGACCTTTTCGCTTCAACCTCGGGACCCGACAGTCCGGAGTGTGTCCGAATACCCTCGCAGTTATAAAAAACCGGGGTATGCATGGAGACTAGGCGTAGGGGTCATTAGTGCTTTATCAGACAAGTGCCCAACTAGTTATGTTATATTACATGGTTAGTAAGAAACATCTTCCAGGGAGAATAGTTTCATTAGGGGTTCCTTTCCCTAGGAGGCATGCCCTAAAGTGCATGTCCGGACTGCGAAAAAAGCAGGAAAGCATCTGGGGGCAGATAAATAAATAGGTAAGAAATCATCTTTTAATTCACCGACCGAATATTCCCTTAAGAATGCTAGCTTTCGGCTTTACCCAGTCTGAGGTACACATCCGGCTGACCCGGCAGTAAAAATCGCAGAGGTGCTCCCTTTACCTCCTAGCCTGTAACACCCACGATGCGGCTATATCTCCCACGTGTCGAAGCACGACTTAGAGGCATAACCGCATTGTGGTTTCATCGCATAAAGGGTCATCTTCACACAATCCCATGTAATGAACAAGAATGGGATAAAGAGTTGGCTTACAATCGCTACTTCACACAATGAACATATAATTCATACATCATTCAGAGTACACACATAGTCCGACTACGGACGAAGCCAAAAGAAAAGAAGATAACCCAACTGCTAGATCCCCGATCGTCCCAACTGGGCTCCACTACTGATCAACATGAAACGAAACATAGCAACGACCAAGGTCTTCATTGAGCTCCCATCTGAGCTCGGTTGCATCACCTGCACTGGCATCATCGACACCTGCAACTGTTGTGATAGTATCTGGTGAGTCACGAGGACTCAGCAATCTCAAAACCCGCGAGATCAAGACTATTTAAGCTTATGGGAAAGGAAGGGGTAAAGCGGTGAGGTTGCAGCAGCGACTAAGCGTATATGGTGGCTGACATACGCAAATAAGAGCGAGAAGAGAGCAAATGGAACGGTCGTGAAGCTAGCAATGATCAAGAAGTGATCCTGAACCCCTACTTACGTCAAACGTAACCCAAAACCGTGTTCACTTCCCGGACTCCGCCGAGAAGAGACCATCACGGCTACACACGCGGTTGATGCGTTTTAATTAAGTCAAGTGTCAAGTTCTCTACAACCGGACATTAACAAATTCCCATCTGCCTATAACTGCAGGCACGGCTTTCGAAAGATTATACCCTGCAGGGGTGTCCCAACTTAGCCCATGATAAGCTCTCGCGATCAATGAAGGATATACCTTCTCCCAGGAAGACCCGATCAGACTCGGAATCCCGGTTTACAAGACATTTCCACAATGGTAAAACAAGACCAGCAAGACCACCGGACTGTTCTGACAAATCCCGATAGGAGCTCCACATATCTCGTTCTCAGGGCACAACGGATGAGCAATCCGTACACCTAAAACCAGACCTCGAGTTTCCTTGAGGGGGCGCTGCAAAGGGCTCTAGTTTGGACCAACACTCGGAGGAGCACTGACCCGGGGGGGTAAATAAAGATGACCCTTGAGTCTGCAGAACCCAAGGGAAAAAGGCTTAGGTGGCAAATGTTAAAACCAATGTTGGGCCTTGCTGGAGGAGTTTTATTCAAAGCGAACTGTCAAGGGGGTCCCATAAATCACCCAACCGCGTAAGGAACGCAAAATCCAGGAACATAACACCGGTATGACAGAAACTAGGGCGGCAAGAGTGGAACAAAACACCAGGCATAAGGCCAAGTCTTCCACCCTTTACCAAGTATATAGATGCATTAAATTAAATAAGAGATATTGTGATATCCCAACATAATCCTTTCCATCATGAAGCAATCTTCAACTTCACCTGCAACTAACAACGCTATAAGAGGGGCTGAGCCAAAGCGGTAACATAGCCAAACAACGGTTTGCTAGGAAGGGTGAAAAGGTTAGAGGCTGACATGGCAATATGGGAGGCATGGTAAACAAGTGATAGGTAGCACAGCATAGCGATGGAACGAAGCGACTAGCATGCAAAGATAGAAGTGATATCGAGGGTAATGGTCATCTTGCCTGAAATCCCGCAAGGAAGAAGAACGAGTCCATGAAGAAGACAAACGAACGTAGTCGAACGAATCCTCTCAACTCCGGAACGAAACCGAAGCTAACGAGAGAAGCAAACCGGAAAGAAGCAAGCAGCATGGTAAACACACAAGCATAAACATGGCATGATGCACAATCAAGTATGATGCATGTCCGATTTAATGAGGCAAGGCATGGCAATATGCAACCAAACAATACTACAAATTAAGTGGAGCTCAATATGCAACGAGTTGCATATTGACGAAACACCACATCGAATTATTTAGTTCTCTCTCGTTTAGGAACGCAACAATATTAAATGTTGTTAACCATGGCAAGAGGTGAAACATAATTAAACTACCTATCTAGGCAAGTTTAAATGAGGCCAGAAATAACAAACAACAATTCCAGAAATCCCCATATGTCATTTAGTAGTTTAAAGCAAACACAATTTTAAGCATTTAAATGTTGTTATCATGATGCGGATGACATATACAAGTTTATGCAATTTTTATGAAAACGTTAACATGAGCATGATACGAGGCATTTGGTCACCATGATGGAACAAAACGGGTGCCATGGCAATGAATCCGAAAATGATGCCACGACAACATATCGATTCCGGTAGCTCACGGAGATACCGGTACAAAAGGAAGTGGGCGTGAACGAGTCATGCAAGATGGTGGGGTGATCCCGGATTCTGGGTTCCCATGGGACAGCGGCATGGCAAACGAGGAACATGCACGAAACAAACGGGCACGGTGCAAACATATCATACATCTCATACATGCAAGGGCATCTCATCGCGGTCGTCTCGGGTTATACCTCTGAAGCGTGCGTTACGGGCGGAACGAGTTCGATACGATGTAGAGGAAGTAGTCGTTCACGGGACGGTCGTAGTGGAAGTAGTGGTTCACAGACGTCGTGGAAGTAGTCGTTCACGGCAATGGTAGAGGTACTTGCGATCTTGGCGACGGTAGTTGTACATCTCGTAGTGGAACTTGGACGTAGTGGTACACGGCGATAGTAGTGGTACATGTTTTCGTAGATGTCCGAGGTCGTCGGGCTTGCCGGTCTTGTCAACTCGAAGGGGTACTTGGCGTCCGGTTGTGGAAGTAGTGGAACTTGGTGCATCCAAGCTCTTCGACGTAGTGGTACACATTCCGTAGACGAACATGGGTGTCGTGGTACTTGGCGTTACTGTGGCCTCCAGGTACTTGCCGAAAACCACATCGGATGTAGTCGTACAGATTTGAAGACGAACTTGGCGCCGAGGTCGAACTTGCCGGTCTGGATGAATCTGAAGGGGCATCGAGGGACTTGCAAGGCTCTGCCTCGGGAGGTCACCGGGGACCGCTCGAGCTGCTGGATGCTGGCGCATGGCCGAGCAGTGGCTGGAAGAAGTGGCCGGCGTGAGGAGATGGGGCGGCATCGAGCGCACAAGGCGAGGAGAAACCGGGCCGACGGGAAGGAGAGGGCGCGCTGGACGAGGTAGAGGAGGGGCACGGCCGCAGACGACGGAGGGCCGCCAGAGTTGGCCGTCCCGGTGGTGTTGCGGAGGCCGGGCGCGGGGCCGGCAGGGGCGTGGTCGCGGGGCTCGCTGGTCGCGCGAGGGGGTGGAGGCGCGAGGTGACGGGGTCACGCGCGAGGGAGAAAGAAGGGCGAGGTGGAGGCGCACCGGAGGGGAAGGGGAAGATCGAGGAAAGGGGGCGAGGGGATCGGGCGTAGGGAGCTCGTCTCCCTGGCTCGATGCGTGCGTGTGTGTGCGAGTGGCGGCGCAGGAGGATGGAGGGGAGCGATCGGGTGAGGGGAAGGGGTTGCGAGGGGATCAGGCTAGGGTTAGGAAGGGAGGCTGGGCTTTGGGAGGCCGGCCCAATGGAGAAAGAAGTGGCTAGAGGCCTGGCTGGCCAGTTGGGCTGGGCTCTCTCTCTCTCTCACTAATCTCTATCAGAAAAGAAATAGAGAGAGGAAAAAAAAGAGAGGGTTAGGGAAAGATTTGCGCATGGGGATAATTTTCCCGGACTCGCAAAAATATGCTCATTCCAAGAAAAATAGAAAGGCCATGATTGAAAGATTTAAATTCAAACTCATTTGAATTTAATTCAAATGGGTTTGACCTAGGACTTGATAAAAGGAAGGTCCAAAAATGTTCGGATTTTTGATGGAGCTCCGGAAAATGATGAAAGAAATTATGGGCAAGGGTGGAGACCAAGAATTGAGATAACAACGGCATGGGATATTTTGCAAGTAGGTTATGGTTAATTCCAAATAAATGGAATAATTTTATTATAGCTCCCTAATAATAGTAGGAGACTTGGATATGTTTTAAAGAGAAATCACCATGTGAATATCCCTCGATTTAAATGGATTGAAAAATCCATACAATTTATTTAGAAGAGTTATAAAAATTAATGACATGATGGCATGATGACATGATGCAATGCAAAAATAAAAGAGCAAGCACAAAAGAAACACACGGCGAAACTCGGAATAACTGGAAGTCTTCTGGAGCGTCGGTCTCGGGGCGTCACAACACTCCACCACTACGAGAGGATCTCGTCCCGAGATCTAGGATGGCACCGGAGAGAAAACGGAAGAGGAATAGAGGAGGTAAAACTAAGTTGCTTCTTCGACAAAAGAGTGAAACCAAAGAACATTGAGAGGTTGTAAAGTTGAGAGAAAGAACACAACGGAGTTGAACACAATTGAGAGCAGTGTTGCAGAAATTAGAAACAAGGAACACCATGTGAACCTTGGAGGTTGCAAAGCTATGAATGATGAGCACAATGAACAAGATGGAATTGAAACCACTCTTGTTGAAACGAGATAAGAATGAATAAGAATGATATAATTTTGGCAGCACTCCGACTGTAAATGGAAGGAATTGAACATGAACTTGAGAAGATGGGATGATACTTGATGAAATCAAGAACACACTGCCTCCGTAACTATTGGAAGAATGGCACAAGGGGTAAGAAGGATTTCAGACAGCACGCCGGTTGAGAAGGGAGGCAAAACTTGATAAGATGAAAGAACTTGAATGAGAACACAACACTCCGGTTAAATGGATAAGCATGAAAATAACATGATCTTGACAAAACGAGATGATGAGTTAAAAGAGCAACATCACAATGCCTCCGGAACGAAAGAATAGAAGCTAGATTGTTGGGATAAAGGAACGGAGAAGAAAATGCCAACTTCTACCACAAATGAGCTTGGAAAGCATCCTTGCAAAGAAGAATTGAACGGAGTTGTTGGAAAATCAACAACGAAAAGCACAAACTTGTTGTGCGCTTATGGCAAACATCTCAAAATGATGAGGTGACAACCGGCCACTAACAGAAACAATTGATTGCTTGAGACCAATGAAGAGATGAAAACTGCTTTTGCCGAGAGGATAGGAGAAAACTTGGGTCATTGATAAGCACCACAATTCAACATTCCTTAGGGAAGGCTTTAGGTGAAATCTATACCCAAATAACTCCAACGAGGAGATTGATGGATTTAGAATACCTCATTCTTGACAACATGTGAATCGCGAAACATGAATGAAAATTGTCAAGAATGATATAACACCACCTCAAAAGATAAGGTAGAAAGAATTGCACTTCAAAATGCAAGAAGAAGAATACTTAAACTCCTCAGGAAAAAAAACATGTGTTGAGCACCATGTTTATTTTTAGAGCATAACTTGGCTGATCATAACTTTGAGAGAAATCTTGAAGAACAATTGAAGGATGAAAGGAATCCTTGATGAACCACCATGTAGAGCCTCCATGAAGAACTCTGGTAAAAAAAGGATGATAGAAAGAAAGAGAAGTTGAAAGAACAAGATGAAGTCTTGCGATGATTTAGAAGGAGCTTTGCGACGATATAACCGAGAAAACTTGGAACTCCAGAAAGAAAAGAAGAACAACAAGAAGCCAAGAATTTATTCCTCCTGAACAAACTCCGACGGAAAGGATTAATCACTTGGATGAAACAAGAATAAGAATTATGTTATGTGTATCCTTCACCAATTTAAATTGATGACAAGCAACGGATTTGGCATACTACTTATTCACATAGAAAGGATTAAGAGAGATATAGTGTAAACTCGAGAAGCTATTGATGGAACTAGCAGTGGGATTTGGAAACAGTGAATGAATTGATATGATAACGAAGGAAGAGAAATCTTGAACAAACCACCGTAAGAATTGAAAATGAAAGTAGCAAAGCAACAATTCACCGGAAAGAATGAAGATACTTGAGGGGATCTAGATACATGAGAACGAAAAGATCATGAACTGATTAGAGGGTATTTGAACGATTCACCGGTAAGATTTGTGGAACGATAGCTACACGCTGAGAATGAAGAATTATGACATGATGGCCTTCGGAGGAAAGAAATGGAAACAACTCATGACATGCTCCGGATGGGTGAAAAGAATTCTCACAATCTAAAGCAATTACGAGAGGATGGTATAAAGCTAGAACCATGAATCTCTGGAAGAACGAGTAAGGATTTAAGAGGAACTCTTCTTCGGTCTTCAAAATTCGAGAATGACAACGAGAAACACCACCATGAATTGTTGAGATACTCCGAGATGAAAATTAGAAATGTTGAACCAACAACGAAAGAATTTGAAAGATCTTGGAGAAAGACATTTGACTGATGATAATTCATTCTTACATCAAACTTTGAAATGAATTTGGGATAGTTCCGGAATAATTAGAAGAGTCGGGTAAGATCCTGGGAAAAGACCTGTGGGTTAGGGCCCACTCAAAAGAAAACACCGTTGCATGATTGATTGAAAAGGGGGGATGCACCGGTTGAATTAAATGACTTGAATGAGATAACAACCTCAAAATATCTTGAATGGATTGAGAATGGAAACAAGAATTTTCTGAGATAATCTTAAGCACTCCGGAGAAGAAATAGAGGAAGGTGAGCAATTAAGAGGTGCACCGACATAAGAAAGCACTTGAAATGAGAAAAAGAATATGATCAACACCGACAACTTGAATTGAAAACCACCGGAGAAGAAAAATGAATGAAGAATCATAAACTTGTAGCTTCGTTAGTATCTTCTTGAGAATCACCGGATAAGAACATTGAAAGAAACGAATGAAGAGACTTCTCACACATAAAAGGGATACATGATCAAGAAATCTGAGTCCTTGAAGTTAAGGGTGGGAGGGTGGGGAAAACAAAGACAACTTGGGATGAACGAAACAAACACCATTGAGAAAACTTAGAATTGATCTTGCTAATGTTGAAATGATCGGTTCCACTTGAAGAGAAGCACACCGGTTGGAAAAGAATTAACATGACAACCTCAAAGATCAAGAAGGATTAGCACTCCCATAGAAATATGAGAACACCATTTAGGGAAGGTATGGATTCAACATTTGACTTCGAAGCAACTCGATTACCACAACTCAAAACAAAACAAAGGACTTGGCTTGCAGAATAAGACGAAACAAACATATGATAGAGATTTCATCCGAAGTTTTCATGGTGGGGCCCACACGGGCTCGAGTGTACAGCACCATCATGTACAAGGCAGTGCACATGACATACGAAGTGTCCCCGAACCAGCATAGCCAAGGGTTCTTTAAGACACAACCAGACCACTATAAAAATGACCGTGGAAAGGCGGACCACTAGACGTCAAACCCCAATCTCATATCATGCATCTGTCGAAAAGATATTCTAGGAGCTACTTGAATTCCCACCTATAAAACTCCCGAAACTTTCTGGTTATGCAATCTGGTGTTGGGGATACAGGGGAAGCAATATATATCTCACCCAAAACTAACAATTCCTACATCCAAGTTGTATCCATCCGTCAACACATAACTAAGAAAACTCCAGAAATCGTGTACCTCAACCTTCGAAAAGCATCCGTTATACGAGTTATGGCAATACTCCTGAACTCCCGCCCCAGTACTGGGTGGCGTCGAGGTTATCTCACCAACAGCTGCATAAAAGAGATTTTCGATGTCGGCAAAACTCAGGTATTCCAGAACTGCAACGATAAAATTATGACGACAACACCTCGGAGCTCAACTCCCCGGGTCAATGCCACATAAAAGACAGGAGGCACCAAGAACAATGTTCTCGTCACAAAACCATCGGAACGATTCCAAGATACCCGCGTGATCCTAAAAAAATTTAGTGAAATTTGAGGAGAGGAAAGTCAAAACATCTACATCAGGAGACCTCACCAGAGCGACGAAGGGACTGAGGAGTAAAAAGAATCCTACTCTCCGATATATATAATCCTAAGACTCAAAACATTTTTGCTCTAGACTCAACAACGCTAGCAAACTATCAAGCAGGGGGCTCCTAAGTCGGGGATGGCTCTGATTACCAACTTGTAACACCCACGATGCGGCTATATCTCCCACGTGTCGAAGCACGACTTAGAGGCATAACCGCATTGTGGTTTCGTCGCAAGAAGGGTCATCTTCACACAATCCCATGTAATGAACAAGAATGGGATAAAGAGTTGGCTTACAATCGCCACTTCACACAATGAACATATAATTCATACATCATTCAGAGTACACACATAGTCCGACTACGGATGAAGCCAAAAGAAAAGAAGATAACCCAACTGCTAGATCCCCGATCGTCCCAACTGGGCTCCACTACTGATCAACATCAAACGAAACATAGCAACGACCAACGTCTTCGTTGAGCTCCCATCTGAGCTCGGTTGCATCACCTGCACTGGCATCATCGGCACCTGCAACTGTTGTGATAGTATCTGGTGAGTCACGAGGACTCAGCAATCTCAAAACCCGCGGGATCAAGACTATTTAAGCTTATGGGAAAGGAAGGGGTAAAGTGGTGAGGTTGCAGCAGCGACTAAGCATATATGGTGGCTGACATACGCAAATAAGAGCGAGAAGAGAGCAAATGGAACGATCGTGAAGCTAGCAATGATCAAGAAGTGATCCTGAACCCCTACTTACGTCAAACATAACCCAAAACCGTGTTCACTTCCCGGACTCCGCCGAGAAGAGAGCATCACGGCTACACACGCGGTTGATGCGTTTTAATTAAGTCAAGTGTCAAGTTCTCTACAACCGGACATTAACAAATTCCCATCTGCCTATAACCGCAGGCACGGCTTTCGAAAGATTATACCCTGCAGGGGTGTCCCAACTTAGCCCATGATAAGCTCGCGCGATCAACGAAGGATATACCTTCTCCCAGGAAGACCCGATCAGACTCGAAATCCCGGTTTACAAGACATTTCGACAATGGTAAAACAAGACCAGCAAGACCACCCGATTGTGCCGACAAATCCCGATAGGAGCTGCACATATCTCGTTCTCACGGCACAACGGATGAGCAATCCGTACAACTAAAACCAGACCTCAAGTTTCCTTGAGGGGGCGCTGCAAAGGGCTCTAGTTTGGACCAACACTCGGAGGAGCACTGGCCCGGGGGGGTAAATAAAGATGAACCTTGAGTCTGCAGAACCCAAGGGAAAAAGGATTAGGTGGCAAATGTTAAAACCAATGTTGGGCCTTGCTGGAGGAGTTTTATTCAAAGCGAACTGTCAAGGGGGTCCCATAAATCACCCAACCACGTAAGGAACGCAAAATCCAGGAACATAACACCGGTATGACGGAAACTAGGGCGGCAAGAGTGGAACAAAACACCAGGCATAAGGTCGAGTCTTCCACCCTTTACTAAGTATATAGATGCGTTAAATTAAATAAGAGATATTGTGATATCCCAACATAATCCTGTCCATCATGAAGCAATCTTCAACTTCACCTGCAACTAACAATGCTATAAGAGGGGCTGAGCCAAAGCGGTAACATAGCCAAACAACGGTTTGCTAGGAAGGGTGAAAAGGTTAGAGGCTGACATGGCAATATGGGAGGCATGGTAAACAAGTGATAGGTAGCGTGTCACGACCGGTTTTCCAATAAAAATATTTATTGAGAAACCAATCTTTTGAGTCCAGTATGAGAGAAATCCTCCTCACTGGTAGACAATTTCTTGATACAATAAGCAGTAGCATAAAATATATTACAGGGTCGAACTGCGGTTGCTCAACCAAATTATTACAAGCACGCCAATAATTATACATAATGGCGGACATGACACAGTGGTGTGGAGACATACTACTGACTCGAGGATAGGGCGGTGGTGGAAAAACACAGCGAGGAGAGAAATACAAGACTCTAAGTCTATCATCTCATCGAGTGTCGAGGTGAGGCTCGATGAATTTATTTCGTAGCGGAAGCGGATATAAAACAGTGACCAAATCCAGGGTCGCACGAGACTGACTGGGACTCCTCTAAGTGTCGGACTCGCTATCGAACTCTTCATCCATGAAATCGCCTTCGTCAGCATCTGGCCAAATCAACAAGCCAGTGAGTACTTTGAAAGTACTCGCAAGACAGTTCGGACGTAAGATATAACAAATGCATGCATGGATGCGTCATGAATAAATTCACCAATGTACATTCAAAATTATCATAACAAGGTAAGTAAAAGGGAAACGGCGGTAGTCCGCTTGAAATCCCAACAGAACATAAATAATTTCCGATCGGGTGTCTGAAGCGACGCCTCGAAAGGTGAACAAATAAATATAAAGAAAAAGATGCCACAGTCGGGCGTCTTAGCGACACCACATAAAGGGCTTAAAAAGAAATACCTCAGTCGGACGTCGGGGCGACGTCACAGAAAGGGCTTGAAAAGAAATGCCACAGTCGGACGTCGGGGCGACATCACAGAAAGGGCTTGAAAAGAAATGCCACAGTCGGACGTCGGGGCGACATCACAGAAAGGGCTTGAAAAGAAATGCCACAGTCGGACGTCGGGGCGACATCACAGAAAGGGCTTGAAAAGAAATGCCACAGTCGGACGTCGGGGCGACATCACAGAAAGGGCTTGAAAAGAAATGCCACAGTCGGACGTCGGGGCGACATCACAGAAGGGGCTTTTATGGACAGGTAAATAATAATCATAATAAACTTTTAATTCATAAGAATAAATGGGTTAGTCCATCCACAGGAATATCATTTAACCGGAATTAGCACTCATGCGAAACACCGGAGTCTCTGTCATCAACACTGTCATTGTTAGGACAAGATAATACGAATTTGGACATGGAATAGATGATTTGGAGGGATATATGACTCTGCAGAGTTTGTACAAAATTATTCCCACAGCCAACGGATTTCCGTAGTCACGAAGGACTAGTTCCGTTTACGGTATTTCGGAAGAAAACACAGCTAACCAGTACACACCCATCATACCTCTCGATGCTAGGAATCACCCTAGACATCGTCCAAGAAAAACTTTTGAGACGGGGAGATCACAATCTCGAATAGCATGGGATCAAATTTATATACGCGCGCTCTAAGGGGTGCCCCCCTCTCGGTCCCAACCGGAAACACCCATGCCCCCTGACCGGATGACTGGCTTTAATCCAGGGCCATGGAACCATCATCACGGCCTCTCCTTTTGGTGTGTACCAGAAAAGCGGTTTGCAACTTACTAAACCATATTCCTTGCGGAAAACATGTGGTAGTACAGGGAAGGAAATGAAAGGAACTGGACCGATACGGTTTGACACTGAAGTCACATAGTCCGGCATGAGACTGGCATGCTACAACACTGCCATCTCACCCATCCTCATGCCAACACATGGCCATTCATACTCACATCCATCCACTTATGGATCATCGAACTCACTTACCTCATTATCGCATAAAATGACATTCATCGATATGCTTATCAACATGCCATGAAACTAACTAAATGCAAAACATGCCAAGACACTCATCATATCAAAAGTTCAAACATGCTTGCCTGGTTCAGAGTAGTCGGAGCCTAGCTCGGTGAAGTTCACGGCTCCGTCACCTCCTTCGGTATCTACGGTATAAAGAAAATATATGCGCTATCGTGAATACCAAGGAGTGCACAGAAAGTATACCAAATATTTTCCAAATAAATCTGATAAAAAACTAGACAAAATTTTAAAGAGAACAGAAAAAGAATCAACCAAAAATACCTTTCTGTTTAAAAGTTATAAAGGTTTTTGTCCAGGGACTCATCTGTAATGAAACAGAAGTTTTCTAGGGGCTAGTTTATAAAAACAGAAAGCGCTTCGGTAGCGACTACGCCAGCCCAGAGGGAAAGCGCATTCGGAAGAAGACGTTTTCAGAAAACGCTTCGTTTAGGAAGAACAGAGAGGCTGACAGCGGGTCCCGCTTGTCAGGTTTGAAAATATGAACGGGGCGGCAGATCTCGCCGGTGCCCGAGAGCCGCGGTGGTCGCCGGCGGCGATCCACGGCGAGGCAGAGAGATCGGAGGGTACCTCCGTGTTCAGGGCACCCTTCCGCGTCGGTTGGTGGTGGTGGTGGCGGTCGGCGAGCACCACGTCGACGGCGAGCTTTGCTCCGGCGGACGGCGGTTCGGGTGGTTGCGGACTTCGTCGGAGAGAGCTGCAGTGATCAAATTGAGGAGGGGGTTATGCTCCTGGTAGCTAGAGAGGGTAACGAACGGGGTTTGGGCGCCGGAGACGGCCTCACCGGAGCGAATCGAGGTGGCGGCCGAGGCGGATCGGGGCGGCCGGAGTTGAGGGGGAAGACCTCCTCGGGGTCCCCCTAGTGGCCTGGCGTGGCGTTGGTGAGGTGTGGGGATGAGGCGTGCACGAGGGTGAGCTCGGGGGCCCTTTTTATAGGCAGCCCGAGGCGGTGGCCGTGAACGGGGATTTCCGGCGATGGTTACGGTGGCGCAGTGCTCGGTCGGGGGTGATTAGGGAGTCGAGCGCCGTCGTGGGAGTTTACTGGGTCCGTTTAGATGCTAACCGGACTTGGATTAGAAGCTTAGGGCAGGCTTTGGTCGGAACGGGACGGCGCGGGTCCGTTGGCGGCAGAGAGCGCGTCCAGGGCTGTCGGGCCACGGCGACGGTGCAGCGGGGGTGCGCTGGCGTGCATGAGGCCACGCGGAGAGCCAGGGAGCGCTGGGCGGCGCGGAACGGCGTTGAGCCGCCGTTCTTGCCCCCTGTCAGCCGCCACGGGAGGTCCCGACGCCGCGGAAGACTCCGGCGAGGGCGGGCCATCGTGCCACCGACGCCAGGAAGAGGCCAAGTGAGCGTGTGGTGCTCCAGACAGTAGGAAGAGGCGGAGAGGAACGTGCCAAATGCACTGTGAACGCGTGAGAGGAACTGACGAACGCACACGACACTGAAACTGAACTTTTCTGAATTTTTGAACAGTAACAGTGCCCGCAAGGTGTTCGACAGAATGAAATTGGCATCTAGGGATTTTTCCTTGAGCTGAAACTTGGTGGAGTGGCTTCTCATTGCTCACATAGGTTGCCTGAATTTTGGTGGAATTTTTGGAGTAGTGTAGATATGAATTTCATCAAATTTGGCAAATCTGGTCCAAACTTGCAGAGGCTGAATTTTGAAAATTTTGAAAAGAGAAGGAGTGGATCAAGATGGTTCTGGGTTGTGGGTACAAAGGACTATCCAGGAGAGTTGGTTTGAGGTCAAAACTCAAATGCAATATGGTACTTGCTTTGAAAATCATTTGGGCTCAAAATAATTTTCAGAATTGATTTGAGAGGGAAAATAATTAGAATAAAATCCAAAACTTGTTTGGATTAGTTGGGACAGAGAACTTAGGTTGATCACAAGGTGTAGGGGAGGTTTTGGAGGGGTTTTACCACATGGAAACAATGCAAAGTCAAGGGTGGTTCCAAGATATGAAAATCCCCAAATTTTCATAGAGCTTCATTTTAAAAGAAAACAATTTAAACTCAAAAATTAAATTTGAGAGAACCAACAGAGAAGAAGTTTCAAAAGATCAAACACCAAGGTTTGAAAAAAATAAAATCCTTGCCAAGGCAAAGGAAGTTTTTAAGTGGAAGGTTTTTCTGAAAAAGAAAATTTTAAATAGCCTCTCCTCAAAAACCACAAAGTTTTTGATAAAAACCAAATAAAAAATTTTAGAGTGTCACAACACCTACCCCCTTAGGAAAAATCTCGTCCCCGAGATTTCAGCTGATCCTTAAATAGGTGTGGATGCTCAGTCCGAAGAAAATCCTCGCTTTCCCAAGTTGCTTCACTGTCGGTGTGATTGCTCCACTGGACTTTGAAAAACTTGATGGTCTTCTGTCGGGTCCTCCTTTCAGACTCCTCTAATATTCTTACGGGACGTTCTCGATAAGTGAGGTCTGGCTGCACATCAATGTTTTCATGGGATACTTGTTTCTCTGGGTTGCTTACATACTTCCTTAATTGAGAGACGTGGAACACGTCGTGAATGTCGGACAAGTCTTCGGGTAAGTCTAGCTGGTAGGCTACAGTGCCTCTTCGTGCCACTATGCAGAATGGTCCAATGAATCTTGGTGCTAACTTTCCTTTAATCTTAAATCGTTGCAATCCTCTCATAGGGGATACTCTCAGGTATACGAACTCACCGGGTTCGAAGCTGACCCTACGATGTTTCTGATCATAATAACTCTTCTGTCGACTTTGAGCGGTCTTAAGTCGGTCTCTGATTAGCTTGACCTTTTCCTCGGCTTCTCTGAGCATGTCTGGTCCGAAGATGCGGCTGTCTCCGGTCTCTGACCAATTTAACGGGGTACGACATCTCCGTCCGTACAAAGCCTCAAATGGTGCCATTTGTAGGCTGGCCTGGTAGCTATTGTTATACGCGAACTCGGCGTATGGCAGGCTTTCTTCCCAACTGGTTCCATATGTGAGGACACATGCTCTCAGCATGTCTTCTAAAATTTGGTTTACGCGTTCAGTTTGTCCATCAGTCTGTGGATGGTATGCGGTACTGAAGGCTAGTTGGGTTCCCAGAGCCTGTTGTAAATGCTCCCAAAATCTTGAGACGAACTGAGTGCCTCTGTCGGATATTATAGTCTTCGGGACACCGTGCAGACAAACTATGCGGGAAAGATAAATCCTGGCAAGCCTCTGAGTGGTGTAGGTTGTCTTCACTGGAATAAAGTGTGCCACTTTGGTCAACCTGTCAGTGATGACCCATATGGCATCATTCCCGTGTCGTGACCGAGGTAGTCCGACAATAAAATCCATCCCTATTTCATCCCATTTCCACTCAGGTATTTTGTTTGGTTGCAGTAGTCCGGCTGGTCTCTGATGTTCAGCTTTTATGCGTTGACATGAGTCGCAACATGCAATGAAGGCGGCTATGTCCCTCTTCATACCGTGCCACCAAAATCTTTCCTGAATATCCTTATACATTTTGGTTCCTCCAGGGTGGATCGAATATGGAGTGGTGTGTGCTTCAGCTAAAATTTGCTGTTTAAGGTCTTCTATGTTTGGCACGCATAGCCTTTCTCCGTACCATAATATTCCTTCATTATCTATGACGAATTTCGAGGCCTTGCCCATATTCAACTTTCTTTTAATTCCTTCAATGCTGGGGTGACCGGGCTGAGCTTCTTTAATTTTCTCCACAAGGTTGGGTTGTATTTCCAAGTTTGATATGGTGCCTTCTGCTACCATTATCAAGTTGAGCTTGGCAAATTCTTGATGGAATTCGGGCCTCAAGCTGTGCAGATAGTTTCCGTCGGAGCTGGGGTTCCGACTCAGGGCATCGGCCACTACATTTGCTTTCCCTGGATGGTAATGGATCCCAACATCATAATCCTTTACCAATTCCAACCAGCGTCGTTGCCGTAAATTTAGTTCTGGCTGCGTGAAAATATATTTGAGACTTTTGTGATCCGTATATATTTCACATCGATTCCCAAGTAAGAAATGCCTCCATTCCTTGAGTGCATGAATAACCGCTGCCATTTCTAAGTCATGAGTGGGATAATTTTCCTCATGCTTGCGAAGTTGCCTTGAAGCGTAGGCGACAACCTTGCCTTCCTGCATCAACACGCATCCGAGACCTTTTCTGGACGCGTCACAATATACTTCAAAATTCTTGTGTATGTCGGGTACAATTAATACCGGTGCTGTTGTTAATTTCCGCTTTAGCTCTTGGAAACTTTTCTCGCAGGCTTCTGTCCACTCAAACTTCTTATCTTTCTTGAGCAACTGTGTCATAGGCTTGGCTATGGTGGAAAATCCTTCAATAAATCTGCGGTAATATCCTGCCATTCCCAAGAAACTCCGTATGTCCGTTACGCTGGCTGGTGATTTCCAGTCAAGTACGGCCTTAACTTTCTCTGGGTCCACTGCGATACCGTCTTGAGTCAGCACGTGGCCTAGAAAACCTACTTGTCTTAGCCAAAATTCGCACTTGCTGAACTTGGCATACAATTGGTGTTTTCTTAGCTCTCCTAGCACAATCCTGAGATGTTCTGCGTGCTCTTCTGGTGTCTTGGAGTATACCAGAATATCGTCGATGAATACCACGACGAACTTGTCCATAAACTTCATAAATACTTTGTTCATGAGGTGAACAAAATATGCTGGGGCGTTAGTTAATCCAAATGGCATCACTGTGAACTCGTACAGTCCATATCTGGAGGTGAAGGCTGTTTTGGGGATATCTTCCGTTCGTACCTTCAATTGATGGTATCCTGACCTTAAGTCAATTTTTGAGAATACCTTGGCCTGAGCAAGTTGATCAAACAAATCGTTTATCCTTGGCATCGGGTATTTGTTTTTGACTGTGACCATGTTAAGTGCTCGATAGTCAATACACAATCTCAGCGTTCCATCCTTCTTTTTGGCAAATAAAATTGGTGACCCCCAAGGTGAGGAGCTGGCTCGAATGTATCCTTTTTCCAGTAATTCCTTTATTTGCTTCTTCAACTCGACCAACTCGGATGGTGCCATTCTGTATGGTTTCTTGTATATGGGGGCGGTTCCTGGTGCTAGCTCAATGCGGAATTCTATTTCTCGGTCTGGTGGCATGCCTGGCAGCTCTTCAGGGAATACATCTGGAAATTCACACACTACTGGAACCTTGTTTAGCTCAGAAACGTCCACCTTATTTAATCTCGGTTGCCGGGGTCTTTTTCCTTCCTTGGCTGATACTCTTATTGTCTTCCCTTGGTGGTGTGTGAGAATCACGGTCCTGTTGAAACAGTCGATGAAACCTTTATTGGTGGTTAGCCAATCCATCCCTAGGATGACATCCAGTCCTTTATTTTCCAATACAATAAGATTTGCGTGAA
This sequence comes from Triticum aestivum, assembly GCF_018294505.1. Lineage (NCBI taxonomy): Eukaryota > Viridiplantae > Streptophyta > Magnoliopsida > Poales > Poaceae > Triticum > Triticum aestivum. The sequence continues at coordinate 520,138,775 of NC_057810.1, read as the reverse complement.
ACTCCAATCCTTCGAACTCAATGACCACATTCTGACAGTAATTCTGAGAAACTTGCTGAATCCCAGGGGACTTGATGATCATGGATTTCTCCAAAGGAAGTATCGAAAACTTATTTTGCAAAGCAAAACTTTTCGAAATGAAAGAGTGAGAAGCTCCAGAATCAAACAAAACCATTGCAGGTATTGTGTTGACAGGAAACGTACCGAGTACGATATCCGGAGCATTTTGTGCCTCCTCTTTGGTTACGTGGTTCAGATGACCCTTCCTGTGGTTATTGTTGGGATTGAAATTGTTTCGCTTGGGTGCTGAATTATTGCCGCCGTTGTTCGGCTTTGGGGTTGAACTCCTTGGCTTGGGGCACTGTTTGGCATAGTGCCCTTCTTCTCCACAAGCGTAACAAGTAACGCCGGGGCGATAGGTGAATTCCTTGTCCCTTGCATGAAAATTCTTGATTGGGCGTGAGACATTGGATGAGAATTTGTGTGTCCCACCCTTTTGAAAATCTGTCTTGCTTCGGTGATTGCGAGCGTGATTAGTCTGGTCCCTTTTTCGCTTGCGGATATCTTCCAGACTGCGTCTCTCATTTTCCAGAGTAATGGCTTTGTCCACCAGTGTTTTAAAATCAGGAAAAGTGTGCACGACCAGTTGGCATTTAAGCGCGGGCGCCAGACCGTCAAGGAATTTCTCCATCTTCTTGATTTCAGTCATACGTTCCTCATTGGCGTAGCGGGATAATAGGGTAAATTGACTGTTGTAATCTGACACTGTCATGTTCCTTTGTTTGAGGTCATCGAATTCTCTCTTCTTGATTTTCATAATACTCTTAGGAATATGTGCACCACGGAAACCTTCCTTGAAATCATCCCAGGTTATGTTATTTTCGTTGGGATGCATGTGCAGAAAATTCTCCCACCACGATGCGGCTGCTCCTGTGAGATAGTGTGGAGCATATAGTACTTTCTCGAGATCTGAACATTTTGCAATAATTAATTTCCTCTCCATATCTCGAAGCCAGTCCTCGGCTTCAAGAGGCTTGTCAGTGTGAGAAAATGTTTGAGGACGTGTCTTCTGTAGTTCAGATAACTTGGAATGCTGTTGATACTGTCCATGGTGATTTCCCATGTTGATGACTTGGTTCATCATCTCCCGATGTTGTTGCTGACTCTGCTCATAAAGGCGGCACATTTGTGAAAGTGCCGATTCACTGCCCTGTTGGCTTGACTGTCCCTGAGTGAACTCGTTGTTGGGTTGTGTATCATAATTTTCCTCTGGTGGAGTTGGCATGGAGCGTGTCCAAGGACGAGACATTTTTCACTCTGGGGATATATTTTTTGTAAAACTCATAAGAAAAGCGGAAAGAGTCGCAAAACAAAACCATAAATGCATAAAGCTGGCAGATAGAATTAAATAACTCGGCTTACTTAAGAAAAACAAATCGACTTGCGCACGGAGAAGGACTGCTCATTACATATCTTACACGCGGGTGGTAATTATACAATACATCACTCAGGATATGCGTACATAATCCTGACATGTTATTTAGGCTAGTGCACTTCTCCAGATCCTACATGATGCGCAAACAGGCTACTTCTCACAACCTATGTACATATCTTACAAAGCGGTACAATACACGGCAGCTAAGCGTACTCAGGCAGAGATGTTGACGACCTCCTTTGCCCTGCCGAGGGCGAGGCGTAGCGAGGTTGGGGACTCGACTTCCTCCTCGCTAATGGGCTCCATACGTGTAGTGTTGCGCAGAGTGGACGGAGCGGTTGCCAGGGGCGGAGCAACACGTACAGGAGTGGGCGCGAAGGGTGGTGCAGTGCGCGCTGAAGTGGGTGCAATGACTTGGTTGAATTCTTCGGTAGAAGGCAGGCGACGAGTAGGCGTATAAGATGCTGAGGACGAGACCAAAGTCAGTGGCGGAGCGATGGGTAGGAGCTCCCTCCTGTTGGAGGCACAGCCATGGACTGAGTCCATGCGGGTAGCTACGAAGTCGTCCACCAGGTTGTCGAAGGCTGCCTCCAGGGCCCGGAGATACTCAATGAGCATCTCAAAAGCCTCGTCTCGTTCTCCTCTGGGGCAGGAGTATGCGTAGTGACAGGTGTAAGGCACATGGCACGGAAGATAACGGTAACGACGAGTCTTCATCACGGGAAGGACATCCCTGAGACGAGCTATCGCCTCGCGGGCTGCCATCTGCATAGCATGCCTCTCCGTAGGCATTGCTCTTCCCACGAACCGGAAGCGGCGTAACTCACCACGCCCTCCCTTGAACTGCACCGCGGCCTGGTGCATGGTCAGACTGTCGTTGACTCGGTGCTGGCAGAGTGTGAAGACTGGGCGTACGGATGGCCCCATCGCGACCTGAACGATGAAAGAAAGAAGCTTGACGAACCCATCGGGCACGTTGGCGAAGGTCTGAGACTCGCAGCTGTTGTCGGCCATCTACAAAAGTAGGCAAAAATTCTGCAGGGTCAGATCATAAATTTATGCTGACTGACAGAAAATGACTACAATTGCAAAAATATAAATTAGCTCTATCATGCTAATAACTAATTAGCGATCGCACCTAGTGGCTTCCTACAGTCAGCCTGGCTCTGGTACCAAGCTTGTCACGACCGGTTTTCCAATAAAAATATTTATTGAGAAACCAATCTTTTGAGTCCAGTATGAGAGAAATCCTCCTCACTGGTAGACAATTTCTTGATACAATAAGCCAGTAGCATAAAATATATTACAGGGTCGAACTGCGGTTGCTCAACCAAATTATTACAAGCACGCCAATAATTATACATAATGGCGGACATGACACAGTGGTGTGGAGACATACTACTGACTCGAGGATAGGGCGGTGGTGGAAAAACACAGCGGGGAGAGAAATACAAGACTCTAAGTCTATCATCTCATCGAGCGTCGAGGTGAGGCTCGATGAATTTATTTGGTAGCGGAAGCGGATATAAAACAGTGACCAAATCCAGGGTCGCACGAGACTGACTGGGACTCCTCTAAGTGTCGGACTCGCTATCGAACTCTTCATCCATGAAATCGCCTTCGTCAGCATCTGGCCAAATCAACAAGCCAGTGAGTACTTTGAAAGTACTCGCAAGACAGTTCGGACGTAAGATATAACAAATGCATGCATGGATGCGTCATGAATAAATTCACCAATGTACATTCAAAATTATCATAACAAGGTAAGTAAAAGGGAAACGGCGGTAGTCCGCCTGAAATCCCAACAGAACATAAATAATTTCCGATCGGGTGTCTGAAGCGACGCCTCGAAAGGTGAACAAATAAATATAAAGAAAAAGATGCCACAGTCGGGCGTCTTAGCGACACCACATAAAGGGCTTAAAAAGAAATACCTCAGTCGGACGTCGGGGCGACGTCACAGAAAGGGCTTGAAAAGAAATGCCACAGTCGGACGTCGGGGCGACATCACAGAAAGGGCTTGAAAAGAAATGCCACAGTCGGACGTCGGGGCGACATCACAGAAAGGGCTTGAAAAGAAATGCCACAGTCGGACGTCGGGGCGACATCACAGAAAGGGCTTGAAAAGAAATGCCACAGTCGGACGTCGGGGCGACATCACAGAAAGGGCTTGAAAAGAAATGCCACAGTCGGACGTCGGGGCGACATCACAGAAGGGGCTTTTATGGACAGGTAAATAATAATCATAATAAACTTTTAATTCATAAGAATAAATGGGTTAGTCCATCCACAGGAATATCATTTAACCGGAATTAGCACTCATGCGAAACACCGGAGTCTCTGTCATCAACACTGTCATTGTTAGGACAAGATAATACGAATTTGGACATGGAATAGATGATTTGGAGGGATATATGACTCTGCAGAGTTTGTACAAAATTATTCCCACAGCCAACGGATTTCCGTAGTCACGAAGGACTAGTTCCGTTTACGGTATTTCGGAAGAAAACACAGCTAACCAGTACACACCCATCATACCTCTCGATGCTAGGAATCACCCTAGACATCGTCCAAGAAAAACTTTTGAGACGGGGAGATCACAATCTCGAATAGCATGGGATCAAATTTATATACGCGCGCTCTAAGGGGTGCCCCCCTCTCGGTCCCAACCGGAAACACCCATGCCCCCTGACCGGATGACTGGCTTTAATCCAGGGCCATGGAACCATCATCACGGCCTCTCCTTTTGGTGTGTACCAGAAAAGCGGTTTGCAACTTACTAAACCATATTCCTTGCGGAAAACATGTGGTAGTACAGGGAAGGAAATGAAAGGAACTGGACCGATACGGTTTGACACTGAAGTCACATAGTCCGGCATGAGACTGGCATGCTACAACACTGCCATCTCACCCATCCTCATGCCAACACATGGCCATTCATACTCACATCCATCCACTTATGGATCATCGAACTCACTTACCTCATTATCGCATAAAATGACATTCATCGATATGCTTATCAACATGCCATGAAACTAACTAAATGCAAAACATGCCAAGACACTCATCATATCAAAAGTTCAAACATGCTTGCCTGGTTCAGAGTAGTCGGAGCCTAGCTCGGTGAAGTTCACGGCTCCGTCACCTCCTTCGGTATCTACGGTATAAAGAAAATATATGCGCTATCGTGAATACCAAGGAGTGCACAGAAAGTATACCAAATATTTTCCAAATAAATCTGATAAAAAACTAGACAAAATTTTAAAGAGAACAGAAAAAGAATCAACCAAAAATACCTTTCTGTTTAAAAGTTATAAAGGTTTTTGTCCAGGGACTCATCTGTAATGAAACAGAAGTTTTCTAGGGGCTAGTTTATAAAAACAGAAAGCGCTTCGGTAGCGACTACGCCAGCCCAGAGGGAAAGCGCATTCGGAAGAAGACGTTTTCAGAAAACGCTTCGTTTAGGAAGAACAGAGAGGCTGACAGCGGGTCCCGCTTGTCAGGTTTGAAAATATGAACGGGGCGGCAGATCTCGCCGGTGCCCGAGAGCCGCGGTGGTCGCCGGCGGCGATCCACGGCGAGGCAGAGAGATCGGAGGGTACCTCCGTGTTCAGGGCACCCTTCCGCGTCGGTTGGTGGTGGTGGTGGCGGTCGGCGAGCACCACGTCGACGGCGAGCTTTGCTCCGGCGGACGGCGGTTCGGGTGGTTGCGGACTTCGTCGGAGAGAGCTGCAGTGATCAAATTGAGGAGGGGGTTATGCTCCTGGTAGCTAGAGAGGGTAACGAACGGGGTTTGGGCGCCGGAGACGGCCTCACCGGAGCGAATCGAGGTGGCGGCCGAGGCGGATCGGGGCGGCCGGAGTTGAGGGGGAAGACCTCCTCGGGGTCCCCCTAGTGGCCTGGCGTGGCGTTGGTGAGGTGTGGGGATGAGGCGTGCACGAGGGTGAGCTCGGGGGCCCTTTTTATAGGCAGCCCGAGGCGGTGGCCGTGAACGGGGATTTCCGGCGATGGTTACGGTGGCGCAGTGCTCGGTCGGGGGTGATTAGGGAGTCGAGCGCCGTCGTGGGAGTTTACTGGGTCCGTTTAGATGCTAACCGGACTTGGATTAGAAGCTTAGGGCAGGCTTTGGTCGGAACGGGACGGCGCGGGTCCGTTGGCGGCAGAGAGCGCGTCCAGGGCTGTCGGGCCACGGCGACGGTGCAGCGGGGGTGCGCTGGCGTGCATGAGGCCACGCGGAGAGCCAGGGAGCGCTGGGCGGCGCGGAACGGCGTTGAGCCGCCGTTCTTGCCCCCTGTCAGCCGCCACGGGAGGTCCCGACGCCGCGGAAGACTCCGGCGAGGGCGGGCCATCGTGCCACCGACGCCAGGAAGAGGCCAAGTGAGCGTGTGGTGCTCCAGACAGTAGGAAGAGGCGGAGAGGAACGTGCCAAATGCACTGTGAACGCGTGAGAGGAACTGACGAACGCACACGACACTGAAACTGAACTTTTCTGAATTTTTGAACAGTAACAGTGCCCGCAAGGTGTTCGACAGAATGAAATTGGCATCTAGGGATTTTTCCTTGAGCTGAAACTTGGTGGAGTGGCTTCTCATTGCTCACATAGGTTGCCTGAATTTTGGTGGAATTTTTGGAGTAGTGTAGATATGAATTTCATCAAATTTGGCAAATCTGGTCCAAACTTGCAGAGGCTGAATTTTGAAAATTTTGAAAAGAGAAGGAGTGGATCAAGATGGTTCTGGGTTGTGGGTACAAAGGACTATCCAGGAGAGTTGGTTTGAGGTCAAAACTCAAATGCAATATGGTACTTGCTTTGAAAATCATTTGGGCTCAAAATAATTTTCAGAATTGATTTGAGAGGGAAAATAATTAGAATAAAATCCAAAACTTGTTTGGATTAGTTGGGACAGAGAACTTAGGTTGATCACAAGGTGTAGGGGAGGTTTTGGAGGGGTTTTACCACATGGAAACAATGCAAAGACAAGGGTGGTTCCAAGATATGAAAATCCCCAAATTTTCATAGAGCTTCATTTTAAAAGAAAACAATTTAAACTCAAAAAAATAAATTTGAGAGAACCAACAGAGAAGAAGTTTCAAAAGATCAAACACCAAGGTTTGAAAAAAATGAAATCCTTGCCAAGGCAAAGGAAGTTTTTAAGTGGAAGGTTTTTCTGAAAAAGAAAATTTTTAAATAGCCTCTCCTCAAAAACTACAAAGTTTTTGATAAAAACCAAATAAAAATTTTAGAGTGTCACATAGCGCAACATAGCGAGATAGAACGAAGCGACTAGCAAGCAAAGATAGAAGTGATTTCGAGGGTAATGGTCATCTTGCCTGAAATCCCGCAAGGAAGAAGAACGAGTCCATGAAGAAGACAAACGAAGTCGAACGAATCCTCACAACTTCGGAATGAAACCGAAGCTAACGAGAGAAGCAAACCGGAAAGAAGCAAGCAACATGGTAAACACACAAGCATAAACATGGCATGATGCACAATCAAGTATGATGCATGTCCGATTTAATGAGGCAAGGCATGGCAATATGCAACCAAACAATACTACAAATTAAGTGGAGCTCAATATGCAACGAGTTGCATATTGACGAAACACCACATCGAATTATTTAGTTCTCTCTCGTTTAGGAACACAATAATATTAAATGTTGTTAACCATGGCAAGAGGTGAAACATAATTAAACTACCTATCTAGGCAAGTTTAAATGAGGCCGGAAATAACAAACAACAATTCCGGAAATCCCCATATGTTATTTAGTAGTTTAAAGCAAACACAATTTTAAGCATTTAAATGTTGTTATCATGATGCGGATGACATATACAAGTTTATGCAATTTTTATGAAAACGTTAACATGAGCATGATACAAGGCATTTGGTCACCATGGCGGAACAAAACGGGTGCCATGGCAACGAATCCAAAAATGATTCCACGGCAACATATCGGTTCCGGTAGCTCACGGAGATACCGGTGCAAAAGGAAGTGGGCGTGAACGAGTCATGCAAGATGGTGGGGTGATCCCGGATTCCGGGTTCCCACGGGACGGCGGCATGGCAAACGAGGAACATGCACGAAACAAATGGGCACGGTGCAAACATATCGTACATCCCATACATGCAAGGGCATCTCATCGCGGTCGTCTCGGGTTATACCTTTGAAGCGTGCGTTACGGGCGGAATGAGTTTGATACGATGTAGAGGAAGTAGTCATTCACGGGACGGTCGTAGTGGAAGTAGTGGTTCACGGACATCGTGGAAGTAGTAGTTCACGGCAACGGTAGAGGTACTTGCGATCTTGGCAACGGTAGTTGTACATCTCGTAGTGGAACTTGGACGTAGTGGTACACATTTTCGTAGATGTCCGAGGTCGTCAGGCTTGCCGGTCTTGTCAACTCGAAGGGGTACTTGGCATCCGGTTGTGGAAGTAGTGGAACTTGGTGCATCCAAGCTCTTCGGCGTAGTGGTACACATTCCGTAGACGAACATGGGTGTTATGGTACTTGGCATTACTGTGGCCTCCAGGTACTTGCCGAAAACCACATCGGATGTAGTCGTATAGATTTGAAGACGAACTTGGCGCCGAGGTCGAACTTGCCGGTCTGGATGAATCTGAAGGGGCATCGAGGGACATGCAAGGCTCTGCCTCGGGAGGTCACCGGGGACCGCTCGAGCTGCTGGATGTTGGCGCATGGCCGAGCAGCGGCTGGAAAAATTGGCCGGCGTGAGGAGATGGGGCGGCATCGAGCGCACAGGGCGAGGAGAAACCGGGCCGACGGGAAGGAGAGGGCGCGCTGGACGAGGAAGAGGAGGGGCACGGCCGCAGGTGACGGAGGGCCGCCGGAGTTGGCCGTCCCGGTGGTGTTGCGGAGGCCGGGCGCAGGGCCGGCAGGGGCGTGGTCGCGGGGCTCGCTGTTTGCACGAGGGGGTGAAGGCGCGAGGCGACGGGGTTGCGCGCGAGGGAGAAAGAAGGGCGAGGTGGAGGCGCACCGGAGGGGAAGGGGAAGATCGAGGAGAGGGGGCGAGGGGATCGGGCGCCAGGAGCTTGTCTCCCTGGCTCGATGCGTGCGTGTGCGTGCGAGTGGCGGCGCAGGAGGATGGAGGGGAGCGATCGGGTGAGGGGAAGGGGCTGCGAGGGGATCAGGCTAGGGTTAGGAAGGGAGGCTGGGCTTTGGGAGGCCGGCCCAGTGGAGAAAGAAGTGGCCAGAGGCCTGGCTGGGCAGCTGGGCTGGGCTCTCTCTCTCTCACTAATCTCTATCAGAAAAGAAATAGATAGAGGAAAAGAAAGAGAGGGTTAGGGAAAGAGTTGCGCATGGGGATAATTTTCCCGGACTCGCAAAAATATGCTCGTTCCAAGAAAAATAGAAAGGCCATGATTGAAAGATTTAAATTCAAACTCATTTGAATTTAATTCAAATGGGTTTGAACTATGACTTGATAAAAGGAAGGTCCAAAAATGTTCGGATTTTTGATGGAGCTCCGGAAAATGATGAAAGAAATTATGGGCAAGGTTGGAGACCAAGAATTGAGATAACAACGGCATGGGATATTTTGCAAGTGGGTTATGGTTAATTCCAAATAAATGGAATAATTTTATTATAGCTCCCTAATAATAGTAGGAGACTTGGATATGTTTTAAAGAGAAATCACCATGTGAATATCCCTCGATTTAAATGGATTGAAAAATCCATACAATTTATTTAGAAGAGTTATAAAAATTAATGACATGATGGCATGATGACATGATGCAATGAAAAAATAAAAGAGCAAGCACAAAAGAAACACACGGCGAAACTCGGAATAACTGGAAGTCTTCTGGAGCGTCGGTCTCGGGGCGTCACATAGCCGAACAATCGGGAACACAGGGGTAAGCACAGGAGCCAGGCAACCCAGCTTGGCCGAAACTTAAGTCATATCGATGCATATAATGGTTAATAAAAGGTACATGCGGAAGTGTGACACATGTGTTGGGCATAAAGCCCATATAAATAAGCTTCTGTTAAAGAAGCCCCCAGGTATCATGAGTGCGGGTAGCACGTCAATTGTGTGCGAACAATGCGCAGGCGAGCCTCTAAAGGCTTGTGAAAAAGAAAAAAAAGAAAAAGGGGGAGAAGGAGAGAAATAAAAGACAGTTAAAGTATAAAATATGGACGGGGGATGGACGAACTCAGAGTCCGGCGCTAGGTGTAGAATCTTTGGAGACGGGCTGCGTTCCATGGGTTTGGCTCGAGTCGGTTATCCGATGTGTTTCGCAGACGGTACACTGCCGCTCAGGACTTGGTCAATGACGAAGGGACCTTCCCATTTGGGCTTGAGTTTGTCCTTTTTCTTGTCCAGCAGGCATAGAACTAGTTCGCCAACATTGTAAGTTTTGGCCCATACTTCTCTACTTTGATATCTTCGAGCCTGCTATTGATAGAATGCGGAATGAGCTTTTGCCACGTCGTGCTCCTCCTCTAAGGCGTCCAAACTGTCCTACCGATCCATCTCGGCTTCTCTTTCTTCGTACATGCGCACGCGAGGTGAGTCGTGAATTATGTCGCAGGGCAAAACTGCCTCTGCGCCGTATACCATAAAAAATGGTGTGAATTCGGTCATGCGATTCGGCGTGGTTCGCAGCCCTCAGAGTACGAGTCAAGCTCCTCTACCCAGTGCGTGTTAGATTCCTTAAGGGACCGCACTAGTCTGGGTTTGATGCCGCTCATTATTAGACCATTTGCTCGCTCCACTTGACCGTTAGTTTGAGGGTGATAGACTGAAGCATAGTCGAGCTTGATGCCCATGTTTTTGCACCAGATTTTAACCTCTTCTGCCGTGAAGTTCGTGCCGTTATCAGTGATGATGCTATGGGGGACGCCGTAACGGTGTACTACCCCCGATATGAAGTCTATCATGGGTCCGGATTCGGCCGTCTTAACTGGCCTGGCCTCTATCCATTTGGTGAATTTATCCACCATGACCAATAGGTATTTTTGCTTGTGGGTTCCTCCTTTAAGGGGTCCCACCATGTCAAGCCCCCAGACCGCGAACGGCCAGGTGATGGGTATAGTTTTGAGGGCGGTGGGTGGCATGTGGCTTTGATTAGCAAAGAGCTGGCAACCGACGCATCGTTGGACTAAGTCCTGTGCATCTGCCCGGGCCGTCGGCCAATAAAATCCTGTATGGAAGGCCTTGCCTACAAGGGCCCGGGCTGCGGCGTGGTGCCCACCGAGTCCGCCATGAATTTCAGCCAGAAGATTTCGCCCTTCCTCTTCGGAGATACACCTTTGAAGGACTCCGGTTGTGCTTTTCTTATAAAGCTCTCCCTCGTGGACCTTATAGGCTTTAGATCGCCGTACTATGCAGCGGGCCTCGTTTTGGTCCTCAGGAAGTTCCTGCCTAGTTAAGTAGGCTAGGAGTGGCTCGGTCCACGGGGCAATAACTGCCATTATTTCGTGGGCTGAAGATGTTATTTCATTGGCAGAACTTGTGTCAGAATGTTCAGTGTTGGGCGGTGCAGTTACGTCCGGATTGTTGTTTCCGGACTCCCCTTCCCATAGTATGGATGGCTTGAAAAGCCGCTCTAGGAAGATGTTGGGAGGGACGGCATACGCGTGGTACTGGGTTCGTGATTTCGCAAGGGCTGGGGTTGGGGCCGCATTGCTACGCGTGCTTGGAACGTGCCATGTGGTCTTGTTGTAGGTTACTCCGGGCGTGCTTGATGGTGTCCGGCCGCTTAACAGCCGGACTCGAGAATTGCCTTAAGAGGCTGCTTTGTACTTCCACCGCGAGAGCCACTATATGCTCCTCCGTTCGGAGAGAGCGTTCGGTGTTTCCATTGACCGTAATGACTCCTCGAGGGCCTGGCATCTTGAGCTTGAGGTATGCGTAGTGTGGCACCGCATTGAACTTTGCAAATGTGGTTCGTCCGAGCAGTGCATGATAGCCGCTGCGGAACGGGACTATGTCGAAGATTAACTCCTCGCTTCGGAAGTTATCTGGGGATCCAAAGACCACTTCAAGTGTAACTGAGCCTGTGCAATTGGCCTCTACACCTGGTATGACGCCTTTGAAGGTCGTCTTTGTGGGTTTAATCCTTGAGGGGTCTATGCCCATCTTGCACACTGTATCCTGATAAAGCAGGTTTAGGCTGCTATCGCCGTCCATCAGGACTCTAGTGAGGTGAAATCCGTCGACGATTGGGTCTAAAACAAATGTGGCAAATCCGCCATGGCTGGATGCTAGTGGGGTGGTCCCTTCGATCAAAAGTGATCGGGCAGGAGGACCATGGGTTGAACTTTGGGGCGACTGGCTCCATCGCGTATACGTCCCTGAGTGCATGCTTCCGCTCCCTTTTGGGTATGTGGGTTGCGTATATCATGTTCACCGTCCGCACTTGCGGGGGGAAACCCTTCTGCCCTCTATGGTTCGGCGGCCGGGTCTCTTCCTCGTCATCGCTATGCAGCCCCTTGTCATTGTTTTCGGCAATTAACTTGCCTGCCTGCTTGAACACCCAACAATCCCTGTTGGTGTGATTGGCTGGCTTTTTGGGGGTGCTGTGTATCTGGCACAAGAGATCGAGTATCTGGTCCAAATTGGACGGGCCCGGAGTAGTTCTTTTGAATGGCTTTTTCCGCTGACCGGGTTTAGAGCCTCTGAATCCGGCGTTGACTGCCGTATCTTCAGTATTATCGCCGTTGATGCGGCGCTTGTGCTTATTGCGACACGACCTGCCATTGCTGTCCTTGGTATCCGAACTACCGGAATTTTTGGTCAGGTTATTACCGCGAGCTAGCCAGCTGTCCTCTCCCGCGCAGAAGCAGGTCATGAGTGATGTGAGGGCTGCCATGGATTTCGGCTTTTCCTGTCCTAGGTGCCGGGCAAGCCACTGGTCATGGATGTTATGTTTGAAGGCTGCGAGGGCCTCTACATCTGGATAGTCAACAATTTGATTTTTCTTGTTTAAGAACCGTGTCCAGAATTGTCTGGCCGATTCGTATGGCTGCTGAATTATGTGGCTTATGTCATTGGCGTCTGGTGGTCGCACATATGTGCCCTGTAAGTTATCAAGGAATGCGGCTTCCAGGTCTTCCCAACACCCAATTGATTCTGCTGGCAAGCTGTTGAGCCAATGCCGAGCTGGTCCTTTAAGCTTGAGTGGGAGGTATTTGATGGCGTGTAAATCATCACCGCGGGCCATGTGGATTTGAAGGATATAGTCCTCGATCCAAACCGCCGGATCTGTTGTGCCGTCGTATGATTTAATGTTTACGAGTTTGAAACCCTCGGGGATTTGATGATCCATTACTTCGTCTGTGAAGCATAGTGAGTGTGCAGCGCCTCTATATTGGGCTATATCACGATGCAGCTCAAACGAGCTTTGTCTACTGTGTTCGCCCCGGTCGGCATTGCTGTATCCGGTGTGACAGTTGTCGTCACGTATCGTGGGGCGCCCACGCGATCCGTAGATCGATCTTGTTTGTCTTGCCTTATCCTCCAATATGTCTCGTAAGTTCAGCACATTCCCCCGTGGCTTTGTACTTTTTGAGCGACGCCAGGGTGCGGCTTTAGTGGAGGGCTTAGAGGCCTCTCTGTCGCGGCCACGAGGTGGCCGGTCGGCCGTATTGTGTGCTGGTGATGTAGGTTTATTTGCTTCCACCTCTAATCGGGGTAGCAGCTTGCGTTTTGGGTAGCTTTTGGAGGGGCGTTCGAGTTCATGCTCTTCGGCCGCAAGGACTTCAGTCCATCTGTCGGCTAGCAAGTTTTGGTCCGCTCTAAGCTGTTGCTGCTTTTTCTTGAGGCTGCTTGCTGTGGCCATAAGCCTGCGTTCGAAACGCTCTTGTTCGACGGGATCCTCAGGCACGACAAATTCGTCATCGTCGAGGCTTGCCTCGTCTTCGGAGGGAGGCATGTAATTATCGTCCTCTACCTCTCTGTCTGCCGCTCTCTCATGAGGGCTGGTTTCTCCATCCTCCTGTGCTGAATCTTGCTGGAGGGGGTTGTCTTCGGCACTGTCCGGGGTGTTATTGTCTCCGGTGCCGGAATCTCCATTTTTGCTGTGGCGGGATTTAGAGCGGCGCCGCTGACACCGGCGCTTGGGCTGTTTCTTGGAGGGGTCATCCTTCGTTGTTCCATCTCCATTCCCATCCTTTGGGATGTCCACCATGTATATGTCATATGACGAGGTGGCCTTCCAGTGCCCTGTAGGCGCTGGTTCTTGGTCGTCTCCGGCATCGTCGTCCATACCGTCGATGTCTTCGGAGTCGAAGTCTAGCATGTCGGTTAAGTCATCGACAGTGGCTATGAAGTGGGTGGTGGGTGGGCTTTCAATTTCTTCGTCGTCCGCATTCCAACCGTCCTGACCATAATGCGGCCGGGGCTCTCCTGATAAAGAGAGACACTTTAGCGAATTCAAGATGTCGCCAAAAGGCGAGTGCTGAAGGATGTCCGCGGCGGTGAACTCCATGATTGGCGCCCAATCGGATTCGATTGGCAGGGGCGCGAAATGTTCGGGGTCCGGAGAGGAGTCCGACACCTTGGAGTCACGAGCTTCACAAGGGACAGGGTCGGTATTCGGCTCTATCGCCGTAGAGGTAGCAGCCCCCGAGGTGGTGTCCAGCCACCCATCATCGATCAGTGCAGTCGGCTCCGAGCTAAGGGTCGGAGCGGGCTCTTGTGCGGCCTCCAGGGCACTGTCCGGCAGCAGAGCTAGATCATGCCCATCGTGACAGTGCGGCACGCTCGGCTGTGGCTCGAATCCGTCGAAGATCAAGTCTCCGCGGATGTCAGCCGTATAGTTCAAACTTCCAAATCTGACCTGATGGCCAGGGGCGTAGCTTTCGATCTGCTCCAGATGGCCAAGTGAATTGGCCCGCAGTGCAAAGCCACCGAATACGAAGATCTATCCAGGGAGAAAAGTCTCACCCTGGACCACGTCGTTGTTGATGATCGAAGGAGCCATCGGGCCTAAAGGTGACGACACAGAGGAACTCTCAATGAAAGCACCAATGTCGGTGTCAAAACCGGCGGATCTCGGGTAGGGGGTCCCGAACTGTGCGTCTAGGCGGATGGTAACAGGAGACAAGGGACACGATGTTTTTACCTAGGTTCGGGCCCTCTCGGTGGAGGTAAAACCCTACTCCTGCTTGATTAATATTGATGATATGGGTAGTACAAGAGTAGATCTACCACGAGATCAAGGAGGCTAAACCCTAGAAGCTAGCCTATGGTATGATTGTTGTTCGTCCTACGGACTAAAACCCTCCGGTTTATATAGACACCAGAGAGGGCTAGGGTTACACAGAGTCGGTTACAATGGTAGGAGATCTTCATATCCGTATCGCCAAGCTTTCCTTCCACGCCAAGGAAAGTTCCATCCGGACATGGGATGGAGTCTTCAATCTTGTATCTTCTTAGTCTTGGATTTAGGCCGATGGTGATAGTTCGGCTATCCGGACACCCCATAATCCAGGACTCCCTCACTCGTGAAGTTCTTTCCCATATACATAATGCCTTTTGTCAACCATGCTCTGCTTTCGAGCTTGTGTTGTTTACTTCTATAGTTTGTAGAATAGGTCCCTAAGATGCCCCTATGGGATGAACCTATGCCTCCCCTAATCCGTTTGAACCCGACAGTTTTAACGAGTCTTACTTTTCTGGTGTTTAGCCAGACAACATTTCAACACTACGACTTCATCGAAAGAGAGAAGTAAATGAAATGATATGCATTGAAGAAGTGGCAGTCGACCTTGAACTTTTTGTTCATGCCCATGGACACGATGTAGATCTTATCATGGAATCTTCTCTTAAAATTAATTATCTCCTTGGTGTAAGTTCATCTTATTTCTGGGACTTGGTCCTTTGCGCCTGTGGTTCCGACCATGATTGTTCTCCTTCGATTCCATCTCGTGGACAAGTTAAAGCACCTGTCTTCTGCAGATCAATAATCTCAACAACCTCTATTTTGGTCTTCCTTCGAGTATTACCCTCCAGTATCTCGAGGATATCAAAGAACTATGTTGCTTCCTATGAGTATTCATCTAGTGTTGCTTCTCACCAAATTCAAATTTCCCTAGGTTCTGACTTATTAGTCTCTCAAGAACACCGATAAGTGAATCGTTTCCGCACTCTGATTCTATAACTCTAAGTAATCTTCCGTGCTTACGAGTTTAATAATCCTTCAAGTTAGTCCTAGCCCGATCGGCTATATCATTATCGTGCTAAATTTTAACTGTTCTACCTGGTCTTTCCCGGAGCACAATCTTCGATAATGAGCTAAGCTTACATCGATCTTCCTTGTCTTATCATTTTTTTCGCCTTGAACAGCAAGCTTGATTTCGAGTTTATGTTGTATCCATGGTTCC
This sequence comes from Triticum aestivum, assembly GCF_018294505.1. Classification (NCBI taxonomy): domain Eukaryota; kingdom Viridiplantae; phylum Streptophyta; class Magnoliopsida; order Poales; family Poaceae; genus Triticum; species Triticum aestivum. The sequence continues at coordinate 520,122,993 of NC_057810.1, read as the reverse complement.
AATAACCTTTCGCTTCATCATTCCTTTGACTTGATGTCATCACCGATCGATTACATCTTCATGAAATCTCTCGACAATTGTGTCGTGGTCATCATCAACATTTTGAGCTATTCCACGTATCAATCGAATTCATGATGAGAAATACCATCCTTGCCCCTCGATGATTTATGTTATCATTGAAAACATTCTTGCCTCCCCCCAACACAAACTACTTCATGCAATTTGGAAATACATCATTTTTGACATGTCGATGGATTGTTGTTGAACCCATCGGCCACATCCTCATCTTTTTCCTGGTAAAATTGCATGAGATGTTCTAAAATTTTCCGATGGATCCCTTGAGTATCCAAAGACTGACCTTTACCTGATGACCATGTCAGTGCTATCCCGAAGCACAACTATGGTACTCTGTTCACCAACAAGAACATTGGCAGCGCAATGCTAAATGTTTCTTGATCAACTATCGACACACCATTGTATGGGTAACATCACGAGTTTCCCCGCCCTTTTCCCTAGCTGGTTAACTACTTGCAGTCCTGTCATGATTATCCCGCTCTGCTTGCTCCTGGGAAGGAGATACACCTAATACTCGTCTATACACCTCTTCCTATCCATTGTTTTGTTTAACCTTTCTTGTGATCTATATGATATAAGCAGTAATATTTTGCTGCTTAGGTAAACACCTCAATGCACAAATCTGTCAGTAAGACCATGTTACAATTGATGATGACATTTCGGTAACCACCAATGGACGAGAACTTTGCCTATTGGTCCACCTCGTTTCAACGAGCAGGAAAATGGTTCTTGTCGGTGTCAAAATCGGCGGATCTCGGGTAGGGGGTCCTGAACTGTGCGTCTAGGCAGATGGTAACAGGAGACAAGGGACACGATGTTTTTACCCAGGTTCGGGACCTCTCGGTGGAGGTAAAACCCTACTCCTGCTTGATTAATATTGATAATATGGGTAGTACAAGAGTAGATCTACCACGAGATCAAGGAGGCTAAACCCTAGAAGCTAGCCTATGGTATGATTGTTGTTCATCCTACGGACTAAAACCCTCCGGTTTATATAGACATCGAAGAGGGTTAGGGTTACACAGAGTCGGTTACAATGGTAGGAGATCTACATATCCGTATCGCCAAGCTTGCCTTCCATGCCAAGGAAAGTCCCATCCGGACACGGGGCGGAGTCTTCAATCTTGTATCTTCTTAGTCTTGGAGTCCGGCCGACGGTGATAGTTCGGCTATCCGGACACCCCCTAATCCGGGACTCCCTCAGTTCTCTTTGTCCCTAGCCCTTTGTCGGGGATACCCGCGGTATGACCCGGCCGGAATCATGACCCGGCCGGACTTGGCGACTCACCAGAGACCCAGCTGGAGCTTGGCGACTCACTGGCGATCCGCCCGGACATGACGGTTTACATGTAACCCGCCTGGACATTGTGAGTCACTGGAGATCCGGTGGGCAGATCATACGGACAATAAGGCCCAAGGTGGGCCGGCTTAAGAGGAAGGCATAAGGAATATTCCCTACAAAGGAAACAAGACTAGGACTCTACTTGTAATAGACTAGTTCTAATCCTAATAGGACTCCACATGTAACCCGCCCCTTCAACTTATATAAGGAGGGGCAGGGCACCCCAAGAGGGACAAGCAAGAAACAAACGATAGGGCCAGACACAAAGAGCCGGCTTACCAGCGACTCCTTCATGATCATAATGAGACCTAGTCACAAACGGCATGTAGGGTTATTACCGGATGATGTTTCCTCGGGCTTGAAGCTGTCTAAATCCTTGACTTGTGTTGAGTCTATCGATTCCGCCCAACCCCTCTCAAGCTACCGCATAGATGCGTTGGCCTCGCGACTAAGTCCTCACACTAAAGACATCTGCCATGACAATTCCACGATAGTTGGCGCCCACCGTGGGGCTCGCGCACGGTGGTGTTGAGTTCTTGAAGGGATCTCTCAAGGAATCGAGAAGCTCACGACGCGATCAGATGAAGAAGAGCCACGTGGAGCAATTGTACAGAATAACCTGGCGTGACAGCCTTACGCCAGGGCCGGCAAGTTCATTGTTTGGTGATCAAAAATCAAGATTAATTTTTGAGCTGACAGTACAAGTTTGAAGTTTAAGGAAAGATGGAGGGTTGCGCGTCTGTACGCCGACGCAAAGATGCCGAGTTCAACAGGAGTTTGGATACGTCCAGGCACCAGTTGTCCGCCGAAGTTGTCGTTTGCGGCTTCCGAGGAATCACATATGATTATTGTTCACAAGTTGAATGGCGATAACTGCTAGACAATCAGAAGCAACGCTGCCGCAGCGCATACATCAAATCCATCAGAATCATTAAACTGCCAGCATGGAAACCGAGCTAGTCAGCTAGCTCATATCAAATTATCAAGTACTAGTACTTCAGCGTACTCATAATGTCAAGAACCGTGTTTAATCCATGCTTCGTATGTGCGTGCAAGAACCTATCAAGTGCTGCTAGTACGAGTCGGATCTGAGAAATAGTGAAAAAAAGAGAGAAGGGGAAACTTGACACGGAAGAGGATTGGGTCACGACCCAAAAACGGGGACAACCACAACCCGGTCTCCTCCATCCCGACGGCCGCGGCCTCGCTCGCCGCGTCGAGCCGCCTTCTCCGTGGCCCCGCCGCCAGCCGCCGTTGTCATCTCCGTAGCCGCCGCCGTTTCGGCACGCCATGCTTAAGCCGCCCACCTCTGGCTACTGACGGCCCAGCTCCAAGTTGCCGACTCCAAACCGCCGACTGCCTCCGGTTGAGGTTTGTCTCCACGTCCTCGCCGGCGCGTCAAACCGCCCTGGCCTTGTGAACGGCCCGTTACCTCACTACGAGTTACTACTTCACGGCCACGACAACGGCCTCTCCTGCCTCGAGCCGCCGTCCTTTGTTCCGAGTCCGCCGTCCTCCCACATCACCACCCCCGTTAAACCGTCGTGGGTCGCCCCGCCTGCGAGCCGAGCCGGCCGGCGCGCGACCTCGTCTCTGTTGCAGGCTCAACTTTGCATCCGTCTTGACGAGGCGGTCAAATCCTATCAACATGCAACACTGGCTGTTTTCCTGGATACTACTACTAATCAAGACAGCATGTTAACTTCAGCTGAGGTCAGATGACTTATACATGAAGCTTACGCGTGCGTGCGTTCTATCCTTTATAAATCGTGGACAAGAGAAATAAGATGAGCAATCAGCAGCAATCGCATTCTACCTCTGTTAAAATCGCCACTGTGCTCGGCCACCTCCGGTTGCACTCCTACAGCACTCGCCGCTTGCTCTGAAGCAAGCAAGCCCTGCTGCCACGGATTGACCCGCCCGGCTGGGTCCTCCGCCTCTGAGCGCCTCCTTTGGCGTGCCTCGCTGGAGAGCCTCGGCCGCGGTCTCTCACCTCTGCCGCATTTCGGCGCGTCCGTTGTGAGCTGCCATTGCCGCAGCATATGCCGGCCGCCCCTATCCCCTGCTGAGCTATCACTCGCCTCTGCTACTGCAACTGTGGTCCTGACTCGGGGTCACTTCCAAGCCACCCCGCGACTTCATCGGGTCCCCTCGACAAAACTCTCCGCTACAGCGGACGCACTTCAACGACCCGCTGGAGCGCCCTCGTTGTAGCTCTCGCATAGAGCCGGCCTTGATCCGCCCAGCAGATTCGTTTCAACCTCTGAGGATACCTCACGAGCATGGAGTGTTATGTGCCCTGCAAATCCATAGTGTGAGGATAAAAAAATAGGAAGACGACCACTGTGGGTGCTACTGCTTTATCACGTCTGACGCTGTCCAGCATTGTCTAAATGCCAGCGTCCGTGTTCATCAGACAAAGTATATCAGGTGCTATTGTTTCTATCTATTTTTAGTGCATATTTCTTAATCAAAGAACAATTACCTTGGTATGAACATTTTTATGTGCAGGACAGTGATTCATCATAAAGATGGTGTCATGCTCGTACCAAAGTGTGCGTTAGCATCATCATCCAAAGGAATCTGCAACCGCTTACTGATTGAACGGGTGCACGCAAGCCGCCTCTCGTGCAGCTCAAATCTACATCAACTCGCCGGGACAGCACGTGTGATTGACTCGCCTTCAGTGCGGCTTACCACGCCCGCGATTGGCTCACTGTCCGCGTGGCTTATGATACGTCTCCAACGTATCTACTTTTCCAAACACTTTTGCCCTTGTTTTGGACTCTAACTTGCATGATTTGAATGAAACTAACCCGGACTGACGCTGTTTTCAGCAGAACTACCATGTTGTTGTTTTATGTGTAGAAAAGAAAAGTTCTCGGAATGTCCTGAAAATCCACAGAGGCACTTTTTGGAATTAATAAGAATTTCTGGGCAAAAGAAATACACCAAGGGACCCACGGCCTGTCCACGAGACAGGGCCCCCCCTATAGGGCGCGCCCCCTATCTTGTGGGCCCCCTGGACCTCCACCGACCTCAACTCCAACTCCATATATTTACGTTCAGGGAGAAAAAAATCAAGGAGAAAGTTTCATCGCGTTTTACGACACGAAGCCGCCGCCAAGCCCTAATCTCTCTCGGGAGGGCTGATCTGGAGTCCGTTCGGGGCTCCGAAGAGGGGGATTCGTCACCGTCGTCATCATCAACCATCCTCCATCACCAATTTCATGACGCTCACCGCCGTGTGTGAGTAATTCCATCATAGGCTTGCTGGACGGTGATGGGTTGGATGAGATTTACCATGTAATCAAGTTAGTTTTGTTAGGGTTTGATCCCTAGTATCCACTATGTTCTGAGATTGATGTTGCTATGACTTTGCTATGCTTAATGCTTGTCACTAGGGCCCGAGTGCCATGATTTCAGATCTGAACCTATTATGTTTTCATGAATATATATATGTGTTCTTGATCCTATCTTGCAAGTCTATAGTCACCTATTATGTGTTATGATCCGACAACTTGACAATAATCCGGATACTTCTCGGTGATGACCGTAGTTTGAGAAGTTCATGTATTCACTATGTGCTAATGCTTTGTTTCGGTTCTCTATTAAAAGGAGGCCTTAATATCCCTTAGTTTCCGCTAGGACCCCGCTGCCACGGGAGGGTAGGACAAAATATGTAATGCAAGTTCTTTTCCATAAGTATGTATGACTATTTACAGAATACATGCCTACATTACATTGATGAATTGGAGCTAGTTCTGTGTCACCCTATGTTATAACTATTACATGGGGAATCGCATCTGGCATAATTATCCATCACTGATCCATTGCCTACGAGCTTTTCACATATTGTTCTTCACTTATTTACTTTTCCGTTGCTGCTGTTACAACTACTACAAAAACCCAAAAACTATTATCTTTACTTTTGCCACCGTTACCTTTATTATCATACTAGTTTGCTACTAAATACTTTGCTGCAGATACTAAGTTATCCAGGTGTGGTTGAATTGACCACTCAACTGCTAATACTCAAGAATATTCTTTGGCTCCCCTTGTGTCGAATCAATAAATTTGGGTTGAATACTTTACCCTCGAAAGCTGTTGCGATCCCCTACACTTGTGGGTTATCAAGACTAATTTCTGGTGCCGTTGCCGGGGAGCATAACTCTATTCTCTGAGTCACTTGGGATTTATATCTGTTGATCACTATGAAGAACTTGAAAGATGACAGAACTACGATTTTGCCCTCAACTACGAGGGGAGGTAAGGAACTGCCATCTAGCTCTGCACTAGATTCTCCTTCCGTTATTAGTAGGCTTGCGACACCTAACCTGCTACTGCTATGAATTCTGATATGTCGCATGTTATTGATGATGCCACTTCTGCTATGCATGATGGAACTACTTCTGTGTGTGATACTACTTTGCCATTAGGTGAATTTCTTGATGAAAAACTTGCTAGAGTTAGGGGGAATGAAAATATTGAAGAACCTATTATTGATGATAGTGATGATGAAGGTTCTCCCAATGATTATGTATTGCCTGTTGTTCCTAAGGGTTGTGTTATGAATGAAGAAGCCGCTAGGGAAATATTTGCTTGCAACGCTAGATATGATCTTAAGAAATTATTAGCTAAATGGAAGCAGCAGTCTCTTAATGCTAGAATGAAACCTGACCCTGCTTTTGCTACTTTACCTATCTGTGTTACTGATAAGGATTATGAATTCTCTGTTGATCCTGAGATTATTACTTTAGTTGAATCTGATCCTTTTTATGGCCTTGAATCTGAAACTGTTGTGGCACATCTTACCAAGTTGAATGATATAGCCACCCTATTTACTAATGATGAGGAGTCTCGCTATTTTACATCCTTAAGATATTTCCGTTCTCATTAAAGGGTGATGCTAAGACTTGGTATAATTCTCTTGCTCCTAGTTGTGTGCGTAGTCCCTAGGATATGATTTATTACTTCTCTGCTAAATATTTCCCTGCTCATAAGAAACAAGCTGCCTTGCGGGGAATATATAATTTTGTGCAAATCAAAGAAGAGAGTCATCCACAAGCTTGGGGGAGGCTTCTCAGGTTACTTAATGCTTTGACTGATCATCCTCTCAAGAAAAATGAAATACTTGATATCTTTTATAATGGACTAACCGATGCTTCCAAGGACTACTTGGATAGTTGTGCTGGTTGTGTTTTCAGGGAAAGAACAGTCGACGGAGATGAAATATTGTTGAATAATATGTTGACTAATGAAAATAATTGGACTCTTCCTGAGCCAATTCCTGAGGCAATTCCTGAATCAATTGAGCCAACTCCCGAGCCTATTCCTAAACCCACTCCGAAGAAGAGAGGTGTTTTATTTCTCAGTCCTGAAGATATGCAAGAGGCAAAGAAATCAATGAAAGAAAAAGGTATTAAAGCTGAAGATGTTAAGAATTTACCTCCTATTGAAGAAATACATGGTCTTAATATACCGCCTATTGAAGAACCTCATTGTCTTGATAAATCGACACATGTACTGTTGAGGATATAGCTACTGAGTATAAACCGGCCAGGAGGGCCCGGTTCACCCTCGACTATGTTGAAGCCCATGAAGATCCAGAAGATGGCGCTTTACTAAAGGAAGCATAGAAGCCCGAAGCCCAAAGGCGGATTAGGGCCCATAGCGGTAAACCGCCATGGCTATGTAAACTTGTAATATAAGTTAGGAAAGGAGACCGAGTCGGACACTTTGTATGAGTCGGCCTCGGGGCTCTGTAAACCGTCCGGGCGTCAACCTGTGTATATAAAGGGGCGGCCCGGCGTCGGTTCAGGGACAACAGACAACAACTCGAGACTCAGGCAAGCGTGTTTCGCTCCCTGATCATCGAAACCCAATCAATCCCATCACAAATAGACGTAGGCTTTTACCTTCATCGAAGGGGCCTAACTAGTACTCCCGTGTCCCTTGTTCGGTTAACCCCTTCAAGCTAACCCGTTGCGATGGCTCCATGACTAAGTCCTTTCACGAGGACATCTGATGTGATAATTCCACGACAGTTGGCGCCCACCGTGGGGCTATCGCACGATGGTGTCGAGTTCTCGAAGGGCTGCTCTGAAGGACTTAAGGGGTACGTGATCGGCCGGATGACCAAAAGTCGTCGCGACAAGCTCTACATCGACGACAAAGGATGGGGCCCCGAGGCCGGCTCAATCGAGTACGGATACTGGGTCCCCTTCGGAGAAATTCATGTCTTCATCGGCAAAATCGGCGAGCCAGGCCCTGAGCCGGACATCTGCACCGACCTCGTCGAGACGGCTCAGCGTGCGAGTCCAGCCCGGATTAAGCCCGCCATGAAACGTGCATTCGTAGGATGTGTCCATGGGATCAGATCTGAACCGGTGTCTGAGGACGAGACGGCCGTATATTCCGACGGCGAGTCATCCACTGGCGAAACCGAGTCCTTATACCAGATTCATAGCGGTAGGTTCGAGGGATATTCCGATGGCAACAGTATTCCGGACCTCCTTGAAACGCCGAGCCGGGTTGCTATTTACATGGACGGAACGCAGCCCATGTTGCAGTCTTCATCTACCGCTGCAATGAATACCGGATCAGCGGTCGTGGTGGGCACCTCGGCTCGCCGACCGGCGCAAGTCCTCTCCAGTTTGATGGACGCTTGGGCGACCTTGTTAACCGCGATAGTCACTTCAGAGACGCGGGATCAGCACAATGCGGAAGTGGCGAGACTGAAGGAGCAAATTACGCAGGCTAAGGAGGACCTAGTGGCTGAGGATAATAGGATGGCTGAGGAACAGGCCGCTTTGAATGCACGATCACAGCAGATACAAGCACAGAACTACCGGCTCATGTTAGATCGGACCGCATTAGAGGATGTGATACGAAGGAAGTACCGGTCGCGCCTACCGCCGGTTTACGAAGGGTTAAATCTCTTTCAGATGCCAGGCGCTGGGCCGAGCAATCCGGCAGCTGTAAACCGAGCTGAAGCACCTAGGATGGCTCCGGATCAGCAACGGGCAATAGAGCTACCCCGATGGACAGTTAACCCGCCGTAGTACGTGCCTACACCACCGGGTCACTTTTCGAGCCCTTTAGATAACATGATTGCCGCGGCCTCACGCTTGGCAGCCATTCCAATGGAAGGGGATTCAATAGAGGCAGTTGAGACACGGCGGGCGAGAGATCTTCTTCAAACCGCCGTAGTACAGCAACAAGCTTATTCATATAGCTGGGATAGAATTCATTCAACCCCCCGTCCGAGCCCAAGTTATAGCAGGCGGATGGATGAATCGGAGGTATCTAGCAGCGCGCGGTGTCGCAATGCTCAGGATGTGGTGGATCATGGCAGGGCACGAAGGGATGATGCTTTGGGTCGTTATCAACCCGCCCTGGTTCAGCCAGCAGTGTCGGTTGACATAGGCACCGGGCTTGCTTTTAGTTCCTGGGGAGTACCGTGCCTTATTCCGGCTCTCTGTAACGTGCGTCTACCCAAGGATTTCAAGGGTCCACGCAAAGTGCCTAATTACATGACGGATCAGCCGCCTGAGGCGTGGGTCGAGACTTATGAGATGGCAATGGAGATGCTGGATGTAGATGAAGCAGCTTGTGCAAAGTACTTCACGATGATGTTGGAAGGAATAGCCCGCACTTGGTTGAAAAATCTGCCAGCTAATTCCGTCGAGTCATGGGATCAGCTGAAGGCCCGGTTTATAGCCAATTTTAAAGACACGTGCAAACAGCCCATGTCCATTGTAGATCTAGACGCTTGTGTTCAGGGTGAGAACGAGTCCACAACTCATTGGGTGCGCCGGGTCTCAGAAGTTTTGCCCTCGTCCGACCGAATTAACGCTGGCCAAGCGATTATCACACTGGAGCGTAATTGCCGGTTTAAGTCACTGAAGGAGAAGTTGGGACGGCTCAAGCGCCACTGCAACGACCTGGGAACCCTCATGGCAGCCTTGGTAAAATATGCTGATTCTGATAATACCAAGGATCCCGATTCTGACAGTGAGAAACCGGAGAAGGGAAAGAAGAATGGCGGTGCGAAGGGATAGCAGCACAACCAGGGAGGCCATGGGAATAATGGTAAGCATAAAGCGGATTCAGACTTTGTGGCTAATGCTAATGTGCAGCGTCGTAAGGGTAAACCGCCCCAGCGCGGTGGGGCGATGAATCTGGAATGCTTGTTGAATCAGCCCTGTCCAAAGCATGGTACCAAGGAGGTCCCTGCAACACATCTCTGGAAGGATTGTAACATTATGAAGGAGTTCAAAAATTCTAATCTTTTCCGGTATGATCAGGGCCCGTCGGGCGGTTCAGGTCTAGGTTTTCATGGTGGCGGCGGTTCAGGCTCTGGGTTTCAGAATAATCATAGCAATCAGAACAACCAAGGTGGTAATAACCAACAGAGTAATCAAGGGAATCAGCAGCAATCTGGTTACCAGAGTCACCCGAAGCAGTTGAATGGTGGGCAATATCATGTGTTCACCACTAGTCTGTGCAAGCGTGATCAGAAGCTGCACAAGAGGGCAGTCAATGCGGTTGAACCGGTAGTTCCACATTATCTGCGGTGGTCGGAACAGCCTATTGTGTGGAGTAGGGATGATCATCCGCCCCGGGTTGACAATCCGGGTCAACTAGCGCTGGTGGTGGCACCTCAGGTGGGATGTTACAAGTTCACCAAAGTACTCATGGATGGAGGAAGCAGTATTAATATTCTGTATTATGAGACATTCCGCCGCATGGGGCTGACAGATAAGAATCTTAAACCGTCCGATACTGTTTTTCATGGTGTGGTACCAGGAAAATCGGCATATCAAGTGGGCAAGATTTCCTTGGAAGTTGTGTTTGGTGATGAACATGATTCCGGGTCCGAGACATTGACTTCTGAGGTGGTGAAAATCCAGAGCCCGTATCACGCACTGTTTGGGCGACCGGCTTATGCAAAATTCATGGCAAGGCCTTGTTATATTTACTTGCAGATCAAGATGCCGGGTCACAAAGGAACCATCACGGTTCATGGAAGTTGAAAAATCGCTTTGGATTGGAAGAAAGTGATGCGGCTTACGCTGAGTTGGTTTGTGCTACAGAGGAGTTAAAGTTTTACAAGGAGAATGTTGATCCGGCAGATATGACCCCTCTGAAGAAGCCCACCACTGAGCATGACCCAACCCTACATTTCAACCCGGCTGACGAGACTAAGCTTGTTGACTTCGTACCTGGTGATTCGTCCAAGCAGTTCAGCATCAGCACCAATCTAGATCCAAAATAGGAAAGCGCACTCATCGAGTTCATCCGTTAGAACCAGGACATTTTTGCATGGAAGCCTTCTGACATGCCAAGTGTACCGAGGGAACTCACTGAGCACACTCTTAATATTGATCCTAAGTTTAAACCGGTTAAGCAATTTCTTCGTCGCTTTAATGAAGAGCGACGCAAGGCAATTGGGGAGGAGGTAGCCCGGCTGTTGGCTATTGGGTTTATCGTTGAAGTGTTTCATCCTGAATGGTTGGCTAATCCGGTGCTGGTTCTTAAGAAAAACGGGACTTGGCGTATGTGTGTGGACTACACAGACTTAAACAAGGCTTGCCCGGCCGATCCTTTTGCTATCCCGCTTTGATCAGATCATTGATGCGACGGCGGGTTGTGAGCGCCTGAGTTTTTTGGATGCTTATTCAGGATATCATCAGATTAAAATGGCAGTTAAGGACCAGGAGAAGACAGCCTTCATCACTCCCTTTGGAGCATTCTGCTATGTTTCTATGCCCTTTGGGCTCAAGAGTGCTCAGGCAACTTATCAGCGTTGTGTGCAAAATTATCTTCACACGCAGATTGGGCATAATGTTCATGCCTATGTGGATGACATTGTGGTAAAATCCAGGAAAAAGGAGACATTAATAGCTGATCTCAAGGAGACGTTTGATAACCTTCGGGTTTACAAAATGATGCTTAATCCGGATAAGTGTGTCTTTGGTGTTCCGGCCGGCAAGCTGCTCGGTTTTCTTGTGTCTAACAGGGGCATTGAGGCTAATCCGGAAAGATCAAGGCAATCACATCCTTGGCTAAACCGGCATGTATCAATGATGTTCAGCGTCTCGCAGGCCGAATTGCGGCCCTCAGCTGGTTTATCAGTCGTCTGGGTGAGAAGGCCATTCCTTTGTATTAGATGCTGAAGAAGACGGATGATTTCGTCTGGAGTGATGCGGCCAATGCGGCCTTTGAGGAGTTAAAGCGGCAGTTGGTTGAACCGCCAGTTCTTGCAGCCCCAGTTGATCATGAGCCTTTACTATTATATGTGGCAGCCAATGCCTGAGCGGTCAGTGTGGCAATTATGGTAGAGCGTAAAGAGGCTGGGAAAGAATATCCGGTTCAACGACTGGCATACTACATCAGTGAAGTTCTGATCGAGTCCAAACAACGCTATCCGCATTGGCAGAACTTGGTGTATGGGGTTTTTATGGCCAGTCGAAAGCTCAAGCAGTATTTTCAAGGTCACCCCATCACAGTGGTTAGTTCTGCTCCCTTGGGCGATATCATCCAAAACAGAGAAGCAACTGGTCGGGTTGCAAAGTGCGCGATTGAGCTTGGTCCACACGGTTTGAAATATGTACCTCGGACAGCCATCAAGTCTCAGGCTCTTGTGGACTTTATCAATGACTGGACCGAGTTGCAAGACCCGGAAGAGAAGCTGGATAATACGTATTGGACTATTCATTTCGATGGATCAAGACAGTTGGAAGGCTCGGGAGCTGGAGTTGTCCTTACTTCCCCTCGAGGTGATAAAATTTGATATGTCCTTCGCTTGATGTTTCCTTGTACTAACAATGCAGCTGAGTATGAGGCTCTCCTTCATGGTCTCCGTGTGGCTAAAGAGATGAACTTCAGTCGAGTTCGTTGTTTCGGAGATTCTGATCTGGTGGCTCAGCAAGTATCTGGTACTTGGGATTCTAAGGATCCACTCATGGCGGCTTATAGACATGAGGTAGATATTGTGGCGGGTCATTTCAAAGGATATCAGGTTGAGCATATTGATCGGCGCAAAAACAAAGCGGCGGACGCTTTGAGACGGCTTGGATCTCAACGTAAACCGGTAGCTCCTAACACCTTTTTAGATATCTTGCATAACCCATCTGTTAAGTTGCCAACAGAAGATGATTTGGCTGTTCCTGATCCGGAGGCTCAGTTGGTGGCCACTTTACACGTTGTGCTGGATTGGACGGTTCCATATCTGGCGTATATGAGCCGGGGTGAGCTACCAAATGATCAAGTTTTGGCCCGACAGATAGTCCGGCGATCCAAGTCCATGGTTACTCACAATGGCGAATTACACCGCTGTAGCGTTTTTGGCGTATTTCAGTGTTGTGTTTCTCCAGAAGAGGGCCAAGCGATTCTACAGGAAATTCATGAAGGGGATTGTGTTCATCATGCCTGTTCAAAGTCCCTAGTTGCAAAATCTTTTCGTCATGGGTTTTACTCGTTGACAGCTCATGCTGATGCGGAGGATCTGGTCAAGCGATGTGATGCTTGTCAAAAAAATTCACGCAGAGCTCATGTTCCGGCTCAGGAACTTTAGATGATTCCTATCACTTGGCCTTTTGCTACTTGGGGGCTTGATATGGTGGGACCCTTTAAACGTTCCCCTGATAAGAAGACCCACCTGTTGGTGGCAGTTGATAAATTCACCAAGTGGGTTGAAGCGGAGCCTGTTAGCACGTGTGATGCAGCTACGGCGGTTCAATTTCTCAAAAAGATTATTTTCCATTTTGGCTTTACACACAGCATCATCACAGATAATGGTACCAACCTTTCCAGAGGTGAGATAGAGGATTTCTGTCATAGAGAGCACATCCGGCTGGACCTAGCATCTGTGGCGCACCGTCAATCCAACGGTCAAGCAGAGCGAGCTAATCAAAAAAAATTAAAGGGTCTTAAACCCCGGCTCATGATTCCCTTGAAGCGGATGTCGGGTTGTTGGGTGGAAGAATTACCTTCTGTGTTGTGGAGTATCAACACCACCCCCAATCGATCAACAGGCTACGCGCCTTTCTTTATGGTATACGGGGCAGAGGCGGTTCTCCCCAGTGATATACGTCATGATTCGCCCCGGGTTGCTAATTATGTTGAAGCGGACAATGAGCAAGCCCGCCAAGAGGCGTTGGACCTGTTAGATGAGGAGCGAGATATGGCTTTGGCTCGATCGGCGGTTTATCAACAAGACCTACGGTGTTATCACAGCCGCTGGGTTAAGACGAGAACATTTCAAGAAGGTGACTTGGTGCTCCGGCTTATTCAGGATCAGACCGACATGCACAAGTTATCCCCGCCTTGGGAAGGACCCTTTGTGGTCAGCAAGAATCTGCACAACGGATCATACTACCTCATTGGCGTTCGAGATGACTTACGCAACTCTGAGGAGGACACCCGGCAACCGTGGAACATAGCTCTCCTCCGGCCTTACTACACTTGAGCCATAGGCTCTTTTTATGTACATATTTTGACAATATATATATTATCATCAATAAATAAATCAGCATCCTTGCTCTAAAGCGGGGCCTCTGCTATTTTTTCTCAAATATTCTTTGAGCTACATGGGGGCTTCAGCTGACAAAGCGGAGTACTACCTGTTAAACCGGCTATCACGCCACAAAGCTTGGGAGCTTCACACCCAAAGGGCCAAAGAGAGTTTAGATGCTATGCACAACTCAAACTTAGGCACCTAATGAGCACAGCTCATCATGTTACTTGGGGGCTCCTTGGTCCAATACCAAGGAGTTTGAATGGACCCTTGTAGCTGGGTATCGACCCATGGCTTGGAAGCCTGGTATATATACCTAAAACCCCGGGTTAACCTGCCTTCATCAAGTAAGACACTCCTATCCAGGTCATCCTGGCACGGCCCTCCGAACGTTTGACAGTTACTCTCCTTGAGACCCTGCACTTGTCAAAGTTAAAATGGTGATTGGTTAGTTGGAGGTCCATCTTAAAAGGCTTTGTTAAAAGGTTCAACTTAGTGGCCTGGCAGCCCACAAAAAGCCTCGAATTTGGGCCCGGCAGCCCCCAAACAAGCCTCGACTACATGGTTTTATTCGCGTTTTGCTGAATTTTATGTTAAACCGATTTTCTTGGCTTGATCAGTCATTTTGTTAGCCCGGTATTCTTTAAACCGGCTTGGATTGCAACTACACGTTGACAGACCTTATTCTTAAACCGGAGTTTCTTAACCCGGCGTGGATCATATGGCGTGAATCATCGCCCGGTATGACTTATTGTACGACATCAGAACCTGATGGAGTTATACAAGAAATCCGGATTTGGGTTTTTGCCCTTATTACAATAAAAGTTGGCCAGCCAACTAAACAGGGATATTGTATCACATGTATGTTTAATTTCATATTTTTATGATTTAATTATTAATCCGGCCCGTTTTGGGCATTATGACCCGTCTGGCGGTAAACCGCCAGGACCCTTGTCTTTTTATGCACACACAGGAGTTGCATATTCTGATACTTGGAACAACATTGACATTGATATGGCGGAGCAACACAAAGCATCTCCTGCACGATGGCAGCAGATCATAATAAGTTTTTTCTACCCTATTACAAGGCACTCAGCGGCCCAAAATATGGAATTATTCTCACACGGACAATTTCTGACATATCAAACCACCCTGACGGATTAAGCTTCATCACCGGGTTGATGTGAGGAAGATGGGTCATCTGGCGTCGATTCAGCTTCCTCCTCTTCCAATGGCTGGAAGTCATTGGTGGTCCAATCAATCCGGGTCAAGGCCTGAAAGACAGCCTCTTCACTTATAAGCTCAGCCGGGTCAACGTCAGGGGCGTAAGTGTGCTTACGGATTGGTGGAATAATGTTCTGCACTTCAGGAATCACAGCGTCAACCCGTATGTTGTTTGCATCATAGAAAGATCGGTGAACCGTCAGGTTCGCCTCTTTTGCTAGTTGACTCGCCAAAGGACGCATCTCCCTTGTCACCCGTTTGAGGGCGTCATTGTCAAATTCTTCGCCGTTTTCTTGCGCACTGGGGAAGCCTTTGGCTATATCTGCCGGATCGAGATCAGCTATCCATGCCTTGGCTCGAGTCAGTGCTAGTAAAGTACCTGCCCGAGAAGCGGATCGCTTCAGCTCTTCTATTTGCGCTGGCGTCATTGAGAGGCGATCCAGCGTGTCCTTGATAAGTGTTGGCGCCGCATTGTCATAAGAAGTTGCGCATATAACCCGTTGATCGCCGGTATACAGCTGTTCAATCAGCGTATATGCAGCTTTAAGCTTCTTCCGCATGTCAGAACCTAGATGACCAATGCGACTACCTATATCGGTTCAGAAAATTCACGTCAAAGCGATGACATTTCAAAGAGTCATAAAACCTTGGCAACCACTGCTTACCAAATATTGCAGAGGTCATGGCATTGATTTGGCGCTTTAATCCAGACAGTTCTTCCGCCACCGGTTCAAGAGCTGCTTCAGCAGTTTCTGCCCGCTTCAGCAGTCCAGCCTTTTCGGTGTCCCAGTTGGCTTGTTCAGACTTAAACCATTCTTTAAGCTGCTCCATGGTGGTCTAGGCGGTTTTTAGCTCATCCTTGGCCTTGGTGGTTTCTGCTTGTTGGGTTTTCAGATTTGCTCGAAGATCAGCAATTTGCGAGATTTGTTGTTGTATTTCACTCTGCAACAGTAAAAGAGCATGTCAATATCTTTGGTAAAGTCCCAAGCATATAACCAGTTATACACTTGGCACTTGGGGGCTAATGCGGATCATTTTTATGCGGATACTTGAAGTCCCAAGGATTAATACAAGTTTTAATCATGGCACTTGGGGGCTAATGTGTGTTTGATTAGACATAAAGGAAATTTCACAAGGTACAGTATGGAGTATACAAAGTCCTGGTTTGGCTTTCTCAAGACAAACCGGCCCTTGGGGGCTACAATGCAATAAAGGTACAGATCAAGGAGCAGTAATGTTTACCTCATAGCGCTCCTTCATCAGATTTACTAAACCGGCTTCATAATCACGGCTTGTGTACAGCCGGTTCAGGAAGCCGGAGTGAAGGTCTTGAGCAGAGAGATCGGTATAAGCAGACAAATCAGTCTTCCCCTTCCCCTTGCTCATGGCAGCAAATTCATCCTTGGCAGTGTGCTTTGATAAAGCAACCGGATTTCCAGGGGCGTTATATGCAGTGCCCGTGACAACAACGTCATCATCCTTGTCCGGGCTGGAAGAATCAATATTCTGAACAGGACTTGGTGCTTTCGTGGCAGGGCTTGGCGGTTTGTTAGTTGGACTTGGCGGATCAGCAGTTGAGCTCCGTTGTTCCACTGCTGGACTTGGAGGGGCAGGACGATGTAAAGTGTCAACTTCTACATTCGGTTCAACTTCTGGCGGGTTAGCATCACCATCTTGGTTCTGCCCAGCAGAGTTGTCCACAGCAACTTCAGGGTTTTCGCCATGAGGCTCTGGCGTCTTCTCCGGATCAACTTCAACAGTAGGGGCGCTGGTCTTGGCCTTCTTACTTAATCGAACCTTGGCGCTACAACATCAAAGGTTAGAATATGGTAAACCGACAAATAAAGAGAAACTGAGTAATACTCACCCAGCGACAACTTTGAGAAGAGGCAATTGAGTGGTTGATGAACCGCTAGACGAGTTGGAAGAATCCTGGTAATTCGGATCAGACGGATTGAGAGGGCATCGGAAGAAACCTTTCAAAGGATAACGTTTTTCAGGAGAACAAGTCACCTCTGGATGGTGTTTTCGGGTGGGCGTATCAGCTAAACCGGACGAAGTGATTTGTTGACCACTATGCCGGGTTGTGCGACGTTCTTCGACTTGTTGTGTCTTCAAAGAAAATTTTGGATCCAAATGAGCAAGGGGGTGAGATTGTTTTACTTTCCGGACTGTACGGTGAATTCTTTGAACCGGTACAGGATCTGAGTCGGAAGAAAGAAGAATTACCTCAACATGTTCTGCATGGCTGGCCTCAGCGTCATCCTAAAGATATTCATTTTCAATAAGACGTACGAAAAAGGAATCAAGTGAGTCAAGTTCTACCTCAGCATCTGATTCCTCCTCCTCCGGCGGATCAGAAGACTCGGCGGTTTTCTTCTTTCCAGGTTTCTTGGTGGCCTTGGTTTTTACATAAGGAGCCCGGGCCGGTTTAGTCCGTTTCCAAAAGGAGCTGTTAGCCTGAAATTAAAACAAGGAAAGGTTAGTACACAGTCAATATGGAAGCAAATCAGTAAAGTATGTACATGAACTTTACCGCCGGCGGTTTATTGGAAACGCAAAATGGAGCCAAACCGGTTTGGCTGCATGCAGAGATAGGTTCATCAAGCATCCTCTTCACACATTCGGCGATTTCCAGGTCAGTCATTACCACTTCGTGATATCGTTGAGGGTCTTTTACATGGCCGGTATACTCATGCATCAATCCGGGGTGGCGGCTCAAAGGCAAAATGCCCCAAGAAACCCAGCAGCGGACAAGATCAATGCCAGTCAAACCGTTGGCCATCAGAGCCCGGAGCTTGGTAAGTTGAGGAGCAAAATTCTTTCATTCTGCGGCAGTTAAACGTGGAGGAAATGGGTGGCCATTGCTAAGCCGATGAGGGCGGTAACCCGGCAAGGGATTTTCTCCATCAGGAGTAGTGTTATGGCAGTAAAACCAGGTCTGATTCCAATCTTTCGGATGGCTATGATGTTTGGCATGAGGGAAATCAACTTCTTTCCTTTTTTGAATTGACACGCCACCAAGCTCTGTGTTGGTACCATCTGAGAATTCTGTGCGGCGGTTCAGATGAAAGAAATCCCGGAACAACTCCACGGTTGGCTCTTCTTGAAGATAAACTTCGCAGAATACTTGAAAGTTGCATATGTTTGACACAGAGTTCGGACCAATATCTTGCGGATGGAGTTGGAAGCTTGCAAGGACATCCCGGAATTTTTTTGATCTGGGCGGACTGAATCCCCGGTCTAAGTGTTGCATAAAAACAATCACCTCCCCTTCTTGAGGTTCAGGTGGACATTCCGATTCCGGAACTGGCCAGTGGAGAACCCTTTTTGAAGCTAAGGCACCAGTGGTGACATAACCATTGATCTGTGTCTCCGTGATCCGGGACAGAACCAAATTGCAAGCAGCAAATTGTTTCGACATTCCGAAAAGAGGAACTGAAAGAAAAAGTGCCGGTTTAAGGTGTCTAATTCAGTGTTAAACCGGAGAAGAATACTATGCAAGGTTTAGTTGGCGGTTTAAGAGAGGGCTAATGATATATGGCGGATTGACTATCAAAGGGTTAAACCACCTGTAGGCATAAGGGTCAGAATTCGAAATTTCTGCTAAGTATTGACAGAAACAGGTTTCACACAATGGTCAAATTTATTTGGATCTACCACACATCTGTAAAGCAATTTTCTCTGTGAAGCTTTAAAGGTGCTAAGTAGAACAGGGAAGGCCATGTACTCTACAGAAGTAAAAGAATGATCTGCTAGCATTAAAAATGGACGCAGAGTACCTACCGCATGAGATCTACACTATTATTAGATCAAAAATATCGCAGCAGGTGGAAGAACAAAGAAGGATGAAGAACAGTGCAGGAGAGCTTAGAAACCCTAGAAACAGATCTAAAAACGGAGGAGAAAGGAAAGTTTACCACTGCAGATCTGCTGCGGAAGAAGGGCGACGAAAGTCGGGTCCGTTTCAGGTTGATGCAGCGGCCTTTGTCGGTGCAGATCTCGAAGTTCGCGGACGGCGGCAGAGCTCCAGAGCATGGGCGTCGCGAGGAAGAAGAAGGCATGGAAGGGGAAAAGAGAGAAGGTCCCTCGGGCCTTATTTATAGACGAGAGAGTAAATCGGCAGGTGCGGGAATCAAGGAGCCAGAAACGGCAGAATGAGTGCGCCTGTCGCCTCGATTTTCGGGATAACCATTAAGTGAAGGGAATCTTTTTAATTTTTGTTTACAGAGATGATGTCATGATGGACCGTTGCTGTGTTCAGAAGATGACATCACGGCGGTTTACAAAGTTACAGGAGAAGACAATATGGCGGTTTACAAAAATACAAGAAGATGCCTCCAAGAGATATTTGAAGTATTGAAGATTGACATGAATAAATTCAAATCAATCTGGGGCCTAATGTTGAGGATATAGCTACTGAGTATAAACCGGCCAGGAGGGCCCGGTTCACCCTCGACTATGTTGAAGCCCATGAAGATCCAGAAGATGGCGCTTTACTAAAGGAAGCATAGAAGCTCGAAGCCCAAAGGTGGATTAGGGCCCATAGCGGTAAACCGCCATGGCTATGTAAACTTGTAATATAAGTTAGGAAAGGAGACCGAGCCGGACACTTTGTATGAGTCAGCCTCGGGGCTCTGTAAACCGGCCGGGCGTCAACTTGTGTATATAAAGGGGCGGCCCGACGGCGGTTCAGGGACAACAGACAACAACTCGAGACTCAGGAAAGCGTGTTTCGCTCCCTGATCATCGAAACCCAATCAATCCCATCACAACTAGACGTAGGCTTTTACCTTCATCGAAGGGGCCTAACTAGTATAAACTCCCGTGTCCCTTGTCCGGTTAACCCCTTCAAGCTAACCCGTTGCGATGGCTCCACGACTAAGTCCTTTCACGAGGACATCTGACGTGATAATTCCACGACAGGTAGTAAAGGTAAATTCTCTCTATAGATATGATAAAGTTGAAATCCCCTCTACTAAATTTCATAGCCCGTGCTTAGATGAATTTGATGACTTTATGGCTAGACAAAAAAGTTTTAATGCTTATGTTGGTAGAGAGTTAAAGAATAATGCTTTCGAGATAGGACGTGTAAGCGATAATCTGGCTAGAGTTAAAGATGAAGTCAAACTCGTTAGAAAATGTGCTTCTATGGTTTCTACTCAAGCTGAGCAAGTACTTAAAGCTCAGACTGATTTGCTTGATGAATTAAATAATAAAAATGACTTTGCTATTAGAGTGGCTACTAGAACTGGTAGAATGACTCAGGAATCTTTGTATCCTGAAGGCCACTCTAAGAGAATCGAGCAAGATTCTCAGAGAAATAATTTAGAGGCACCTAGTTCTTCTAAAAAGAAGAAAACGAAAGACGATAGGCCTTTGCATGCTTCCAGTGAACCTACTGTAGACACACCTAAGAATCCCAACGATATTTCTATTTCTGATGCTGAAACCGAATCAGGTGATGAACATGAACCTAGTGATAATGTTAATGATAATGTTCATGTTGATCCTCAACCTAGCAAAAACAATGAAGTAGAGATTAAACCTGCTGTTGATCTTGATAACCCACAATCAAAGAATCAAAGTCATGATAAGAGAGATTTTGTTGCTAGGAAGCACGGTAGAGAAAGAGAACCATGGGTTCAGAAACCCATGCCATTTCCTCCTAAACCATCCAAGTCATAGGATGATGAGGATTTTGAGCGCTTTGCTGAAATGATTAGACCTATTTTCTTACGTATGCGCTTAACTGATATGCTGAAAGTAAATCCTTATGCTAAATATATGAAGGATATCATTACAAATAAAAGAAAGATACCAGAAGCTAAAATTTCCACCATGCTTGCTAATTACACTTTTAAGGGTGGAATACCAAAGAAACTTGGAGATCCAGGTG
The DNA here is from genome assembly GCF_018294505.1 of Triticum aestivum. NCBI lineage: Eukaryota > Viridiplantae > Streptophyta > Magnoliopsida > Poales > Poaceae > Triticum > Triticum aestivum. Next base: position 520,101,930 of record NC_057810.1, on the reverse strand, counting down.
TACCAACTATACCATGCTCCATTAAAAGAAATTATGTTAGAACTGCTTTATGTGATCTCGGAGCCGGTGTTAGTGTTATGCCTCTCTCTTTATATCATAGACTTGAATTGAATAAGTTGACACCTACTGAAATATCTTTACAAATGGCTGATAAATTAACTGCTATACCTGCCGGTATTTGTGAGGATGTGCCTGTTGTGGTTGCAAATGTCACTATCTTAATGGACTTTGGTATTCTTGATATTCCTGAGGACGATAGTATGTCTATTATCCTTGGTAGACCTTTTCTTAATACTGCAGGGGCTGTTATAGATTGCAACAAAGGCAATGTCACTTTTCATGTTAATGGTAATGAGCATACGGTACACTTTCCGAGGAAACAATCTCAAGTTCATAGCATCAATTCTATTGGAAAAGTTCCAACTATTATTATTGGAGGTTTTGAATTTCCTCTCCCTATTTTCAAGAAATAGTATGATATTCTTATTGTTGGGGATTTTCATATCCCCGTTGAGGTAACTTAGTGTTATTCGAAACTTCTCCGGTTCCGTGTTATTCGAAATGAGTTTGTTAATAAGACTTGATCAACCTTGTTAGTGGATTCATTTTGATGATCATGAGATAGATGAAACTAGAAGGCACAACCTTCTGTACCCACTTTTTACTTTCTGTTATTTAGAATAAAAAAGCAAAAATAGTATTATCCGTCTGTTTTCTGAATTATTCGTGCAATATAAAATAGCCCGGAAATAAAAGTGCTCCAAATGCCCTGAAAATTTAGTATGATTTTTTATGGAATATTTGAGGATTTTAGGCACTGAAAACACTACAGGAGGGGCAAGCACCAGGCCACGAGAGTGGAGGGCGCCCCCCTATAGGGCGCGCCCCCTGTCTCGTGGGCCCCTGGTGGGCCCCCTCCACTTATGCCAGCACCCACACACTTCATCTTCTACCCAAAAAAATCCCCATCCAGCTCAAGCACGAGTTCCAGCTACTTTGCCATATTTGCTAGTAGATGCTTGATTGGACGTGGGAATAGTGGAAACTTGAGCATTCCTGATATTATCATTCTTCAACATGCTTTACTTGGAAACAATACTTTTAGTATGGGTGTCGTCGTTGCTAAACGGCTAGCCCTGAATCGTACAAAAGGCCCCATATTTGGAGGTATCTATGTTGCACGTCTTGCTAGACATTTTCAGATACCCATTAGGCACCATGAGAAAGAGGAGATAAAATTGCCTCCTCACATTTTAGATTACAAGAGTATGGTAGCACACAAGTTTATTGTTGACAACGAAGATAGAATGCTCTTGTATAAACTTAGATTTAATAAGAAACACTTTGAGATTATTATTTTGCCTGCACCTCTATTGTTTGATTTGCTTGCAGAAAATTTTCTTGTCACGTTGGAAGTGGTGAACAATCATCGAGCCCATGCTTTTACTCCAGAACCTGAACCTGAGCCGGAACCTGAACTGGACCCTTATCGTGCATCATCTGTCCAGTGGGATCCGGAGATGACCAGCCAGTGGTATCCTGATTACACCTCCCATTACACCGGGGAGAGTAGCGGCGGTCCTTCGTACTAGACCAACTTAGGCCAAAAGCCTAAGCTTGGGGGAGTACGTATTTCTCACCGACTTTATATTCATGTTCACACATTAGTCGTCGGTGCTCATACTCTTTCATTGCATTATCCATGCTAGTTTAATTTTCTTTTTCTAGTTTTCTTCTTGTGTGTTTGATAAACTTTAAGAAAAAACCAAAAAAATTAGTTAGTTTAAAATTCTATGCTTGTAGTAGAAATTAAAATGAAAACCCAAAAAGATTTCTAGTTCTTCTTCTTACTTGTTGGGAGCTTTCCCGTGTAAATAGTTTTATTTTATTTTCTTTCTTTTGGGGGTCGAGAAGACCATATTGAAAATGCTTAGTGGCTCTCATTTGCATGATTGTTTATTTAACTTAGAGCCCATATTACTTGTCTTCTCTCTTGAGTTGAATGCTTGCAGATTCCAGCTTAGTCCAATGCACGTGCATTATTATTATTATACACATCGTTCGGTCGTGCAAGTGAAAGGCAATAATGACGATATATGATGGACTTATTGAGACGAGAAAAGCTGGTATGAACTCGACCTCTCTTGTTTTTGTAAATATGATGAGTTCATCATTTCCGAGTCAACTTATTATGAAGTAAACATATTTGCAATGACATTTAGAGATTATAGTTGCTTGTGCCATGCTTGATTAGCTATGAGTTATAATGGTTTACCTTGGGTGCCAACATGCTATTAGAATGATTATGATGTGGTATGATGGGATGGTATCCTCTTTTGAATGAATTGAGTGACTCGACTTGGCACATGTTCACGCATGTAGTTGAATCAAATCAACATAGCCTTCACGATATTTATGTTCATGGTGGATTATATCCTACTCATGCTTGTATTTGGTGTGAATTAATTTTAATGCATGTTTATGACTGTTGTCACTCTCTTAGTTGGTCGCTTCCCAGTCTTTTGCTAGCCTTCATCTGTACTAAGTGGGAATACTGCTTGTGCATCCAAACTCCTTAAACCCCAAAGTTGTTCCATATGAGTCCACCATACCTTCCTATATGCGGTATTTACTTGCCGTTCCAAGTAAATTTGTATGTGCCAAACTCCAAACATTCAAATGAAATTATGTTTTGTATGCTCGAGCAGCTCATGTTACAACTAGGGCTGCCTATATCTTCCAAGTTAGGTGGGTTATTCTCAAGAGGAGTGGACTCCGCTCCTCATTCACGAGAAAGGGCCGGTAACCGGGATGCCCAGTCCCATGATCCAAAAAGATCAAAGCAAATCAAAATAATTAAACAAAACTCCCCCAGGCCTGTTGTTAGTTGGAGGCACTCATTGTTTCAAGCAAGCCATGTATTGATGCTTGTTGGTGGTTGGGAGAGTATAAACCTTTACCATTCTGTTTGGAAACTGTCTATAATGCATGTAGTATGGAAGATAAAGCCATCTCAAAGTTGTTGCATTGACAGCGAAAGTATGCCGCTCAAAATGTTATTCAATCTCTATTTTAAAATCGAGCTCTGGCACCTCTACAAATCCCTGCTTTCCTCTGCGAAGGGCCTATCTATTTACTTTTATGTTGAGTCATCGCCCTTCTTATTAAAAGCACCCGCTGGAGAGCACACTGTCATTTGCATTCATTACTATTCATTTATATTGGGTATGACTTGACTGGATCTCTTTTACCATGAATTACAATGTTTAGTTAGTTGTCAGGGGTTGGGTGCGACATATGCCAAAGGATGGCTTATCATGGTGGGAGCGAGTAGAACATCGCCGGTGCCAGGAAACGGGATGAGGCGAAGACATGCACGCCGGCGGATCTTACCCAGCTTCGGGGCTCTCCGGGGAGATAACACCCCTACTGCTGCTCTGCGGGGTCTTCGCATGATCACTAAGGCAAGGTGAGTACAAGGTTGCTCCTAGAGCTGTATTCTGGAGGTAGGAGAAGGCAAGGCTAGCTCTCTCCTCCCTGTATGATCTGATCTAGTGCTAAGGGATTCAAACCCTTTGCATGGGTGCCCCGGGGGGTTTATATAGGCCTACCCCCCCCCCCGGGGGTACAATGGTAATCCGGCTGGGTGTGGGTCCCAGCCGTCTGTCTCACAGGCCGCCGTCTTCTCCGCCAACTGCTGGGGCCCGCCGACGGGTCCGGTACTGTAGCCGTGCTTCTAATGACGCAAGCTTGGTCATGGGATCGTGGCAACAGTGTCGCCGTCCATCGGACGATCACTGTTGCCATTCCCCCGTCTTGTCTGGGTAATGGCGTGGGGGGCCCGTGAGAGGGCCGGCCGACTCCAGGGGGGGCGACTCCCACGGGTCCGTCTTCGGGGCGCATTCGCCGTCTTCTGTACTCTCGCTGACGGGTGGGTCCCGCCGTCTCTGAGTCATACAGGTGGGCCGTCGTGGCCACAGTGCGCCGCCCACTGTGGCTGAGGTTAGGGCAGGCATGGCAACAGTGCCGCGCCACGCCGGAGATCTCCAGTGATACGACACACTGTAGCCATGCCGGCCCCTCATAAGCAGGGGGTGACGGCCACGCCGTGGTCGTACCCTGCCTCGCCTATCGTGACGAGAGTGGAGTCGCGGGCCGACTCTCTATAGCCGGCTTCTCCGAGTCGCCTGCCATGAGTCGGCTTATCTTGGAGTCGCCGTCCGGGACTTGGCTTATCTTGGAGTCGCCGTCCGGGACTCGGGTTTTCTTGGAGTCGCGTCTGGGACTCGGCTTGAGGGGCGCAGCCTGCCCTGATGTCTTGAAAGGCTCTGGGGCTCGGGTTAGCCTACCCGTGGCCCATTACTCTGACAGTAGTCCCCAAAGCTGGTGAGGCTCCAAGAGTGATACGTTGGGGGGCCTCAATAGTTTCATTCTTCTGGTGGTGGAATCTGGGCTTTGCTTGCCGTCTTCCTTCGGGCCGGCTATTCGAAGTCAGATCCGCAGAGGGCCGTCTTGCTCCGTAAAGAGTTCGAAAGTCGTGGCGGGAGACCAGGCGGCATGCCTGATACGCTTCCCCGTAGCCGCCTGCCGCGGTCGTGTTGTGCGGCGCCACGCGGCAAGGACAGTCTGCCTACTCACGCGTGCGACGGGACAGGCCGTCAGGCGGGGCCCGCCACTACCATGCCTCGGCACGCGAACGGATCCGTTGTGGCCGTGCGGACGGTTCGGTTTCCCACGTCGTTACTGCGTGCAGTAACTTCGTGGGGTAAATCATGGGGGGGCGTGGGGTCCCGCGCGCAGTTAATCCCACACCCGCCCATCGGCTTCTCAGCCTACAAGGCTATAAGTAGGAGGGGGAAGTGGAGCGGCAAAGCACGCGCGCCCATCTTCCCTGCTCCCCCGCCTCCTTTTGCCTCCTCTGCTCTTCTTCTTTGTCGCCGTCGTGCAGAACCACACCGTGCCAACCGCGATGAGCTCCTCCTCCGCCACCGCAGCTTCTGCCGTGCGCTCCGGCGTGTCAGACGGCTCGGAGGTAGATGATGACCTCATTGAGTTTCTCCGCAAGACGCGCCGCCTCCTCGGCGCGCACCTCGTGCGAGCCCGCGCCGCGCCGGCGAGGGAGATATCACCAGCGCCGGAGGAAGGCGAGCGGGTCATCTTCCGCTCGCACCTCATGCGCGGCCTGGGGCTGCCGGCGAGCGGCTTCTTCCGCTCCTTCTTGGAGTTCCACGGGCTCCAGCCGCACCACCTCACCCCGAACACGGTGGTGTTGCTGGCTGCCTTCGCCACCCTGTGCGAAGGCTTTCTCGGCGTTCTCCCCACCATCGAGCTGTGGGGAGAATTCTTCTCATCCAAGACCGGCACGCACGTCGCCGGCGTGCCGGCTCAATGCGGCGCCTTCATCGCGATGCGGCGAGTGATGGCCGACAATCCATTTCCCTCCATCTCGCTGATCAAGTCGATGAAGATGTGGCAGCGGTCGTACTTCTACGTGAAGAACATCGCCCCCGACGGCGACTGGGTCAATCTGCCGCCTTATGAAGCCGGCGCACCGGCTGGGAGGCTCCCCAGCTGGTCTCATCGAGTCAAGACGCTGACTCCTGCCAGAGCCACCGCCGTGGCGTGGCTCCGAATTTTGATGCAGTCGGAGGGCCTGGTTTGGGCCGACTTGCTGGCCGCCTTCGTGGCGCGCCGAGTCCTCCCTCTCCAAGGCCGGCCTCATCTGATTAGTCAGATGAGAAACCACCGGGACCCGAGTCGGATGTGCACCAGGGAAATGCCCCGCGCAGAGGTGGCAAACATGGTGAACCACATCGCGAACTGCGAGCTCGGGGAGGACTGGCAGTTCGGCAAGGAGTCGTACTCGCGCGCCAACCCCCCTCCAGTGGTAAGTCGCATCTCTTTATTGCTTTGTCCTCTTGATAGCCGAATCCGACTTCTGATTTTCATTGGTTTCTGAATTAGAACCCCCTCATTCAGCCCGCACCCGGCGTCGCAAGACCGCCCCGTGAGTTTGTCCCCGACCGAGCGGAGAGCGACGTTGACGACCCCGCCTTGGGGGCGGCGGCGATGGAAGCCGACGCCGAAGGCGGGGGAGGAGGAGCAGGAAGCAGCCTCAGGCCCTCGGCCACCTTCGCCGACTGGCCTGAAGACGACACCGAAGGGGAAGTCGTCCCGCGCCACCAGCCAAGGGTCGGCCCATCGGGCGCGGGTTCCTCCGCCGGCTTGGCCGGCCAAGGCGGCGCGAAGAGGCGCCACGCCGGGTCGAGCTTGCTCGACGGCAAGCCAAAGAAGTTCAAATGGGCGGCCGCCGAGACCAAGCAGGAGGAAGCGGCCGCGAAGGCCAACCGCTTGCGTAAGGAATTGAAGAGGCCGCCGCTAGTCTCTGCGTAAGTGTTTCCGCCTTTGTCTTATTTTCCTTTGGTGAATTTTGTCCGAGTTTTTCTTTTACACTCCCTTTTTCTTCAGGGCTCCCCTTACCCTTGAGAGGGTCGCCGTCCCCTCCGTCATGGGGTCGGCAGAGACGTCCGCCAACACCCGGCGGGTCGACCCCGCCGCCGACCTCCGGCAGGCGACGGAGCGAAATGCGCAGGAGAAGCGCGACGAGGAGGAGGCCGACTGCCTGGAGAAGGCGGAGGCTGAGAAGGCGGCGGCCTCCGCCCAAAAGAAGCTGGAAGAGGCCGAAGCCGCCATTGCGGCCAGACGGCGAGCTGAGGAGGCCGCGCGCCGCCAATCGGCGTTGCACGTCCTCCCGCTATCCTCCGCACCGCCGCCTCCGGAGTTCACGGGGCAGACTTGAGAAGCCGGCGCCGAGAACCCCATCGTGGAGAAGGAGAGCGGCGAGGCCTCCATGTCGGACATGCTTGTGCCGCCACCGCCGCCTCCGCCGCCGCCTAGGAGCGCGCGTGGAAAACAGCCGGCGGGCCCGCCGGTGCTGCCGACTGAAGACGAGGTCGTGGCGACGCTGCTCCTTCAAGTCGCCTCGCCAGCGCGCCGCCGTCTTGAGAAGGCGACTTTGGTGCCGCAGCCCTTGGAAGTCCGTGCCGCCAGCTCAGCTATCCCAGACACCGAGGCGACAAGCGCCGCGCCCGTTGGGTGGGTGCGCGGAGGCGGCACAGGCCCGCTGAACCAGGCGCTTCTGGACGTCCAGGCGAAGCTGCGAGCCGAAGGCGACGCCCTCCCGAACTGCACCAGGGCGCATCTGGCATCGCGGACGGCCGTCTGAGTATGTTTTCCTTTTTTATTCTTGTTTTCCTTGTTCTCCTCTGTGGGGGCGCGCTAGCGCACCCACTGGGTGTAGTCCCCGAGTTTCGGGCCGGCTGCTGAGCAGGCGGCTCGGAACTCCCTCTGGCGAGTTCCAAGTATTTATCTTTGTCTGAAATGTTTATTACAGGAGTATCACAACCTCCGCGCCACTGCCTTCAATCGCAACATTGAGGAGTTGGGCAAGCGTAATGCCGACTTGACGGAGATCCGGAGTGCGTTCTTCTTCTTCTTCGCAGGGGCACGCTGGCGCACCCGCGGGCTGTAGTCTCCGAGATTCGGGCCGACTGCTGAGCAGTCAAGCCGGATCTTCCCGGCGACCTTCTTTGTTCCTTTTCTTCTTTGCGGGGGTGCGCTGGCGCACCCGCGGCTGTAGTCCCCGAGATTCGGGCCGACTGCTGAGCAGTCGGGCCGGATCTTCCCAGCGACCTTCCTTGCTGACGACTTAACGTCTCTTTCTTTCGTTCCTCAGGGGCCAACGCCGCTCTTCAGGAGCAGCTGGGCGAAGTCAACACCGCCTTGCGCGTCAAGGGGGAGGAGTGCAGCAAGCTTGCCATGGAGCGCGACCTGCTGGCTGCGCAGCTGGCCGAGCAAAAGGAGCTGCTCAAGAAGGCGCAGGACGAGGCCGAGAAGAAGGAGGCTGCTCTCCTGGCCGAGTTCGAGAGCGACACTCCTCCTGGACTGACAAGGAGGTGATGCTGACCTCCGGCTTCCATGAGATCGAGGACATCGTCGATGATGAGTTTCTTTTCTTCCTTTCTTTCTTTGAGTTTCCGACTATAGGTCGGGCCGACTTCTGATTTTTTCGACTCGCTTCTTTTTTGTCTTGGCAGACTTCTTCCCTGGCCACTCACGGGCAGTCACTCAGGCCATCGAGGCTGATTGCGAGGCACAGAGGGCAAACGGTGCAGAGATCGCCGCTAACTCCCCCCTGACCGTCGACGAGCAGCTTCTGAGCATCGAGGCCCGTCTTCGCCCGGCCCATCGGCTGATGCGCCGGCTTCAGCGTGCCGGCGGCCAGGCAGTTGCCGCTTTGTGGCCAGACATGCCGGCTCTGCGCACCGCCAGTCAGACTGCCGACTGGCTGGAGGTCGCAGCCGGCCGTCTTGAAGCTTGGAAGGGTTCCTCGGCCCGGGCCGGAGTGCGCCGGGCCTTGGAATTCGTCAAGGCGTGTTATCTGGGGCTGGACCTGGACCGGCTGGCCGCGTTCCGGTCAGAGGCCCAGGCGGAGCTGGTGGCTGTGGAGGGCGCCCTTGTCGAGCGTGCGGTGGCAATCGCTGACTACACAGATACTAGTGCCTTCATGCCTGAGCGGGCTGCGGGCAGCGAGGAGGTGCCGCCAGAGTGGTTCGGGATGAACCCGGACTACGGCGAGGACTCGGTGGAGGTGATCGACTCCAGCACCGAAGAGGAAGGCGAGGTGGAAGACGAAGGCGAGACGGAGGCGCCAGAAGACGGAGCGGGCGACCAGCCTCAGCTCGACCGTGCCTCCAGCAGCGAGCCGTGTCCGACCGGGCCGGCTTCCGCTGGCGGCGATCAAGCCGAGACTGCCCAGCCGGCCGCCCCGGCGCCTGACACCGTCGTCTCCTCCGACCCTCCGAACCCGTCTGCTGCTCCCTAGGCTGCCTTCTGGCTTTTATTTTATCTGCTCTAGAAAGTCTTTGAAGAACTTGTTAATTTGCACAATTCCACCCGCGGGTGTATTTTAAAGTTCTCTTTTGAAGATTCGGCCAAGGGCCTATGTTATGAAAATATTAATCCGAGTTCTATCTTTCCTTGCTCATTGCTCCTTTGGCTTTTTCCTTTGCCGCCTTCCCCTAGTCGCCGCTTTGTCAGCCGGCCGACTGCTCCGCGGACCGCCGCTGGACCAAATGCCTGGCTATTTTGGGGAAAGCAAGTACTTGCCATTCATTGGAGTCTTTTTAACAAGTTGGATAGAAAGCGGCAAGCCGACTACTCGCGAGTCAGTTTTTGTGAAAAGGGGCTGGAAGCCGGCTTAAGCTATGTTAATGCTTTAGTTCCTTAGCCAATTTTTGTGTGAACGCCCATTCATCCTTACTCCTGCCCACCAAACAGTCACTCTGTGAGTTGCGGCTTCTGGCAGGAGACAGCTTAGGCGCCGCACACTACTTGTCTAACTTCAGGAAACATTTCATAGCGCAAGACAGGAAGTCCCCGGGCCGACTAATCGAACGCGGCGCCAAGCGGCATAGCAAGGAGCAGCATACTCGAAGGCATAATTCTTATCATACAGATAATCAAAAGGGGCAGTCCCCGAGCTCGTCTCGGGGGGCCGAAGTCTCGGTACTTTAATACAAAGGGGTAGCGTGATACATACTGCATCAACTGTAAAATCTTCGGAGGAGATTTGCATTCCATGGTCGTTCCGACTCTTTGCCGGAGTCGTCTCTCTTGCGTGCTCGGGGCTTCTGAGCATCAATCAGGTAGTAGGAGTCGTTGCCCAGCACTTTGCTGATAATGAAGGGGCCTTCCCAAGGTGCCGACAGCTTGTGCTGGCCGGCTGTCCGTTGGATCAGTCGGAGCACAAGGTCGCCTTCTTGGAAAGATCTTGGCCTGACCTTCCAGTTGTAGTATCGGTGCAGGCTCTGCTGGTAGATGCTGGACCGGCTGAGTGCCAACAGCCGGCCCTCTTCCAGCAGATCGACGCCGTCTTGACGTGCTTCTTCTGCTTCCTCCTCTGTGTACATGGTGACTCGCGGAGAGTCGAACTCTATGTCCATTGGGATGACGGCTTCAGCACCGTAGACGAGGAAGAAAGGCGTGAAGCCGGTTGACTTGTTTGGAGTCGTGCGCAGACTCCAGAGGACGGCTGGCAGCTCCTCAAGCCAACAGCCGGCCGAACGCTCCAGTGGTTCGACTAGGCGGGGCTTGATGCCAGATAGGATGAGGCCGTTTGCTCGCTCCACCTGGCCTTTTGACTGCGGATGGGCAACGGACGCTAAGTCTAGTCGGATGCCCTGCATCGCGCAGAAACGGGCCAAGGCGCCTTTGGCGAAATTTGTGCCATTGTCGGTGATGATGCTGTGCGGTATGTCGTACCGAGTCGTGATGTCGGCGATGAAAGTCATTGCAGTCGGGCCATTCAACTTCTTGATGGGTTTTACTTCTATCCACTTGGTGAATTTGTCCACTGCGACAAGAAGATGAGTTAGGCTGCCTCGTGCTGTCTTGAATGGTCCCACCATGTCCAGGCCCCAAACCACAAAGGGCCAGGCGATGGGGATGGTCTTGAGTGCGGAAGCCGGTTGAAGCGGCTTGGAACGGAATATCTGGCACCCTTAGCATTTTTGGACAAATTCCTTGGCTTCTTCTAGGTCAGTCGGCCAGAAGAAACCGTGCCAGAAGGCTTTGGCGACGAGTGCTCTTGAAGCCGCATGGTGGCCGCACTCGCCTTCATGAATGTCTCTGAGAATTGCTTGGCCTTGTTCTGCCTCGACGCAGCGTTGGTAGACACTAGTGACACTGCGCCTTGTCAGGGAAACTGATCCACGAACACCTATGGGACCGGCGGACCGAGCCCCTTTTGGTTCGGCGGGGGGCGGAGATCGCACGAAGAGCAGATCGAGGCGAAGCACACGAGCAGTTTACCCAGCTTCGGAGCTCTCCTGAGAGATAATACTCCTACTGCTGCTTGTTTGATTGTATTGTGTTCTTGCTCGAGAGAGCTAAGTGTTTTTCTGGGTTCGAACCTCTTCTACGTTGCGCATGGGCCTCCTTTTATATGTTCAAGGGGTCACCGACAGGTGGCAACACAAACGAGGGTAAAAATGGAAAAGAAGTTGCGGTTGGTACAACCACCTGCACAGTGCATCCTACCTAACCCTAACGGCAGGGGACAAAGGCATTAAATGCCCGTCTGCGTCGCCCAAACAGTGCAGAAAGGGACCGTCAGGGATGCCACCATTGGCCACGATGGCGATCTTGTCAGCGCCGCATGCCACCGCGCACCGCTAGCTGCACAGTCTCCTGCCACACGCTCCTGGAAAAGCCCTAGGGCGACACGTTGGTGGATGTGCTGGAGCGTGGGTACAGAGTGGTAGCCTGCCGCGGCAAGCGCCTTGCCGCGGCTGTTGTCTTGTCGGGTCCGGAAGCTTGTCGCTCACCGAGCCTTGCCGGGACGCGCGGCGCGTCGCGGCAAGTTCCTTGAAATGCCTTGGTTGGCCTTCCCAGCAAGCTCCTCTTGCCGGGGCCTTGTCTCCTGAGCTTAAATACTTTGTTCTTGAATGGCTCCAAGGGAACCACGGAGGACCTTGGCGGTCGCCCGGCAAGCCTTGCCGCGGGGCGCTGCAACTACCCGTGCACAAGTTCGGGATACTAGGGGACCCCTACTCTAGTACACCGACAGGAGCCCCCGGGCCTGGGCCATACACGGTGCCGAGCGCTGTTGGGCCAGGCCCAAAACAGGGCACAGGCACACGCGGCCTGGGTTACCCGTATCTTACTCCGTATCCACCGCACCCTCCCCCAACGGCACGCGTTGAATGCGGCATCGTGGGAGAGATCGTGGGTGGTTTCTTTATTCGGAAGGGCGAAACATCCACCCCCTCCCTCTTTATAAGCAGGGGAAACAGGGGCAGTTTCCCCACTTCGCCGGTCGCTACTCCATTCTCGAAAATCTCTGCCGCTCCCTCCTTCTTCTCAAAGCCGAAAAAGAGCAGCGCTCCGCCCCCCATTGCCACCAGCTCCACCGACGCCGTCGATCTCCCTCGCCACCTCCGCCATGGCTCCAAAAGCCGACAAGGGGAAGGGTGTGAAATCGGTCGAGGCGCAGCGGCTCGCGGCGCTGCGGAAGGAGCGGGCCATTTTCCCCCCTCAGCTTGACGCGAAGGAGCTGAGGGAGTACTACTACCTCTTCTGGTCGACGGAGACGCGAGCGCATTCGCGCACGAGTGTACTCCCGGCCACCGCTTCGTGGCTGGCTCCGAACGGGTATCCCTTTTTCGCGTTGTTCTTCTACTGCGGGCTCTGTCCGCCTTTCTCTGAATTCTTTTGCATTATCATGAACACCTACGGGTTCCGCCTCCTTGATTTCACCCCCAACGCCGTTCTGACCATGGCAGTTTTCGCACATTTGTGTGAAAACTTTGTTGGAGTCCACCCAAACGTAGCCCTTTTCCGCCACTTCTTCATGCCTCGAGTCGAGAGAGGAGAGCCCCTTGCCGGAGGAATCGCTTGGATCTCGAGGGTCGGCAAGAAGGAAGCCTATCTGGAGGGAGAGCTCCGCAGCAAATGGGAGGAGTGGATAGCTGAGTGGTGTTGGGTTGTCGAGGAGAACCCCTGCCTTTCACCGCCCTGCGCCAAGCCCCAATAGTGTGCAGCAATGTGGCCCCGGAAGACGACAGGCTGAAGATCGCCGTCACCCGGATCCTACGCCTCAGGCTTGCCGGGCTCACTGTGGGCGCAGTTGGCGCAGATTTCCTTCGCTGCCGCATCGCCCCCCTGCAGGAGAGGGGAAGACCCGCCTGGGAGTTCAAGAACTCGGCGGATATCATGAGGCTGCGCCCGGGCTTCAACTTCAACTTCACCGTCCTGGAGCTGGATGCGATGCTCCTGGAGCTGTTCAAACGCGATCCTCATCATCCATTCACGTTGCCGAGGAATGTTGTTCCGTTGTGCAACAATTCTTCACTTGACCGCATCCGCGTGATGATGCCGTTGTGCGATTCTCATGGAATCGTTCCAACCTGGCAAGAGCCGGCAGACGCCATCGTGCAGGAGTTCTTCGACGGCTTGGTCGAAGTGCCGGTCCGCGCTGATGAGCAGAAGTGCCTCACCCGCGACACCACCGATGCGGAGATGCAGCGCATCGCCACCAGGCTGGAAGAGGCGGCAGCAGCCGCTGCCGCGGGCGTGTTTGAGTTCACCGTGGAGGAGGCAGAGGCAGCAGAGGCGGCAAGCCTTGCCGAGCGAGAGGAGTTCGCCGGCGAGGAAGAGCTCGCCAGGCCTGAAGCTGAGCCGAGCGAGCCCGCCGAGGAAGAGCTTGTCGGGCCCGAGCCTTCAGACAGCTTGCCACAGGCGGAGCCCCCGGCCCTGCCAAGAAGGCGTCTCCGCAAGGCCGGGGACGCAGCGGGGCGGCAGACGAGCCAACAGCCGCCGAGCCGTGCGACACGCTCTACCGCGACAAGCACTGTTGCCGCGGGAGCGCCTCACGCTGTTGTGGCAACTGGAGCGGGGTCTTCCCAGTCCACCGCCACTGCTCCTGCCAAGCGGGCGAGGGAGCCTACTCCTCCGCCTCGTCGCACCGGAGGCGAGCCGGACTTCGATCTCTCCGCGCTCAGCTCTGACGAGGAAGAAGAAGAGTAAGATCCCTTGCCGTTCTTGTCGTTCTTCGATCTTTGTTGGCTTTCATCTTGTATCTGACTTGCTTCGATCTGAATCCATTCCTTTTCAGGACGCTGGCCCAGAGAGCGGCGAAGAGAGCCAAGGCCCCGGTGATTGTCATCGAAGATGATCCCACCGTGTCAGCAGGGGGTGTGTCTGAGACCACCTTGACGGACCCGGCAACTACTCCCCAAAGCAGCCCCCAGCGCAGCCCCCAGCGTAAGTTTATAGTTTACTTCCTGCCGTCAGGCGCGCATGGGTGCTCTTTTATCTACTGATATCTTGACTGTTGGATTTGTGTAGGAGCAGAACAGCCTCACCAGGAATGCCCGGAAGCTGCTCCCGAAGTGCCATCTGCTTCGACTACGCCGTCAAGGGAGGAGTCCCCGGCAAGGGAGCGCTCTCCGGCAAGGGAGAACTCTCCGGCAAGGGACAGTTCTCCGGCAAGAGACGGCACCAGTGATCCTCCGGCGGTTGAGACCGCGACCGCAGATCCTAGCACAGGTAATTTTCTTGCCTGAAAACTTCCCTTGGGATCTTCTTCTTCTGATTTTCTTCTTGTATATTTGCTTGACTTCTCTCCCCTCTTCAGTCGTCAGATCCACCCGCCGCGGAGCCGATGGAAACCGAGGCCGCCGGCGAGGAGGACGTGCACGGCAACAATGACGACCCCGCCGCCACCGAAGAAGAGGCCGGTGCTGATGATCCCGCCGGCGAAGAGGCCGCCAAGGCTGCCGCCGCAGAAGCGGGCAAGGGACCCGGCGATCGCACTGACGGCCCCGAGGCCGCAGGAGCGCCAGGCGCTGCGCCGACCGCTGATCCCTCCGCCAACGCTGCAGCGCCAGGCTCCGAAGAGCCCCAGCCCGGCGCCTACTTGAAGGCCGGCGACGGTATCTTCATCAAGCTCCCCTGGGCGTCAAGCTCCAGGGCGCCAGTCGAGGGAGAAATCCTGGACGGAGAGGTGCTCACCTCCGCTGGGCTGACGGTGGTCGACGCGCCAAGCAGCAGCAACGACGAGCCTGAGGAGGAGCGGCTGCTGCGGAAGCTGACGTCGCTCTATCGTGCCCGACAAGCCAAGCTGGCCTCCCGAGAAGCGCTTGTCGCGAAGGTGGGGGTTGATATTGAGAAACGCGCGGAGGAGCTCCGAGGCCTCAGGAAGGAAGCTCTCCGGTCCTTGGCAGAGGAGCGGGAGCAACTTCTCGAGGAGCGGAAAGCCTTCCTCCTCGAGAAGGCTGAAGTTGAAGAGAAGCAACGGCTTGTCGCTGAAAACTTATTCGCGCAGGAAGGAGAGTTGGCGCAGCGCAAGGTCAATCTTGACAGCCACGAGGAGGAGCTTGTCGCGCGTGAGCAAGCGATTGGCGGGGCTCTCAAGGAGGCAAAGGATGCTGCCGCAGCTACCGAGGACGCCAAGAAGGAGATGGAGACAAAGATGGCGCAGCTGGAAGCCGGTCTCCGGGCGAGCGGCGAGGAGCTTGCCGCTCTGAAGCGTGAGCATGAGAAGGATGCTGCCGCTCATGGTGAGCTGCAAGGTCTCCTCGCAGAGAGGAGCAAGGAGCTTAGCACCGCCAAGGACTCCAATGCGGATCTTGAGTTGAAGCTAGCCACTTTGACTCAGACGCTGGACGGCGCCAGGGAGCGGGAGGTGGCCTTGTCGGAGAAGACCAAGGCCGACGTGCGCTGCTGGCGAATGCTGCTGCCGCCCACGACGCCTTCAGGGAGACTGTGGAGCACTGGACTGAGGGTCTGGTGAATATTGCCGCCGCCATCGACGGGGAGCTGGTGCAGCTGGGGATGGAGGAGCTCGGGTACTCCTCTGACGAGCACCTCCAACCCAGCGCCAAGCTCAGCCTGTTCTTCAAGGGCGTGGCGACGGCCCTCCGGCAACTCCGGGAGAAGATCCCAAAGCAGCTGGCCGACGAGTCGCGCAGGATCTGCGCGGGGTTCTTCAGAAGGTGCTGGTGAAGGTGGCCTTCCGCAATCCAGGCCTCAACCTCACCAACGTCCTCAAATCCTTGCCGCCGGATGCTGATCTGGATGCGGTCAAGGCCCTTGTCGCACCCATTGTGGACAAGGTGAGCGAGATCAAGAGGGTTGAGGGTGATCGCGTAGATTAAGCCGCCCGTTTTCTCTTTCTCTTTGTCGCTGCTGGTCATGTTACGAGAACATCTATTAGAGCCGCGACAAGCTATCTTGTACTATAACTCTATTTTGGGTAGAGATTTGCTATGTTATTCCTTTTACTTGATTCCTTCCTTTGTATGTTTTTACCCTACGCTTTTAGGGAACTTGTCGGTGCAGGCACCTGGGCCGCGAGCGCTGAGTGCGGGACGTCAGCAGCCTGCTGGCGGTGCTGCTTCCGACAAGAAACCTTGTCGCAACTAGTCGCAGCTCACTTAAATTGTTGAGCGGACTCGAAACAAAGTAAGGGCGCAACTAGCTATGAGTTGGTTCCTTCGCGCACAGGTTTTCCATACAAAGTACGATCATTCGAGGAGATAACTTAAAAATTTAAAACTGATTGCTCAAAGTTTAGCAACTTAGCCTTGAACGATGCCTGGTCCACACCATTATCTTCTTCATTCCCCCCGGCAAACTTGTGTGCGAGGGAAACTTCCTTTCCTTTTTGAGAAAAAGAAAGAAGAGAAAATAAAGGCATGGAGCCTTATAGCTCATTACTGCTTACCGGGGGTAGGTGCTGCACAAAGTGTCAGATAACGCATGCAAATATAAAGTAAAAAGCATGAAATCGACAAGATGTGCGGAGCACATGAGCTTTACTTATGCACGGGATCTGCGCCCGGCTTTGTACAAAGGATTACATGCAACATCGGCAAGACTTGTACAAAAGGTGGTTGCCGGAACGAGTTTCAGCAACCGCGCCCTACGGGTAAAACTTACGAAGATGCTCAATGTTCCAGGAGTTGCTCACCGGTACGCCATCTTCGGTCTCAAGGCGGATAGCGCCAGGCCTAGTGACTCGTTTCACCCGATAAGGGCCTTCCCACTTCGGCGTCAACTTGTTGGAATTCTTGGCGGACTGAATGCGCCGAAGAACAAGGTCGCCTTCCTCGAAACTTCTGGCTTTAACTTTGTGGCTATGGTAGCGCCGCAAAGCTTGCTGGTATCGAGCAGCTCGTACAGCAGCCTGAAGACGGTCCTCCTCAAGGAGCAGCACGTCATCTTGTCGCAGCTGCTCTTGCTCAAGCTCATCATAGACGAGCACTCGAGGCGACCCATATACGAGTTCCGTGGGAGAACTGCCTCTGCTCCATAGACTAGACCGAAAGGTGTCTGGCCAGTGGCTCGATTTGGCGTCGTCCTGATCGACCAAAGAACCACCGGCAGCTCCTCGATCCAGTTCCTTCCGCACTTGCGCAGCCTGTCGAAAGTCCTGGTCTTGAGCCCGCGTAGCACTTCAGCATTTGCCCTCTCTGCTTGACCGTTGCTTCTCGGATGAGCAACAGAAGCGAAACAGACCTTGGCGCCAAGATCTTGGACGTACCGCATGAAGGTGCGGCTCTTGAATTGCGTGCCGTTGTCGGTGATGATCCTGTTAGGGATCCCGAAACGGCAAACAATCGACCTGGAGAACTTGACTGCTGACTGTGCTCTCACCTTCCTCACTGGTTCCACTTCGGGCCACTTTGTGAACTTGTCGATTGCAACGTACAAGTACTCAAAGCCCCCGACAGCTCGGGGGAAGGGGCCGAGGATATCGAGCCCCCAGACCGAAAATGGACAGGATAAAGGGATCGTCTGGAGAGCTTGAGCTGGCTGGTGTATCTTCTTGGAATGGAACTGGCACGCTTCACACTTGGTTACTTGTGCAGTTGCATCCTGGAGGGCTTTCCACCAAAAGAAACCTTGCCGGAACGCTTTGCCGGCAAGTGCTCTTGCGCCAATGTGGTGACCACATATGCCTCCATGTATCTCTGCCAACAGCTTTTGTCCGTCTTCATGGTGAATACACTTCAATTTCACACCGTTGAGTCTTCTTCTGTACAGTGTGTTGTCGACAAACTGGTACATACTTGACTGTCGGGCTACTCTTTCCGCTTCTTCTTGCTCTTCGGGAAGTTCTCCTGTCTAAAGGAAATGGACAATCTGCTGTGCCCATGCTCGAGCTTGTGGCTCGACAACAAGGACTAAAGGCACACCTGCTGCTGCGGGAACATCCCCTTCTACAGCAAGAACTTGTGGTTCTGCCGGAGCTTGATGTTCCCCGGCAAGCTTGCCGGAGCAAAACTTGTTGGGAGCGTCTGCTTCAACGGAACAAACCCTAAGGTTTGCCGGAGCAGACTGCTCCTCAGCACTCTTGGTGTTGATCCTAAGGAACTTCTTGGCGGCGGCTTCGGGAAGCTCTGCCGGAAAATAGTCATCAGAAAACAACTTCCTCTTCTTGCTCTGTCCAGTTGATGGCGTTACGGATGGTTGAGTCAGCTTGAGCACAAAGATCCCTGGTTCCACAGGTAACTTAAGTGCGGCGCACTTTGACAGGCCGTCGGCAATGTCGTTCTGAGCTCTTGGAACATGCTCCATCTGCAGGCCGTCAAAGTGCTCTTCTAGCTTTCTCACTTCATCAACGTAAGCTTCCATCAACGGACTCTGATAACTCTTGTTCACTTGGCGGACGACAAGCTGTGAGTCACCCCTGACAATGAGCTTCTTGATCCCAAGGTCTACTGCGATCCTGAGGCCGGCAAGCAAACCTTCATACTCTGCAGTATTGTTCGTTGCTTGCTCCTTGGGAAAGTGCATCTGGACTACGTACTTGAGATGCTCTCCGGTGGGTGCGACAAGTAGCACGCCAGCACCGGCGCCTTGCAGTGAGAAGGCACCATCAAAGTACATCAGCCACTCTTTGCTTGCTTCCTTGACGAGGATGCTCGTCTCTGGAATTTCTTCATTTGGTGTTGGCGTCCACTCTGCTATGAACTCTGCCAATGCTCTGCTTTGGATAGTTGAAGTGCTCTCAAACTTGAGGCCAAAGCTTGACAGTTCTAGTGCCCACTCGACAATCCTGCCTATTGCTTCTGGATTTTGCAGTATTCTCTTCAACGGAAAGCGAGTGACAATTGTGATCTCATGTGCTTGGAAGTAATGGCACAGCTTTCTCGAGGCCATGAGGAGGCCGAAAAGCAATTTCTGCACACCAGAGTACCTTGACCTAGCCCCCTACAGAAGGGAACTGACAAAGTAAACTGGGCGCTGCACCATTCTCTTCTGCATCTTCTCATGCTCCTGCGTAGATCCATCCTTGTCGGGACCAGAGCTTGCCGGTGAAGTCCCCTGCTTGTCGCTGGATGTGTCTGCCGTGGTTGCTGGCTCATCATCCGCCTCCCTCTCCGCTATTAACGCAGCACTAACCACTTGATTGGTTGCCGCTATATATAGTAGCAACTTCTCTTGTGGCTTAGGTGCGACAAGTGTTGGAGTGGAGGACAGGTATCTCTTCAAGTCCTGCAGCGCAGCCTCCGCTTCCGGAGTCCATTTCATTGGACCCGCCTTTTTCAAAATTTTGAAAAATGGCAGGGCGCGCTCAGCAGACCTAGAGATAAACCTGTTGAGAGCAGCTACGCAACCGGCAAGTCTTCGTACATCCTTGACGCGCTTTGGTGCTTCAATCTGCTCAATGGCCTTGATCTTGTCGGGATTGGCCTCAATTCCGCGTTGAGACACAAAGAACCCGAGGAGCTTGCCGGAGGGGACTCCAAACACGCACTTCTCGGGGTTGAGCTTGAGGTTGATCTTGCGCAGATTTGCAAAGGTTTCATCTAAATCTTGAATTAGGGTTGCTTTGTCCTTGCTCTTGACCACTATGTCATCCATATAGGCTTCCACATTTCTGTGCATTTGCGGTTCAAAAGCGTCATGGACTACCCTTGCAAATGTTGAACCAGCATTCTTCAAACCGAAAGGCATCCGTATGAAACAGTATGTGCCACATGGGGTAATGAATGCGGTCTTCTCCTCATCCTCTTCTGCCATGAAGATCTGATGATATCCTGAGTATGCATCGAGAAATGAAAGCAAGTCACATCCGGCTGTGGAGTCAACAATCTGGTCGATGCGCGGCAAGGGAAATGGGTCTTTGGGACAAGCTTTATTGACATCGGTAAAGTCGATACAAAGCCTCCATTTGCCGTTTGCCTTGCGCACGACTACAGGATTGGCCAACCACGTAGGATGGAGCACTCCTTTGACAAGGCCTACTGCTTCCAATTTCTTGATCTCTTCTGCAATGAATTCTTGGCACTCCAATGCCTGTATCCTGACTTTCTGCTTGACGGGCCGCCCATGAGGACAGATGGCAAGATGGTGCTCGATTACTTTCCTGGGAACACCGGGGATGTCAGACGGTTGCCATGCAAACACGTCAACATTCGCCCGCAGGAAAGCAACGAGCGCGCTTTCCTATTTAGGGTCGAGAGTGGCACTGATGGTGAAAGTACCACCAGTGTCGTCCTCCTTGGCGGACACCTTCTTGGTCTCTGGTGGAGCTGCCATTGTCTTCTTACACTTGCCGGTGGAGCTCGATGGTGCGTCCTCGACGTTAGCGCAGCCCTCCGAAGAGGTGCGCTTGCCGGAGTGGGCATCAGAGCTCTTGCCGGACTTGGTCTTCTTCTTCCCCCCGGGAGCTTCAGCGGCAAGTGAGTTGCGATCTGTTGCGGCTGCTGCTTCCCGGTAGATCTTGTGGGCGCAGATAAGAGCATCCTTCTTGTCGCCAGGGACAGAGATGACACTTATCGGGCCTGGCATCTTCAGTACATTGTATGCATAGTGAGAGGCTGCCATGAACTTGGCCAGTGCTGGACGGCCAAGTATTCCATTGTAAGGCAATGGAAAATCAGCAACGTCAAAAGTGACCCTCTCAGTCCTGAAGTTCAACTCGCTGCCAAATGTTACCGGCAACGTGATCTTTCCCTTCGGCTTGCTCCTTCCCGGATTGATTCCTTGAAATGTGCCGGTCTCTTCGAGCTCGCTATCAGGGATCTGGAGTTTCTGGAGCACCGCGGAGGAGATCGGGTTCAAGCCGGCCCCGCCGTCAACTAGCATCTTAGTGACCTTGAGGTTGCGGATAGTTGGTGAAACCAACATCGGCAAGCACCCGACTGCAGTTATGCGATCAGGGTGGTCCTCAATATCAAAGATGATAGGCGTGCTGGACCATTTCAGAGGCTTGCGTGACTCGACGGGTGGTTCTGCCGCATTGACTTCCTGCACCCACTGTTTGAGCTGGCGGTGTGAAGTATGCAGAGAAGCACCACCGTCAACGCACAAGACCTTTGTGGCTTTCTGGAACTCCTGCTCATCGGTCTCATCTTCATCCGTATCTTCATCGTCGTCGTCATCTTCATCCTTGTCGCGGCCGCGGGGAGGTCTGTCTCCTTGCCGCTGCTTGGCCTTGCCGCGGCGTCCTCCTCGGCCGAGACGTTTCTTGCCAGCTCCTCCAGCACCTTCCTGGGCCTTCTCCTTGTCACGCCGCTCGTATTCAGCCTTTTGCTGTTCTACAAGCAGCTCGACCTTCTTGCAGCTCTGGAGATCATGGCCCTTGGTGCAGTGGATCTTGCAGTATTGCTTGTTGGTGCTGTCCTGCTTGTCGGCGACTGCCATAACTGCGGCAACCTCCTTGCCGGAGCTACCAGCTTCGGCTTTCTTGCCGGACTGCTCAACAACTAGCACATCTTTGCCTTTCTTCTTCCTGTTGTTCCGCCGCCGGTTCTTCCTTGCCGGGGCAGTCTCCTCACTATCAGATCCTCCTGCTCCTGTGTTCTCTCCGGGGAGTTTCCTCCCTTCCTCAGCACGTGCACACTTGTCGGCCAGGGCATATAGCTCACTGACGTCTCTGATCTTGCACATCGCCATCTCCTCCCGCATCATGCGGTTTCGCACGTTCTGATGGAACACGCTGATCACCGCAGCAGGGTGGACATCTGGGATGTTATGCTGTACACGGCTGAATCTCTGAATGTACTTGTGCAGGGGCTCTCCTTCCTTCTGGGCGAGCAGATGAAGGTCGCTCTCTTGGCCATGGGGCTTGTGGCCGCCTGTAAAGGCGCCGACAAACTGATGGCACGGGTCAGCCCAGGAGGATATGGAGCTGTCCGGCAAGTGCATGAGCCAGGATCTGACATTGGGCTTGAGCACCAGCGGGAAGTAGTTGGCAAGGATCTTGTCGTCCCGCCCCCCAGCAGCTTGCACCGTGATGGTATAGATGCTGAGGAACTCCGACGGATGCGTCTTGCCGTCGTACTTCTCTGGTACATCTGGCTTAAAATTCTTCGTGCTGGGCCACTGGACCTACCGCAGCTCACGAGTGAACGCAGGGCAATCTACCGCGTACGGTAAGTCGCCTGGTTCCCCTGGCGCATGCATGTCAACAAAGGGCCCAGCGCACTTGTCGGATTGACGTCGCGCTTCTCTTTGGCGCTCGATGCGAGTACGAGCGTCTTCTTGCTGTCGTTCGTGAAGAACTTGGCGCTGATCGCGACGAGCTCGTGGATCTGACGATGCGGTGGAGTCGCTGTCGAGGTGGATCCGGCGACTTGGCGATCTTGGCCTTCGGGGTGGAGAGTGCATGGTGGTTGCACCCCCACCGGTTTCGTCACCACCGGCTCGCGCCTGGCAGTCCTGCCGCGGCTGCGATGCAGTTGGCTGCCGCGGAGTGTCGCCGTTGGCGAAGCCGATGAGACTCTGAATGGTGGCCCTCCATTGGTCGATCTTGTCTTCTGCTGGAGGGTAATCCAGGAGCAGCTGAGCTCGCGCCAAAGCTTCTGCTGGAGTGGTGGGCGGCAGTGGTGAACGGTGCGAGGAACGGGATATGCTCGGACTTCTAACTATGTTAGAAGGAGCAGCATCCCGTCCAGGCGACCGTGTCTCGCTCGTGCCAGCATGTTGGCGTGCATGCTGGCCTTGAGCACCCCGAGATCCACCAGCTCGATCTTGTCCCAACGAACGTATGGTACTGCGAATACCATGACGCTGTCGGTCCTGCGCCTCCTGAGATGGGCGCGGGACATGTACGGACGCCGAGGTCTGTGCAGCCTTGTCCTTGGACCTGGCAGCATCGTGAGCTTCCTCGTCGACGTCCGCTCTTCCGCCGGCGTCTACTCCACCACCCGTTTGCTCCGGTGCTGGGGACGGAGCAGCTGCCGCCGAAGTTTTCTTCTTTGGTGGCATGTCGATGAAGAAAATGAAGATCTAGCTCGTGTGAACGCCGGACCAGGTTCACGCAATCTCGACGCCCCCCTACCTGGTGCGCCAAAGATGTCGGGGAAACTGATCCACGAACACCTATGGGACCGGCGGACCGAGCCCCTTTCGGTTCGGCGGGGGGCACACGAGCAGTTTACCCAGCTTCGAAGCTCTCCGAAGAGATAATACTCCTACTGTTGCTTGTTTGATTGTATTGTGTTCTTGATCGAGAGAGCTAAGTGTTTTTCTGGGTTCGAACCTCTTCTATGTTGCGCATGGGCCTCCTTTTATATGTTCAAGGGGTCACCGACAGGTGGCAACACAGACGAGGGTAAAAATGGAAAAGAAGTTGCGGTTGGTACAACCACCTGCACAGTGCATCCTACCTAACCCTGACAGCAGGGGACAAAGGCATTAAATGCCCGTCTGCATCGCCCAAACAGTGCAGAAAGGGACCGTCAGGGACGCCACCGTTCACCACGATGGCGATCTTGTCAGCGCCGCATGCCACCGCACACCGCTGGCTGCACAGTCTCCTGCCACGCGCGCCTGGAAAAGCCCCAACGCGACATGTTGGTGGATGTGCTGGAGCGTGGGTACAGAGTGGTAGCCTGTCGCGGCAAGCGCCTTGCCACGGCTGTTGTCTTGTCGGGTCCGGAAGCTTGTCGCTCACCGAGCCTTGCCGGGATGCGCGGCGCATCGCGGCAAATTCCTTGAAATGCCTTGGTTGGCCTTCCCGGCAAGCTCCTCTTGCCGGGGCCTTGTCTCCTGAGCTTAAATACTTTGTTCTTGAATGGCTCCAAGGGAACCACGGAGGACCTTGGCGGTCGCCCGGCAAGCCTTGCCGCGGGGCGCTGCAACTGCCCGTGCACAAGTTCGCGATACTAGGGGACCCCTACTCTAGTATACCGACACGCCTGGCCAGCTCTCTGTTGACTATGGTGTAGGTTGCCGCTCGGCGTTGTACTTGCCGAGCCAAGATTTCATCAGTTGGCAGCTCTCTGTTTAATAAGAACTTGAGGATGGGCTGGGCCCATGAAGGTGCGGCTATTTCTTCAATTGCCACTATTGCGACTTGGACAAGGGCGGCTGGGCTGGGAGTCGGCGGGCTGGAGTCCGCGGCTGCTTGCTGGGTCGGCGAAGTCCCCGGGCCGACTGGCGCAGTCCCTGAGCCGACTGGCGCAGTCCCCGGGCCGAGCTCTAGAGTCTGCGGGCTGACCGTCGCAGTCCCCAGGCCGGCTTTGACTGCGGTATTCTTGGAGCCGTCTGTAAGAATTCTCGTGCCGTGTACTAGTGCTTTGGAGTCGGATCCGACTTCTTCGGGGGGCGGCACAAAGATGGAGTCTGATTCTGGTGAAGGCTTGATATACGGCTTGAGAAGGCGCTGAAGGGCGACGTCGGATAGTATTGCTTGGCGTGTGGAGCCGACCCGTGCCAGGGCGTCTGCTTGGTCGTTGTCATTTCTTGGCACGTGAAGGAATTCACACCCCTCAAAATATCCGCTGAGTTGCTGCACCAGGAAGCGGTAGCTCGCCATGTTTTCATCTTTGGCGTCCCAGTCGCCAGACGACTGCTGGACCACCAAATCGGAGTCACCATAGCACAGGATCCGGCGGATGCCGAGTTCTTTGGCAAGCCGGAGCCCGTGAAAGAGCGCCTCGTATTCGGCAACGTTGTTGGAGGCGGCGAAGTGGATCTGCAGCGCATACTTGAGCTTGTCGCCTTTGGGGGAGGTGAGGACGACGCCGGCTCCCAAGCCGGTGCGCATCTTGGAGCCATCGAAGTGCATCCGCCAATGAGTGGAGTCGAGCGCTGGCGGCAGGTACTGGGTCTCGGCCCGGTCGACAAGGAAGTCGTCCAGCGCTTGTGACTTGATGGCGGTGCGGGGCTGGTAGTAGATGGTGTAGGGAGCCAAATCTATGGCCCATTTGGCCACTCGGCCCGAAGCATCTCGACTTCCAATGATCTCGGCCAGTGGAGCTGTGTAGACCACAGAGCTTGGATGTTCTTGGAAGTAAGGCTTCAACTTCTTGGCGGCAAAGTGCACGCCGTAGCACATGTTCTGGTAGTGGGGGTAGTTCTGCTTGGAGGTCGACAGTACCTCGCTCAGGTAATATACTGGTCTCTGGACAGGGAGCGCCTTGCCTTGCTCCTTACGTTCAACTACAATGACTGTGCTGACTACTCGGCTGGTGGCGGCAATGTATAGGAGCATAGACTCTTTAGGAGTCGGAGCTGCCAGCACAGGGGGAGTAGTCAACATCTTCTTCAACTGGAGAAATGCTTCATCCACTTTCTGGTTCCACTCGAAAAAGGTCGTCTTCTTCATCAGTTGGTACAAAGGGAGAACCTTCTCGCCCAGCCGACTGATGAATCGGCTGATGGACGCCAAGCAGCCGGTGAACTTCTGCACATCCAACAGTCGGCGGGGGACTTCCATCCTCTCGATGGCTTTGATCTTTACAGGGTTGCACTCTATGCCGCGTTCAGAGACCAGGAAGCCAAGGAGCTGGCCGGCTGGTACTCCGAAGACGCACTTCTCAGGGTTGAGCTTGATCTGGAATCGGCGCAGATTCTCAAAGGTTTCTTGGAGATCTTCCAACAGTGTCCCATGCTTTTCCGTCTTCACCACCACATCATCCACGTAGACGTGGGCATTTCTGCCGAGTTTCTTGAGGAGACACTTCTGCATGCAATGTTGAAAGGTGGCGCCGGCATTCCTCAAGCCGAACGTCATAGTCAGGTAGCAGAAAGCTCCAAACGGCGTGATGAAAGCGGTCTTCAGTCTGTCTGCCGGGTTCAGTTTGATCTGGTGATATCCTGAATAGGCATCTAAGAAGCTCAACAGCTCGCATCCGGCTGTGGAGTCTATCACCTGATCAATTCTTGGCAAAGCAAATGGGTCTTTCGGGCAAGCTTTGTTGAGGCTCGTGTAGTCGATACACATCCGCCACCACTTGTTCTTCTTCAACACTAGGACCGGGTTTGCCAACCATTCTGGAAAGAACACTTCCATAATGAAGCCGGCCGCTAGGAGTCGGGCTATCTCTTCCCCAACAACTCTTCTCTTCTCTTCTGACAGGCGACGCAAGGGCTGCCTGATGGGCTTCACATCAGACCGGACATGTAACTTGTGCTCGCTGAATTCCGTCGGTACACCTGGCATGTCTTTAGGGGACCATGCGAAGATGTCTCGATTCTCACGGAGGAAATCGACGAGCTCGCCTTCCTATTTGTTGTCTAGGTTTGCACCTATGACAGCGTGCCTCTCCGGGTGCTCCGGGTCCAAAGGTATCCTCTTTGTTTCTTTAGCCAACTTGAACGATCCCTCAGCTTCCAACTCCTTGGGGTCGGGTGACATCTCTGGCTGCTTGCCGGCCATCGCCACAACCCGATCAAGGAGCCGTGTAACGCCCCGGATACAACTTTCCATATTCGTAACTCCGACTCTGGCCTTTTCCGGAGATGTGATTTTTTTATTTTCTCCGTGGTTGGGTTTTTGTCTGTTGTTTTGCATTTTGTTCTTGGTATGCATCTCGTCTCATAGCATCATGCGCATTGCATCGGCATTGTTTTCATAAAACTTGCATCCGTTCGTGTTCTGCCGGTTCTCTCTGTTGTCCGTTCGGAGTCCAGACACACTTGTACGCGCCCGCGGCACCTCCGAAATATTATTTTATAAGTGGCATAAAAATGTTCTCGGAACGGTTTGCAACTTGTCGTGCGATCTTATTATAGTGTAGACAGGCCGCCTGCCAAGTTTCGTCGCATTCGGAGTTCGTTTGATAGCCCAACAGTCATCCGTAGCGGCACCGTTGCCGGTTTAATCGTCGGACGTTTCGGTCTCCGAAATTGTTGCCGGGCCTCTCTTCTCTTCTCTCCTCTCAGCTCGAGGCCTCTCGTCACAGCCCACCTAGGCCCGTCTAACTCCCCCTCGCATCCGGAACCGCCCGATCGAGATCGGAGGGCTCCGAAACCCCCCAAAAACTAAACCCTAGCCCCCCTTTCCTATTT